>NC_057921.1:12212603-13412603 GCF_018873765.1 Telopea speciosissima
AGTGCATAGTTTCAAAATATACTTTGTTGGAAGAGAATGTAGAATTCAGCAAGTACTACTTCTCAAACAAGTACTCAATCTCTCTTAGATATGGTGCAGGACCTTGCATCCAAACAATGTGTTAATTTGCATACCTCTCTTCAAATGGACTTTTATCCTTTAAAATAAAAAGGGAAATGCAGCCACTCTAAGAAGGAAAAAGAAATTAAAAAAAAAAAAAATGTCATCATCTGTCACGACATGGAACAATGTATGAATCTGATGGACTCGAACCATCATACCTTGGCTAAATTTCGGTGCTCTTCCATTTTGAGCTAAGGATTCATCTTTAAAAATGCATCCAATATATATAGCGAAGGAATGGTTTCAAGCTGTGCATGAACTTGGCCCGATACATTTGTTTGGCTCGATTCTTCCATAATTTTTCTTATGCATGAGTTGTATAGAAGAATCAATGAGAAAAGTTAATAGTCAGATCTGGTTACCAGTTCAAGCATTGTTATGTGGCCATACTTCTGAAACACCCATTCTATTGTCCACTTCATTCGTACAAATATAAATCCTCCATCAAAAAGTTTTTTGAGTCCATTCAAATTTGTATCAATCCTTATTTCCCCATCAGGTTTGACATTTGGACTTATGTTACCAATAGTTTATCTCATCTTGGCTACCCAATCACTCAATGATCATTCTACCAGAGCTCATCATTCAACCTCTACCTAGCTTGTTTCCTCCATTCAACCGATCAATTCAGATTTCCTATCCATGAAGATCTCTTCTAAACATAATAGGATTTTCCTACTAAAATAATCACCCTAATTGCTCCTACTATTTTATACTATTCTGTGTGTAGAATCAAACAATTGAATGACTAATACACAACTCCTTTCACAAATATCCCAAATGCTTTGGGAATACATTGAAATAAATGACTTTTGGAGAGATCATTCACCAATAACTTTGCACTTGACTCTTTGTCCTCCATTTGAGGTTAGATAGGTGGTAGAAGAATTCATCCCATAGAACAATAAATACCTGTTCAACAAGCAGCTTCCCATTAATGTTTCTACAACCTTCTCTTCTTAGTTCATTATGAAACTCTGAAGGTGCACAACTACAAACTTTAGTATTTTCACTCTTCAATTGGATATAGAGAACTCTAACTATTTAGCATTCCCATAAACTTTCTACGGATAAGACATCAGCCACTTTTTCATCCTCGGAATGACAAAATGAGTCAACATCTTCTTATTACTACTTGATTATATTTATTTTTTAATAAGTAAAGTTTGTCACAAGGACAAGATAACCCCAAAAAAATTTGTATGTCATACAAGGCCCTCAAAAATGTAGCTATACAAAGTTTAGTTGTAAAAAAATTGGCTAAACATTTTGGAAATCAATGCATGTCATTCACTATGATTTTTCAATTTAAAATTGAAAAAAAGGAGCTTTATGATCCATTTCGGTCATACAATCTGTTTAGTCTTTCCATCTTAAAATTTGCACCGAGTTAAAGGTAGAAGTGAAGTGGGTTAAATTGGAAATCTCGGTTCATATTTCACAAGGTGAAGCAGGACCACCTAGGTTTTCTATATGAAGTAGGATTTGATGGGCCAATTGAATGCAAAATTAGATTGGTTTGGGCGAGCTCATTATGCTTTAACCAAAATGCAAAAATATTTGATTTAGAGAGAAAACCAGGAGCAACAAAAGTATGTGTTGTAGCTAATATACAAGGAGAATTCACATTGCTACCTACAAATAGAATCTTCAAGAAGTTCGTGGAATGGACATGATTAGCTACCAATTATGAATATTAAAGGAGAAAAAGGCATAATCATCTTTTCGAACTAACAATTTAGGAATATTTGAGGCATTGAAAAGGAAATGAAGTCAACCTAAGACATTCATCAACATAATTTCAAGGAGATCCTAATCCAGCTATACATCAAAATTTTCAACCAGTTTTCAAACATTTGTGTTAGTCCATTGGAGTGTATGGAATGCTGTTGTCATTGTTGACAACGTATTTGGTCATAGTGGTGTTGTGGTAGTAGCTATTGATGGTTTTGAAGAGCTGAAATGGTCAACCAGTCACCTACACAGCTATAAGGGTATTTTGGTCATTTGGTAGGGTTACAAGGGTACCCACACTTGAAGAACACCATTTAACTGTATATTAAGTCCTTATATAGTGTTTGACAAAGGGGCGAAGCAGCAGGTGAAGGTTTCATACTGTTAAAGTTGTGATTTCATAGGTTCATGCAATGACAGTGACTTTAAGGTCATTTTTGGAAGTCTTAATGACAATTCTTGATGAAGTAGTCTTCATTAGAAATGAATTTTGTCGAGTCATGGTTCCAACGCAACTAGTCTCGCATCATTTGAGTATTGAACGAGAAAGTTACAGATATTTTTGTGTCGATGCGCGAAAACAGAGCAAATCTGGAATAGGCAAAAGTTTATATACTTAGCCAAAATTTTTGGCTTATCTTTAAGTGTTATACTGTAGACAGACGTTTTCCATTGTTTTGTTAAAACTTCAGAATCTCCTCGAGCGTCGAATCGGTATCTTACATCAGATTTGGTTCATTAAAAGAAAAAGAAAGAAAAATGAAAAAAAGGAGGAAATAAAGGAAATAACTAATGTGTAGTGAAGTGTGATGTTGGCATGACATCACCCCCATTTCTTACGAAGGAAGAGAGTGTGAAAATATCTGACGCGTTTTTCCTTTTGTGCACCATTTGTCACAAAGAATCTCTTTATTTACGGATTTACCACTGGTTACCAATTTTTGGAGCATTCAACTTTGGAAGGCCGTATCTTGGCCATCCGATGTCCAAATGGGATGAAGTTTTTTTTTGAAATTGGGTATTTTTTTGAGAGGAAGTCATTGGAAGGAGTTGCAGCATTGTTTGAGAATAGAAAGTCAACGATATTACTATTTTATGCTCGATGACTCCGTATTGAAGATGGTTTGAGCTGTGGAGCATACATAGACACAATTTCTATCGTCGAGGTTTCATGATTGTTGGATTACTCTACAAGAGGTAATCCCCAATTGTAAATCCCATTGTGAGTTTTTAGGTTGTGTGTTTAGTTGAAAAAAACCTAGTTTGATTGTAAGCTAATATTGGTCATTGTATTGGGGGATTTGGTTATGTTATTCGTAATTAATTATTGTAACTCTGTCAAGTGGGGGCTTGTACAGAGATTGGGGTAGTTGCCCTCGTTTGTGTTGTTACACAAACTGAAGCAGGAATTGTAGTTCCTAGGTTGTTGTTGTAGTAAAAAATTTGAGTAGCGTATTGAGCAATATACGAAACCCTGGGTATGATATTGCTCCGTGGACGTAGGCAGTTTGGCCGAACCACGTAAATTTGGTGTCTTGCCTACTTTACTTTCCATTGCATATATTGGAGTGTGTTTGATTTGCAGAGTGGGGTGCACTGTCCGGTAGACCTGGCCACACAGTGGTTGCGAGGTGGACGTGCATGTGTGTTGTGGAATTGGTAATTACGGGATTGCCCCGGCCAATCAGGTTTGCTTGAAGTCTTCTGCATCGACGTCAACACAGGGTTGGAATTTAGGGATTATTTTTTATGAACACTGATTCACCCCTCCCTCTCAGTATCAACCTGGGATCAACAACTGGTATCAGAGCAAGGTTACCCAGTCAGAAATGTTTAACAACTTTGGGATTATGAACTGAGAGACTTTCAGATGGCTAGAAAAAATAAGAAGTCTAAACCTGCGTTGAGTGATGATTCAACTTCAACGGTAGTTGTCAGAAGATCAGACATGTGGTCAGTTCGTCAATCAGATACAGAGGTTAATGAACCTACATTCATTGTTCCTGATGGTTTAGAGCATCAAATTTTAGATGGTTCTTCAGAGTCTGAGGAGGAGCTTGAAGCGGTAGTTGACATGGAAGTAGAATTACTTAGTGCATTGGAAGACCTCAAAGATGAAAGAAAAAATAATAAGAAGATCACCAAGCAAGTTGAAGACCTTAATCAGAAAAATCTTGAATTACAGGCTTAGTTAGATGATCAAAATTCATAAAAACAAAAGTGCAAAAAATTAGAAAAAGAAAATTCTGTTATGAGAGAACTTGTGTCAGAACTACGGAAGAGAAGCACACCGCCTAAAGTTGACAGAGATAACCTGCAACAAGGTGAAGTAATTTTGAGGTTGAAAGCTGAAGTCAAAGAACTCAAGTTCATAGTGGAAGCGCTTGAAGGACAAATTACACAGAAAGATGAAAAGTATTGTGAACTTGAAGATGAGTGTGTAACACTGCAAGCACAGGTGGTACAGTCACAAGAAGAGATAAGTCTATTGCATGCACAGTTGAGTTACTCCCAAACACAGGATGGCAACACTCCAAATGAGACACCCTATGCTTCTTCACCCAAGAAGCAAAAAAGAAAGATAAGACAACCCCAGGCTCAAAGATATGATAGATCCAGATATAATAGAAGAGCCAATTGTAATGGATTTAAAAGAACTTCACACCAGAGACAAAGATGGCAGACTCCTACAGTATGACATAGACCCACATCCAGGTTCACTCCCCACTTCCTTGGTTGGTGTTACAGTTGTGGTGCTTATGAGCATAGGATGTCAGATTGCAGATACATTATGAGGCATAGGAGGATCATAGGCAGGGACCATAGATCTCGAAGATTTTATAGGATTGTTGTATGTTACAAATGCCAGATGCTAGGACATGTGGATAGAACTTACAAAACCAAACTGCCAGTTGTTCAGTTTCAAAGATAGAAACAACTGTTCAGAAGAGCTCCCAAGAAGATAGACAAGCAGCATAGTCAGAAATCCCAAACAGTCAAGAAGAGGATTTGGGTATAGAAGGGAAGTACAGATGTTGAGCACATTTCTTTCCTTGAGCAGCCAACCCCCAAGGCACAAGAGAAACATAATGAGAAAATGCAACAGAAGAAGATCAAGGCAACAAAGAGCAAAGATTGGAGAGAAAAGAACAAGTTAGTAGCAAATGACAATTCATTGGTGGCAGAGGTAGACTTCAGAAAAGCAGTACATTAGTTGGCATGGCAACAATGAAGTCTATAGCAGAAAGCTTGGTCGAGGCAGAGCAGACATGGTAAGAAGACAACTGAAAGCCAGTCAGAGCAGCGATATAGACAGAAGCCAAAGATAGTTGAAAAGAGTATATGGAAAGAGAAGAACACAGATGTACAAGTAGCATTCCTCACTACTCAGTCATCACCCAAGCTGGGTGTAGGAGTGAATACATCTCTCAAGCACTAAGGTGCACTCCGGTGCACATGGAGAGGGGGAGCTTACAAAATGCCATATTAGTGCCCCCAAGTGGACTCTGGTAATAGCAGTGGAGTCTTAGGTATGTAGTGATTGGAATCATCGTGGACATCACCAGTTTAGTTCCTTTATTAATTTTTTTATTTTGTAGTGTGTGTGGAGGAATGATATTCATGTTGATTGAATATCTAGTGATGTCATGTGTAGGAGGAGTTCCCTATCTCTATGGGATTGAAAAAATGCAATAGATACTCCCATAGTAGATTCTTCTAGTGGTACAGGTGCAGGGGGAGTAGGGGGAGCTTCCGTGCAGGGGGAACGTCGGTACCCTTCGTACTTGTTGTCAAAGGGGGAGAGAAGTGCATCACACAGTCAGGATGACTTTGTGCAGTGAGTTGCCAACAATTCCAAAGGGGGAGATTGTTAGTCCATTGGAGAGTGTGGAATGTTGTTGTCATTGTTGGCAATGTATTTGGTCATAGTGGTGTTGTGGCAGTAGCTATTGGTGGTTTTGAAGAGCTGAAATGGTCAAACAATCACCTACACAGCTATAAGGGTATTTTGGTTATTTGGTAGGGTTACAAGGGTACCTGCACTTGAAGAACACCATTTAACAGCATATTAAGTCCTTATATAGTGTTTGGCAAAGGGGCAAAGTAGCAGGTGAAGGTTTCATACTGTTAAAGTTGTGATTTCATAGGTTCATACAATGATAGTGAATTGAAGGTCATTTTTGGAAGTCTTAATGGCAATTCTGGATGAAGTGGTCTTCATGAGAAATGAATTTCGTCGAGTCGTAGTTCCAATGCAATTGGTCTCGCATCATTTGAATATTGAAAGAGAAAGTTACAGATATTTTTGTGTCGATGCATAAAAATAGAGCAAATCTGAAATAGGCAAAAGTTTATATACTTAGCCAAAATTTTTGGCTTATCTTTAAGTGTTATACTATAGACAGACGTTCTCCATTGTTTTGTTAAAACTCCAGAATCTCCTCAAGCGTCGAATCGGTATCTTGCATTAGATTTGGTTCATTAAAAGAAAAAGAAAGAAAAATGAAAAAGGGAGGAAATAAAGGAAATAACTAATGTGTAGTGAAGTGTGATGTTGGCATGACATCACCCCCATTTCTTATGAAGGAAGAGAGTGTGAAAATTTCTAACACGTTTTTCCTTTTGTGCACCGTTTATCACAAAGAATCTCTTTATTTACGAATTTGCCACTGGTTACCAATTTTTGGAGCATTCAACTTTGGAAGGCCGTATCTTGGCCATCCGATGTCCAAATGGGATGAAGTTTTGTTTTTAAATTGGGTTTTTTTTTAGAGAAAGCCATTGGAAGGAGTTGCAGCATCATTTGAGCACAGAAAGTCGATGATATTACTTTTTTATGCTCGATGCATCCGTATTCAAGATGGTTTGAGCAGTGGAGCGTACATAGACACGATTTCTATGCGTCAGACGCTTCATGATTTTTGGATTACTCTACAAGAGGTAATCTCCAATTGTAAATCCCCATTGTGAGTTTTTAGGTTGCATGTTTAGTTGAAAAAAACCTAGTTTGATTGTAAGCTAATATTGGTCATTGTAATGGGGGATTTGGTTATGTTATTCGCAATTAATTATTGTAACTCTGTCAAGTGGGGCCTTGTACAGAGATTGGGGTAGTTGCCCTCGTTTGTGTTGTTACACAAATCGAAGCAGGGATTGTAGTTCCTGGGCTGTTGTTGCAGTAAAAAATTTGAGTAGCGTATTGAGCAATATACGAAACCCTGGGAAGGGTATTGCTCCGTGAACGTAGGCAGTTTGGCCGAACCACGTAAATTTGGTGTCTTGTCTACTTTACTTTCCATTGCATATATTGGAGTGTGTTTGATCTACAGAGTGGGGTGCACTGTCCGGTAGACCTGGCCACACAGTGGTTGCGAGGTGGACGTGCATGTGTGTTGTGGAATTGGTAATTACGGGATTACCCCGGCCAATCAGGTTTACTTGAAGTCTTCTGCATCGACGTCAACACAGGGTTGGAATTTAGGGATTATTTTTTATGAACACTGATTCACCCCCCCTCTCAGTGTCAACCTAGGATCAACAATTTGCAAATACAATACTCTTGTATGACAGATTTATTACTTTCTAACCTTCCAAAGAATGTTAGAAAATGACTAATAAATCATCCATATCTGTCATTTTTCCAACTAAAAATAAAAAACAAGAAAAAGGATTCCATGGAATATGAAAATCAAATACAATAAGAACAAACAGAGGTTTAAGAGAAAGGACTAGGTGCTCGTATATTAGAAACAGCTACAAATGTTGTACATTTCCCCATATTGAGACTCTCATACCAAAGAATAACATGAATCTCTTTCCAAAACTTCAGTTGGGATCGTTATGTCTTCCCCTTCTCTTTTATTAAAATGTATTTAGGATTTCACAATACACTCCAAGAAGGTTTCAAAAAAATGAAATTAAAGTTAGGCTTTGGGAAATCTTACCCTCGATACCTCAAATCCAAATTACAACCCCTAAAAACCTTAATTGCTGGACGAAGATCCAACTCTTTTTTTTTCTATCATTTTTTATTTAATCGAATAAATCTTCAAAGTGAGAGCTTGGAAGAGAGAGAGAGAGAGAGAGAGAGAGAGAGAGCAAAGAGATAGAGAGAGACGTGGAGCAGAGAGATAGAGAGACGGAAAAAGAGAGAGAGAGAGAGAGAGAGAGAGAGAGAGAGAGAGAGAGAGAGAGCAGTGCGTAAAACTAAGAAAGAGTGAGAGCATCCGCACGCGAGAGAGAGAGAAGAAGAAGGAGGTACCTGATTGCAACTCCAGCTTTTTGTCGTTCTCGCGAAGATAAAGAAGCCTGGAAGATCTCGTGAAACTCGAGTTCTTTGTCATTCTCGTGAAGATGAAGAAGCCTTGAAGATCTCGTGATAGGGTTTCTGATTATATGAATATTAAGATTTATGACATTTTATACCCAAGCCTAAAATTTTTGTATCGATTTGGATTTCACCTCCTGAGGCGAAATCTCAAGATTTTACTTTTTAGCTTAAAATGCTGAATCTCTAGATTTGTAAATCTGTCGAAGGTAAATTCATTTTTCCAAATAAACGATTTATTTAAATCAGATTCATGTGTCCAAAGATTTACATCCCACAGATTTATGCAACCAAACGTGGTGTTAGGCATCCCAAGGCGCCCTAGGCGACGCCCAGGGTCCCAAGGCGCCCACCTTATTGACTTAATGAAAGGCGACCAACCGCCCAACCCTAAAAAAAATGCCTTGGCGACGCCTTGATAAATGATAATTATACTCGCAACCAAAATTATCTATAAATTTCTATTATCTTCTCTTCAACTTCAACCTTCATGTTTACCATACCCACCATCAATCACAACTTTATCACAATCTTTTTTTCCATTTCCCTTTTCATTTGCAGCCTTCCTCTTCATAAAACTCTCCAAGAGTGGCCCTTTTCTTTACTTTCCATTAAACCAGATCTCGACCCTGGCAGCAACCTTCTTTGACTACACCAGAAATCCAATACCATTCCGTGTATGGATATTTTATCTTGCATTCCCAAAGTTATTTCTGACTCTGATAATATTACTCTTCCTTCTCCTAAAGAGATCAAGGTTTCTGTGTTCGATCTTGATCCAAACAATGCCCCAAAGCCTGGAATCCCCGCATGAGTTCTTTGGTGCCTTTTACAGGGCTTGCTAGCTGATTTTAGGAGTGGATGTCTGTCAAGCTATCTGTAATTTTTTCAAAGAGGGCATTCTAATGAAAGAATGAACAATAACTTTGTCACTCTGATTCCTAAGGTTGATGGGTGCTCTTACTTTTGACAAATTTAGACCTATATGTGTGGGAAATTTCTTCTACAAGATCATCCCAAAAATTATGGCTACCTGTCTATCAGCATTTCTCTCCTTTCTTATATCTGAAGAGCAGGGAGCTTTTCAACAAGGAAAGGTTACTTTCAACACTATTAGCATGCCAAATACTCTGCCAAGAGAATTTTATGGGGGAAGCATTGGGCTTAAGTTAGACATCCAAAAGGCTTATGATACCTTGGAGAGGGACTTTCATTTTCATGTTCTTCAAAGTTTTGGCTTCAATTAGGTTTGGATCACTTGGGTTCACCAGCTTCTCTCATCTGCAAAATTGTCAATTCTTTCTAATGGTGGTTATTGGGAAATTCTACCCTACCTCCATAAGTGTTTTGATGATAACAAACATATTGGTCAAGGTCTCGTTTGTGTCAATATGTCAACAGGGTAATAAGTCAAAGAACTAGAAGGCACAAAGTAAAGATGTTCAGGACAAAACCTTAAAGATCAAGAGCTCGAAGGCTTGCGAAGCTTTACAAGAAAAGAAGACTTTGAAAGACCTTTTGAAGATTGAAGAACATCTCTTGAGGAAAGAAACCAAGACTCTCATCAAGATGCTCGTGTGCACATACTTAGATACACACTGCATACATACTTGTAATTGTATTTGTATAATATAAATGAAAAAGCTTATGCATCATTTAGAGACCTTAAGGGGTTATAATTGAACCCCCTCTGACCTTAGAATATGTTAGAATTGGTTAGAGAAAGTTCCGGACCAATCCCCGCAGTCAAACTGTCAGAATCAAGCCTTGACTGGGATCCGGTCTATGATCCGATGACCGGATCATAGGGTATGCATCGACTGGGAGAAACAATGGCCTCATTGGTACGTTCCCAGAAATGATCCGGTCGACCGGATCAAGTGGGACGATGATCCAGTCGACCAGATGTTACTTCTGCCTTCCAACGGCTAGTTTCTCCAACGACTATGATTCGGTCGACCGGATCAATCTTCAGGTCGACCGGATGGGTTAAAAATAGATCCGTTAGAGCACATTTTGCACATGTGCTAAAGGCCATTAATGAGTCTATAAATAGAGAACATGTCAGACCTTTTCACCTATCTACTACAGTCCAAAATACAACTTTTGTGAAAGGTGAAAAGTAAATTCATGCTCTAATTATTGAACTCTTCTTGTTCACATCTACATCACTCAAATATTGACTTCAAAGCTCAAAGGACCTTCACATGCTTACACTCTAAAGAATAGTCTTAAAGAAGGTCATCATTACAAGCACTCATTTGCATCATTTAACATTTGCAAGGAGTACACATCACACTCCTTTCTTAGGTAATCCTTACCTTTATTTTCTTGTATTTGTTTATGCTTTTGAATTTATAAAGCATTGTTGCATTAGCCTAGACTGTACTTAGGTTTTGCAAGGATCCTCTTATCCTCAAAAGATTTGGATTCTCTTATCCTTAAAAGATTGGGACCCTCTAATCCTGTAGAAAAAGATTGTAAATGTGTTCTTCCCACCTACTGTACTGAAAGGAAGTAACTAGTGAAATTCTCTCAAGTTTGAGAGGAGTGGGCGTAGGCTAAGTTTAGTCGAACCACTATAAATTTTATGTGTCCTCCATTTGTGCAATTTATCTCTCTCTATCTTGTTTAGTTCAAAAAAATTTTAAAAAGATAATATTTCACTAGTGATAACCTATTCACCCCGCTCTAGGTTATCCCACAGTAGTCTTGTGGGTTTCTTTGGGGTGGAACGTGGTCTAAGACAAGGGGATCCCCTGGCCCCGCTACTTTTTTTGTTGCACCCGTAACCTAAACCCTACTATTGTTCGACTTATATGTAGGTGCAGAGCTCGAGTATGTCCATGACCTATGGGCTATAACCTTGAAACCAACGTACAAGATCTTTGATCGTACTTTTGGCATACCTGTTGAGGATAGATTTTTAGATCGAGATTGGGGGAGGTTCGTGGTCGGGTGGAGAGTACTTGACCTTCCCCTTGCACCTATCAGGGGTGTGAGAGGGTGCGAGCAAGTCATATGGGGCCACCTTCGTACGAGACCCATGACTAATGGTGAGCGTCAACTCTAAATTATTTAATTTATCCAACTACTTGTATTTACTTGTATTGTGTACTTCCGATGCCTATTGTACTCCCCTCGCTTGTATAAACCCCCTCGAGGGAGCCCCAACACTGTTACACCCTTAGACCCACTTTATTTGTACCCTGTGGTCAATAGCCTGCGGATGATAAGTATTAGCCGCAGCCAATCGACCGGAGAGAGCAATCACAGCTAGGTTAGGTACTTTGGCTTGGGCTTGAGCCCAGGGTCAAACCCCAGCCTGACTTAGGGATATTAATGTCCTATTGGGCCTAACTTAACCTTAAGACCAATTCCCTAGGGCCTATTTGGGGCATTATGCATTTAGAACATGGTTTACACCTTAAATCACCACTATCCAAACACACCTTTGTATTCTTAGAAAAATGAGGACAAAACCCTACTTCCCTCCTCATTTCTCTCATCTTTCCAAACCCTAAGAGAAGAGAAAATGTGGTAGCTAAGGAAAGGAAGGAAGAGGAAAGAAGAAGGAAGAGGAAGGAGGGAGAAGGGAGGATCCAATCCTCCATTGAGCTACACAAGAGCCCACCTCACTCCCTTGATAAGCTGCCCTCTATTCTTGGAGTTAGAACTTGAGGAGTTGCTGTTTGGAGCTCCATCACAGCCTTAGAAGGCCTATCCTTGGTTGTCCTAGCTGATTCCTTGGTAAGCTTTTCAACCCATGTGATTCCAATTAGTTTTTATTTGAACTTGCTTAGAATCTATTCAATCCCTTACTATACTTTGGGGCTTTTTATCCTAATTGATTTGATGACCTTATTGAAAGTTGGAAGCATCAATTGATGGTTTAGAAGTGACCCAATTCTAACCCCTTACCATAGGAACCCCATTATTGAACTCCAACTTGGAGATTCTTGAGGTTTGAGACCCAATACCTATAATGGAATCTATTTGAGTTGTATGCTTGAGTGTATCAACATCCTAGAAGGCTAACAACACTCCCCAAATGACCTCCTTGCTGCCTTCGGCTTTGAAGCCAAGGATGGAACCAATATGAGCTTCAAAACTGTTCTTGTGAGCCAGCGGTTGATAGCCTACGGATGACAGGTATCAACCGCAGCCTATCAGCAGCTGTATAAGAATAGGGCTGATTTGGTGGTGTCTGCGGATAATAGCCTGTGGCTGATATGTATCAACAACAGCCCATCAATCGTAGGAACCAAAACAGCCTTTAAATGATTTTTTATTGTGGGATTCAATCCCAAACCATATCTCACCTATTGTACACCTATGGAATGGTTTGCTAGGGTAACCTACAATGGTTACGAGAGCGTACGTGTACATGGGACCCAAGGTTATACATTGCGCCGATTGTGAGTGGATTGAACATTCGAACTATTTTGTGGCATGTTTCTCATTAGGCATCCATATAAGATATGCATGTTATTGATGTATGAATATGATGCATGTTATAATACCTCACACTTCCTATAACTATGAATTGATGCGAAGTACAGTGAAGTGCAACCGTGAATGAATATTGCAATATACGACAAGAATGGGCTTAGTATATAGTACTATACATGTGAAAATCTTTATAATGTGTAATTGATGGATTGGATTCGGGTGGTGACCGGTCGACCGTACTTTGGTATCACACCCGCCATATTGCTACTTGGTGTGGATGTAAGCTAAAGGGACGAGAGGATAGTTGACATCTGGTCATGGTACTATGGACTCGACCTCCAGGCTACACCCGCACCCTTGTGTTTATATACATGTATGCATTTCAATAGTTGTTTGCTGGTTAGGATGTAACTCACCCAGTACTACGACCCTTACCGACAAGGGTTTAGGTGTCGGGCAAACCTATAGGTTCCGACCGTATTTTGGGGTAACCCACCGAGAAGTCACCGATCATATATCGGGCTAGACACCAGGACGGGGTTTATATCGGGGGCTTGCGGACAACTCAGTGAGGGAGTCTGGTCTCTCAAGTTTCCATCATAGCATGGGGTTGACATGGTCGGAATGCCATCTGGTCTATGGCACCCTAGCCGACAATGCTACCTGTGTTATTGTAGTATTTAACCCAACTTAGAATCTCATTGTTAGGGGGACAATATAAACAAATGCATCCATGCATCATATGTGATGTGCATACTTAAGCATGCATTGATGGTGTATCTATTATTGTATGATTGTGTATGGTTTGATCGCTTGCTGGGCTTGTATAAGCTTATCCCTCAGGAATCTTTACTTTTAGATGTGGATACAGGTATAGAGGACCCAGCGAGGGTTGATCCGGCGTACCTTTGTGGTGAGGACTACGAGGCTTGGGGAGTCCAGCCAAAGATGGAGCCGACATCTGAGTACCTTTGTGGAGAGTGTGCCCACGAAGCACTGTAGCTCGAGCTAAGGGCCCTATGACTTGAACTTTACTTCACTCTTATTGAATAACATTATAGATGACTGTAATCGATAATTCTTGATACCTTGCTTGTCACGCCCCCATCCCGATGTAATATATATACTGTCACATAGGGGGTGACTGGGACAACCCGTGTCATCCCAATACCTATCAAGATCACAGATACAGTGTCCCGAGCCACAATCCACCCTATCACCATATTTTGATAACAAAAGAGGGACATACCAAAATGGAATAAATTGTCCCAATTACAGAGTTAGCGGAAGCGAAATTAAATTAAATCATGTGAAACTATAGAGCATCAGCTCTCTAATGATAACACATATTACACTATTTATATTTGTAATCATTCAATCTCTCCTTATAAATAACATACAGTTTATACATGATTGTGGAATGAAGACAAAAAATAATAAATAATTGCCCCAAGGGCACCAATCTTGGGTGTACGTCTACATCCAAGTCACAGCCACTGACTCCACTTGATTCGCATCTAGTGATGCTCATCAAGAGTAGTACCTCCTACATATCAACTAAAAAAGGGTTACGCAACGAGGTTAGCTATACTATCTAGTGAAGGGGCAAAGGGGAATGCACATACATCATACAATCGATATCAAGCAGAATGATGCATGCTAATGTTAGATTCATTTTTCACCTAGCACACAATTCTATCGGTCAAGTATATGCTACTGTGATAACTCGGGAGACATTGAGGGTCACTTATCCTATCGCCCCAGTGAAACTTCAATTATCACGAGGGGACCTACGTCGGTAGAAACCATCATGACCACCCAGTGGCAGACCCCGATAGCCATCACTACCCCTGACTTGGCCTCTCCCGCCTCTACAACCATCAGGTGCTCAGACTATCCAACACATAAACCCTTGTTGGCAAGGGTCGTAGCATAAGAGAACAAGCATCCTAGCCACATATATACTATATGCAGGTCCTATCATCTCGAGAGGTATTCCGGATGCATCAACGTCCCATTCCATCTAGTACCCGGGTACCAGCACGTCATGGCACATATAGATTAGGATGGCATATAACAGTTTTTATAATTTAATAAATTGGGTTTCCAGTACCGGCACACCCGACACTGTAGTCCGATACAATGGTGAGAATTCCATCACATTCATGAAAGTTCACATTTGAATAATAATGCAATGCGTACAATGCTTATAACTATATAATAGCATGCTTAAGATTTGCATATTATATATATTCAAACCCAACAAAGTCACCCAAAACCCACTCACCTAACACGGGTGTCACTGTGTGTGATTGACATGAATCTCACTTGGGCATCTCGCCATCCATCGAGTTGGGTAGCCTAAGAACACAAAACAATCATTAAACCATGCATAGGTGGGTCCCATACTGGGCCCCCAAGGTTAAAACCGAATTTCAGTCAAGACAGCACGAGCAGACTTACAGACGATTTTAGCAGAGGTGAGTCCATCCTTGACTCCGTTCAAGCCAAAAAGTAAAATAGAGAGAGTAGACCCACGAGCGAAACATCTTACTTGGATCCGATCGTGCATCCGTTGACACCTGAGACTCACCAGAAAGGGAGTGGATCAACGAGTGGATGTGCTTTTTGGGTCCGCCCCTACATCCGTTCGATCCCTGAGACATACCCGAGAGAAACTAGCCTTGGGCGGATGCAACAGGCTTGAGTCCATTCGTTCATCCGTCCAGGTCATTTCACAGGGTTTATACTGGGCGGGCTCGCAGGCGGTACCACGATTGGTGGATCCGGTCGTGCGTCCGCCAGTAATCCAGTCCGAGATTTCAAAGGGCTTTTGCTCCAGCTTGAAGCTTGGAGCTCCTTAGCTCATTAGGGTCATGGAGGGGGTGTCTAAGCTTTCCTAGGGTCACTAGAACCTAGGTTCACCTCTTGGATCCAAGAACTTCAAGGGTTTGGTCTCAATTGGTCCCAGGGTTAGGTTTCAAGGTTCAAAACCAAAGCTTCACCAACCATGGCTGCAATGCAGCACAATTAGATCTCAAATGGGGTTTGGTCTGCATTATTAGGACTCCCAAATTAGGTCCAAGCATCACCTTGAGTCCCACGTGGAACCCTAGGTTAGCCCTAGCTCAAGAAACCATCAAAATACAAAATGGAAATGGAGAGAGATACCAAGCTTGGAGTCTTACCTTGGTGAGATTCTCCTTCCAACCATCCTCTCCATCTCTTCTCCTTCACCTTCTTCTCCTCCCTTAGTCCGGTCATCAAGAGAAGGAGAAGGGGGGCAGCCAGCCATTTTGGCATAGCTCCCATCTTCTTCCCTTCCCCTCCTATTCCTCTCCTACTTCTACTTCTTCTTCCTTCCTCCTTCTCTTCCTTTCCTTGTCTCTTCTCCTCCACGGTTTGCTTGGGAAGGGGAGAGATAAGGGAATAAGGGATTCTCTTATCTTTTAAGGGATTAAATGGGCCTTAGGTTGTGTTTGGTTGGGTGCCCCTTTAGAATGTAATTAACCCTTAGGCTTTAAATGGGTTTTAATTAGGTCTTAGGGCTTGTTTGGCCTTAGTCAAAACCATTAGGTCCATTAGGTCATGTTTGGGGTGCACCCTAAGTCCTTAGGACTTAATTGTCCTATAAGGTCTGTTTGGTTTTAGTTAGGGTATAAAACCCATTTATTCTTTAAGTTAGGCCTTGTAGGCCTACTTTATAGCCCAATTAACCAATCAATGGTAAGGGTAGGGGTCCATATGGTCCAAAGGTCCAATTATAGTGTCTGGGACACTGGGGTATGGGGCCCACAGGAAAATTTGCCAAAAGGGCAAGTAACAGCATAGGTGGATCCTCGAGCGGATTCAGTACGAGTGAGTCTGTTCATGACTCCGGTGCTACTGTCAGGGTCCAAACTTCAAGGAAAGTTGCGGGGCTTTGGCCCACACGTCCAGGGCTTCAAGGGGGTAATTATAATAATATTTTAAGTTTGAGGTTAAAGGTGTTGGCCAATGCCGCCGTGGCATTGCCCTCTAGGTAAAGGCCTAAATTGCCCCGGGGTATAGGGTATATTTGGGGTGCGGGTGTAACATTGCTACTTCTCTTACTTGGGTATTTAGTACTTGATATATGTGATGATAAATCGATGGTTTGGAAACAAAATTGCTACTTATGTAAATATATATCATCTAGAATTCTTATAGTATTTGGATTTATTATCTTTATTTAATTCTCTGCAACTCTGATTTTCGTTCTTATTGCTTGACTAAGAACCCAAGTGGTGTACATGACACAGTAAAGTGTCGATCTTGTAGTTCGATGTGGAATACAGGGATATTACCGTCACATTACCCTAATCTGGGGATGGGGGTGTGGCAGCATGGTATCAGAGCACTTTTGCCCTACCATGTACACTACCAGATCGGATCCATCTCGATCCATTCTATGTTAGGATTCGAAATAATAAAAACCTTAACGAACACAAATAAGGAAACTGAGGTAAAGACATGTTGATGATTGAAGCTGAAATTTCATTAGGTAGAGAATGCCTTTACATAATATGGTCATCCAAGGCCGACATAATTCTAATAACAACAAGCAAAATTAGAGGAGAAGTTCAAGTGTCTTCTTACTCTCTACCACACAATTCTCAGAAACTAACCTAATAACATAACAAGAACATAAAAGACATAGGAAATAGAAAAAAACCTAAAAACTATTGATGTTGTTTTTCTTTCCATTTGTCCTAATCCTGAGCCCTCTCGGCGGCTTGACGACTAGCTCTGTCATGTGGACCCCGTATCATTAGATGGAACTCGATATCTGACAGCCTTCCATCAATGCCCTCCAACTCTCTAGCAAGCATCGTGTGCATGGAAGAGAAACCCTCGCTGATCTGGGTCTGTAATGCCCTGTGGTTCTCTTCTATCACCTTCTCCATGTTGGCCAAGCGAAGAGTCATGTAACCCCAACCGGCAGGATGATCCTGTGTACCCTCATGAGCTGGTGGGGATGGAACCTCAGATTGAGTTTGGGAAGCAAATGCCCCTACTGTCCGTGAAGTTGGAGGCAGCAGCCCTCGCTCTATGGCTCCGTGTGAGTGCTCCAACAAGTGGGGCAGCGACGGTGGTAGCAGTTGCCACGGGCACGTCTCGGTCGTCCCCATCATGATCATAATCATTATCCCCATTGGAGTTGTCATGATCATCATCATTACCATCATTGCCCCCATCCTATGCTCCATCATCTAAAAGTTCTAAACTTCCTTCTCACCCGGCCATATTCATCTATTTCAATGTAGTTGTACTAAAAGGAGTAGCCCGCTTCACTCTCAAAGCCCCTTCCAAAGGAACCTGGAAATGATGAAGGAGGGCCATGATTAGCTTGGCATAAGGTAAACTTCCTTTAATTAAACGATCGGCACGATACGCCATGATTCGAAAGATAATATTAGGGAGACAGAGGGGACACCCAATGTAAAGACAGTAGGCACAATAGCTTTGCATATTTGAAACCTGAAAAGATCAGACTTAGGATTAGACAACGAAAGAATGAGCAAGCAACTCATGTATGATCTACACTAGAAGTATGAAATTTAATGGCTGTAAGAACTTACTGGATCCTTGTGCCCCCCCATTGAAAGCACATTCGACTGCACTAGGCGTGCGAGGATTCGAAGTGAAGGATAGTAATCCCTGATGAGCAAGCATGTGTCCACCTCTGGGGGTCGTAAAACCTCCAACATTTGCTGATATTCTGCAGAAGACATGATGTCGAAATACTCGATCTTTGGGGCACCATATCTACGCGCACCACCCGTCGAGATCTCCAAGTTCTCTGCTAGCTCGGCAATATTGAAAGATAAGTTCACCCCATCGACCCGCGAGGTGGCCCTACAACCTAAAGCACCTTCTTCGATTAATTCGAAGTTTGCATAGAAATAGCAAACGAGAAGTGGGTAGCAATCATCATCGGGTTCAAGAATGCTTGACCACCCAAGGTGAGCGAATCGTTGTGCTACTCGGAAGGACACTAAGTCTTCTGTGATGACTTGTCTCTCTTGTATAACCTTTACATTTCTGAACTCCAACTATAAGTTCTTATGCTCCGCTAAACTGAACCAATGAGCATCAAAATCGTCAGCCATTAATCTACACAACAAAAGCCAAGAGAAACAGAACAATTAGGAAATTTAAAACTTAAAGAGAAAATATATAATTAGATATTTATATAAAAATACCTACAAACATGTCAGGAATAACTTAACCAATTTTAACACCACTCAATCGAACCAATTATACCATAGAAACCAGCCACAATGTGGGAGATCAATCGAATTGGGGCAAAACCACAAAAGCCCTAATTTTGAGATTGGGAAAGGCCTAGATTTTGAGCAATATAAGGCCATGGTCGGGAATCGTTCGAATCGAAGAGTGTATTGGTTTGTGTTGAAGGGTAGACATTCAATCCATTGGAATATGAACCACAATGCCATTGTCTTGCCCTAGAATATACACAAATTTTGGATTTGGGCAAGAATATTTCAAAAACTTAGTTTTAGGTTGAGAGGAATCGATGGAAACATACACCATAGCCCTTGTCAATCCTAAACTATCATGCATTCATGGATCAATCATTCATAAACTCCAAAGAGAGCAAAACATTCTTGAAAATCTCATGTAAAAGCTTCAAAACCTAAACTAAATCGATTGGAATAGAGAGGATGAGGAAAATAGAGATTGAGAGAGATGGAGCATACCTTGTATAGAGATTCGGCGATGGGGAGTCGGTGCTGGGGCTTGGATGGGACCTCCTAGGGTTGGAGAGACTTTACTTAGATGATTGGGACCCTTCCCTTGGGGTTTGGGTGGAGAATATATAGGAAATGCAAAATGCAGTTTGTAATCCTTATAAAAAACAAGGCACCGTTCCAACGGTTGATACTTGAAAACGCATCGACCTTAGCCTGCGGTTGATAGCTTGCGGACGATACGCATTAGCCGCAGCCTATCGACCACTAGATGCAATCTCAGCAACTTCTGTTATTTTTGGGCTCTTTGGCCTGCTTGCACCCCTTGTTTTGGCTATTTCCCACTTGTGTCTATCGACCATACCACTCATAATTCGTCCCAAGTTATTTGTTCAATTAGTTTTTTATTTTATTTTTTATTATGAGACTAACAATGGTAAGCTCTTCCTTATAGGGAACCTATAATGGTGCGCAGACGTCATGGCCGTGATCTTAGGGCACTCACACCAGGTCGGGGCTATGATCGAGACATGGTTGGGACTTTCGATGACCCCTTTTTAGATGCCTCAAGGTACACTATGGCTCATGATGTGAGCCAAATAGTTTGTGATATGATGAGGGAATTTTAGGTCCAACAGACAGACTATTTGGATGAGATGAGACACACATTCCAACAACAGTAAAGGGAGTTTACGGATTACTTGACAGCCTGGTATAAAGCCGACGAAAGAGCTAGGGCGGTAGCCTATACCCTACCCACTCCAACTCCAACACCCGTGGTGGCGACTCAACCGACTCAAGTGCAAGTGGATGTTACTAAGATCATGGAGAGGTTCCAAAAGGTGAGGCCCATGGAGATCAATGGGTTAAACAAAGACCCATTACACCCAGTGATGTGGGTCCGGGAGATGGAGAAGACTTTCAAGATGATCGATTGCACTGTAGATTGCAAGATTCTGTGTGCCGCCTATATGTTAAAAGGCAAAGCCGATGCCTGGTGGAGGTCAACGGAGCCCAACCTTGTTGTTACCCATCCTAACCTTTCTTGGGAGCAATTCAAGGAGGCTTTCTTCGAGAATTATTTTCCAGAGAGCTACCGTGAAAGAAAGCTTGCAGAGTTAATGGATGTCACTCAAGGATCCAAATCAGTTCTTGAGTATCAACAGAAGTTTGAGGAGCTGTTCCATTTTGCTCCTATTCATTTAAAGGATGATGTTGAGAAGGGTAAGAGATTTGAAAAGGGTTTGAGGCTGGGGATAAGCTTGATCTTGGTATCTCATGGGCCCCATACTTATGCTAAGATGGTCCAAGTAGCTAAATCCATTGAGGACAGACAGAGGAATTCTTACCTTGCTCAATCGGGTCATGGCAAGAGGGCAGCCACAACACCATTTAGCCATGAATCGAGCAAGTTCCCCCGAGGACAGTACTCAAGCTATACTCCTATATATTACCGGCGAGCGGATTCAGCTTAGCCCGCACAACCTGCCCAATCTATAGCTTCATCCCTACCTACTGGTGGTTCTATACGGTGTTACAATTGCAACAAGAATAGACACATCTCCAAGGCTTGCCCTCAGCCTAAGCCTTGGGTGTCACGGACTGCAGCCCAGCCTTCAGCCTCACAAGCATCCCACTCAAAATCGGTTGGTAAAGCCCCATTGCATATGCAAGGCGATAGGATTCCAACCCAAGCCTACATTATGACTGATGCCTAGACGGAGGCAACACCTGGAATGCTGACAGGTAACACCCCAACTTTGAGCTACTTGAGTTAATATTTTGCATAATGTCATTTCATGCATGCATGGTTGAATGGTATAATTGTGTCAGGTACCATTTCTATTGCTTCTATCCCTGCATACGTTCTCTTTGACTTGGGAGCGTTGCACTCTTTTGTATCTTCTTCTTTTGCTAAGAAAATGGTTATTGATCCTAAGGGTCTAGTGCAAGGATTAGCGGTTAGTACACCTACAGGGTATGTGGTTGGCTTAGACACAGTTTATGACCCATGCCCCGTGCAAATTTGTGGTCGGGATATGATCACATATCTTGTGGAGTTGGACAAGAAGGACTTTGATGCGATTTTAGGTATCGATTGGTTGACTACCTATAAGGCAAACCTGGCTTGCACGGAGCAACAAATTGTGTTCAAGCCCACTGATGGAAAGGAGTTTGTATTCAAGGGAGATAGAAAAAGCAATCCCAGAGGCATATAATCTCGGCTCTCCAAGCCAAAAGACTTATGGATTAACGGTGTGCTTGTTACCTAGCTTTGGTGATTGATACGGAAGCCAGGGTGAGACCATTAGAGGAGTTAGATATTATGCAAGACTTCTCGAATGTGTTTTCGGATGACTTGATTGAGTTGCCGCCCGATCGCAAAACTGAGTTTACCATAGATCTACTACTTGGAACGACACCGATATCCAAGGCCCCGTATAGGATGGCACCAACCAAACTAAAAGAGTTGCAAGAGCAGTTGAAAGACTTATTGAGGAAGGGTTTCATTCGCCCTAGCGTGTTTCCTGGGGGCACTGATCCTCTTCGTCAAGAAGAAGGATGGGAGCACGAGGATGTGCATCGATTATAGGGAGCTCAATAAGCTCACAATCAAGAACAAATATCCACTACCTAGAATCGATGATTTATTTGATCAGCTTCAAGGTGCTAGAGTGTTCTCCAAGATAGATTTGAGGTCTGGGTACCACCAACTGAAGATCAAGGAGAGACATTAGCAAGACAGCATTCCAATCACGTTATGGACACTATAAGTTTTTGGTGATGTCTTTTGGTCTAACCAACGGCCCTGCAACGTTCATGGAATTGATGAACTGGGTATTCCAAGATGTACTAGACAAGTGTATGATTGTATTCAACGATGACATTTTAATTTACTCAAGGTCAGAGGAGGAGCATGTAGTACACCTCAGGATGATGTTGTAACGGTTGAGAGAGAAGAAGTTGCATGCAAAGTTTAGCAAGTGTGAGTTTTGGCTCTCATAAGTGGCCTTCTTGGGCCATGTGGTTTCAGTTGAAGGGATCAAGGTTGACCCAGGAAAGGTGAAAGAAGTAATGGAATGGGAAGCTCCCAAGAATGTGGGTGAGGTTCGTAGTTTCTTAGGATTGGTCGATTACTATCGGTGATTTATTGAGAATTTCTCACGCATTTTTATCCCCATGACCAAACTAACCTGAAAGGGAGTAAAATTTAATTGGTTTGATGAGTGTGAGAAAAGCTTCTAGGAATTGAAGCAAAGATTGAGTTCGGCTCCAGTCTTGACATTACCTGATGGTACAGGAGGGATAACTGTCTATAGTGATGCTTCAAGATTGGGATTAGGTTGCGTGCTGATGCAAAATGGAAAGGTTGTAGCTTATGATTCGAGACAATTGAAGGACTATGAGAAGAACTACCCCACTCATGATCTTGAGCTGGCAGCAATTGTTTTTGCGTTGAAGTTATGGCGCTATTACCTTTATGGTGAGAAGAGTGAGATCTACAGTAACTACAAGAGCTTAAAGTACTTCTTTACATAGAAGGAGCTGAACATGAAATAGAGATGGTGGTTAGAGTTAATGAAGAACTACAACTATACGATACACAACCACTTGGGCAAGGCGAATGTGGTGGTGGATGCCCTTAGATGGAAATCACAAATTGTGTCCTTAGCAGCTCTAATTTCATGTGAGCGGTTGATTGAGGAGGCTCGATGGTTAGACCTCGAGATATTAATTGATGATACGATGGTGACTTTGGCAGCCCTCACTATGCTGTAAGTAGTTGAAATGAGCACATCTCACTGATTGAATTTGTTTACAACAACAGCTATCAGGTATCTATTGGAATGGCACCATTTGAAGCCCAATATGGAAGGAAGTGTCGTACACTATTGTATTGGGATGAAGTCGGTGAGCGACGGATTTTGGGACCGAAAATGATCTAGGAAACTTATGGAAAGGTAGATCTGATCCAAAACCATATCAAGGCCACTCAATCGAGGTAGAAGAGTTACGCCATTGTTAGATAGAAGGACCTTGAGTTTGCAGTTGGAGATAAAGTCTTTCTTCGAGTATCACCTACCAAGGGGGTGATAAGGTTTGGGAAGAAAGGGAAATTGAGCCTGAGGTTTATTGGACCTTATGAGATTTTAGCCCGTGTTGGACAGGTAGTTTATAGGTTGGCCTTGCCTCCAACATTGGCAAAAGTTCACGACGTGTTTCATGTTTCTATGTTGAAGAAATACGTTTTGGACCCAACCCATGTGCTTTCCCAAGATCTACGTGAGTTGAATGAAGATTTGACCTATGAGGAGAAACCTGTTGAGATTTTGGAGCACAAAGAGTATAACCTACAGAATTGCTCCATTCCTTATGTCCGTGTGCGTTGGAGCAACCACACCGAACAAGAGGCATCTTGGGAACGAGAAAGCAAGTTGAGGGCGAATCACCCTCAATTGTTTGGGTTATCAGATACATCAATTTTGATGATGAAATTCTTATAAGGTGGGGGGAATGTTACATCCGTAACCTAAACCCTACTATTGTTGGACTTATATGTAGGTGCAGAGCTCGAGTATGTCCATGACCTATGGGCAATCACCTTGAAACCAACGTACAAGATCTTTGATCGTACTTTTGGCATACCTGTTGAGGATTGATTCTTAGATCGAGATCAGGGGAGGTTTGTGGTCGGATGGAGAGTACTTGACGTTCCCCTTGCATCTATCAGGGGTGTGATAGGGTGCGAGCAAGTCGTACGGGGCCACCGTCGTACGAGACCCATGACTAATGGTGAGCATCAACTCTAAATTATTTAATTTATCCAACTACTTGTACTTACTTGTATTACATACTTTCGATGCCTATTGTACCCCCTTGCTTGTATAAACCCCCTCAAGGGAGCCCCAACACTGTTACACCCTTAAACCCACTTTATCTGTACCCTGCGGTCAATAGGCTGCGGATGACAGGTATCAACTACAGTCAATCGACCGCAGAGAGCAATCGCAACTAGGTTAGGTACTTTGGCTTGGGCATGAGCCCAGGGTTAAACCCCAGCCTGACTTAAGGATATTTATGTCCTATTGGGCCTAACTTGACCTTAAGACCAATACCCTAGGGTCTATTAGGGGCATTATGTATTTAGAACAGGGTTTGAACCTTAAATCATCCCTATCCAAACACACCTTTGGATCCTTAGCCAAATTAGGACAAGACTCTACTCCCCTTCTCATTTCTCTCATCTTTCCAAACCCTAAAAGGAGAGAATGTCACACCCCAAACCACCCCCTGGGAGGATTTAGGCAAGTGGCCAGATGTCCTACGACATCCGCCAATCCCCAAAGATCTGGAAGCAGTATTTACATGTCACAAACCACACATTGAGGTTAAAAGATAATAAAAAAATATCAGAGTGCAACGAAAGATCGAACTACCCACAGACGATTTATATTACCAATAATAAAATCCCAAATACCTATGTTATACCATATACATATCTTTTTATGTTTAATAAGTACATTATCTTGGTAATTACACTTCTTGAAAGAAAGACACTTAAATAATAAGAAGATCGTCGCTAAGAAACGAGATGAGGAAGATCTACAATTCCATCGACAGCTTCCTCGCCCATTGGCAAACCCGTTCCTGCAAAATCAACTAAAAGAGAATATACAAGAGTGTAAGCTCCACCAAGCCCGTGAATGAAATATAAATCATGCATGCCCATGCAAGCACATGCAAGCACAACCAAATGAGTACTACATGAGGTGCAGATCATTTTATTTATTAGCCACCTAACATCACAACTAAGTCAAGTCAGTGCTACTACAATCCCAAATACATGTATCCCTGGTGCGGGCTTGGTTACCCCTTCCCGCGATAAACCCATTGAGTTGTCGGAGAGGACCAATTAGCTCCCGCATTCGTTCACCAAGGTTAGCCCGACCAGCCCTCTGTGATTATCCTATAAAGTGACCATCAACATATAACTCAATGATCACATTTCTTTTCTTTTGGATTATATTGTGGCCTAAAGCCCGGCATATAGCTCAAAGTCACATTTCTTTTCCTTATTATGGTTTTAAGCCCGGCATATAGCTCATAATTGAATTATGGCTTTAAACCTGACATATAGCTCAAGGTCACATTTCTTTTCCTTATTATAGTTTTAAGCCCGGCATATAGCTCATAATTGAATTGTGGCTTAAAACCCGGTATATAGCTCAAGGTCACATTTCTTTTCCTTATTATGGTTTTAAGCCCGGCATATAGCTCATAATTGAATTGTGGCTTAAAACCCTACATATAGCTCAAGGATTATACGGTCGCTCCCACAGGCATCCAACACCTTAACCCCTGTTGGCAAGGGTGCGTAGCACGGGTGATGAAACTCTAGCCCCATGTCTATATGGCATCATATGAGTCAGACGGTGTCAACCGTATCCCATAATACGGGCTACCACAGGCCTCATTTCTAAGCCGGCTACGGCATTTAATCTAGCAATTCCACATACAAGCATTATCATCCATTTCCAATGTTCGTTAGATAAGATTCAGAATTCAAATGAGAATATAAAACAATTTAAAGTAATTAAAGATAATAAATATTGTTGTTGGTGTCATGTCCCATCAGTCATGTTACACCTACACTCATGGTGTAATTCCACTCACCTTGATTTGATCCTACTGGTTTAGATGTTTGTTCAGTTCTGGTCGGTATCTGGTTGTGCACCACGAGTACGAAAACAGATCCTAAAGTAATAAATAAAAAATATGTTATTTTAATTATTCAAAACTGTTTTGGATAACCCAGTGTTAGTCTAGACTCCTAGGTCTAACTCGGTGCTCAGTCCGAGATCACTTGGAATTCTCTGGGCCTTGCACTGGGCTTTAGGCCTATGTCCCGGTGCATCATCCAAAGAATGTGGCTTAGGGTAAATATGGTATTTTACCATTGTAGTACATGATTTTAGGTCACAATAGTCTTACAACATAGTCCCTAGGTCAGCAGTGCTGCAGGACCAACACAGACAAGGTTTCCAAGCCTTGCGAGGCCCACTTGGGTACCCAAGGTATACATAATTATGGACAGATGTGAAGAGGGGTATTTTGGTCATTTTATACCTTCTTACACTGCTTATAGTCCATATGTGGAGGTCCCCAAACTCGGATTTGCAAAACAGTCCACTTTAATTCTCTGGGTGATGTCTCTGGGTGATGTGTGCATCGCCCAGTGAATTCATATGCAGAATTGTTTGGATTGAAATGAAATTTCAGTTCATTTAGAGCCATAATTGGATCATGGTTCCTTCTAAGAAAATGAATCTCTATGAATCTAGTTTCTAGAAAAACTGGAATCGAAGGAAATGAAGATTGGATGATGAAGTTATGTTATTTTTATCACACAAAGGTCAATCTGTCAAGACAGCAGAATCCGATTTTGACGGAAACTTGAACTAAACTTTTAACTAACTTAGAGATAGAACTAGGAAACGGTGTCTTCTAATAAAATGCATCCCTATGAGTCTAGTTTCTAAAAAAATTAGAACCAACACAAATTAAGTTCAGGTGGTGGAGTTATATCATTTTAACTAAGAAAAGGTCAATCTGTAGAGTAGCAGAATTTGATATTTATGTTGGAATTTAACATGCATGTATGGATCTATGGCTCTATCCTACTATTCATGTTTTATGCATATGTTTTGGTATAAACTAAGCTATATTCATAGCTGGAACTGAGGTCTAAACAATTCTGGGTTTGTAAGAATGTGGATGAAGAGCAATAGCATAGAATCCATGGCATGCATGCAAGGATCCATGGTTCTATCCTGCAAATCATGGCTTACATTCATAGTTTAGCATTATGGTTAGCCAAATCATAGTTGGAACTTAAGTTCAGGTACTTTCAAAGTTTGAGAAGAAGGTAGGAGGTAGGAGGGAGAGGTTATGCAAGAGGATCATGCATCCTAGCTACCAATCTAAGCATTTCATAAATGGTAGCATGCAAGGTAGGAGTTTGGGTTCAATTCTATAACTGTTTTCCCCAAAATAGAGTTTTATAAGGAAGATTTATGAGATGAGAAGGTTGGATTCTAGTGGTGCTTACCTTGGGTCTTGAGAGGAAGAGGTGAGCAAGGCTCCTTCTTCTTCTTCTCTTTCTCTTTCTTTCTTCTCCTTCTCTTTCTCTTCCTCTTCTCTTTTTTTTTTTTTTTTTTCAGTTTTGCTAAACTAAACCCAACGAATATGGGGAAGGATTCCCTTATATACTTTATTTTATTTTTGATTTATGAGATTACAATTTTACCCCTTCTTTATCCTTGTATAACCAATATATTATTTTGTTTATTTAGTATCTTGGATACCAATCTAAATGTGTAAGGACATGAATGTCCCCATACTTTAAATGAAAAGTCTCTAAGTCCCAAGCATATGAAATTCCAGTCCTACCCTTCCTTGCCTCCATTTTCCACCAATAGTGTTTAGTCTTCCTCATTGACTAAGGTACCCTTATAAAGTGAAAAGACTTAACTACCCATTAGTCTTTTGTTTTATTTCAATTATATCTAGCCTATCCCAACTTGCCACCTATTTATTAATTTGATTTCTTAATTCTCACCAATAGGATCCTTCCACATGGAATGCCATGTGTCCTCCAACTATTGTATGCATGTTCAACATGCAACATATGTCACTGCTTGAGCGTGCCACGTGGCTACCACTTTAGGTGGCTCCCACATGCATATTTGTTTTTAAAATTAAATTTGCACCTCACCACATGTCTTTTATTTAAACCTTTATGTATATGTAAAAGTATACATGGCTGGGGATTTGAACTTGAAACCTCCCACTTAAATAGCCAAAGTAACAACCAGTTGGGCTAAGACCTTAATTTGCTATCTTTTGAAGAATAAATTACTTTATCCTTTTGTTCTTACTGTTTTGATCAAAATTTTGTCTAGGAAACCCGGAATTGAATTTCGTCAGTTGTATAGGTTTCGTTTTAAGGTTCTTCTCAATAATTTTTTGATCTTAAGAATTATTTCACATTGTCAAAACTTAATTTTTCATGAGTTGGTATAATTACCCTAATGCCCCTATATTACAAATATAAGTTGTTTTATTATTTATCGATCACCAAGTTAGACCGGTGATGCATTAGTTGGCAACCAAAGTTAATGGGGAAAATTTTAAAATAAAGATGCGGGCATTACATTATGTTATTTTCCTCGACCATTCATTCAATGCTCCACAAGGTACTGGTGCCATAGACCTCGGGTTTTGGACCTTCAACAAAATTTCAAATTAGCCCGTATTTTTGGGCACGGGTTTTACAAAAAAAATGTGGGAGCTAAGGAAAGGAAGGAAGAGGAAAGAAGAAGGAGGGAGAAGGGAGGATCCAATCCTCCATTGAGCTACACAAGAGCTCACCTCACTTCCTTGATAAGCTACCCTCTATTCTTAGAGTTGGAACTTGAGGAGCTACTGTTTGGAGCTCCATCACAGCCTTAGAAGGCCTATCCTTGGCTGTCCTAGCTGATTCCTTGGTAAGCTCTTCAACCAATGTGATTCCAACTAGTTTCTATTTGAACTTGCTTAGAATCTATTCAATCCCTTACCATACTTTGGGGCTTTTTATTCTAATTGGCTTGAGGACCTTATTGAAGGCTGGAAGCATCAATTGATGGCTTAGAAGTGACCCAATTCTAGCCACTTACCTTAGATGCCATAGGAACCCCATTATTGAACTCCAACTTGGAGATTCTTGAGGTTTGAGACCCAATACCTATCATGGAATCTATTTGAGTTGTATGCTTCAGTGTATCAACATCCTAGAAGGCTAACAATACTCCCCAAATGACCTCCTTGTTGCCCTCAGCTTTGAAGCCAAGAATGGAACCATTATGACCTTCAAAATTGTTCCTGCCAGCCAACGGTTGATAGCATGCGGATGACAGGTATCAGCTGTAGCCTATCAGCCACTGCAATAATAATAGGGCTGATTTGGTGGTGTCTGCGGATAATAGCCTGCGGTTGATAGGTATCTACCGCAGCCCATCAACCATAGGAACCAAAATAGTGTTTAAATGATTTTTGACTGTGGTATTCGATCGCAGACCATATCTCACCTATTGTACACCTATGAATGGTTTGCTAGGATAGCCTACAGTGGTTGCAAGAGCGTACATGTGCACGGGATCCAAGGTTATACATCGCGACGATTGTGAGTGGATTGAACATTCAAACTATTTTGTGGTGTGTTTCTCATTAGGCATCCATATAAGATATGCATGTTATTGATGTGTGAATATGATGCATGCTATAATACCTCACACCTCCTGTAACTATGAATTGATGCGAAGTACGGTGAAGTACAACCGTGAATGAATAATGCTATATATGAGAATAGAATGGGCTTAGTATATAGTACTATACATGTGAAAATTTTTATAATGGGTAATTGATGGATTGGATTCGGGTGGTTACCGGCCGACCGTACTTCGGTATCACACCCACCATATTGCTACTTGGTGTGGATGTAAGCTAGAGGGATGAGAGGATAGTTGGCCTTCGGTCAAGGTACTATGGACTCGACCTCTAGGTTACATCCGCACTCGTGTGTTTATATACATATATGCATTTCATAGTTGTTTGCTGGTTAGGATGTAACTCACCCAATACTACGACCCTTACCGATAGAAGTTTAGGTGTCGGGCAAACCCATGGGTTCCAATCGTATTTCGGGGTAACCCACCGAGAAGCCACCAACCATATATCGGGATAGACACTAGGACGGGGTTTGTATCAGGGGATTGCGAACAACTCGATGAGGGAGTTTGGTCTCGCGGGTTTCCGTAATAGCATGGGGTTGACATGGTCGGAATGCCATCCGGTTTATGGCACCGTGGCCGACGATGCTACCTGTGTTATTGTAGTATTTGACCCGACTTAGAATCTCATTGTTAGGGGGGAAATGAACAAATACATCCATTCATCATATGTGATGTGCATACTTTAGCATGCATTGATGGTGTATCTATTATTATATGATTGTGTATGGTTTGAGCGCTTGTTGGGCTTGTATAGGCTCATCCCTCGGGAATCTTTATTTTTAGATGGGATACAGGGATAGAGGACCCAGCGTTGATCCGATGTACCTTGGTGGCAGGGACTACGAGGCTTGGGGAGTCCAGCTAGAGATGGGGCCGACATTTGAGTACCTTTGTGGAGATTGTGCTCACGAAGCATCGTAGCTCGGGCTAGGGGCACTGTGACTTGAACTTTACTTCACTCTTATTGGATAACATTATGGATGACTGTAACTGATAACTCTTGATGCCTTGCTACTTCTCTTGCTTGGGTATTTAGTACTTGATATATGTGATGATAAATCGATGGTTTATTGCTACTTATGTAAATATATTATCATCTATAATTCTTACAATATTTGTATTTATTATCTTTTTTTTATTCCGCTGCAACTCTGATTTTCGTTCTTATTTCTTGAATAAGAATCTGGGTAGTGTACGTAACACAGTAAAGTGTCGATCCTGTAGTTCAGTGTGGAATATAGGGGTATTCCCGTCACATTACCCTAATCTGGGGATGGGGTGTGACATTTTTATTTTAGCCGATAAGGTTTTTTGTCGTGGATTATTTGCCCTTAAATCCTCTGGGAAAATTTCTCCATTAAGTGGAACCCGAGGTGTATCTGTTCAAACACATCTGTTGTTTACAGATGATATTTTTATCTTTATGAATGCTGGTCTTAGATATGTAAAGTCCTTAGGTATTGAAATTCCTTTCTGATCCAGTATCAATCCTTTTCTGGACAGATTATCAACTTGGAGAAAAGCAAAATCTATTTGGGTTCCATCAATAGCAAACGAAAATTGCAATTATTGGCTACTCTTGGATTTTCGGAGAGTTACTTCCCCACCCGATATCTTGAGGTTGATATTTTAGTGGCAGAGTGAAGATCATTTCCTCCCCCTTGTTGATAAATTCAATTTTCGGAATGGAAAGGTAAACTCATTTCTCAGCCGGGTTGGATTCAACTCATTAAATCTATTATTTCAAGTATTCATGTACACAAATTTTCAATTTATTGGTGGCCAGCTTCCCAGTTATCATTGATAGAGAAAGGGGTGAGCAAATTTATTTGGTCAGGGGATCTTGATCAATCTAAGAGCATCACAATTAAATGAGATTTTGTATGTAAACCCTTGGAAGAAGGAGGTTAGGGTATTCGTCAAGTATGTGATGTTAATAAATCCTTATTATGCAAACTATGTTGGTCTATAAGGAATGACCACTCTTTCTTTGGAAAGTTCATGAGAACCAAGTAATTATCTGATAATGGATCTTTGAAGAACTCTTACATCACCTCTTCTTTGTGGTCAGATATTAAGAAGATTTGGGACTTTGTCGCTTCAAATGAAAGATGGGTAACTGGCAAGGATCTAAGATTAACATTTAGCATGATTGTTGGTTAAGTGATGAATCTACTATTGAAAGTTCATCTTTAGACCCTACCTTCTTCAAAGATTTTAGCATCAAGGTCTCTTATTTTATTGATAGATTTTCTTGGTCATTCCCCTCAGTGAACTCTCCTTTTTTTCAAGCTGTTTTTGCTTCGACGGAATCAATCCAACTCTCTTCTAATTCAGCTACTGATAGGAGAGTCTGGAAATTATCAAAATCGAGAAGTTTTTTAGTTAAATCTACATGGCAGGAGCTTCGTCAGAAGGCTTCTAAATCCCCTTGGTTCTCTATAGTAAAGGATAAATATTTGCAGTCTCGTCACTCGTCTTTTGGGTGGCGTTTATTTCCTAATAAATTACCTACTGATGATATGGTGATTCGCAAAGGCATTCCTTTTGCTTCTTGCTATCCATTGTGTCTCACAAACCAGGAGAGTTTCAATCATCTATTTTAGAATGCTTGGTTACAACGAAATAGTAGAAATTTTTTATGGAATTATTAAATCTTTCTTGGTTGATTCCCTCCTTTATTCATGAGCTGCTAGTCTGGAGAAAAAGAAAGCTAAGTTGATTCCGTTAAAGAGTATATATAGCTAGCTGGATTGATCCTTATTCCTCTCCATATTTGCTATGGGAGAATTAATTGGATATATGCAAGAAGAGTAGGCGGACTTTGTTCATATTTGAAGCTATGAAATCAGATCTTTGCGATGCTTCTACAATGATGCCATGCAAGACTCAATTAGTTGAAGATTTCCTTGTGTCTAGGATATGCGTATCTCTATTACTCCTTCAAGGCCGATCTCTATTTTGGTAACATGGCTAAAACCTAATTTGGGATGTCTAATGTTACATCCGCGCCCGGATTTGCTATTAATTATAATTTCTCTCTCTTGTTTCGTGTAGATTCTGCTGCCGTGTATGTTGGTGAGCTGTTTTCATTTGTGGTCAAACCTAGCCACAAGATCATTCACCAGTTCACGGGTCTACCTATGGAAGAGAGGTTCCTTAACCGGCAGTGGGGAAGATTTATCAATGGTGATTTCGTTGACTATCCTCCTAGCGCGAGTCCCCAAAGTGAAGAGTATCGAAGGGCGTTCCCTGTGTCCCCACACCTAGATACCTCTTTCAGCGATGAGCTTAGCGTCGCGATCGGGAAACTCTTCAGGATCACGAAGGACACGTAGTGACGGTTGAGGGGTAAGGTACTGCCCTTGTGAATGTTAGTATACCTTTCCTTCGTTGGCCTTGAAGTGTGGGCCAAAGCCCAATCAATTTCTTTAGGGTTCTACCCTTTACAGCATCAATGGACGCACACACAGACTCATAAAGATCACATCCGTCCGTTAGTCCGCCCATGCTGTTTTAGGCTTTTGGGTGTTTCCCTCGTGTGGGACCCACACCTTGTGCCCCGGGCATCCTGCCTAGGCACCTAGACAAGGTGGGCCCCACCCTTGGTCTCCTTAGCTTGTGGGTGTGCGATATAGGTGGACCCATTGCCTAGTTGGATTTTAAATGAGTTTTGACTCTCAAAGCCCAAGCCAAACAGGCCCTAAGTGGGGATTAATTATAAAGATAAAACTTGGTCATTAAAAATCATTTTCTTCTCCTACCTACCCAAAACGTTGGAGACTTGGAGAGCTTTGAAAGCTTTGGAGGGAAGATTGGAGGAGCTGTGGAGGTGGAAGCCATCCATTGGTCCATTCTTGAGGTGAATGTCCTCACCTTTCTCCCTCTCTTTTTCATTTTTAGGTTGGGGATTTTTTTGGGATCGATCCTTAGCCTAGGGTTTCTCTTGGGAACCCAATAATCTTTAATGGATACTCAATTTGAGACTCACTCCCCTTTCCCTTAATGCCTTCATGGCTTTGATGACCTAAATTACTGTTCAAAGCATGGAAGACCTAGAATTAGGTTGGGGAAAACCTTGGAGTTGGATCAAATCCCTTAAATCCTCTAAGTCCTATAAAGGGTTATGTGTTTTGGACCCCCAACGAAGGATTTGACTCACCTCCCTAACCCTAGGACCCTTGTGGTTCCATGGATGAAAGGCTGGAGGTAGAAATCTTCTCAGATTTCAAAGAGAGAGTCAACGGATCCACGAGCGGATCCACTGTCGTGTTTTCGCCCGTTAATTCGTCCAGTATAACCTAGTTGTTTAGCCTAGGTGAAGCCACAAGCGGATTCACTTGGTAAATCCGCCCGTAGCTCAGTTCGCTCTCGGGAATGTCTCAGGGTTTGGACAGATGCACGAGCGGATTCACTTGGAAGCTCCGCCCTTGAGTCCGTTCCATATGTTTTTAGAGTTTGGCTTGGACAGATCTTGGAGTGGACTCACCTGGCTGCCTCCGTTCCTGCATCCGCCCTTGCTGTCCGAACTTCAAATAAATTATTGGGACCCACCTATACAATTCTAACTATGTTCTCACACATCTTCAAACTTCATAACTTGTACGGGAGTACGTGCACCAAAGCAAACCTTACCGAACACACCGAACAACAAGCAAGCAAACTGTGAGTGGGCTTTGGGTGATGTTTGGGCTTGATATATAATATATAACTATATAGATCACATTCCATTCTTACCATGTTGCATCTTTGCGTATAAAACCATGTAGGATATGAATTAATGAGATGTGGATATGTTCACTTTATTTAATTGTATTGGGTTACGGTGCCAGGTATGCCGGTGTCGGAACCCCAAGAATGCTTATGATATTCATTGCTTGCCATCCTGGTCTGCATGCACTGTGCCATGCTAGTATTCGGGTACTAGATGGAATGGGACGTTGATGCACCCGAAATACCTTTTGGGACGATAGAACTTGCATGTAGTATATCTGGGGCTAGGACTATTATTCCCTTATGCTACGACCCTTGCCAACAGGGGTTTATGTGTTGGATAGTTTGAACACCTATTGCCTGTGGAGGTGGGAGAGGTCAAGTCAGGGATAGTGATGACTATCGGGGTCTGCTATTGGGTCGTCTGATGGCTTCTACCAGGGTAGGCTCCCTCGTGATAATTGAGGTTTTACCGGAGCGATAAGTTAAGTGACCCTCAGTGTCTCCTGAGTTATCACAGTAGCATACACCATGACTTAGATATGTTTGTTAGGTGAAAAATATATTTAACATTACATGCATCATTGACTATGTGTGGCTGTGTGTTTGTGCACTCCCCTTTCCCCTTACTGGCTCAGTGGAGCTAACCCCCTGTGTACACAACTTTTAAATTTTGATGCAGATGATGGCTATTTGGCTGGTCTAGAAGCTCAGCCGACAGGTTATGACAGTATTGGCATAGAGGAACCCGAGTTTGTGTCAGACGAACACGACGACGGTTGCCCCTATGATGATTGTGCCTACGGGCATTGATGTTGTTGGGGATTGTCCCCACTTTTGATTCTTTTGGGGCTTTGTGTCCGTTATGACATTTTTTGTAATACCTTAATAGTATTTTGAGTAGTTATGTCATGGTCAGTTGGTAGTCAGTGTTAAACTATTATTGTATCACCTAGCCAGCTGAACATATTGTAACTGCTATATAAATATTGCTTTCACTCATGTTAACTCGGATGTTTAATGAAATATTCCTTCATTTTTACTCAAATGTAATCATTTGGGTGGGTCTTTGATTGTTGACTATGGCTTGAGACACTGTGTCGTTGATCCTGGTAGGAATTGGGGTGACGCGTGTCATCCTAATCAGCCTCTTGACTGTGCTTATTTCCTAAGCTTGGGATAGGGGCGAGACATCTAAAGCTAAATATAGATGGTTGCTCTTTTGGTAATCTTGGCTTGTCGACTGCTAGGGGTATTTTCAGAAACTCGAATGGCAATCTATAGGGTTGCTTTGCTCACTTAATGTAGAATTTCTTACCTTTTTTTATTGGAGTTTAGATTGCTAAGGGAAAATATATAACCAAGCTCTGGATCGAATGTGACTCTCAAGTGATTGTTACCTTAATTCAGTAGCAATCTATTCCATGGGTCTTCATGCAGCAGTGGTTATTCATCTCTATCTACTTGTCTTTGATCTTTTGGACAATTAGCCATTGCTATCTAGAGGTTCACATTGTTGCAGGCTTACTTTCTACACAAGGAGCCGCTTCTCAAGAGTATCTTTTTTGGCCCTCAAATCCAAGGTTTGTAAGCAATGATATTTGTTGGGATGGTCAGGATAGGCCCAGATATCAATTGGTAACCTAATATCTTATGTTAGTTTGTAGCTGGTTGAGGAGTCTTCTAATGGCTTGCCGAAGGTGAACTTCTTAGACAGTTTTTAATCTTGTTCTCTGCTGATGGCATTGCTGAAGGTGGAGTTCCAAGTCTAATTTATTTTTGGTTTCGATCTGGGTATGCCTAGACTATAATCATGTACATCTTTCTATATTCAATTCATTCATTTGTTGACCTTTAGCCACAAAAAAGAGCGAGAGAGAGAGACTGAATCCCCAAGACCTTGCCATGCTATTGTCTACACAAAAAAAAAGCCATCATATGGTTCTAGCTAGGGCTACAATAGGGTCGGGTTAGGTCTAGCTTTTTGAAACCCCAATCCAACCCTGAGTCCCCTTGTCTGGGCCCAAACCCACCCTGATTGGGCAAGGCCGGGCCGTGTCGGCCCTGATTGGCCCTGACCCTGACCTTGACCCTAACCCTGTCTGTAGATTAAGACTGTAACCTGATTCAATTATTATTACAAAAAAAAAAAAACCTGATAAATCTGAGATTTCCTTCCCCTTTTCTTTTTTCATAAGTTGGTCAAACCAATCACAAAGATCAATGTGTTTTTACCACATGTGAATGATCTAATGCTAACCCATGCAACCTTTATAAAACAAATACTAAGCTGGTTTTTTATTCAGTCCTTAACCTTACTTGACATTTTGTCGTGTGCTCAATAAACAAAAAGGAGAACAAGGAGTTTCCAATAGTTTAGAGAAAATTATTGTCTTATGGAGAATTTATTCACATTTTGAATTCTAATTCATTTGGAAGTCAACAACTTTAGTTCCCATGTAAATACTACTTCAGCACACATTTTGAAATCTAATTCATTTGAAAGTCAAGAAACTTTAGTTCCCATGCAAATACTACTTCAGCACTCTAGTTTTACAGTGGCATCATCCTATGCATAACTAGTCAAAAAGTCAACAAATATCTTCTTCCCTGCCCCTATTTTGTTCTCTCAAAACATAATCCCACAACTGATAGCACATTCTAAAACCCTTCCCTGACAATTTATGCAGAAGGCCAACAAACTACATATCGGCATTCCACTATCAATAGTACAGAAAATGAACATTTGAACCTAAATTAATTGATTCAAAGGTAGTCCACAAACCCAGCTATATACCACCATGTACACAACTCAGCTTTGAAGCACAACACCCTGAAATGATGAACTAAAAGACAGGGAAGAACTTATGTCAGAAAGTCCAATTCCAAAACATTCCCAGACCTCCAATGCATCATTAAAGTAGCTAATACAACTCCCACAAGCTAGATATCTCAGCCAAAGCTGGCTGACTCGATAACTCCATGAACCAGGTCCACCTTGGACTAGGTTCTTGCTGGTTCAAGTGGCCCAATCTACATCATAGGGGAAGTGAAACTAAATTTTTTTTAAAACCCACAATATTACAACATCAACCACAATATTTCAACATCACATATAAACCTACAACCTCAATTCAATGTCATGTTCTTCAAGCACTCTCCCTTAAAAGAGAGCAACAACATCAACCGACATATTTCAACATCCACCTTAATGAAGTACAAGTAAAGAACATAAGGCCAAGTAGATTAAAGTAGTCACAAAATATTATCCACTAAATAATAACCATAATTATAAAATAATCAAAGCATTCACCACAAAACTAACTAATATCAAACTTACTTGTCCACAGTTAATAAACAAAAACAATGCAGCAAACTGCTCTTTGTGATCTAGTTTTCACATATTAAAACAGTTCCATACAAACAATAAACCAATATTTCAAGGTAGATTGCATACAGAAGATGCCAAACTTTGACTCAAAACAATTCTTTTTCAAATGGGAAAGAGTACTCCCTCGGCCTTCATAAGCCCCCAACCCATTAAAAAAAAATCATTCCTTTTCATCCATCACAAGAGAATGCACGGGAAGGGGATACATCTTCAAAAGTCATTCAACATCAGTACACAACATCTTGAAGCAACTGGATACATCTTCTAAAGTCAATCAACATCAGTACACAACATCTTGAAGCAACCATTCAACTACAACCCCGCCACTAGAAACAAAAAAACAGTCCACCTATACAAAACCCAACAAAAGTAAGTTAAAAGAAAAGCAAATAACAAGTGTTGGTGGTCACCCACTCAAAGATGAAAGGTTTAGTAATATATCTCCTACTCATGCCCTTACCTGAAAAATGCAAAATAGGAAAACATGCAATACCATGCTTTAACTCAAACTTGTAATACCATTATCTTCAATATGATCTGAAAATATAATTAATTCAATTTAAAAATTAGTAAGATAATCAAATTCATAATACATGCAATTAGATGAAATTTAACAATTTGACAGCTTGTTACCTAGTACAATCTTCTCAAGGTCGTCCAAGCTTTCTTCGACATCAATAGGTATTGGTGCCTGTCATAGCCAATCCTGTGCACACACTAAGGACTCTACAATCCGTGGTGTCAATGAGCTACGAAATTGGTCTAGAATTCGACCACCAGTGCTAAATGCTGACTCTGAAGCTACAATGGAAACAGGAATTGGTAAACCTTGAACCATCTTACTAAGAATGATAAATATTGAGCTATTAACTTTCCACCAATTCAAGATGTCGAACTCATCTCTATTATTTTCATCTACAACACTTTCCAACAAATAACAATCCAACTCCGTTCCAATTTCTAAACCCACCTTGCTTATCATTTTTTGACGCATTTTGCTTTCAATATCTTTACCAGAAGTTTTTGCTGAGGCATCAAAAGATGTTGAAGTTGAAACATTTTTCACTGCACTAGGAGACGACTTATATGATTGGTAGTATTTAAAGAGCTGGTTCATGACATTCCTAACATTTTCAATCTTCATTTCAACCTCAGATTGAGAATATATTTCAGAATAACAAATCTCAAAAAATGATAACTTAGAACGAGGATCAAGAACAATAGCAATAACCAAGAAGATATTAACTTTATCAGTGCTATCCCAATACTTTTTAAACTTTTCCATCATAGCCAATGCCATTTCACGACACATGGAATCTTCACTTGGAACCATATCCTTGCCTAAAAAATGGGATAGACCTTTTGCCTTTTCTCAGTCTTGTTTACTTGGAACCATATCCTTGCAATCCATTACAAGGCTGGAGTCTCTATCTTCTAAACATTCAAAAGTCTTTTGAAACTATAAAGCCGTTTGTAACATGAGACATGTAGAGTTCTAATGAGTAGGAACATCTAAACATAAGGTTTTCTTAGATTGAATTTTTTCCTGCTCACAACATGACTTAAACTGTTGTGATCTTGCAAGTGAGCTCCTTACATATCTCACAACAGAATGGACTTTACTTACGGAATCCCCATAAAATTTCAGACCTTCCTTAACAATTAAATTCAGAACATGCGCACAACATCTGATATGAAAGAAATCCCCATTTAACAACAATCCATTTTTGTTGGTCAATCTCATCTTTAAATTCCTAATTGCCACATCATTGTTACATGTATTATTCACAGTAATAGTACATAATTTCTCTAGACCCCTATCTAACAGACATAATTCAAGAACATTACCAATGACTTCACCAGTGTGTGGTGATGGGACAATAGAAAAGCTAATAATCTTCTTTTATAACTTCCAATCTTGGTCAATATAATGGGCTGTTATTCACATGTAACTAAGGTTTTGGATTTTGGTCCACATGACTATGGTAATGCAAACCCGTTGATTACTTACCCTGAACATATTCTTCAACTTCTTTTTCTCCTTTACATACAATGCATAACAATCTTTTACCACAGTGGTATGTAACAAAAGATTGAACCTAGGTTGCACACTTGCACAACCTTTAAAAATCTTTTAAAACCATCTTGCTCTACAAATTTAAAAGAAAATTCATCCATAATAATCATACGGGCAAGCTCCTTTCTATAAAGTTCTTGGTCAAACTTCCAAGATGCTAAAGTGGAGATGTTCATATCATTACTGTCATCAACTGCAAAAGTCAACAGCCTTTGTTTCTTGTCCTTTTGACTATTGGATATAGTAAACATCTCTCCAAGTGGCGTTTCATTGCACTTGTACCATGTTCAGAAGCACATGCAAATTCTTTGTGACAATAATTGCAAGTACATTTTTTCACTCTTGAACCAGTAAGAGGTATAACTTTACTAAAATGATTCCAAACACTGGTTGGTCCTACTACTTTTGGATTAGATGATACCTCAAACAAAATAGGAATTGACTCATTTGGCTGAGTTGTTGGATTTGAGCCTAGCTGAGTTGTTGGATTTGAGCCGACGTTTTCTTCTGTCATTGACATTTGTACAAATTTAAAATAATATACATTTGCAAGTACTTTGAAGTGACAAATTTTTTTTTCAAGAAGGCAACATTTTGGAGAAGAAACAAATAAGAGACAGGTGTGATAAACCCCAAAACACCCTAGAAGATCATGAATCTAATACACTAGTCAAAATCTGCACCCCCAAATAAGCAAATTTTTTTTGAAATGGTTCATGTTTGACCATTAAATTTCAAACTGGATGATTGAGGTCTGATGCAAGATCAACTAGCTCATCCAATTCACACCAGAAACTTGGCAACCACACCATGAAGGAACTGAAAATAACAGTTCTGCTGAACATCAAGTTTCATGGATTTGTCTACTAAAAGTAAGGGTTCATGGAGTTGTCCACTAAAGTAAGGGTACACTAGAGAGTTTATAGGGCACCATGCACCAGAAAAAAAAAATCCAAGTAAAGAAACCCACCCTCCCATTGCCAAAAGCAAGAATATAGTAGTCCTCATTAAACTGAAACTTATGCCTATGGGAACCTTTAGTTTTTTTTTTTTTTTTTGGGCTAGAGAAACTTTGGGTCTATATCCTTAGAAAGTTTCAAAACCCCATGAAATATCCTGTATGGTACAAATAGGTACCATGCATTCATAGATACCCTGTGAATGGAAGAAAAAAATTCTTAAGAATATTTTTGAAAAATTAAGACTAAAATCTATATGATTTGCCACACAAATAGCAAATAAATATAGACAGGGTCTCAAATTTTATATCTTTCTTTACCAAATATAAACAATTATAACAAATAAAAAAAAATTTGAACAAAATATTACCGTGTGAACAACTTAACATTATAAAATTGGAGAAAGAAAAAGAAATGATGAAGAGAGTAATTTCATTGTATTATTTTTTCTTGAAGTTGCAAGATTAAATACAGGCAATAGCCTAGCCACCAATCAGTTTACCTTCCTATGGTTTTTCGTGATTTATAATAAAAAATTTCATTCAAAACACAGAGAAGAAGCACAACAAATATATGGTACATAGATAACAAAGGCCCATAGGCTACCAAACCTAAAAGAGAAGTTAAAAAACAAAGCCTAGCTTTCACACACAACTATTCCTGTTACACCATACTTTCCACTTTAAATCATGAACGTACACGTGGACTCGAGAGGAGATGTGACTTGGTGTGCGCCTACAAAGTCCCACGCATGTAACAGTTGTGGGGGATGGCGGTTAGAGACCCCCTTGAGAGAAAACTCCCACGTGGACCTGGAATCCCAGAGACGAAGGGGGACCACATCCCAAACGAAAGCACCAAAAAACCGTGCAACGAGAAAAGACCACGGCTAACGAAGAATGGGCTACTGCAGATCTCCACCAACTATATAAATACTGGGTGAGCCCCTCATGAGAGAGGACAAATTTTTCCGTAATAATCAATAAAGAGAATGTAGTATTCTAGGGCTGGTTTTCTGTATTTCTTTGGTTCCATCATTTTCCATATTTTTCAATCTTCTGTAACAGTTTAAGAACTGTGTTTGCAACGAGGATTCTCTCCAGTAGAAGTTCTTGTACAACATTTGGCGCCGTTTGTGGGAACCGGAGACAGAAACCTGCGAAGATCCCACCATGACAAACATGAGAAATCAGGCAAGGATCACACGATCCATCACTGCCGCTGCTCCTGCTGCTATTCCCCCTCCGGGACCTTCAGTCGCTGGTCTGGGAGGAGCTCCACCGGTAATTCCCCATCAAGAAGCGCAAAATCATATCTCAGAAGATCCGGAGCCGTCGCATTTAGCTGAATCGCAGCCAAGATTTCCAAGAGATCCACTGCGTTATGTGACGGTGGAGCAGTTCAACGCAATGCAGACTCGCTGGGATGATAAGATCGAACAAACGTTGGAAATGCAACGCGGCCTTCTGCAGGGGATTCCTGTACCCCCACCTCCATTATTGAACAGAGAAAGATCTTATTCTCCAGAACTCAGCGAGAACCACAGCAACGCAAATAATATTCGACGGAAGAACAGAGAGATACCAGGAGCCGCCAAGAATCAGGATTCACATATGACAAAGATTGAGCAAGCCTTGAACGATAAAGTCCTGGAACTCCAAGATCAGCTACAAGAAGTCATGAAGGGAAAGAACCCGGCCTCAATCCACAATTTCCACTTCACAACAGATCTTGCATTTACCGATGAGGTGCGGTCTGAACCTCTCCCAAAAGGCTTCAAGATTCCAGCTATAGAACAATACACCGGCATTACCGACCCGGAGGATCACCTGGAAACTTTCAAGTCCCTCCTGTTCTTCCAAGGCGCGTCAGACGCTATAATGTGCAGAGCCTTCCCCTCTACTCTGAAAGGGGCAGCGCGTCAATGGTTTTCCCGTATTCCGCCACGATCTCTCTCTAATTTCACTGACGTAGGCCGGGCCTTCCTGGCTCACTTTGTGAGCAGCAGGGTACACAAGAGGACGGCCACCAATCTTTTGGCTATAAAGCAGCAGCCGGAAGAGTCCATCAGAAGTTTTCTTACAAGATTTAACAAAGAAGCCCTGTAGGTCCAAAACTTAGATCCAATGGTGAAGTTTCAAGCTCTGCGAAGTGGAGCCAGAGATATCGAGTTGAAAAAGTCATTAATCATGGACGAACCAGGAGATATGTATGAATTATTCTCGAGGTGTGAAAAGTATATCAACCTGGCTGAAGTCCTTGCGACAGAGAGAGAAGATAAAACTGAGAAGAAAACTCAAGGGAAGAAGGAAGAAATCCCCTAAGAGTCCGGCGTGAAGCGCAACCGAGATGATGAGGATAGAAAGAAAAGGAGAGATGATAGGAAAGCTTGGGTTCCTAGGGCCGTAGATCGAGAATCCGAGCTGGAATATAAGACCCTGACTCACCCTCCGGAATATATCTTGAACGAGATCAAAGATCAGGCCACACTACGCTGGCCAGCCAAAATGGTCAAGCCAGCCCATGAACGCAACAAGAATAAGTATTGCCGATTTCACCGAGATCACGATCACGATACCAAGGAATGCAGACAGTTAAAGGACGAGATAAAGGCGCTTATCCAGAGGGGACATCTTGGCCGATTCATCAAGAAAGAGACGAGTGACCGAAGGACGGATTACCAAACTTGGGAACCTCAGAGAAGGCGAAGGTCATCCCCCAAGGCAGATAAAGAAGAAGTTTCCTGAGGTAAAAACCACACTGAGAATGCACCCTTGAGAGAGATCACCACTATATTTGGTGGACCTGGCTTTGGGGGAGAAACCTCAAACTCCCGAAGGCAACATGCGCGGAATGTGCTGCAAACCGAGACTATACTCAAGAAGAGGAAAACCAGTTGCCAAATAACCTTCTCTGACGAAGACCTGGCAGATATACAGATGCCCCATGACGATGCTCTCGTGATCAAGATGGTGATCACCAACTGCACAGTAGGGCGGATCTTGGTAGACAATGGGAGTTCAGTAGACATCCTATATTATGACGCCTTTGAAAAGATGCTCCTGAAATCCGAGATGCTGAAAAGAGTAGAATCTCCTCTCTATGGGTTCAATGGAGCCCCGGTCCAGGTTGAAAGATCGATCGAGCTACTGGTCACAGTGGGGACAGAACCCAAGCTCTCTACCGTGATGATGAACTTTTTGGTGGTCAAGGTGAATTCCGCGCATAATGGGATATTGTGACGCCCTGGACTCAACGCTCTATAGGCAGTGGTTTCAACTCCCCATTTAGTCATGAAATTCTCGACTGATCAAGAGATTGGGGAGTGTCGAGGAAGTCAAGTGACGGCCCGTCGTTGCTACGAAGGATATCTGAGGGCCAGGGGGAAGGAGCCGCAAATGAACCTAATCCATTTGGATGATACTCGAGATATCAAAGAGCCAGAAAGAAGTGAACCAGCTGAGGACCTGGCTCCAGTGGAGATAGTAGAAGGAGATGCCACGCGCCTTGTCCAGATAGGCGCCAACCTGACCAGTGAAAGGAGAACCGACCTCATAAACTTCTTGAGAGCTAACGAGGATGTATTCGCCTGGTCTGCCGCTGACATGCCGGGGATAGACAGAAAGATAGCTGAACACAAGCTCAACGTCTACCCCAATGCCAAACCAATATTCCAGAAGAGAAGAACCTTTGCGCTAGAACGACAAGAGAAAGTGATTGAAGAAGTAACCAAGCTACTTGATGCAGGCTTTATTGAGGAAGCCATTTATCCAAAATGGCTCTCAAATATTGTAATGGTCCCCAAGTCCAATGGCAAGTGGCGCATGTGTATCGATTTTACCGATTTGAATAAAGCTTGTCCTAAAGACTACAACCCTTTGCCTCGCATTGATTTATTGATAGACGTGGGTAGGCCATGAAATACTTTCTTTTATGGATGCCTATTCAGGGTATAATCAGATCAGGATGTACGAGCCCGATATATTAAAAACTTCATTCATCGCGGGTAGAGATACATATTGTTACATCTGCATGCCCTTTGGACTGAAGAATGCAGGAGCCTCCTACCAACGCTTGATGAATTACCTTTTTAGACACCAAATTGGTCGGAACGTGGAAGTTTATGTAGATGATATGCTTGTGAAAAGCCTGAAAGCACGAGATCACATCACAGATCTAAGTGAGGCATTCCAAGTCCTAAGAGAAAGCAAAATGAGGTTAAACCCAGCCAAATGCGCTTTTGGAGTCACATCTGGGAAGTTCCTCGGTTTCATGGTCTTGAGAAGAGGAATCGAAGCAAATCCGACCAAGATTAAGGCTATACTGGAGATGCATCCACCAGGAAGAGTCAAAGAATTGCAGGAACTTACAGGAAGAGTTGCAGTGCTCAAAAGATTTATCTCAACCATGGGGAACCGATGTCTACCCTTCTTTAAGACTCTCAAGAGTCGAGCAAAAGAGCGGGGGGCCAAAGGGCTCAAACTTACCTTCGAATGGACCGAGGAGTGCCAGATAGCCTTTATTGAACTAAAAAGGTATTTGGCACAACCACCACTTCTAGCCAAGCCTGAACCAGGGGATATACTGCAGCTGTATCTGGCTATCTCCGCTGTTGCAATTAGCGCCGTTCTGGTCAAAGAAGACGGGCAAACTCAGAAACCGATATATTATGTTAGCAAAGTCCTCCTAGATGCTGAAACTAGATATAGCAATGTGGAGAAGTATGCATACGCATTGGTTATGGCGGCTAGAAAATTAAGGCCCTATTTTCAGGCTTATACCATTGAAGTGCTTACCAATCAACCTTTGAAGAAGATATTGGCTAAGCCAGACCACTCAGGAAGACTGGTAGCATAGTGCATGGAGTTAGGGGAATTTGACATCCATTACAAGCCTTGAACTGCAATAAAAGCTCAGGCCTTGGCGGATTTTGTGGTAGAATGTATACTTCTCGATGAGGAAATCACTACCACTGTGGAACCCGAGGAGACAACGGAAGAATGGACGCTATATGTGGACGGTTCATCCAGTGCGCAAGGATGTGGGGCAGGTTTGATATTAACCAGCCCCGGAGGATTTATTGTGCAATACGCGCTAAGATTCAAATTCCAGGCCACTAATAATGGGGCAGAATATGAAGCTCTGATTGCAGGATTGAAGCTGGCACAAAGTTTAATGGTGAAGCGTATTACTGTACACAGTGATTCACAGCTGATAGTTAATCAAGTCAAAAGGGAATATGATGCTAAAGAAACACAGATGGCCCAATATTTGAGAAGGGTTCAGGACTTGATCACGCACTTCAATCATTTCGAGATATTATAAATACCTCGGGCACAAAGTGCATCAGCAGATGCACTCTCAAGACTTGCCACCTCGGATTTTCAAGATGCACTCTCAAGACTTCCCACCGATAAAGAAGCCGCCAAGAAAGTCAGGATGAGGGCCGCCCGATATACAATGATGGAAGGAACATTATATAAGAAGGCATTTGCAATGCCCTATCTAAAATGTCTCCGACCATCAGAAGCAGAATATGTACTTCGGGAGATACACACAGGCATTTGCGGACAACACTTGGGGGGCATAGTACTAGCCCACAAGGTCATTAGACAAGGATACTTTTGGCCATATCTCCGCAAAGAAGCATTAAGTTTTGTTCGCAAGTGCCTGAAATGTCAGAAATTTGCACCGATCGTTTGTCAACCAGCTACTGAGCTCACTTCCATATCTAGTCCCTTACCCTTCGTACAGTGGGGAATGGATATTTTGGGGCCATTTCCTAAAGCGTCGAGGGGCAGACAGTTTGTGATAGTAGTTGTGGATTATTTTACAAAGTGGGTGGAAGCAGAGGCCTTAGCCACCATTTCTATAGCAAAAATTTGGAAATTCTTCCTTCACTCTGTTATCTATCGATATGGGATACCGAGGATTCTTATTACCGACAACGGAAAGCAGTTTGAGCAGAAATTCAAAGAATTCAGTGATCAGTATGAGATTCAGCTACGAAAAACATCGGTAGCACATCCCCAGTCGAACGGATTAGCGGAGGCAGTAAACAAAATATTACTAGATGGGATAAAGAAAAAGTTGGAAAACGCAAAAGGGTTGTGGGTGGAAGAACTACCCAATATTCTGTGGGCATACCGAACAACTACAAGATTAAGCATGGGAGAAACACCCTTTATGCTCACATATGGTACAGAAGCCATACTTCCAATGGAAATCGGAGAAATTTCGTTTAGAGTCCAGTCATATAACCCCAAGGACAACGATGAACAGTTGAGGGCAAACCTGGATCTATTAGAAGAAATCCGAGAGACAGCACGGTTAAAGAATGCAATGCATCAACAGCACACAACGCGTTATTACAGCAAGAAGCTGAAGAGCAGAAAGTTTCATCCAGGGGATTTGGTATTTCGCAAGGTTGAAGCCTCAGATCCGAGATCAATGGGAAAGTTGTCACCAAACTGGGAAGGACCGTATAGAATCTTCAAACGAGTAGCTCCTGGGGCGTATCATTTGAAAACCTTAGAAGGGACATACATACCTCGGTCTTGGAATGCTGAAAACTTACGGAAATTTTATCAGTAAAAGGTCAGCTTACCAATGACGTTAAACAACAACTTTTGTAAATCTGTCATGATTCTCAATGGAATAAAGTGAAATACAAGTCGACAATGAGCATACAAAGTTTCCTACAAATGGTGAGCTGAGGAGCATAACATGATCAGTGGGCATATTGTTCCCCAAAGAAATGATGGTCATCCGCCATAATGGTGAGTTGCACCATAGGGGCGCTTCTCCAAAGAAATGATGGTCATCCGACCATAATGGTGAGTTGCACCATAGGGGCGTTTCCCCAAAGAAATAATTGTCATCCTGGCGAATTGCATCACAAAAGCACTACTAAAAAACCGAGGAAAGACAAGAATCGTAGAAGTGCTGCAGTGAAACCGAGGTGAGATAAGATGAAGTATCAACCACAAAGGACATCAGTGAAAATAAGAGTTTGCTTCGAAGAAAAGGAGGAGCATACAAAGAAAGCAGAATAAAGTAAAGCAGTCTCCTTATTAAATATTCAATGCAATATTACAAGTATGAATTTACAAGCTCTATGAAAAAGCCATTACATTCCATAAACATTAGAGCGCAACGAAGACGATAAATACAGCTCATCTTAGAAGCAAATCCATTGAGGAAGAAACCTGGCCACTTCAGTGCACAATCACACTGTCAGGAGATTATGTATAGGGGGAACCCGTGCAGAAAAGAACCGAGGAAGATCGAACATCAATAGTCCAAACAGAAGAAATATATATCCACCTCGGTGATCAATACCAAGCTCGGTGCTGGACCAATGGCACCAGCTGCTCCAGACACCCCCTGAGAATCCAAAGAAGACAACATCGCTAGGAGCGATTCACTCCCGAGTATGGTGAAAGAAACCAAAATACCCCTGTTCCTACCCCTCTCAAACCAGTGATGGAAAGAAACCGAAAAATCCTGGGAGAAAACAAAGGCATTTAGGGTCCTTCAGCAGCTTGCAAGATCCACGCCGTCGATCACCAAATATGTTAACAGTGAAGATCGATCGCGAGAAGTCTCCTAAGGATTCTCTACCTCTCCAGAACACCCTTCCTTCTTCGAAAAGAAAGAGAAAGGGAGATATCACAGAGAGGTACCACCACAGCCTAACGACTCAAAAGACGCTGCATGTCGATTGAGGATCGAAGCTGTGATGAAAAATGTCGATTGAAGATTGAAGCCGAAAGAAAAACTTCTGTAAGGTAAGAATCCTAGGGTTTTATGCCCTTCATGTGTGGGAGAACTTCCATGATCAAGATGGTACTAAAGATATAGAATCTCCGTGAGATGGCGATAACAACAGCGAAACAGAGCCATTAAAGAGTAAGAATTTCTTCTCCAGGACTGAAGACATTGGGAAAAATCTTTCACTATATATAAGGCAAGGCGACGGTTCGAGATAAAAGAGCAATTTAATAAGACAGCTATCCCACGTTCAAAGAAGTTACGCTTCAGGCCACGTGGTCCAATCCTAATGAGTCCGTACTACTCTCATGACTAGAAAGGATGCGATTTCCAAAACAACGATTTAGTTCGCCCAACAGTTCCGATAAGCATAAAGCTATGAGAAGCGCCGGTTAAATAGGGAAAGCAATAAATGAAAGCTCATCGAATCTGCCAAAAATCTTGGAAAAGTGAGATATCCTTTAGTTGGGACCACAATGCCAAAATGAAGTGCAAGCGTCATCAGAAGCCAGAGAAATAATACAAGGTACTCAAAATATCACTATATTTTCAGTGATCTATACATATAATTACAAATATCCGAGATGCCACAACATCTAGGAGTTTAGCTCGAGACCCGGTGGAATAGGGGGCAAAGCCCCAGGAACATTTTGCAGGGGAGGAAATGTAGGAAGGGCTATACACAAAGGGTCAAGCATTACCTCCTGGATAGGAATTCGAAAATCCAACCCTATTTCTATCTTGTCCCATTCAAAATCTGGGATAACATCCTTTAACTGAAGGAACAACCAATGAGCTCCTTCTCTCTCCTTCTCCCTACAAAAATGTTCGAAGGCTGGGGAATCAAGTATATGAGTAATTGTCAGGATCGCTGCAGCCCGTCTTTCAGCCCATACGTAATCACCAACGTTATCCACAATATCCCGAGCATAGTCTAGCCTTGCTGCCAAATCATCCTCCCGACGTTCCAGAGCCTGAAATATCTCCAATTCTTTTTTTAATTTTTTCAGCTCTTCCTTTAGCTCCTTGGATTCTGCTTGTAACCTGGAGTGACGCTTCGCTAGAACAGTATTGGCACAACTCAATATTTCCACTTGAGACTCTAGCTCCTTCTCGCGCCTTGAGATTACTCGAGGTAACGTATTCAATGAAGAGACAAGCTCCCAAGTAAAGGAATGAGCAAATTATGACAAAATCCGATCTATAAATATAGTGAATAAACAAGTAGAAAGGAAAAGACGGCCGGAAAAAATTTAAAATCCTTTCATTGAATCATAAAAACAAGAAAGAAAAACATAAAAAATGTTAAACATTAGAAGTATCATCAGGGATCTCGGTGGGGGTAGAAAGATTAAAGGTGGGGGAGGGAATACTCATCCCTCCTTCAACAAAGGGTTCTGACTGTTGTTCGGGAGCAACATTCATAGCAGTAGCAATAGTCACCTCAACAGCGTCACCACTCGTAATCACATCAGAACCAACCTTGGTCCCTGGATCCACAGTTTTTGGAGGAACATGTTGAGGAATTTGAGAAGAGGAAAGAGGAACATCTGGTTGTCCTGCTGAGGAACCAGGCCTGAAAGTACCAGATTCCAATCGCTCGATCATCACATCGATTTCTCGAATCCCCTTGAACTTAAAATCTGGTTGTCTTTCTCTCACTTGCTTCCACAACGAATAAGCAGTATTCATTAAAGTTAAGGAAGCAGTCCCTTTATGCATCTCTTGACATGCCTCTGAGAGAAGATATTCTTCGACAACTTGAGCTTTAGCTGTAGACATTTGCTTTTTCATTTCATCAATCTCAGCCTGCTTGTCATCAAGTGCCTTTTTCTTTCTATCTATCCTCTTCCTCTCCTTCTTAAGAGCATTTTTTTGAAGAACTAGTCGACACCTCGGCCGATTTCAACTTCTCTTGAACTCCTGACAACAATTTTTCAGCAGAATCCTTCTCAATTTTCGCTGTTTTCAACTCGTCATTTAAACGAATTCGTTCACTCTCAGAAAACTCAAGAGACCTCCTCATCACTATCAGATCTTCCTCTGATTTTTTATATACATCAGCCACGCTCCTCCTACGTAGCACCCACTCAGAAAGATAACTCAACGCTTGAATGACACCAAACCGAGGTCAGAAGATATATATATATATGAAAAATAAGGAGGAAAAGAATAGAACAAAAAGCTCACCTCATAACTTTGAGCAAAAGCAGACTGCTCTAGCAACACGTCAGGTATCCCAGAAAGTAAAACTTGATCCTCCGGAGCGATGCCTTTCAAAACCCACTCCTCGGAAGCAGCAAGATCACCAACCACCTTTTGATCCTTAGTAATGGACCATTCTGGGATGAACACTCCAATGTCTGCTTTCTCTTTACCTTTATCCTTCCTAAGAACATTAGGGAGGTCGGTAAGTACGATGGAAGACCCACTGGCATGATGATCAGTTAACCTTGTGGAGGATCCAACCTCTTGGGGGATTGGGTCCATAGTGAGATTGCCTCCTTCCTTCGGGGAGGGACCCTCAACCTCGGTATTTCGAGAAGATGCAGGAGAAGGTCTTAGTAGCCCTTTCTTGGAATGACCTTTATCTCCCGAGGAGGAAGACGCTTTTCTTTTCCTACCCACACTCACCTCTGGAAGTTCAAAAACCTGGTTCCCATTAATGCGAAGATCTTTCTCCACTATGTGGCTAGTCAAAGAGTCCAAACCGAAGTTCACTGCAACATACACAAAATAAAATATAATATATCACAAATAAATATAGAACAAGACAAGATAAATCCTCATCTATTATTCGTAAAACCTCCATTCCCGAGGTACTCACCCAATTCTAGCTCACCCATATCTTGTAAATCAACGGTTTCACCCTTGATCCGATTCCCGTCTGCCATAATAGCTTCGAAACTAGCTTGATCAACAGAATCTAAGGGAATAATCTTGTTCCCCTTTCCAGTATTGGGGAAAACCCAGTTAGTAGGGCACCCCGGTCCTGTATGGACTGCCCAAAAAAATCGTTGCTTCTAGCCATGGTTAGATGTTGGAAAAGACCCAACAATAGGGACACCACCACGCTGGCGAAAATAATACCATCCGGGGTGGGTACTCACATGATTTAGGGTGAAGCATTTTATAAACAAACTTACAGAAATCTGTCTCTCCAATCGACGACACTTGATCTAGAAAGCCCCAATACTTCTCCAACCATTAGGGACCAATTGGCAAGGAGAAATTTGATAATGCTTAAGAAGACATCCCACAAAAATGGAGAGCGGATATTGAAGGCCAGCCTCGAAAGCATCCAAAAGAAGACCCACTTCCCCACGACGGGGTCGATTCAGCCTTTCTTCGGAAGAAGGAACCCTTAGTTCAATATCTTCCGAGATCCCGTAAACACCACGGATCTCCATGAGATTGAAATCGGAGATAACAGAAGAAATCTCGCCCACACCTTTCCCAATAGTAGGATCCAGTTGTGCCTGTTTAATCCGATAACCTCTCCTTCCTAATTGTCTCATAGAATCCAAGGTAGAAACATTAGTTGGAATCTTGGAAACATTCCTAGGTGTAAATGTTGAAACCCTAGAGATCGATTCTTCTGGTAAGGACGCGGGAGAAGACATTCTTCGATTTTCTTCCTGAACAGAACCATAATACAAATTCACGCACTCATCCAACAAAGAAGCAACTTCATCGTTTTCCACTCTTGGAATTTTTCCTTTATATTTTTTCATTTTCCTAAATGCAAATAAAAGCAGAAAAAGAACTCAAAATTGAAAGAAAAAGGGGATATATCAAGCGTATACTCAATTGGACCAGAAGAGCCTACGCTTGGAAAGGATGTAAAAAGTAGAATAACATCACCAGACTCAGAAAAGGCCTCCAATCGAGAAGGTTCAATAGACAATGAAGTACGGGATTTAGAAAGTCCTTAGAAATCCTCGCAACTTTTGGGCTTGGACAGTAAAGAAGATGAAAAGACCTAGACTTAAAAGTAAGAGCACAGGAAAGGATAGAAGGATCTAAAAAATTGAATTTTATAACTCCTTGATAAAGGCTCTCAAAAGGCACGAAGGGTTGAATCCGTTTTCGCTCCCACGTGTTAAACATAGACCCTTAATATAATATTCAAAATATAAGGTACATTATTTTCATATGGATAAACAATGCATTGAAATTATAAGTAAATTAGTTAAATTTTACCAAGATTGTATTCTCTTCACCTTGACCAAAGCATTTAATAAGGTAAAGAGAATAGGGGGCAAATGTTACACCCTACTCTCCACTTTAAATCATGAATGTACACGTGAACTCGAGAGGAGATGTGACTTGGAAGGCACGCCTACAAAGTCCCACACGCGTAACAGTTGTGGGGGATGGCGGTTAGAGACCCCCTTGAGAGAAAACTCCCACATGGATCTGGAATCCCGGAGACGAAGGGGGACCATATCCCGAACGAAAGCACCAAAAAACCGTGCAACTAGAAAAGACCATGGCTAACGAAGAATGGGCTACTGCAGATCTCCACCAACTATATAAATACTGGGCGAGCCCCTCATGAGAGAGGATAATTTTTTCTGTAATAATCAATAAAGAGAATGTAGTATTCTAGGGCTGGTTTTCTGTATTTCTTTGATTCCATCATTTTCCACATTTTTCAATCTTCTGTAACAGTTTAAGAACTGTGTTTGTAACGAGGATTCTCTCCAGCAGAAATTCTTGTACAACAATTCCTTAAATAATTGTTCTACAATTGCTTAAAACTTGTAAAACATATCATTCCTACACAGTATAATAGCTTAATACATCTTCCCCCAAGTATAAGACCGTTTATTAGTGACACTTTTGTTCCTACACTGTGATATGTGTGTGTGTGTGTGAAAGAGAGTCAAAATCTTTGCCACAAACATTTGAATGAAAGGTTAAAGACTTAAAGGGAGAAGAGAGAGAGAGAGGCCAAAGTGCCAAACCGAGCCGGAGAAGAAGGTGGCTACTACAAGTCTGCAACTCCTACTGAACGCCTGAACTTGTTCGAGAATGGAGAGTCGAGACAACGAAGAGGAAGGGGAATGGGCTAGGGTTCCAACTTCCAAGTGTCTTCTAAGTTCCAACTTTTGGCAAGGGTTCCTCTATTCCTATTTTCCAAGTGACTTGCTGGGTTAGGGACTTAGGGTTAGGGATTTGAGTCATTTGACGACCTTGAGTTTTTCATTTTTCACTTTTGTGAGTTGTGTATTGGTTAAAGGTTTATTAATTTATTTCTTTTTTTTTTTTTGTAACCATTTATTAATTTATTTCACTTTTTCACTTTTGTGAGTTGTGAAGTTTGAGTTGTGAGTTGTGTTTATTTCACTTTTTCAGTTTAGTGAGTTATGAGTCACTGGGTTTTTCACAAAAAAAAGTCACTAAGTTGTCTATTGATTTATTTCTATATTTCTTTATTTTTTTTAATATTTAAATTTTAAAGCATAATTGGACTAGGTTTTGACTCGGGTGAGTCACCCGAGTCGATACCAAAAATCATAAATCTGATCAAGAGTCATGGATATTCGCGGCTTCGCCATCGCCAGACATCCAAAATTCACAATTCGGTCTTAGTCAGTTCGATTTTCCCTTGGATCGGTGATTTTGTCATGGTCCCGAAAAATTTATCGAGTTGGGTCATTTATGATTGCAGACCTATGTTAACGTTACAGTTTAGGGAAAACTCAATTAGGACTTCTTAGAATCTGGTTAACTCGAGTTCATACATTATTGTGGTGAGTTTGTCAACCATAAGTGATAAGTGGATTGGTGGATATGGTGAGCTTGTCAACTAGTATTGACTACTGAGTGACTGAGTCAGTACTACTCACAAGGCACACTCTAATCTCCACTCTCCAATGGTCGGCTACGCGTCTCCACTCGCCAGTCTCCACTATCTAGGGCCTACCTTGTATTTTATTGGTGTTGAGCTTCTTGGTTACATAGTGTTGGTCCCACCTATGGGGTCATCCTAGTTAAGTTTTTGATCATGTCGACTTGTTGTTCTTCGGGGTTTTAGCTAATCGTATTAATTTTTTATTCATGCAATTCATGTAGTTTTAGGCTATGTTTGGTTGGATAGAAAAGAAAATAAATTAGAAGAGAGAAAAGAAATGAAAAGAGAGAAAACAAAAAAAAAATCTTATGTTTGATCGATAAGAAATGAAATGAAAAATTCAATTTTTTTTGAATTTTAGGAGAGAGATAGATACATCACACATAAATCAATCATTATGTAATCGGAAAATAATCCTCTCCAATTCCCTAAAAGTATGCAGTGCGGCAGTTTCTGGTGGAATGCCGACATTTGGTAGCTTAGACATTCAACGGTGCCGAACTCGAGAAGAAGGAAAGAAAAAGAAACCGAAGTCAATGAGCTCGGATTGTTGGATGCCCGAGCTGCCAGATGTAGACATCTACACCCCGAATTGTCGAACTGCCGCACTGCGTAGTTTAGGGAATTGGAGAGGATTAAAAATTAAAATCCTATGTAATCATGTTTTTTAGTCATCATGACATAATGATTGATTTTATGATTTATCTCTCTCTCTCTCTAGAAATTCAGAAAATTCTTACCAAAAATAAATAAAATGAAAATTTTCATTTTTTTTTTTATCCATTTTTGCCAACCAAACATAGAATATAAAAAACAGGAAAAGAAAAGGAAAAAAATAAAAATGAAACGTGCTTTGATAGGAAAAATGAAATTCCTTTTGGAATCTCTGCCCGTAACACTCTTCGAGCCCGTTTGGTAACACTTCTGATCCATAACGGTTTTTTTTTACCTTTATCATTTTTTTTTCTTGTTTCTATGCTGAAAATACGTTTTTGGGCTCTAAAATGGTATTTGGTAAACTTCTTTAAGAACGTTTTTAGAACAAAAAAACAACACAATTCCGTTTGGTACCTGTTCTGAAACAACTTTTACCAAATTAATGGATTATTACAGAAATGTCATTACTTGACTAAACTTACTTCAAATTCAGATGAAAACATCTACCATAATCATGCATGACCATCCAAAATTAATGACAATATCCGGATAACCATTACACACTAAAAAATAAAAATAAAAAATCAATCTTCACTCTTGAGACAAGCTCCATGAGTTGTCATCTGTTCAAACCGATTTACAGTCAATCAGATGGTCTAGATCTCAGCCGGCCAATCTTACATAATCCTCTTGAGACAAGGTCCATGAGCCTAGTCCATAAAAAATTCTCTTTTGACTTTCCAAGTGATTATACAGAAGGTTGTTGTAGTAGTTATGATGCCTCTAGCTTTTTAGATTAAGCACATCTTCTAATCCTTTCCACAAACCAGGGCTAGTTCATAGGAGTAGGAGGAGAAGGGAACAATTGTTAGAGACTTGGGTAGAATTCATCCTTAAAAGCTCTAATCAATCTCAGAACAGAGGAAATAGACACCAAAGAAGAAGAGGGGCTGTGGGGGTGGAGGGGATGGGAGAGCAAAATCAATTCTATACAGGGATCCTTACTTCTACAATATCACTTGGACAGTTGCAATAAGGGACTAGAGGTTCAATGGACAATAGACACAAAAGAATTGTATGTTAAATTACCTGTCCTGAACTAGACGTACTCATTGATTTTCAACTATTTTACCAAACGGAAACATTTAGGATGAATAATAATCATACCTGATTAGTGTCTTACAGCCCATATAAATACCATCTTCCAATTATCATAAGAGTCAAAAAAAAAAAAAAAAATTGTGTTTCTTCTTTTTCTCTTCCTCCCCTTCCCTCTCCCTTCTTCAGAGTCTTATAGCACAACCCCCTTCCCCAAGACAAAACAAAAAAATGTCTGCATGCAACAACTTACTCCGATCTACAAGAGCAGATTTGCTATGTACACTGTGGCTTCTACAACATCATTCTATTGGTAAATCACTATAATAAGCTATACAGTACAAATGCAAATCAATAATTCTAAGCATAGTTGTTTCAGTATTCCTTCTGAGGAACTCCTTTTTCTTTGTCATCGAATGCAGGTTAGTGTCCCTTGTAGCAGCTTATTGAAAGTTGTTAATGTAAGATGTGATCACTGTGGAGGCCTCCTCTCAGTAAACATGATGAGAGCTTCAGTAATCAAATTGTTATGGTCCCTCAGTTTGACTTCTGCCCCTATTTGCAGTTCCAATCCCCTCCCCCCAAATGGTAATTAAAAAGACATCAAAAACGTTTAGAAGCATGTGCATGCAACTCAATTAGAAGCATCAATACACTGCTCAAAATCATCTAAACCAACTTATTAAGAGAACTCTATCCCTTATCTTGCAGTGAGGTACTTTTGTAATGTCTTGAACTTCAATCAATTTGTGTGAAAATAGTGGGTTCTTATCATTGGATACTCTTGCTATAAGATCTGTCTTTGTACAATGGAGCTTCGATCAGGCTTGGAGAGGTTGGAAGATGCTCAACTTCAGAGTCTTATAACACAACCCCCTACCCCAAAACAAAAACAAAAACAAAAATTGGCACTGTACAAGGGTTCTTTCAAGAGATTAGGGAAAATGGGAACTTTGCACTATTAACCAATCATACAATACAAGAAGAAGATGAAACAAAATCACAGCAGAATATGCATAAGTAAGGTAAAACCCAAGATAAAGAAGGAAAAGAATAGGAAGAACCAGAGGAAGAAGAAGAAGAACAGTATTCCATAGTTCTAACCTTCGGTTGTACTCAAGGGTCTGTGAAATTAGAGAAACATCTCGAACTTTGGATTTATAGGATTTCTGCAAAATGAAAATACACAATTTAACCCATCCATACAAGAAGAAGATGAAACAACAATGAAATCGCAACAAAATACGCATAAGGAAGGTAAAATCCAATAAAAATAAGGAAAAGAAGAGGAATAAGCAGAGGAAGAAGAAGAAGAACAGGTCGCAGTTCTACCCTTCGGCTGTACTCAAGGGTTTGTGAGATTAGAAAAATCTCTGGTAATTGGATTTAGGGTTTCTGCAACAGCAAAATACAAGATTGGAAGAAGAAGATCACACAGCTTACTATGCATAAGGACAGTAAAACTGCAAGAAAAAGACGGAAAAGAAGAGGAAGAAGCAAAGGAAGAAGAAGAAGATGAAGAAGCAGAAGAAGGCGATGGCTTTTACCTGAGTTCGGTGACGATGTACGGTGGAGCTTCGATCGGGCTTGGAGAGGTTGGAAGATGTTCAATGGAGCTTTGATGGAACTTCGTTGGGTCTCCACGATCGATGGTGCTTGGAAATTATCGGGCATAATTTCTCTATTTTTCCCTCTTTTGTTTCAATGAAAACGTTTTAAATTTGGAGAAACAAGGAGCCTGCTTGATAATCTTACGGATGTTTCTATTCTGGTTATGTGCTGAGAAACAGCAAAACAGATTTTTCATTTTCAGTGCTGAGAAACCGTTTTTGACCTGCTTGGTAAACCTGTTCTAGAAACGTTTCTAGAAGACAATTGGAACACCATTGGTGCTTGATAAAATCTGTTTTTGGGAACATGTAATGTGACCAATTTTAATAATTGATAAAATCTGTTTCTGGGAACATGTAATGCGACCAATTTTAATAATATTTGTCTGGAATAATGTACTTTAGATAATAAAGGTTAAAATAAACATTGTAATTAAAAGTTTTATGGTCCAATAAAAGTCTACAACAAAGCAAGATGCCAAATATGCTTAGATGGGGTTCTAATTTCCTCCTTTGTTTAAATCAAGCTTCTGAACAGTATCAAGGATATCTTTAAATATCCTTGACCTTTCCTTTGCGTCTTGGACGGTCCCACAGAATTAGTTGTGAGTGGGTTAACATTGGTAGTAGAGCAATTAATGTCATTAATACTGCAGTAGCCAATCACAAATAAAAAATAGTATTAATTGAAATTTATAAAACTTTGAACTCTAAAAAATGATAAAATAAACATTTAAACATAAACCCCAAAGAATGTGTTGGTCAACTAGGTCAACTGAGGTTTGCTGGAGTGGTGTTGTCATTGTTGGCAACCTTATTATCCATATTGGTGATGCGGCAGTGGTATTTGATGAGTTTGAAGAGCTGAAATGAGTTGGAAGAGCTGAAATGGTAAAATAGTCACCTACACGGCTATAAGGGTATTTTGGTTATTTGGCAGGGTTACAAGGGTACCCGCACGTGAAGAACACCATTTAACAGCATATTAAGTCCTTATATAATGTTTGGCAAAGGGGCGAAGCAGCAGGTGAAGGTTTCATATTATTAAAGTTGTGATTTCATAGGTTCATGCAATGGCAGTGACTTTAAGGTCATTTTTGGAAGGTTTAATGGCATTTCTGGGTGAAGTGATTTTCATGAGAAATGAAGTTCGTCGAGTCACGGTTCCAACGCAACTGGTCTCGCATCATTTCAGTATCGGACGAGAAAGTTACAGTTGTTTCCTTGTTGATGCGCAAAAATGGAGCAAATCTGGCATAGGCAAAAAGTTTTATACTAGGACAATTTTTTGGTCATTTTTTTTAAAGTGCTACTGGAGACAAAGATGTTTCCCATTGTTTTATAAAGTTACAGAATCATGGTGGCCGTTGAATTTTGTTCATCACGTCGCTCTGTGATTGGCTTGCCCTTGATGGTGCATGGTGCTACACCATCCACCATAACATAGTCCCTTGAGAAATTTGTACACGGCTTTTGAAATTTGAAATTTCAAATTGGGTAAGTGCTGTACAGCTGTCACCACTTTTGGAATGTGATCTCTCGGCCAATCTTATCGTGCCTTGCCGATTGTCACAAATATTTTTTGAATATTACAATTTCACCCTCCACTTGCCATTTTCGGATCATCTAACTTTGGAAGGCAATATCTCTCTCATTCGGAGTCCAAATTAGTCGCCGTTTGTTTTGAAATTGCATAATTTTTCAAGGAGAACACAGTGGAAACGTGAAAAACAGCAGAAAATGTCAGAAACGTCAAAAACTGTGAAAAACCTTGATTGAACATCGAAGATGCTGCTTTGAACATTGGAGAACGTGCACAACATCAGGAAGGCTTCAAGCAGTGGGTTAGTCACGGGATTACTCAGGGAGAGGTAATCTTTTGTTTCACAAGTCCTATTTGATATTTAGGGTTTGATTCCTTGTAATTGAATTTTTATATTCATATTGTAATTTCATTCAAGTTGGGGCTTGATTGGATTAGGGTTGTAGCCCTAGATTTCGTTGTTGCGGAGACAGAAGCAGGTGTTGTAGCACCTGGGCTATTGTAGTAGTCGAATTTGAGTTGAGTATTTGAGGAAATACGAAACCCTTACGGGTATTCCTCCGTGGATGTAGGCAGCTTAGCCGAACCACGTATACTTGGTGTACTGTGTGCTTGTCATTTTGTTTTCGTATTTTTGGAGTGTGTTTGCTGCAGAGTGGTGGTGCATTGTCTGGTAGACCTGGCCACACAGTGGTTGCGAGGTGGACGTGCATGTGTGATTGGTATTACGGGACTGCCCCGACCAATCTTTGTGTGTGATTGTTATTGCTACGGGATTGAGTTTGGAAGAATTTTTTTAAGGCACTGATTCACCCCCCCTCTCAGTGCACCTGGGATTATCAAGTGACATCAAGTTACCTAGTGAATTGAAGCTTAACAGCTTGAGATAGTGAGCTGAGAGAAAGAAGGATGGATAGCAACAGTAGTTACAATCACAGCAAGGTACCACAGTTTGATGGAACAGGTTATGGTTTTTTGCGCATCAGGATGGAGACATATCTGAAATCATTGGGCTACGGTGTTTGGATGTCTGTGAAGAATGGATACAAAATTCCCACAGGTGATATAACTGATACAGTTGAACTCAAGAAGTATGAAAATGACTCTAAGGCTAAAATGCACTTCTGAGTGCATTGGTCAACACTGAGTTTGCCAGAGTTGTTGGATGTGAGACTGCTAAAGAAGTGTGGGACAAATTACAGAATGTCCATGAAGGTGATGAGAAGATCAAAGAGGAAAAACTACAACATTATAGGTCACTGTTTGATAATTTGATGATGTCTGATGAAGATACAGTGAAATTCTTCATGAGTAAAGTGAATGAAATTATAAACGCCATCAGAAGTCTTGGTGAGGAAATCAAGGATGCAGTGGTAGTAAAGAAGATTCTCAGGTCTTTGCCGGATCTCTATAACCCAAAGGTGTCTACTATAGAAGAGTCAAAGAACTTGAATGAGTTGAGTTTAGATGAATTGCATGGTATATTGACTGCATATGAAATGAGAATGGTGAAGATTAAATCCACAGAAAAGGAGATTGCATTTAAAGCCATGAAGAAGTTGAAAATTAAGCAAGAAAATGATAATGAAGATTCTGATGATGAGCTTATTGCTTACCTTGCCAGGAAGTTCAAGAATGGTAAAGGTAAATACAAGGGAAAACTTCCCTTGAAGTGCTTTAATTGTGGAGGTATAGGACATTTTGCCTCTAAGTGTCCAAAGAAGGGCAAAATAGTTGAGTCAGATGATGATGACACTCAAGCCTCCAAGAACAGCTTTAAAACGAAAAAGTTCATTTCAAAGAAGAATGACACCCACAAGAAAAAGAGTTTGATGACAAAAGAAGATGACACCTCTTCAGAAGAATTAACAGAAGTTGAAGACTCTGATGATGAACTAATGTTCATGGTCTTAGCAAGCAATGACCATCAAGAAGAGGAAGAAAAATCTAATGAGGATGAAGAATCAGAAGCTGAAGATCTGGAAACTATTTTTTATACTACCTTAAATGAGCACAAGATAGAAAGAAAGAGAAGCAAGATGTTGGAGAAGCAGCTTGTAGAAGAAGGAGAGAAGATCAGTCAACTAAAGCTCACCATTGAAGAAACACAGAAGATGACTGAAGATATTAGCATTAACTTATCTTTGAAAGTTGATGAATGTGCCAAGCTTGAAGAAGAAATAGTAAAACTAAAGGTAGAACTTGAAGATTTGAAAAATAAGGACTACCTTACAGTTGCAAATACATCTCTAATAGTTACAACTGTGAATGACAAGGGCAAGGAGGTTTGTGTTCAAGAAACTGAAGAAGAACATGATCAAGCATCAAAAGGAGCTAGCATGTTAGATGATCTCCTTAGTAGACAAAGACCTATCAATGATAAATCTGGTCTTGGCTATGAGAATGGAAGTTCTTCAAAGAGAGTGAAGATAAAAGGGAATGGCACTGCACATAATCCGGTCAGCTTTGTTAGTGAGAAGAGAAGAGGTTTAAGACCTATGAATTCTACTAGCAAGAAGGTTGACGAGGATGGGTTTACTACTGTATAATATTAGAGATCCAAAGACTACATGAAGAATATTTGGCAGACTCAAAGGTTCAATGCGTATTGTTATGGCTGCAACATGTATGGACACAAAGTAACAGAATGTAGAAGGAATGTCAAGCCAGCAGTTGTCAAAATGAAAAACAGGTTTGCACCATTGGTAGATCAGAATGTGGAATGTTTTAGATGTTACAAGCTTGGTCACATTGCAAGAAACTGTAAGACCTTGCTTCCCTCTCAAAGGCAGTCTATGAAGAAGGAGAAGAAATATCACACAAAGAACAAGAAGGGGTGTTTACAAAGAAGGAAGCCAGAAAATCCATCACTGTATCTGAAAAAGCAGTTTGGGTTGAGAAGAAGAAGACAGGAGAAAGCAACAAATCATTGATTGTTCAGACGGCTTTTAAGGCTAAAAAAAGATCATCTCCATGGATTCTTGATAGTGGGTGTTCTACTCATATGACAGGTGAAAGAGATAGATTTTTAAATCTTGATAAAGTTGAAAGTGGCTCAGTAAGATTTGGGAACAATGATGGGGCCAAGATTGAAGGAAAGGAGTTCACATGGAAAGCTTTCATAGAATTTTGTAATGAACATGGCATACGAATTCAGCATTCGGCAGCAAGAACCCCTCAACAAAATGGGGTAGTTGAAAGGAAGAATAGGATAGTTCAAGGAATAGCTAACGCAATGCTTATAGATAATAATATTGCAAAACATTTTTGGAGAGAAGCCATATATACAGCTGTCTACATTGGCAACAGGTGCTTGTTGAGACCACAAGAATCCAAGACTCCATATGAATTATGGTTTAATAGAAGAAGCACAGTGAAACACTTTAGGGTGTTTGGTAGTCGTTGCTTCATCAAAAGAAAGGAAGACAACCTTGGAAAATTTGACGATAGAGCAGATGAAGGGATTTTCTTAGGGTATTCCTCAAAGAGCAAGGCTTACAAGTGCTTCAATAAGAGGTTGGGGAAAGTTGTGGAGAGTTCAGATGTGAAAATTGATGAAACATTACCCCATTCTAAACCAGTGGTGTTAGAAGAACAAACTTTTGAAGAGGTTGATGATGATGTGACTGTAAATGATGAAGTTGTGGAAGTTAAAAAACATGAGGATGCAGACACAAATGCCCATGAGATTGACACAGTGACAGAGAGAGATGGAAGACCTAGTTTTGAAAAGTGGCAAAAAGTGCATCCCCCAAATCAAGTCATCAGAGATCCTAAAGCGGGTATGCAGACAAGAAAGATGAAGGTCATTACATATTCTCTATTGTCACAGGTGGAACCCAAGTCCATTTATGAAGCAAGCAAAGATGAACATTGGGTTAAAGCCATGAACTAAGAGCTGGATCAGATTGAGAAGAACAACACATGGGAGTTAGTTCCCAGACTAGCAGACAAGAACATTATTGGCACCAAGTGGGTCTTCAGGAACAAGTTAAATGAAGATGGCCAGGTGATGAGAAACAAAGCCAGACTTGTGTGCAAGGGCTATGCTCAGGTGGAAGGAATAGATTTTGATGAGACTTTTGCACCGGTAGCAAGGATGGAATCCATTCGGATGTTCCTAGCTTTGGCGGTATACAAGGGATTCAAGGTATATCAGATGGACATGAAGTCAGCTTTCTTAAATGGTAATCTTGAAGAGGAAGTATATATAGAGCAACCAGATGGCTTTCAGCTTGGGGCGGATCCATATATGGTTTGTAGACTAAAGAAAGCTCTTTATGGATTGAAGCAAGCTCCAAGAGCTTGGTACTCTAGACTTGATACTTATTTGCATCATTTGGGACTGCGAAAGGGTATGGTTGATAGCAACCTGTATGTGATGACAGAAAGCAGCAGTCAATTGATTGTGGTAGTATACGTCGATGATATCATTTTTGGAGGGCACAATGATGAAGTGTGTAAACAGTTTGCAGAGTGCATGAAGAAAGAGTTCGAGATGTCCATGCTCGGAGAACTCTCATACTTTTTGGGATTGTAGGTGAGCCAACGGCAAAATGGCATTTTCATATGCCAGATGAAGTATACCAAAGAGATGTTGAAGAAATTCCAGATGGAGGATAGTAAACCAATGGGTATGCCCATGGTTGTGGGATGCAAACTGAGTACAGGTGATGATTCCCCCTTAGTTGATCAGACAATGTACAGGTCTATGATTGACAGTTTGTTGTATTTGACAGCGTCAAGGCCTGATATTATGCAAGCAGTTTGTCTGGTAGATAGATTTCAAGCCAGCCCAAAGGAGACACATCTATTGGCAGTTAAACGAATTTTCAGATATCTTCGAGGTACAGTTGAGTATGGTTTATGGTATTCCAAGACCTCTAAATTCACTCTCAAGGCATTTTCAGATGTGGATTGGGCAGGTAGTGTGGATGATAGGAAGAGCACTAGTGGCAGTGCATTCTATCTTGGCAAAAGCCTTGTTGCATGGCATAGTAAGAAGCAAGAGTTTGTTTCATTGTCTACGGCAGAGGCAGAATATATTGCAGCGACAGCTTGTTGCACTCAAGTGATTTGGATGAAGAGGCAAGTTGTAGATTATGGCATTGACAGTTCTGAACCTATTCCTATCATGTGTGATAATATGACCGCTATAAATATTTCAAAGAATCCGGTACAGCACTCGAGGACAAAACACATCGATATCCGATATCACTTCTTGAAGGAGAAAGTCACAACTAATGAGGTGAGATTGGATTTTGTCTCTACATCAGAACAGGTCGTCGATATTTTCACAAAACCTCTTCCTAAGGAGAGTTTTGAACGGCTCCGAGATAAACTTGGAGTTGTCACTCCAGTTGCACAGTAGGAGGCATGTATACAGGGGGAGTTTCCATGACCCTTTGTACTTGTTGTCAAAGGGGGAGAAGTTGGTGTGTGTGTAAAGGGTTGCCAACAATTCCAAAGGGGGAGATTGTTGGTCAACTGGGTCAACTGAGGTTTGCTGGAGTGGTGTTGTCATTGTTGGCAACCTTATTATCCATATTGGTGATGCGACAGTGGTATTTGATGAGTTGGAAGAGCATAAATGAGTTGGAAGAGCTGAAACGGTAAAATAGTCACCTACACGGCTATAAGGGTATTTTGGTCATTTGGCAGGGTTACAGGGGTACCCGCAAGTGAAGAACACCATTTAACAGCATAGTAAGTCCTTATATAGTGTTTGGCAAAGGGGCAAAGCAGCAGGTGAAGGTTTCATACTGTTAAAGTTGTGATTTCATAGGTTCATGCAATGGCAGTGACTTTAAGGTCATTTTTGGAAAGTTTAATGGCATTTTTGGGTGAAGTGGTTTTCATAAGAAATGAAGTTCGTCGAGTCACGGTTCCAACGCAACTGGTCTTGCATCATTTCAGTGTCGTACGAGAAAGTTATAGTTGTTTCTGTGTTGACGCGCAAAAATGGAGCAAATCTGGCATAGGCAAAAAGTTTTATACTAGGCCAATTTTTTGGTCGTTTTTTTTAAAGTGCTACTGGAGACAGAGATGTTTCCCATTGTTTTATAAAGTTACAGAATCATGGTGGCCGTCGGATTTTGTTCATCACGTCGCTCTGTGATTGGCTTGCCCTTGATGGTGCACGGTGCTACGCCATACACCATAACATAGTCCCTTGAGAAATTTGTACACAGCTTTTGAAATTTCAAATTTCAAATTGGGTAAGTGCTGTACAGCTGTCACCACTTTTGGAACGTGATCTCTCAGCCAATATTATCGTGCCTTGCCGATTGTCACAAATATTTTTTGAATATTACAATTTCACCCTCCACTTGCCATTTTCAGATCATCTAACTTTGGAAGGCAATATCTCTCTCATTCGGAGTCCAAATCAGTCGCCGTTTTTTTTTAAATTGCATAATTTTTCAAGGAGAACACAGTGGAAACGTGAAAAACAGCAGAAAATGTCAGAAACGTCAAAAACTGTGAAAAGCCTTGATTGAACAATCGAAGATGCTGCTTTGAACATTGGAGAACGTGTACGACATCAGGAAGGCTTCAAGCAGTGGGTTAGTCACGGGATTACTCAGGGAGAGGTAATCTTTTGTTTCACAAGTCCTATTTGATATTTAGGGTTTGATTCATGTTGAAAGAATCCTAATTTTTGTCCATGTTATTGGGAGAGACTTGTAATTGAATTTTTATATTCATATTGTAATTCCATTCAAGTTGGGGCTTGATTGGATTGGGGTTGTAGCCCTAAATTTTGTTGTTGCGGAGTCAGAAGCAGGTGTTGTAGCACTTGGGCTATTGTAGTAGTCGAATTTGAGTTGAGTATTTGAGGAAATACGAAACCCTTACGGGTATTCCTCCGTGGATGTAGGCAGCTTAGCCGAACCACGTATACTTGGTGTACTGTGTGCTTGTTATTTTGTTTTCGTATTCTTGGAGTGTGCTGCAGAGTGGTGGTGCATTGTCTGGTAGACCTGGCCACACAGTGGTTGCACGGTGGACGTGCATGTGTGATTGGTAATTACGGGACTGCCCCGGCCAATCTTTGTGTGTGATTGTTATTGCTATGGGATTGAGTTTGGAAGAATTTTTTAAGGCACTGATTCACCCCCCCCTCTCAGTGCACCTGGGATTATCAGAATGATTAGTTCAGTTTAGCACCACAATCTCTATACAACATTGAAGAACTGATGCAGGAAAAAAAAAAGGGAAAAGGGAATAATATGCATATGAAGAAGCACCATAACTAAAAGCAGATTAGATTGTGAATAGGGAGATATGAACTGAACAAAGGAGATGGGAGTAATTAGAGATGTGATTAAGCAGCCTCCTCCCCCTCCTCGGCCTCCTTTTCATCTGTTTAGTGTGCTAGAGCAAGCTCCTACTACTCTTTTTTACTTCATTAACCATAATAATAGGTAGGTCAGCATCAACAGAACAGCAAAAAATTACAAGTGTAGGAACCATACACCTGTAAACAACCTCACATTACACATCTTTAGAGGGTCTACTACAGTACAAATGTTGCTTAAATGAATTATTTTGATAACCATAAAAGTTTTTTAATCATAATCAACATAACATGTCACCCCCCCCCCCACACACACACAAAAAAAAAAAAAAAAGAAGAAGAGATGAAGAAGCTGTTTACATAAAGGTAAAGTATAGTTACTACAATGAGTTGAACGAAATGTAAATTTAACAGCAAGTAGGATCTAGTAATGGTGGTTTTAAAAGCAAGTAGGATCTACTAGTGGTGATTTTAGTGGGTCAAGGAGATCATGCAAAGGGCATGTCTTCATAAAACTCAACTATTTTCTTCAAACCCAATACTCAACATATAACCATAAACATCTTTCTTACCCAATAATAACTCAAAATCTGTAGAATGGAGCCAAAGAACAGCATTGTCTAACACTTTATTTTGGGCAGAGTCAGATGGTATTAGGATAAAAGGGCAAAAACCCCAACACATGCTGCCCTACTAAACGCATAAGTTCAACCCAATCAATCAAAGACTAAGGAAAAAAGAGAGGTGCTACATCTCAGAATTCATTAGGATGGAGATCTCCTCCTGTGTTTATACACCCCCTCCCCTTGCTGCCCAATACCCGAGCACACACCCCCCCTTGCTGCCCTACTCCTGAGCACACTCCCCCACCCCTTGCTGCCCTACATCTGAGCACACACCCCCTTGCTGCCCTACAACTGAGCAGACACCCCAATTGCTGCCCTACACCTGAGCACACACCCCCCTCTCCTTGCTGCCCAATACACAGACTGTCTCTTAGACTAAAAGCGAGACCATCAGTGGCAGAGTGTGTAGTTAATAATATTAATATAGATTTATAATCACAAATCAAATAAATCTCTTGTTTCAAAGTTCTATCAGTCAGTTGTGGCTTTTACCTAGCGGTCAAGATATCAAACTATATAAACTAGAAGAAAAGGTCTGTCACAAAATCTTCATGTCAAATAAAAGAGACCATGTTCCTATGGCAAAGTGTCTATAGATAACATCACCACATAGATAAAAGGAACTGAGAAAAGAAAATATCTTAACTAAAAAAACAAGGGAACAAGAAGTTTATCTTTTGGGGCTGAACTGATTCTTGGTAATGTCTCCACTTTTTTTTGGGTGTTCAACAGCAAGTTTATCTTTTGCAAACTACACAAGAACTCTGAAGTTTAGTAGGTAATAACTAGAAAATTTTATTAAAATCCACAGTCCAATGTCCAAAAGAACCACAAAGCAGCAAGTAATTTCATAAAATTCAACCAAAACAAATCAGAAAAAATGTCTAGAATCCTAAAATTTCCAAAGGTATGGAAAAAAACACACTCAATTTCATGTTAGACAGAGATGGAATTGGGTTATTCGACTTGTGTGCATTTCAAAAACAAAATACAATTACCAGAGAACCCCAAATTTCAAATTAATTTTAACTTTAGGATGGAGATCTCCTCCTGTGTTTATACACCCCCTCCCCTTGCTGCCCTACACCTGAGCACACACCCCCCTTGCTGCCCAATACCTGAGCAAACCCCCTCTTGCTCAATCTATAGGGTCTTTTCAAGATATATGTTGTATCTGGGCACAGGCTGCGCTGCAGCACAGAGAACATCAAGGCAAGGAGTTCAGAATACAAAGCTCACACACCTCCAAACATCTTTAGCAAAAGAGATGGCCTCTTGACATTGTAGCAACTGACAACAAATAACAATCATTCCTTTAATACTATTATGTGGTTTTAAGCCATTAAGGATGAAATCACCCCCATTGATTAGCACTTTTTTAATAGAAATTTTGAGGCTTTTATATGAAGGTGTGCTGGTGCATGCATGTTGCTGGTGGACAAGCCTGGTTAATAGTCTATTCTTCTCCTTCAAGTTCTGGTTACTCCCTGTAGCCAGGTGATCCCTCTCCTCATTATCCACAACTTGTTCTTCTGATTCATCTCCTTCTTCCTTGATTTCTTCCATATTATTCAATTTCCTCTCTGACCAATATATCGATTTCATAAATCTGGTTATATACCTGCTGAACCTGATTTCTGATCATCAAGATCTTGGCTCAATTTGCATCTTAATTGATCAGTTTATCAGATCTAATATTCAGTTCGTACAATCCTGTTTCATTTCCTGTTTGTAGCTTGATTATTAAGCAAGTAGGATTAAATTTAGAATCCTTACCCTTGTTTTAAAGATTCTTATATGATTAGATAGGCCTGCTTAAATTGCATACTCGACCAGAAGGCTAGGCTGTTCTGATCACTCTTTCGTGAGTAATTAAAATTATCCTCCTCTCTCTCTCTCTCTATCTCTCTCTTACACACACACAACTTCGTGAAGATTTAATGAGGGGTTTGTGCCCTCTCAAAGTTGTAGAATTGAAAAACTTTCCAATTACTACATATTTAACTTATATCCCCCAGAGAGAAAAAATCAGCAGCGTTCAAGTGATGGGGTAAAAGAATTTTAATCTGATATGAACAATTTCTCATTGTCCAATCCCGTGAGGACACGTGGTCAGTTGGGCCCTGAAAGCAAATAGTGGACCAGGAGGTTGAGAAAGATGGCCTAGAGTGGTCCGGTCCGCGTGACTCGAGGGACATGAGATCAAGGTCTAGGAAGGATTTCGATCAGTTGTAGCAAAACCTACGTAAGTCCAAAGGTAGGAAATCAAAATTCTGAAGGGGTATTCCTGTAAAATCTGCAAGGCGACCAGGATATGTAGAAAAGCTATAAATAGAAGGTGCTGGAATAGGGGAGAGTACATTCATTCACTCATTCTCCCGCTCCCACTCACTAACTCTCTCGACTACGTTAGAACTAGATCTGATTTTCCCTGTTTCTCACCGTCATCGTTGTGTCCTGGTTCAAACCAGCAATATTGTAATCAATCGAGATCTCTGGATCTCCAATTTGTGAATTGAAGTGTTATCAAAGGATTCCTGCAATTTTCTTTGCATAACATTATTGGCGCCGTCTGTCGGAATGAGATCTAGATCCACGAAGATCCGCAATGCCTAACACAAGAAATCAATCGAAGGCTGCAAAGGCGAGTCATGCCGCTGCGAATACAGCTAATGTACAAGATCTACCGATCGAGAGAGTTCGAGAAGAGCGAGAAGACGATGTCATTTTGGAAGAAAATAATCCGGCGAAAGGAAATTCGCCAAAAAGAACCACCGGAGATCCTCCACGATATGTCACGGTGGAGTAGTTCGATGCGATGCAGACAAGATGGAGAGACCAAATGGAGGAGATGATGGATTTGCAGCGGAATGTGATGTAAGGGATTCCTCCGAATATTCCTCTGCAAGATCAGGAACAAGGACGGATCGTGTCTCTGGATCATTGCGAGAATCACAGCAACGCCAATTACGGTCGCGATCTGGCAAAGGAGACTCAAGGAGACAATAAAAAGCATGGATCGCAAATGACCAAAGGAGAGCAGGCTCTGAATGAAAAAGTAATTGAGTTGCAGGAATAGATACAAGAAGTTCTGAAGAAAAACTCCAGTCGAGTCAGGATATACAATTCACTACAGATCTGGCCTTCACAGATCAGATCAGATTGGAGCAATTGCCGAAAGGCTTCAAGATGCTGGCTATTAAACAATACGACGGAACAGCAGATCCAGAAGATCACCTAGAAACTTTTAAGTCGCTGATGTACTTGTAGGGAGCTTCCGATGCAATCCTATGTAGAGCGTTCCCGTCAACTCTGAAAGGATCAGCGAGGCAATGGTTCTCGCACCTTAAACCTCGATCGCTGACTAGCTTAGTAGACCTAGGAAGAGCTTTCTTGGCGAATTTCATGAGTAGTAGGATCCATAAGAAGACTGCAGCAAATCTCCCAGCAATCAGACAACAGCAGGGAGAGTCGATCAGGGAATTCCTTACCAGATTCAACAAGGAGGCACTGGAGGTGCGAGATTTGGATCCCATTGGGAAATTCCAGGCCCTCCGCAGCGGAATCAGAGATAGGAAGTTGAAGGAGTCTCTGATCATGGACAAACCGGCTGATATGTACGAACTCTACTCACGATGTGAAAAACATATAAATCTGGCGGAGGTTCTAGCGGCAGAACAGCAGAAAGAGTCAAGAAGTGATAAGAAGGGGTCGGATAGAAATGAGCATTCGAACAGCGGAAACAGGACTACGGAGAAAGGAGAGCGGAGTACAGGAAAGAGGAAGACATAAGAACGTGCATGGCTGCCTAGAAACAATTCAAAGCCGGAATCATCTTACACACCCCTCATGCATAGAAGAACTTATATTCTGAATGAAATTAAAGATCGGCTGACCCTGCAGTGGCCAACGAAGATGGTCAAGCCTACAAGCGAGCGGAACGAAGAACAAATATTGCTGATTTCACCAGGACCATGGGCATGACACTGAAGAATGCAAGCAGCTGAAGGATGAAATTGAGGCCTTGATCCAAAGAGGGAGGTTAAGCAAATTTGTGAAGAAAGAAAGAGAAGAAAATAGTAAGCAAGAAAGCCGAGAGCAAAGGAGAGATGATAAAGGAAAAATGTCAACTCGGGGAGAAGGAAGTCCGAACGTCCGAGCACGCCATTCAGAGAACTAACCCCTCAGGGAGATAGCGACTATCTTTGGAGGCCCCGGGATAGCAGGGGAATCTTCAAATTCAAGGAAGAACCATGCACGGATGGTTGGCCTGACGGAAATCGTGAGCCGAGCATCAAATCAGCTTCTCAGATGAGGACTTGGTTGGTATTCAATCACCACATGATGACGCTCTAGTGGTGAAGATGATCGTTGCAAATTGCTCGATAGCTCGCATACTGGTGGATAATGGGAGTTCTGTGAACATCCTGTACTATGACGCTTTTTTGAAAATGCAGTTGACTCTAGAGATGACTCTGGAGATGTTGAAAAAGATAGATTCTCCTCTGTACGGATTCAATGGAGCACCTGTGCAAGTTGAAGGGTCCATTGAGCTTTTAGTTACTGCAGGAACAGAGCCCCTGCAATCCACGGTGATGATGAATTTCTTGGTGGTGAAAGTAAATTCCACGTATAATGGAATCCTCGGCAAACCAGGCCTGAACGCTTTACAGGCCATAGTCTCCACCCCACACCTTGTTATGAAGTTTCCTATCGAGAATGGCGTGGGAGAGTGTAGGGGGAGCCAGAAAGCATCCCGTAAGTGCTACGAAACATATCTCCACGTCAAGGGAAAGACTCCGCAGACGTTCAATGTCACTCTAGAGGATGCTAGGGAGAACACCGACCAGGAAAGGTTGGAACCTGCTGAAGAATTGGTCTCGGTTGAGATCTGTGAAGGTGATCCGAATAAGACAGTGCAAATCGGGGCCAAGTTATCTGATGAACTGAAGGGAGGGATGATAAGTTTCTTGAGAGCGAATGCAGATGTGTTCACCTGGTCAGCAATAGACATGCCCGGAATAGACAGGGAATTGGCCGAACATAGGTTGAACGTCAACCCCACCGCCAAGCCAGTCTTCCAGAAGAGGAGGAATTTTGCCCCAGAGCGATAGGAGAAAATGGCAGAAGAAGTGAACAAGCTATTGGAGGTAGGGTTCATAAAGGAGTCCATATACCCTGAATGGCTGTCAAATGTTGTAATGGTGCCAAAAAGCAATGGCAAATGGCGTATGTGTATAGATTTCACTGATTTGAATAAAGCATGCCCTAAAGACTATTACCCTTTGCCTCGTATTGATCTACTGATAGATGCAACGGCAGGCCATGAGATGTTAAGTTTCATGGACGCATATTCGGGATATAACCAAATTAAGATGTATAAGCCAAATATTCCAAAAACGTCATTCATGGTGGGAAGAGATAACTATTGTTATAAAAGAATGCCATTCGGTTTGAAGAATGCTAGGGCTACATATCAACATCTCGTGAACCTCATCTTCCGTAAGAAGATTTGAACCAATATGGAGGTCTATGTAGATGATATGCTGGTGAAGAGCCTCAAGGCATCTGACCATATTTCTGATCTCCAAGAGGCTTTCCATGTCCTGAGGAAGACCAATATGATGCTTAACCCTGCGAAGTGTGCTTTTGAAGTGACTGCAAGAAAATTTCTGTGGTTTATGGTATCAGTTAGGGGCATAGAAGCAAATCCGGCCAAGATAAAAGCCATCCTAGATATGCCACCCCAGGAAGGGTAAAAGAAGTGCAAGAACTTACAGGAAGAATAGCAGCGTTGGGAAAATTCATCTCTACCTCTTGGGATCGGTGTCTGCCATTCTTTAAAACCCTCAAGAACCGAGCACGAGAGCGACAAACCAAGGGAGCCAAGCTAACCTTTAAGTGGACAAAGGAATGCAAGAAGGCTTTTGAAGAATTGAAAAGGTACTTGACTACTCCACCTTTGCTAACCAAGCCAGAATCAGGAGATGTACTCCAAATGTATTTGGCAATCAAAGCCAAAGCCGTAAGCGCGGTATTGATAAAAGAGGATGGACGAGTTCAAAAGCCAATTTACTATGTCAGTAAAGTACTGGTCGATGTAGAGATGCGGTACAGTGATATTGAGAAGTATGCTTTTGCGCTAGTGATGGCGGCTAGAAAATTAAGACCCTACTTTCAAACCTACACCATAGAAGTGTTGACAAATCAACCCTTGAAGAAAATACTGGCGAAACCCGACCATTCTGGACGGATGGTAGCATGGTCGGTGGAATTGGGTGAATTTGATCTGCGCTACAAACCACACACAGCTATAAAAGCACAGGCTCTAGCCGATTTTATGATCGAAGGAGCATTAAAGGGGAGTTCCACACCCATCGAAAGCGAGGAAAGTAGAGCACCCGAGGATCCATGGATGCTGTTTGTAGATGGATCATCGAGAAGTGCAGGATGTGGAGCGGGGCTGATGTTGTTCAGCCCAAGGGGTTTCATGGTGCAAAGTGAGTTGAGGTTTGAGTTTCAGGCGACCAACAATGGGGCCGAGTATGAAGCCTTGATAGCAGGGCTAAAATTAGCAAAGAGTCTTATGATAACAAATCTCGTTGTGCACAGCGATTCCCAGCTAATTGTTAACCAAGTCAAAGGAGAGTATGAGGCCAAAGATGAACATATGGCCAAATATTTGGAAAAGGTACGCCAACTGATCACAGAAATCCCATCCTTTCAGATACTTCAAATTCCCCGATCAGAGAATACCACAACAGATGAATTGTCTCGCCTCGCCACATCGGACTTCCAAGATCTGGACCGAGCAGTCTACATAGACATCCTCCGAATACCGACATCAGGGAAGATGAATATTTGATGTCCATTGATCAGGAACCTTGTTGGATGGACCCTATCATGGTGTATTTGTCTCAAGAGCAACTCCCAGAAGATAAGGATGAGGCCAGGAAGGTCAGGATGAGAGCAGCCCGATACGCCATGATCGGTGGAGTATTGTATAAAAAGGCATATTCAATGCCCTATCTGAAGTGTCTTCAACCGTCAGAAGTTGACTATGTCCTCAGAGAAGTTCACACTGGGATTTGTGGACAAGATTTAGGTGGGGGAGCGTTGGCTCATAAAATCATTAGACAAGGATATTTCTGGCCGCACTTGCGCAAAGAGGCAATGGATTTTGTACGCAAGTGCACGAAGTGTCAAACCTTCACCCCGATTCCTCGCCAACCCGCGACAGAGCTAACAAGTATTTCAAGCCCCTTACCATTTGTTCAATGGGGGATGGACATCTTGGGACTGTTCCCAAAAGCATCCGGGGGAAGACAATTTGTGGTGGTGGCGGTAGATTACTTTACTAAATGGGTAGAAGCCGAAGCCCTGGCTACGATTACGGTGCAAACGTGTGGAAGCTCTTCTTGCACTCAGTAATTTACAGGTATGGCATACCAAGAATTCTCATTACTGATAATGGAAAATAATTCGAGCACAAGTTCAAGGAATTCAGTGATCAGTTTGAGATCGAGCTACGAAAAACTTCTGTGGCGCATCCATAATCTAATGGGCACATAGAAGCAATGAACAAAATTATATTGGATGGGATTAAGAAAAAGTTGGATGCAGCAAAAGGGTTGTGGGAGGAAGAACTACCAAGTATACTCTGGGCCTATCGGACTACCACCAGGCTGGCAACAGGGGAGACACCCTTTTGACTGACGTATGGAACAGAGGCAATCATCTCAGTAGAGATTGGGGAAACATCCCTCAGAGTTCAGATGTATAATCCAGACACTAATGATGGGGAATTGAGGGAAAATTTGGACTTGCTAGACGAAATCAGGGAAACAGCGCAAGTGAGGAATGCAGCTCACTAGCAGCGAACTGCATGATATTTCAACTCAAGGGTGAAAACAAGGGTTTATCATCCTGGGGATCTGGTATTAAGGAAGATTGAAGCTTCTGATCTGAGGTCCATGGGGAAACTAGCGCCAAATTGGGAACGACCGTACAGAATCTCCAAACAAGTTGCTTCAGGAGCCTACCATTTGGAGACTTTGAAGGGGGTACCCATACCTAGATCATGGAACTCAGAAAATTTGAGGAAATTTTATCAATAAAAATCAGCTTTTCTTGAGAAGTTGTCTTCAATTTCATCTTGGTCGTGAAATCAGTACACGAGGAGCATTACCTGTGGCTGTGAACGTGTGAAATCCTTCCCCAACAAAGGATCATGGTCGTCCAACCAAAGGGGCGTTTCCCCAACAAAGGATCATGGTCGTCCGACCATAGGGGCGTTTCCCCAATGAAGATCCATGGTCGTCAGACCATAGGGGCGTATCCCCAACAAAGGATCATGGTCTTCCAACCATAGGGGCGTTTCCCCAATGAAGATCCATGGTCGTCAGACCATAGGGGCGTTTCCCCAACGAAGGATCATGGTCATCCGACCATAGGGGTGTTTCCCCCAACAAAGACCCATTGTCATCAGACCATAGGGGCGTTTCCCCAACAAAGGATCATGGACGTCCGACCATATGGGCGTTTCCCCAACGAAGATCCATGGTCATCAGACCATAGGGGCGTTTCCCCAACAAAGGATCATGGTCGTCCGACCATAGGGGCGTTTTCCCAACAAAGGATCATGGTCGTCCAACTATAGGGGTGTTTCCCCAATGAAGATCCATGATCGTCAGATCGTAGGGGTGTTTCCTCAACAAAGGATCATGGTCGTCTGACCAAAGGGGTGTTTCCCCAATGAAGATCCATGGTCGTCAGACCATAGGGCCGTTTCCCCAATGAAGGATCATGGTCGTCCGACCGTAGGGGCGTTTCCCCAACGAAGATCCATGGTCATCAGACCATAGGGGCGTTTCCCCAACAAAGGATCATGGTCGTCCGACCATAGGGGCGTTTCCCCAACGAAGATCCATGGTCATCAGACCATAGGGGCGTTTCCCCAACGAAGGATCATGGCCATCCGACCATAGGGGCGTTTTCCCAACGAAGATCCATGGTCATCCGACCATAGGGGCGTTTCCCCAACGAAGGATCATGGTCGTCCGACCATAGGGGCGTTTCCCCCACGAAGATCTATGGTCGCCCTACCATAGGGGCACTTCCCCAATGAAGATTCATGGTTATCTGATCATGGGGACACTTCACCAATGAAAACTATGGTCTCCTGACCACACTGGCGCCTCACTAACAAAGGATCCATGATGAGTTATGTCATAGTTCACTCCTCAGCAAAGAGTAACGGTCATTCGACCATGGAGCAAACGAAAATGGAAGCTCAGATAAAAGGGACATCAAGTATCTCCCAACTTAGCAAAAATCTGCATGAAAAATAAAGATCTTCAGATCATGTTACTTAGAGAAATTAAGTTTACATGCAGGATCCTGTCATGGATAGTGTGAAGGGAAGCAACCGAGCATTAAACTTAGAGAAATTATTGTCTGAATTCTAGTAGGTTCACACAGTTATGTTATCTGAAGAAAGGGGTCCGAGCATCAAAGTTGGTGATAATTGACTATTTTTACTAAAAGGAGCGACCTTTGTTCATCCAATCAAATCCAGTAGCAGGAAGAGTGATCGCTGCAGTAGTGATAGTGCACGGAGCACAGAGACGGAGTGACATAGTCAATGTATCGCGATGGAATCTTGCGAAAAGAAGAAAGATAAACACATGATTAAGTATGAAGGCAAATTTTGTTCATATTATGATCAGATTTTACAACATGGAAATAGAGTACACATAGAGCGTTCTGCAAAGGCAGATACAATGTATACAACATGAATAAAGGACGATGACTGTTCCTTAAGTGGCGATGCAGAGCCCCCAAGTTTTCTTCGAGCATCTTACAACTCCTCACCTTCACAGCAGAGAAGCGGAGGCGACCTCATCCTAACCCACAAGCTCAAAGCGTACTAACTGGATTAGCCATGCTCGACAACCAGAGCACCACCAGAGGAGGAAATCGAAGGTGTTGCTTGAGAGTAACCACTAGGGAGATGTCGAGCGGATCAAACTCAACACAGACGTCAGACGCTACCCCAAATGGCAGCAACCTTCAGTTCCCTTATACCTCGGAAGGGATCGTCACCAATTGCGAACTCCCTCGCCAACGCAACTCCGCCCTTCTGAAGACGGAATGAGCGTGGCAAGAGGCTCAAACCACTCCAGGAGTAGAGGAAGAAGAGGCACAGGAACCAGGGGCAGGGTTGCTACCTGCCAAAGAACCGTTCCAAAGCCCCTGGCATCCTCGAATTCTGGGGCGATTCGAAGCAAGGGGGGACAACCCTCTCGAGGTACTCTACCAGTTTGCTCCCACATGAGGGAGGCAGAATCAGGGCCTGATCATGCGGAGTAAACCGGGGATGTACAGCCCACAGAAATGTTTGACACTATGTGTCAACTGAGAAACAAGGCTGCAACCCTATTGTCAACCGAAAAACAAGGCTGAAGGGAAAGGATCCAAAAAAGGCCTCCAAGTCATCTGAGATCATCTCTAAAACAGCAAGATAGAAGCCACGGCAAAGGTAACACCATAGTAGTAGGAGGAAGGAGAGACTAAAATAGGAAGGGCAGAAATTGTGGGAATCCATATCTGAGATGGGTGAGAAAAAGATAAAGACTAACGGAGAAAGAAGGCCTATTTATAGTGGAAGATACGATTAGGGTTAAAAGGGGAGTTAAGATTCCCAAGCATCAGGACTCTCAAAGGACGAAGTCTGAAGGAGTCCAGCTGTAAATAATCATGGAAGGCCAGGTGGCAGCACCCTATTGCTCACGAGATTAATGGGAAACTGTCGAAAGATTGAGTAAATCAGGGGTCACCACGCGTCTATCAGTTATTGTTGGGTTAGTAACTGATAGTTGGTTCCTTGGGAAGAGGCGACGATTTAATTCAAAATTTGAATTCCAATAACTACGCAGTAAACGAAACGACCGTTGGTTGGAGGAATTAATTGTGAACTGGGAAGTCCAAAGATCATCTCAATCAGACCGTACATAAAGAAAAGAAAAAGTGTCTCCGATCGAGAGAGACAGCGGCCAAAGGCACGCAGAACACAGATTGAGCATGGGCATGAGGTAAGAAGTCAATAAAGTATAAGAAGCCGAGGATGAAGACATCGCAAAGAGAAATTTTCATTACACTTGAAGAAATCATACATTAGAGGGTACAAAGAGGGCAATCAAGTTGACTATTGATCCATAGCCGTAGGGCGCAATGGAATTGGGAGAAGCCGGCCATGCGGACCATCAAAATGTGGAGCCGAGAGCGAAGCTGCTTCTAAAACTGGGGGGATCCATAGGCTATTGGGAATGAAGCCCAACTTTATATTCCCCCACGGAAAGTGGGGGCAACGGCTCTTATCTTGTCATATAGCTGCCAAGCACCCTCCACCACCTTATCTTCACAGAAGCGTATGAAAATGGGTGATTTCAGGATATGCGCGATGGTCTGGTCGGCGGCAGCATACTTCTCACGCCAGATGTGGTCGGCGATGTTACCCTCTGTATAGCCTAGCTTCTAGGATAGATCTTTTTCCCAACCGACCAAGGACTTATAATACTCAATCTTCTCCTCGAGACGTTTGCATCGCCTGGATAGGGCAGAGTAAGATTTATCATACACATCTAGACGGCTCTGGAGCTCAAGTTCTCGACTGCTGGGATCTGATGCTTTCTCTATCAAGACAGGCTGCTCCTATAAATAAATAGCCGAAGGGAGGCCATATGAAACAATTAATATTGGAGAAGCACAATCAAGACAGGAAAGGATAAGTTCTTTTTCATTCATTCATCGAGTTAAACAAGTACAAAAAAAAAGAGAGATACATCAACAGATCAAGACGAAGTAGGGGGGATCTTTCTTGGAGATTTTCTTTTGGTCTGAAGGAGGATTAGAGGCATGCTCGGATGAAGAACTAGCAACATGAGCAAGAGGAAGACCAGATTGTTTGGTCGAAGGCCCAACCAAACCGGACACACCGGGTTTCGGGCTGAGACCTTGAAGTGATGAAGGAGGGAACCTAACCTGAGAAGATTTGGGTGCTTGAGCCTTCAATTGGTCATCCATGCCCTTAGAAGAATCGGCTGTAGCCTTGGGGTTGGAAGGATTAACCTTCTCTAGCCTAGTTTTTTGGGCATCAGGTTTTTGAATATCGGGCCTTGAAACCAAGCAAGGGACAGGGGTGAAGCTCCCATCTTTCATCATGGCCTTCATCCGATCAACCTTTGGAACACCAGAGAAGTCAAGGGGAGGATCACGGTTCGCCATCACCATCCAAATGTTATATGTGGTTTTGAGCATGCTGGTGCCCGCAGTCCAAAGGTAAAGCTCCCTATAATCCTCGGATGTCAGGAACTCGTCCACAGCATTCTCCTTAGCTTCTAAAGCCGCTTGATCGGCGGCTTCCAGTTTCTTCTTGCTCTCCTCCTTCTCCCTCAGAAGGTCAGTCTCCAGATCAGCATTCTTCTTCAGAGCAGCCTCCAGCTCAAACTTAGCCGTCTCCAGATCCTGAGCAGTACTCTTAACTTTATCCTCGGCAACATTCTTCTCTGAGGACAATTGCGCCTTCTCCGAGGACAACTGATCTCTCTCCTTTTCAAGAGCCATGATCTTGAGAAGCTGATCACCGTGCTTGTGGACGAGCTCCTTATTCTCCTCCTTGGTTTTGACGTAAAGCTGGGACAGCTCCCTACTCCTCTCCACCATACCGGCCACATAAGCCATAGCCTGAGGATAAATAGCAGTCAGTACGCTGAGGAAGGTAAAGGCTGAATGCATGGAAAGATGATTAAAGAGAAGGGTGATACCTCATATGTCCGAGCACAAACTTTCCTTTCCAAGGTCTCATTCCCCATCCCCTTGATGCGATGACGATCAGCCGGAGGGATACATCCCAAGATCACACGCTCGGCGTTGACCTTGTCGTCCAGTACCTCCTGGTCAACCTGAACATTCCACTCGGAAACAAACACTTGAGACGGGGCTCTCTGCTCGTCCATAGGTGGGGGATTCGTCCCCCCACCTTCTCCTTGCCCTCTCTCTCTCTCCTTATTCTGTTTCTTCTCTCTTTCCCTCAAGTTGGGAAAGGATGGAGGGTTTTCTTGGGTCTCCAGAAGGGCCTCATCGTGAGCATCCTCCCCTACAATGTCCAGAGCGGTGGACCCAGTCTCATCAGCCTTATCCCCAGAATTGCGTGGGGCCTTCCCCTTCTTCTTGGCTGGGTCATCCCTGGGCCCCTGCAATGAGGAACCTTCTTCCAACCTTCTCTTTCTAGAATGGATAACTGAGGCAGACCCCAAATCCTTACCAGAAAGCTTCACATTTCTCGTTTGGACATACGCCAGGGCATCTGATAGATCCACTATAAAACACAGTTGAGAAGAGGGACAAGATGAAGCCAGTACGAGGTATCAATATGGTCCAATGTACAGGGAACGCAAAATAAGGACGAACAAATCCTACCCCGCTCCAACATATTAAAGGCGTCAATATCCTCATTTATGAAAAGGTGGGTCTCCTCAGTCTTCATGATCATGTCGAGGGTCTTTTCATCCTCGGCATCAAGGGGATCAATTTTATTTACCGTTCTAGCCTTGGGATAACCCCATATGCTAGGAAAACTGGGATCAGTATAAGAAGCCCAGAAAAATCTTTGTTTCCAGGCGTGGATTGAGGAGGTTGGAGTTTCTGTGATCGGAATCTGGGAAGTCCTCTGACGAAGGGTATAGATAACGCGATGATGTTTGTGGGCACTGAGCATATAACAAAGGAGGAACAGATTGACTAACTCAGGTCCCCTGTGATCATCCTCCAACAATTGGGGACTAATTGGCATGGGACCAATTCATAATGGGACAAAAGCTGGGAGACAAAAGAGGGGAAAGGAAGACAAAAGCCTGATGCAAAAGCGTCAACAATTACTACAATTTCTCCAGGAAATTGAGAATTGAGCCTGTCACTGGGGTCAGCAGCCCTGAGACTGATAAAGTCAGGAATGGAGTAAACCCTCCGAAAATCAACTACTTTAGAAATCCCTACTACTGAAGGGATATCTACAAGGGGCTTCCAGCTCGTCGGGTCAAAGGGTGAATTGCCACCCTCATCAACTTTCTTCTTGGAAGACTTGGATGGTTTTCTCTTGTAAGCAGGTCTAGGAGGAGGTGAAGGGTTCATTGGCATTTTCATTTTTGAGGAACTAGGGTTGAATGAACTAGCGTCAGCACCAGCGCACACTTGAGACTGATGGACGGGCCCTGTAGGGCGCTATTCTGGAAGGTCCTCACCCACTGAAAGATTAGTCGGGGGGTAATATAAATGTTCTCCTTCTTTGAACAAAGCAGCAACTTCGTCCTCTGTTCTAGTCCCAAAGAACTCCAGTGCTGCTGTCAGGGCCCAAACTTGAAGGAAAGTTGCGGGGCTTTGACCCACACTTCCAGGTCTTCGAGGGGATACTTTTAGTAATATTTTAAGTCTAAGGTTACAGGTGTTGGCTAGTGCCACTATGGCATTGCCCCTTAGGTAAAGGTCTAAACTACCCCGGGGTATAGGGGTATATTTGGGGTGCGGGTGTAACATCCCCCCAACCTTATTAAAAATTTAGTCCTCGAAATTTGAGGCAACTATGGTCTCAAGGATAAGGGCTTGTTGAATAACAACATGTCTATTTGCCCACTACTTGGATTAAGTCAAAGGTCTAGTCAAAATAAGACAATGCCTATTTGACACAACAGGTCAAGTTCTACAATTCTCTTTCCTTTTATAGGGTCACGTTACCATAGGAGTGTGGCTCACAATAATCCTAAACTCCATTGGATTATGGGTCGGTGGTTACCGCATTCCAGTGGTAACACAGGGTTTTACACACTAAACTAAGCTACCAGGAACAAAAGTCCCCTAGATCTTCCAGATCAGGTGATACCACTCAAGTCTTCACTACTCTAGTTATTCCTGGGTTGCAGGACTTAACCAACCTAGTCCCCAGCACAGGGTTTACATTCTTAATGCTTTCACTTCAGGTTATCCCATTACCTAACCCAACTTTAGAATGATTTGGAATATTAATGAAATCTTCATATGTGTCACTCCCAGCACGGAGGGAACGCATTTGGCGACCCATTACTCCCTTCATATCTGTCGTTGGAAAGGGTCTTGTTACCTCCTTCAGTTCCAGCTTTCATAACCTTTAACCCTATCACATAGTTATTCCATAGGGGAAAAGTCCATATTAGTCCTCTTTCGAGAACCAATATCCATTTACTAGTCTAGGTTCAAGTCAATTTCCTTTAAGCAGGTTCCATTACTAACCTTCCCGGTTATTATTAAATTAGTTCCCCCTTAACATTAAGGTCTGGTTGACCAGGGTTAGGGCTTAAACTAACTACCATCATATGGTCAATCCAAAGTCACACTCGTTTCTCAAAAGAATAGCTCTAGTCATACGCAAAGGTTTAAGAAATATATTTATATATTCATTTTCACACCAATCGTAGGTATAAATTCAATAATTACATTCATATCCCTATGGATATATCTATAACCTATGTCAATCCATAGGAACAAGCGGTGTTCAAGTACGGTATATTAGGTCTCTTTGGAAACCAAGTCACGGTGTAGGACTCCCTCTATGAGCCTATACAAGGTTTGGATGAACCAAGTAAAGTACAAATAGAGTCGTCACTAGCTTGAGGTGCCATGAATGATTTCCAAGTACTCGTGGCCCTTCAACTAAACCTGTCCAAACTAGCCTAGTGTTTCCTTCCTTCAGGCCTGGTTAAGAGTTGGATTCTATGTACCCCTGTAAGGGTCTCTACACCACATAGGTTTAGGTTTCTCTATCCATAGGTTCATGTTCACTCACTAACGGGGTCTAAGGATTTTCATCCACAAAAGTAACTCTCCTTCTCTCGAATAAGAGGGGAGTCACAATGTATGCTGATGCCTGTCATTTCATATTGGCTGGCCCGGTCGGGTATAAGTCTTATTCCCTTTCAATTTCGAGGTATTAGACAAGGCTTAGGTGGCTCCCACAAATGGGTTACACAACCAAGGTGTTCAATCTAGGGTATAAGCACAAAATCATCATACATGGGTGGGGTCAAAAGGCCTCCAAAATCTGAGCTCAAAATCCTAAAAGAAATCGAGCAGATTCACAGACGGAATCAGTACTCCGGGTCCGTTCGTGGCTCCACCGAAAATAGAGAGAGCGGACTGACCAGGCGGAGCGGAACATGAATCCGTTCGTTCGTCCGTGCTTAGAAGGGTCAATGTCCAAGAGGAAATGAATCGAACGGATCTACGTGCGGACTCGTGAATGTGGATCCGCTCAGGCTAACATTCCAAAATTCAAAGCTTTATACGGGGCGGATTTGCGAGCGGAGACATGATAAGTGGATCTGTTCGCGGAATTTTAACAAAACAGAGCCGCGAGTTTTAAAACTCACTTTTGGCTCCAAAGAAGGGAAACACAACCGTAAGGGGAGAGGGCTCTACAGGGTTTTCGTTTGGGCTTCCTAGCATTCTCTTGGGGGTTTTCTTGAAATCTCAAGCCTCAAAGTTCATCTCTAACTTGTTCAAGGTAAGATTTCCTTCGCATTCCTTTTTTCCATTCTCTTCTTTCTTCCATTGTAAGATTTTGCTTGTGTCTCTTCATATTCTCTTCCTTTTCTTCTTGGATTTAGGATGGATAATCCTAGGTTGTGATTGGATTTGATTTTGTTTGCATCTTCATGGTTATGTACACCAAGTTTGTGCCAAAATCTATTTAGGCTAGGGTTCTTGGGTTAGAATCAAGCCCTAATCGATCAATGGCACTACATGGTTGGATTCCTTGTTTGTTTATTGTATTTTTTATAAATTTTAAAGTCTTTGCAAGCATTTTAGAGATTGATTGCTATGGTTGTCAAGTGTAGTCGGATTTACTTGGATAATTCTAGGTTTAAATTGGGGTAAAACCTCAATCCTTCAATGCTTTGGGGAAACCCTTCAAGTTTGTGCTAAATTCTCTATATGCCCTAGAATCTCGTAAGAATTTATCTCATTGCTTTATCTTCAAGCATCTTCTCTTGTTTGTAAGATTGTTGACAAAACCCTTGAAATCTGTCCTCTATCCTCCAAATAATTCATTCACTTGGTGTATCCCCAATGCATTTCTTATTTATGGGATTATTTGCACAATTCTTGGGGCTTATCCCCTTTTCTCAATTAAATAGTCCTTGTCTCTTATTAGGGTACCTCATTCAATATCTTGCTCGTTTGACATTGGCTGAAATATATGCTATTCAAGAGCACATACATTGTTTGTGTTGACCTCATATTTCGACACTAGGAGTCTCATGTAGGCTTCATGTGTGAATTAATCTTGCTTCTTTTCTTCTCAACATGTCTCCAATGGTATCCATATTTCATATTCTCATCATCTCCATATCATTTAAACATTTTACTCCTATAATTTATTTGCCAATCATATGCCATCATTCCAATTTGGTTTACATTTATTGTCTTTCTTTGGTTTGTGCCTTATGTGTAGGTAATCTGATCATGGGTCCAAAAAGGAAGAGAGATCCCCTTGTGCAAGCTATCCCCACTGCCTACAACGTAAACCGGTTTACCTCTGAAAAGACCGAAGGAATCTACAGGGAGCATCTTTTCAATAGGAAGATTCTTGCAGAGAGAGATGTCACAGTGGAAGAGCTTTTGGCCTACAAGGTGGGGGCCAGGTTTGGTAGACTGAACTGGACCGATATGCACTACCCCACACTGGTCAGGGAATTCTATGCAAATCTGGTAATGGTCCAGGAGGATGACGACGGCTCCAGGTTGACTTCCTATGTACAGGGAGTGGTCATTAGCTTCAATACCGTGGAGCTGGGGGTTCTTCTTAGCGTATCCTCAAAAGGTGAGAGGGTATACTATCCTCCCGGCAGTCATCCAGACAAGTGCCTCCCTTCAGATGAGAAGCGAAAATTGTTTAAGGTTCTCTCCAATGACAGGTTCGAGGAGAACGAAGACCTTTCCAAGTTCCTTCCTTCATAACATGTTCTGATTTTTATAGCCAAGACCAATCTGGCTCCTTCTAAGGGACACAACACTCTTCCTCCTTTGATGTCTGCAATTCTGGCTCATTCTCTGTACACTGGCCAGCCCATTTGCCTGCTTCACGTGGTCATGCAGCACATGGCCCGCGCGGTGATGAATCCTGCTCGAAACAACACTCTACCCTATGGTCGACTACTCACCAGGATTTTCTTATTCCTTGGGATTGATTTTGACCGTGAACCCAAGGGAACATGCACTGAGGGACCTATTGGGTTCAATGCACTGCAGAAGATGAATGTATACTCTGACTATGACAGTGCAGGGGAGCAGGTTTAGTACGGGAATGGCAGAGGGGCCAGGGAGGAGGACGAGGATGACAGTGATGATGACCTGGAGTTTATGGGTTCTGGACCATCAACAGCAGGTACTTCGGGTGCACCTGGGGGAGGTAGCAACATCATGATAGCTATTCAGCGACTGAACCTAAGGATGGCAGATGGCTTCGACGATGTCAAGAAGCAATTCTCTTATCAGGCTCAGCGTCTAGAGAGCATAGAGCGAGGAGTGAAAGATCTTAATGTCTTCCTGGGTCGCAGTAGTGGTGGTGCAGATGCCTAGCTCAGTTCTTCCCCAGCAATTCTCTAAAGTTATTTTGAATCAGTTCTTTTAATTTCTTGCCTTTTGATGGATTGGGATGTTGGAACTATTTTCTTTTGGCTTTTCTAGCATTTTCTTTTCTTTCTTTTAGTCAATTGGTTTGGTGAACATTTAGGACATTTTAATTGTGGTGGATTAATGTACCCTTGGTTTGGGTGGAACAATCAAATATTTTGGGTTGGAGCTTTGAAACCTTGTGCTTAAAGTTGAAATGGGCACCGTTGTGTCCAAGCAGAGAATTTGGAACAAATTGATGGTTGAATTTATATGCTTGGTTTAGCAGGGTAAGATTACATATTTAGGTTGGAATGAATGAAGTCACAGGTTTGAAGTTGGGAAAGGCTTGACTGGCTTCAAGGAAGGGTTGGAACACTATGGAAATTGTAATTAGTCTTATATATACATATATATATATATATATATATATATATATTTACTTAATTCTCCTTTGTTTAGATCACCATGGATTATTGTGGGTTGGTTACGTTTAGTTCATTACCGTTTATAAATTATAGCATATATTTACCCAGCTAATATCTACTTAGGACTCAACCAAACAATTACCTAATTTTTTTTATTCAACAGCCTATGTTTTCGAGTTCTAAGTTCAATGCTGCCTATTATTATCAAGATTCTTATTTTCACTCCAATCAGTCTTCTCCTATGTCCACAGACAACACTTTATGTTCTTGAGATTTTTAGTTTAGAACCTATTTGTGGAGCGTAAATCAAGGAATTACACTGGACCGTGGTCGTACAGAGCATCATCGCTCTGAAACCACTCTGTCACGCCCCCATCCCGATGTAATATATATACTGCCATATAGGGGGTGACTGGGACAATCACTCATCATCTCAATACCTACCAGGATCACAGATACAGTATCCCGAGCCACAGTCCACCCTGTTATCACCTAATGATAACAGAAAGGAACGTACCAATATGGAATAAGTCGTTCCAAATACAGAGTTAGCGGAAGTGAAATTTAATTAAATCATGTGAAATTATAGAGCATCGGTTCTCTCATGATAACACATAGTACACTGTTCATAAAGGTAACCATTCAATCTCTCCTATAATTAAACACATAGTTTATACATGAATGTAGAATGAAAACAGAAAATTTAATGATAAATAATTGCCACAAGGGCACCAATCTTGGGTGTACATCTACATCCAAGTCACAGTCACCGGCTCCACTTGATTCGCATCCAACGGTGCTTATCTAAGTAGTACCTCCTGCATAACAACTAAAAAGGGGTTGCGCAACGGGGTTAGCTACACTAGATAATGAGGGAGCAAGGGGAATGCGCATACATCATACAAACAATATCAAGCAGAATGATGCATGCTAATGTTAGATTCATTTTCCACCTAGCACACAATTCTATCGGTTAAGTATATGCTACTGTGATAACTCGGGAGACACTGAGGGTCACTTATCCTATCACCCCAATGAAACCTCAATTATCACGAGGGGACCTACGCCGGTAGAAGCCATCATGACCATCCAGTAGTATACCCTGATAGCCATCACTACCCCTGTCCTGGCCTCTCCCACCTCCACAGACCACAGGTGCTCAGGCTATCCAACACATAAACCCCTGTTGGCAAAGGTCGTAGCATAAGGGAACAAACATCCTAGCCGTAGATATACTATATACAAATCCTATCATCCCGAGAGGTATTCCGGGTGCATCAATGTCCCATTCCATCTAGTACCCGGGTACCAGCACGGCACGACACATATAGATCAGGATGGCATATAGCAGTTTTCATAATTTAAACAAATTGGGGTTTCGGTACCGGCACACCCGGCACCGTAGCCCGATACAATGGTGAGAATAATATCGCAATCATAGCAGTTCACATTTGAATAATAATAATGCAATGCGCACAATGCTTATATTTATAGAATAGCAAGCTTAAGATTTCATATTTTATATATTCAAACCCAACAAAGTCACCCAGAACCCACTCACCTAACTCGGGCGCCGCCGTGTGTGGTTGACATGAATTTCACCTGGGCTCCCCGCTATCATCGAGTTGGGTAGCCTAGGAATACAAAAGAAAATCATTAAAGTATGCATAGAAGGGTCCCATGCTAGGCCCTTAAGGTTAAAACCAAATTTCAACCAAGAGAGCACGAGTGGACTCACGGACGGTTTCAGCAAAGTTGAGTCCGTCCATGACTCCGTTCAGGCCAAAAGGTAAAAACAGAGCGAGCGGACCCTCGAGCGAAACCTCTTACTTGGATCCGGTGGTGCATCCGTTCGACACCTGAAGCACAACTAAAAGGGAGCGGATCAACGGGCGGATGTGCTTCTTGGGTCCGCCCCTGCATCCGTTCAATCCCTGAGACATACTCAAGAGAAACTGGCCTCGGGTGGATGCAACAGACTTGAGTCCGTTCCTTCATCTGGGCAGTCCAACACACAGGGGTAATACTAGGCGGACTGACGGATGGTACCACGATTGGTGGATCCGGTCATTCGTCCGTCGACAGTATCTTCTGAGATTTCAGAGGGCTTTTGCTGCAGCTTGAAGCTTGGAGTACCCCAAGCTCTCAGGGACAGGGGAGAGGTGTCTAAGCCTTCCTAAGGTCACTAGATCCTAGGCTTACCTCAAGGATCTAAGATCCTATAAGGTTTGGTCTCAAATTGGTCAGGGTTAGGTTTCATGGCTTAGGTCCAAGGGTTCACCAACAATGGCTGCCATTGTAGCACTTAGAGGTCTAGATTAGCTCCATTAGAGCTCCCAACTAGGCCAAGCATCCCCTTGAGTCCCAAATAGAACCCTAGGTCAGCCCTAGCTCAAGGAAATTCATCAAAATCAAAGAGAAATGGCGGGAGAGCTAGGTTTGGGGAACTTACCTTGGTGAGCTTCCTCCTTCCAACCACTCTCTCCATCTCTTCTCCTCCTCTTTCTCTTCTCCCTTGGGTCCAGCCAGCTTGGGGAGGAGGTGTGGGGTAGCCAGCCATCTTGGCATAGCTTCCATCTTCTTCCCTTCCCCTTCTATTCCTCTCCTACTTCTACTTCTTCTTCTTCTTTCCTTCTTCTCCTTCTTCTCCTTCTTCTCTTGTCTCTTCTCCTCTACGGTTTACTTGGGAGGGGGAGAGATAAGAGAATATGGATTCTCTTATCCTTTTAAGGGTCAAATGGGCCTTAGGCCATGTTTGGTTTAGGCACCCCTAAACACTTAGTGGCCGTTAGGTCTTTAGATGGGTTTTGGTTAGGTCTTAGGGCTTGTTTGGCCTTAGTCATAACCAGTAGGTTCATTAGGTCATGTTTGGGGTGCACCCTAAGTCCCTAGGACTTAATTGTCCACTAAGGTCTGTTTGGTTTAGGTTAGGGTATATAAAACCCATTATTCATTTAAATTAGGCTTTGTGGGCCCATTCTCATGGTTCAACTAACCATCTAGTGGCAAGGGTAGGGGTCCATATGGTTCAAAGGTCTTATTATAGTATCCGGGATACGGGGATGTGGGTCCCATGGGAAAAGGAACAAAAAAGGTAGATGACAGCACGGTCGGATCCTCGAGGGGATTCAGTACGAGTGAGTCCGTTCGTGACTCCAGTGCTGCTGTCAGGGCCCAAACTTCAAGGAAAGTTGCGGGGCTTTAGCCCACAGTTCCAGGTCTTCGAGGGGATACTTTTAGTAATATTTTAAGTTTAAGGTTACAGGTGTTGGCCAGTGCCATCGTGGCATTGCCCCTTAGGTAAAGGTCTAAATTGCCCCGGGGTATAGGGGTATATTTGGGATGCGGGTGTAACAGGAACGATTCCGGTTACGGGTATAGACCATGATTTAGCACCTGATAGAGATAAGATGCTTCACATGTTAGCACAAGGACAAGGGGTAATAAATACAAGGTAAGGGGTGTCACACCCCGAACCCACCCCCTGGGAGGATTCAATGGCTGACCCGAATATCAGATGTATTCGGAGACCACTCGGATCCAGATGCAGTAAGTATGCGTCAAAAGCATAACACAATTTCAAGATAACACGTGTTACATTGATCAGAGTGCAGGGAAAGTAAAGTGCTACAAGTTTTATACATATTATTTACATTGAAAGTTCCAACAGCTCGATGTTCCCAAGTTCACGACCATTGAGCCAACACACCACTATTCTAAAGTACAAACAATGGAAATTCATCCACCAAAAAGGATAGTATTTAAAAAAAAGAAAATAAAAAGGTAACACCACATCATCAGTTCCTGTTCTCTAAGTAATCCTTTCGACCACAAACGCATTTACCTGCAGGATCATTTAAAAAGAAAAAATTCCACAGGGGTGAGCTCCACTGAGCCCAGCAAGTAAAGGATAGACCACACACACACACAAGCATGCATCCTAAATGCATGGGTTAAACTTTAATATTAATCCACCTAACAAACAAATGCCTAAGTCGGGTCGGTGCTATGACAACAACTCGGGAAACGTCCTCGGTTTCCTCTCAACCACCCCGAGACGTAACCTCAACTGTTGTAGGGAGCCCACCGTGGTCGTTGGTATTATATACCTTCCCATGGGTAGACCCCGATAATCATAGCCTGGACCCCATCTCGGCGTCCTTCACACTCCTCAGTGACAGGGAGCTATGATCAACCAACACCTGAACCCCTGCTGGTAAGGGTTGTAGCACTAAGGAATGACATTCCTAACCATATGTAGTCTAAATGGCATAGTACGAGGTGTACAGTGCTCCCGCATCTCATACTACGGTACACCATACCTCTCGTTTCCAAGCCGACTACGACATAATCTATCACAAGCATTCACATTGCCAACCATTCCACATCATATCATTCACAACCATGAATTATAGACAATGAAATCAATAACTATTGTAAATAAAATAGGAATAACACATGCAAATGATTACTGGCAATTGTATCTAAAAATTGAATTAAACGTTCTTTAAAACAATCAAAGCCTACCCCCACTTACCTTGTGTTACTTATGTTTGCGAGATTGAAATAGTCCTCGAGACGGTTGCCGATAGGTTCGAAGATCGAGAAGTTATGTCCTATGATTAATCAACCATACATATGTGTTGATATATGGGCCAGAATACCGTGGGGGTATTCTGGACATTTTTTCCTCATTATTTCATTGTTTTATGTATGTGGTTTAGTCCCACATCGCCTATGTACAGTTTTTATTCTTTTCTATTCATTATAAACATATGACTTGGGTTCTGCCTTAGACATCCAAGCATCGAGTTCTAAATCTGGTCCTCTTAACATGGTATCAGAGCTGGATTAGAACTCAGATTGCAATTCACGATCTCCTTCCTTCTCTAATTCTCGATCTTTCTCCCTTTCTCTTCTCTTTTCTTCTCTTCTTCTCTTCTTCTCTTCTTCCCTTTGTTTCGTTTTGTTCTTCTCTGTCCCATAGGGCAGCACTGATGAGGTGATCAATTGATCCAGCTGCTGCCCTCCTTTACCTCATCCCATGATATGAAGATTTGATCGATTGGGTGCTGCTCTCTCTTTGCTGCGAATATTAAAGACTTCAGCCTTCGTTGGACAGAAACCCTCTATACAACAAGGGATTTGTTCACTATATTGGAGCTCAAGACTTGCAGCAATTTATTATTCCAGCACCTGCAGCCTCTCAAGGTTGATATTTTTTCCAGATTTCAGGGTTTTTCAAAACCCTGACAATAGTCGACATTGGGGTTTTATATATCAGTTGATTCTGAATTTTTGAGGAGTGATTCTCCTCTGGCCTAGACTGATTCGACTGCAATTTCAGCCTCAATCCACTCACTGGTTGGGCATCTTCTCCTCTTATCGATTTCAGCACTTTCAGGGTTTTGTTCAAAACCCTGCAAAAATCGATCTCAAGGTTTCCTCTGTCTGGTATTGCTGATTTTTGGAGATATTTATTCCTTCATTATTAGAAGGCTTTCATCATTGTTGCAGCCCTTATCGTGGAGATTTTCTTGGGTTTCTCTTCACCCTTATCTGCGATTTGGAATTCTTCACTGTCGTCATGGGTGACTCTGTGGATTCGACTGCTACTTCTGTGGGTGATGGAAACAGCAAACCAGATTACCTTACTTTAACCCCTAATCCAATCAAGTTGGATGGCACAAATTACCTGCTTTGGTCTAGGTCTGCCTCCTTTGCCATTGCAGGCCGTGGCCTTACTGGTCATATTAGGGGAACCACTGCTATGCCTACTGAGGTTGGAGCTGCTCAGGACAAGTGGCTTGCCAACAATGGAGTTCTTATGTCCTATCTGATCAGTTCTATGACTACAGAGCTACAGCACAATTTTCTTCTCCTTGACACAGCCGCGGAAATTTGGGCTGCTTGCAAGGAGACTTATGGACAGCTTGGCAATGATGCCCAGGTCTTTGAAATCAGGAAGAAGGTCCTTCACACTACTCAGGGAGAGTTGACAGTCTCCAAATATTATGCTACCTTGCGCAGCCTTTGGCAACAACTGGACCATTTCTCTGACTTTCACCCGAGTACAGCTACTGATGTTGCCTCCTATAAGAAGCATGTGGACAAGATTAGGGTCTAAGATTTTCTGGCTGGCTTAAATGTGGAGTATGATCAGATTCGTGTTCAAGTGTTGGGCCATAAGCCTTTTCCCACACTTGAACAATCTTATGCCTTGGTGTCCTCTGAAGAGAACCATCGGGCTGCCATGTTGCATCCTCCTATTACTGACAGATCAGCTCTTAAGGCTGCTGCCCCTGCTATTCCTGCATCTAATAGCACTGCTTCTCTTGGTGATTCTACCACAGGGAATGTCGTTTGTGAGCACTGTCACAAACCCTATCACACCAAAGAGAAGTGCTGGAAACTTCATGGGAAACCGACTGACTTTAAAGCAAAAAGGGCTGCCAAGACAAAGACAAAGCAAAAGCCCAAGGCCCATCAGTCTGAAAGTATTACTGCAGCCCCGGCTACTGACACTGGTCTATCCCAGGATGATCTACAAGCATTCCTACGTATGCTCCGGTCTTCCGCTACTGCTGCCTCTACTACATCAGCTCCTGCCAGTTCTTCTGCTCCTTCAGGTTCACACTTTGCCCGGTCAGGTATTGCATTTGGAAGTCATTGTGCTTTTGTAGCTTCTCATCCTTGGATCATCGATTCCGGAGCTACAGATCATATGACCGGTTCTTCTAAATTGTTTCACAGATATTCCCCCACGTTTGGGAAGGACAAGGTCAAGGTGGCTGATGGTTCCCTTTCTGCCATCTCTGGAAAAGGAATCATCAACTGCACTTCTTCTCTTCCCTTGTCCTCTGTTTTACACATTCCTAACTTTACTACTAACCTTCTTTCGATTAGTAGTATTACTCGTGATCTTAACTGCAAAGTCACATTCTTTCCTTCTCATTATGTGTTTCAGGATCTGGAGTCTGGGAAGACGATTGGATTGGGTAAAGTGCACGGTGGGCTATACCTGCTTGATGACGGTCGCTTCTCTCCACCACCATTACATTCTCCCCCACACCAGAACTCCATGGTCTCTTCTGAACTCTACCAGTGGCACTCTAGGTTAGGTCACCCCCCTTTAGGGATTTTAGCTCATTTATTTCCTAGTTTGGTCACCCTTCGTACTAAGGATGACTTCTTTTGTGAGGCTTGTGTTTTGGCCAAACAGACACGTTCAAATTATCATCTTTCAAATAAAAGAAGTTCTTTTTGTTTTAATTTGGTGCATTTTGATGTTTGGGGCCCTAGTCGTAAACCTTCTATTTCTGGCCATCGTTGGTTTGTCTCTTTCATTGATTGTCATTCTCGGCATACCTGGGTATATCTTTTGCACACAAAAAATCAAATTTTTTCATGTTTTCAGCATTTTCATAAAATGATACAAACTCAGTTCCAGGCTACTCTAAAAGTCTTGAGAAGTGACAATGGAACTGAGTATACAGAGTCCCAATTTCAAAAATATTTGGCTGACCATGGAATCCTTCATCAAACTAGTTGTGTTGATACCCCTGCCCAGAATGGTGTGGCAGAACGGAAGAATCGACACTTGTTAGAGATGGCCAGGGTTTAATGTTTGCGAGGAATGTCCCATCTCAATATTGGGGGGATGCGGTACTCACTGTAGCCTATCTCATCAATCGGCTGCCTTCTCGAGTCCTTAATTCTCGCAGCCCCTCTGATGTTTTAGTGGGAAATTCCTCCTTTATTGTGCCCCCCAAGGTGTTTAGTTGTGTGTGTTATGCTAGGGATACTAGATCTCCTGGCAATCTTGAACCTCGGGGACTTCGTTGTATTTTCTTGGGTTATTCTCCGACCCAGAAAGGTTACAAGTGTTACCATCCCCCTTCCCGCCGTACCATGGTTAGTATGGATGTTATTTTCCATGAGTCCCTTTCCTACTATTTTTCGCCACCTCTTCTGGAGGAGAGTTCTAGTGAAGATGTGTTTTTTGAGATTCCTCTACCAGAGATTCCTCACGCTGCTGTCCAGCCTTCTTTGCCACCACCCACGGCTGTTGCCCAGCCTACTTTGGATGCCCAACTTCCTTTGGCTGTTCCTCCTCCTCTGGTTGTTCCTCCCTCACCTGATGGGAATCCTATACAGGGGGAGACCATAGAAAATGGTGTTGTTAATGTTCCTATCCAGGGGGAGCTGACTCCTGTCCAGAGGACTATTGGTGAATTTCAGAAGAGAATCGACGACAACTCCAACATCATCACCTATACAAGGGGCAGATCCAACAGAGGGCAGTTGCGACCCACTGTAGCACCAGTACCCATCCAATTGCTGACTCCAGACCCGGGTCCTTCATCTCCTGGTAATCTCTCTCCTTCCGACCTACCTATTGCTCATCGCAAAGGTACTAGGACTTGCACTTTACATCCCATCTCTCGCTTTGTTTCGTATAGTTCTCTTTCTCCTTCTTTCCGCGCTTTTGTATCCTCTGTTTCTTCTGTCTCTATTCCTAAAAATTGGCAGGAAGCATATACAGATGGAAAGTGGAAGGCTGCAATGTTGGAAGAAATAAGAGCACTACACAAAAATAACACATGGGATCTTATGACTCTTCCTCCAGGGAAAGAACCCGTGGGATGTAAATGGGTCTTCGTGGTCAAACAGAAGGCTGATGGTTCAGTGGATCGGTATAAGGCGCGTCTGGTTGCAAAGGGGTTCACTCAGACTTATGGAGTTGACTATCAGAAGACCTTTGCACCAGTGGCAAAGCTCAACACTGTCAGGGTGTTGTTATCTTGTGCTACAAATCTTGGGTGGGATCTTCAGCAACTAAATGTGAAGAATGCCTTCCTCCATGGGGAGCTTGAGGAGGAGGTATATATGGACATTCCACCAGGCTTCTCTGATGACAGGACTAGGGGCAGAGTTTGCAAGTTGAAACGTGCTCTCTACGGGTTGAGGCAGTCACTTAGGGCTTGGTTCGGCAGGTTTCATAAGGCTATGGTTACATCAGGTTATATAAGTAGAGCAATGCTGATCACACCTTGTTCATCAGACGAGTTGGTGACAAGGTTACTCTTCTCATAGTCTATGTGCATGATATCGTGGTGACTGGTAATGATGATGCTGCTATCAGGGATTTAAAGCTTCTCCTTGGCCGTGAGTTTGAGGTCAAAGATCTAGGTTCTCTGAAATATTTTCTAGGGATAGAAGTTGCTCGCTCTTCAAAGGGCATCTTTCTTTCTCAAAGAAAATATGTCCTTGATCTATTGACTGAGACAGGGTTGCTAGGTTGTCATCCCTCAGATACTCCTATGGATGCTACTGCAAAACTTAGGGAGAAAGAGGGTGAACCTGTTGACAAAGAAGGTTATCAGCGGTTAGTGGGCAAACTTATCTACCTTTCCCACACCAGACCTGACATAGCGGTTGCTGTAAGTATAGTGAGTCAGTTTATGCATGATCCCTATTCCTCTCATATGGATGCAGTCCGTCGTATTTTGAGGTATTTGAAGTCTGCTCCAGGAAAGGGAATTCTCTTATCTCCCAATGGTTACCTCAAGATTGAAGCTTATACTGATGCCGACTGGGCTGGTTCTTCTGACAGAAAGTCCATCTCTGGCTATTGCTCCTTTGTGGGTGGGAACCTTGTTACATGGCGTAGCAAAAAGCAGAATGTTGTGGCAAGGTCCAGTGCTGAAGTCGAGTTTCGTGCGATGGCCCAAGGCATTTGTGAACTTCTTTGGCTTAGAGGATTGTTGCAGGATATTGGTGTTGCTGTCCATCTTCCAATGATGCTTTATTGTGACAATAAAGCGGCAATAAAGCGGCTATTAGCATTGCTTATAACCCTGTTCAGCATGATCACACTAAACATGTGGAGGTTGACAGACATTTCATCAAGGAAAAGCTTGAAGCTGGCCTCATCTGTGTTCCCTTTGTCAAGACTACCGATCAACTGGCTGATGTATTCACTAAGGGGCTGACTTGCAAGCTGTTTCATCCTATACTAGTCAAATTGGGCATGCATGATATATATGCTCCAACTTGAGAGGGAGTGTTGACATATGGGCTAGAATACCGCGGGGGTATTCTGGACATTTTTTCCTCATTATTTCATTGTTTTATGTATGTGGTTTAGTTCCACATCGCCTATGTACAGTTTTTATTCTTTTCTATTCATTATAAATATATGGCTTGGGGTCTGCCTTAGACATCCAAGCATCGAGTTCTAAATCTCGTCCTCTTAACAATATGTATTAGGTGTCCAAAAGATACTGGGGTCATAGGGTAGGTTAGGGTCAGCTTAGAATAGGTTTCGAACCAAATTTAGGTTTAACAGTGGTTACAAGAATTTAAAGGGAAAAAATGGGGTTTTGTATGGAGATTTCGGATTACTTTAGAAGCAGAACTGGGTAATGTTTTCTTCTAACAAAACGAAGTCCTATAAGTCTAATTTAAAATTGGTATTAATGGAATTACGACCCACAGTGCAGGCAACGTCGGATGCAGCATCGGACTCAGCCTGGGCTTGCTTCCGACCTTAAATCCGACCCAACCAGAGGTGCAGACAACATTGGAGGCAGCATCGGACTCAACCTGGGCTTGCCTCCGACCTTAAATCCGACCGGACCAGCGGAGCAGACAACATTGAATGCAACACTCATATATTTTAAAATCAGAATTGAAGTTAATTCATAGCTTAGGAAGGATTCTTAAGAATTTCATTAATTCTAAAGTTTACTTAGGGCTTGAAAGTAATAGGATTAATTCTATAAATCTTGAATTTACTGGGCAATTGAAAGTAAGGAAGACATAGAATGGATTCAGCAAGGAATTGCCATGGAAATTGTGATTAAAGAAGAGAGTAGAGTAAAGATGAGATTATTACCTTAAAGTTACAATTTGGAACTCCAAGGATTCTACCTCTTCCCTTTTTCCACATTTCCTTCTTCCCTTCTTCTCTTCTTCTCCTTCTTCTTCTTCTTCTTCTTCTTCTTCTTCTTCTTCTCTTTTCTCTTTTTTTTTTTTTTTTTTTTTTTTTTCTGTTTTTAAGGTTTACAATAGTAGTGGTAGTAACGGTGAATGAGTTTTGTTTTGTTTAGTTAACCTATTAACACATCTAACTAATTTTATTATATTATTAAAAGTTAGTTATTTGTATTTTATTATGATCAATTGTTTAACAATTCACTCACATGATACCACACCACATCCTAGGTGATTTAAATCTAAGACAACACTTCATACCTTTACACTATAGGCTGCCACCTCCTACTAAACCATGTTAACAATTGCCAAGAGATAAGCATTAAAGAATGCATATCCATCTACCCATTACGTTGTCATCTAACACTCCCACCCCTTAACCTTTGCTTGACACCTAACAATTTGTTAAGTGGCTAGATTCTATAAATCCACCTCCTACTTCCATTGCCACCACTAACTACTAATGCCCTCTCCTATTTCACTATTTCTCTTAACAATTAATCCAAAATAACCCCTATGTTATATAAATCATATATATATATAAACACTACACCGTAGTACATTGTTATAAAATTATTATAACTTATATAAAATAAAATTAATATTATAATACATCTTAATTTATAGTAACATTAATATAATATAACCCACTTGAATAACATATAATAATGTATTAAACAGAATCTTTGGAAGTTCGCATATGACCTGCATCGGATGGGAGGCCGGATCCAAGCCTGGGCGTGAATCCGTGCTTGGATCCGATGTACCCTACTATTCAGCCCACGTCGGACTCAAGGTTGGATGCAAGACTCTGCCTGCCTTCGATGCCTCAATCATGGCCTTTTGCTTATGAAATCCTAGGGCTTTTCTCTGGGGATCTTCCCCACCTTCTCTAACACACTCTCGCAAAAAATATTTAAGTTTAAAATATCAAACACGGCTTATGCTTGTCAGTTAATGGAACTTACCACGATCCGTACATCTGTCGATGGGTCTTGCAACTACACGGGGGAGGTATCCGTCATTTTACTGGTATGTCACGCATTGCCGTAAAGGTTCTTTCTTCACCATCTACCCGTTCGAACACCCAATAAAAGTTCTATAACGTACTTGATGCTATGACTTCGGGTTCTGGATCTATAATCGAATTCGGGTTAGGGTTCGGGTTTCGGACTTACAACCAAAGTTCAAATTAGCCCAGGTTTTTGGGCACGGGTGTAACAAGGGGCCTCAAGGGAACAAGCACAAAACGTTATACAAGGTGTGTGTAATGACACACAAGAGAAACTAAGGCCCTAACTGTGAGGCTGAGCCAAAAATATAGGCCAATAGCCCTTCAGAACATGAGCAGATGCACAGACGGAACTAGTCCTCTGAGTCCGTTTGTGACTCCGTTGCCAAATTAGGCTGAACGGACTAACGGACAGATGTGGAACATGAATCCGTTCGTTCGTCCGTTCTCAGGGTATCCATTTTGGCCTAAAAGACTGAGTTGAACGGAACTACGGACGGATCCTTGGATCGTGGTTTCGTTCGTGCGTCTGTGCAGTTCAACAAATGAAAAGTCAGGTTTTTATACTCAACGGATTCACGGGCGGAATTACGATAATGAGTTTGGTCGTTCGTCCGTTCGAAAAATTTTGATAAGAATACCAACCGCACATTTCATTTTCACTTTGGCTTGTTTGGAGGCGGAGGCATAGTGCAAGGGAGACCTACACTTCATCCGTTCGAAGTTTCTAGCCCTAGATTGGTGGATTTGGACTTCTTCACCCTAGAATTCAAGCTTTCTTTTTCAAGGTAAGAGATCCTCTCCACATTTTGGCTTCTTAAGTTTGTTCTTAGCCTTTTTCTAGGGTTTCTGGTTAAATTTTCTTCTCTTTTCCATTATATGGTGTTAAATTGCTTGAAAGGTGTTGGAATGTTGTTCCTCTTTGTTTCCTTAACTTCCAATCTATTTGTGAACATGTCTTACCATGTATACACCCATCGATTAGGGCTAGGGTTGGTTAAACCCTTCCCAAAACCAAAATTTCCCCCACTGTTTTTGGGTAATCTATTTTGTACTAGGATATACTTTTTAATTCTCCATACATTCCATGAGTTTGTTGTAATTTATATGTATTCTTATTTGTTTAGCATCATTGTCAATGCTTCAATGGGAATTAGAAGAAAATCCCCAATTTCTTGCCATTTTTGAGAGGGAGTTTATTTTATATTTTAGATGCACTATTCTCTCTTTTAATTTCCCCTACAAACATATTATTTGCACATTTATGTTTGATCTTTATTGTCATAATTGATTTTATGGAAGGTTTATTGCAATTTCTTTCCTTGAACTTGGGTTCAAGGGAGTTTATTTTCCTAACAATTCTTTTCTAATGTCCCAATGAATGTATATCATTTGTTTGCTGTGTTTTACTTTTAAATCTCTATATTCTTGTTAGAGTTGGAGTGACCAAGAACTCACATTGTCCCCCCCCCTTTTTTTTATTTGTGGGTGTAGGCGACTTAGAGTGGTGAAATGGCTCCTAAGACTAGGGGAAACAGGGCTCCTGCAGCAACAGCAGCACCAGCCCCAGCCCGCTATGATGCCAACTTGTTTGTATCTGCAGAGGCAGAAAGACTATACACTCATAAACTTCACGACAGGAAGATCGAGGTGGGAAGGGATGTTATCACAGAAGATTTGATTACCTTCAAAGTGGGGCAAAGGTTTGAAAATTTGGGGTGGTTCAATATGCTGACTCTGCCCAAGTACTATTACCCCAAGTTGATTGGGCACTTCTACTCCAACCTAACAGTCATTCAAGAGGATGCAGGGAGGTTTCGAATTAATTCCTTTGTGAAGGGAGTAAGGATTTCCTTCAATGAAGTGGAGCTAGGGCTTATTCTTGGGATCAGCTCCATTGGAGACCGTGTTTACCATCCACCAGGGAGGGATCCTCTTGCTTGTGTGTCCAGGCCAGAGTACCAACATCTATATTCCGTCTTGACCAATGACAAGTACAAGTACCGGATGAATTTAACTATGTTTGGCAAGTCATAGCGGATTTTGACCATGCTAGCCAAGACCAACCTTGTTCCTGTCAAGGGACACAACATTGAACCCTCTCACTCATGGCTACAACCCTAGGCTACTGTCTGCAGCAAGGTGTTCAGATGTGTCTGCCCTACATCATGGTTAAACACATGGAGCAGATTCTGTTCAAATCAAGGATGAAGAAAACTCTGCCCTATGGAACGCTTGTCACCCGCATCTTTGAGCATTTCCAGGTCAACCTGGAGGATAAGCCACCCTCTGAGAGCTCCAAGGAAGCTTTTGGGCGAAATTCCCTGGCCCGGATACAGATCAGATGCGATAAATTTAGTGATGGGAAGCCAGTGGACCCAGAGGGTGGTGAAGGTGAGGAGGGTGCAGAGGGAAGTAATGATGATGAGGGGGGAGGAGCACCAGTGCAGTTTTCTACTGGAGCCTCCAGTTCTGAAACTTCTGATATGGGCGTTGTCCTAGATGCCCTTGGTCAGTTGTGTCACGCCCCTATCCCAATGTAAGATATTTTGCCACATAGGGGTATGACTAGGACAATCACACATCATCCCAACACCTACCAGGATCACAGATACAGTGTCCCGAGCCACAGTCTACCCTGTCATCACATCATGACGATAGAAAGGAACGTACCGAAAGGAATAAATCGTTCCAATCACAGAGTTAGCAAAAGCGAAATTAAATTCAAATATGTGAAATTATAGAGCATCGGTTCTCTAATGATAACACATAATACAATATCAGTGTTCATAACCATTCAATCTCTCCTAATAATTAAACACACAGTTTATACATGATTGTGGGAGAAATACAGAAATTAAATAATAATTAATCGCCCCAAGGGCACAGGTTCTTGGGTGAATATCTACATCCAAGCCACGGTCATCAACTCCACTTGATTCGCATCCAACCATAGCATGCTTAATATTAATAATTATATAATAATCAAACCCATCAAAGTCACCTAGAACCCACTCACCTAACTCGAGTACCACTCGGCGTGATTGACATGAATCACCCCGAGCATTGAGTGTCATCCGGCGTGGTTCACATGAATCTCACCGGTGCACCAACCTAACATACAAAAGAATCCATTAAAACAGGTATAGAAGGGTCCCATGCTAGGCGCTCGAGGTTAAAACCAAGTTTCAACCAAAATAGCACGAGCGGACTCATGGGCGGTCTCAGCAGAGGTGAATCTGTCCCTGACTCCGTTCAGGCCAAGAGGTAAAAATCAGAGCGAGCGGACCCACGAGCAGAACTTCTTAGTTGAATCCGGTCGTTGATCCGTTCGACACCTGAGGCAATCATAAAAGGGAGCGGATCCACAGGCGGATGTGATTCTTGGGTCCGCCCCTGCATCCGTTCGAATTCCTAAGACAGACCCGAGAGCAACAAGCCCTGGGCGGAGGCAAACAGAGTGAATCCGTGCCTTCGTCTGCTCAGGCTATTACGCAAGGTTTACATTGGGCGGACTGACGAGCGGTACGACGATAGATGATTCAGGTCGTTTGTCCGCCGGCAGTCTCTTCCGAGAAAACAAGGAGTTTCAGCTCCAGCTTGGAGCTTGGGGCTCCTTAGCACCTCAGGAACAGGGGAGGGGTGTCTAAGCCTTCCTAGGGTCACTAGGTACTAGGCTTAACCTCATGGATCTAAGATCCTACAAGGTTGGGTCTCAATTTGGTCCAAAGGTTGGGTTTCAAGGTTCAAAAACCTAAGTTCTCCAACAATGGCTGCAATTGTAGCACAAAGGGGTTAAAACCAGACCTAGATCAGCTCTATTAGAGCTCCAACTAGAGATCGAGCTTCACCTTGAGTCCCAAATGGAACTCTGGGTAACCCAAGCTCAAGGATTCTACCAAGATCAAAGGGAAAAGGGAGAGAACCAGGTTCGAAGAGCTTACCTTGGTGAGATCCTCCAATGGAGGGGTGGAGTCCAAGGCTAGGTGAGCCCCCTTGGCCTCTTCCCTTCCTTTCCATTTCTTCTCCTTCACCTTCTTCTTTTTTCTTGGTCCAATCAGCAAGAGAAGGGGATGTGGGGCAGCCAGCCATTTTGGCATCGCTCCCATCTTCTTCCCTTCCCCTCTCATTCCTCTTCCTTCCTCCTTCTTGTCCTTTTCTTGTCTCTTCTCTCCTCCACGGTTTTGAGGAGGGGGAGAGATAAGGGAATAAAGGGATTTCTTAGCTTTAAAGGGGTAGAAGGGACTTTAGGGTGTATTTGGTTAGGGGTCTTAGAATGTAGTTGAGTCTTTAGGCTTAAAATGTGTTTTGGGTTAGGCACTAGGCCATGTTTGGTCCAAGTCATGGCCCTTAGGTCCGTATAGTTAATTAGGGTCTGTTTGGTTTGGGCCCAAACCTCACTTAGGCTTAATAGCCTTTAGGTCTTGCTTGGTTTAGGTTAGGGTAAATAAAACTCATTATTCACCAAAATAAGGCTTTGTGGGCCCCCACCTACCCAACAAATGGTAAGGTCAGGGGTCCACATGGTCCAATGGTTCAATTAGGGTGTCCGGGACATGGGGGTGTGGGTCCCACAGGAAAACTAGCCAAAAAGACTGATGACAGCACGGCGGATCCTCGAGTGGATTCAGTGAGAGTGGGTCCATTCGTGACTCCGGTGCTGCTGTCATGGCCCAAACATCAAGGGAAGTGGCGGGGCTTTGGCCCACACTTCCAGGGCTTTGAGGGGGTCCTTATTATACTATTTTCAGTTCAAGGTCATCAGGGTTGACCACGGCCATAAGGCATTACCCATTGGGTAAGGTCTAAACTGCCCCAGGGTATAAGGGGATATTTGGGGTGTGGGTATAACATCCCCTCAACCTTATTAAAAATTTAGTCCTCAAAATTTGAGGCAACCCGGGTCTCAAGGGCAAAGGCTTGTTGAACAACAATGCCTCCAAATACCCACTATTTGAACTAAGTCAAGGTCGGGTCAAAGTAAGGTAGTGTCTAGTTGACACAACATGTCAGGTCCTTCAATTTCTTCCCTTATATGGTCACATTATCACAGGGGTGTGGTACATGGTAACCCTAAGCTCCATTGGGTTAAGACTCGGTAGCTACCACATTCCGGAGGTAACCACACTATCTTCTACACTAAACTGAGTCATAAGAGACAGAAAGTTCTTTAGGTCCTCCGGATCAAGCGATACCACTCAGGTCTTCACTATCTAGTTACCCTTGGGTTACGGGGTTCAACCTATCCAGTCCCCATAATAGGGTTCACACTTTGAATGCTGTCACTTCCAGTTATCTCATTACCTCACCCAACTTTAGAATGACTTGGAATATTGATGGAATCTCCTATTGTTCACTCCCAGTACGGAGGGAACGCATTTGGTGACCCATTACTCCATTCATATCTGTCGTTAGAGAAGGTCTTGTTACATCCTTCAGTTTTCAGCCTTCAAAATTTATGTACCCGTCTCACGGTGACTACACAGGGAAAACCCCTTTATAGTTCTCCTTCGAGAGCCAAACAACCTCCTATGGTAGGTCTAGGTCAACTCATGCTAATCATTCTACCCAGTCATTATTAAGTTCATTAATTACTAACCCGTGGTCCACATGACCGAGGGTCAGGGCTGAACTAAGCGATCACAGTAAAGCCTAGATAAGGTTATACTTGTAGTACTAGAGAATCACTCTAGTCACATAAGTCCAAGGTCTTGAGGGACATACCTATATATACATACATATATACGTATACCACACCAATTCATAGGCAAAATTCAAGAATTACATTCATATCCCTATGGACATATCTATCATCTAGGTCGAATCACAAGAACAAAAGTTCTCGAGTACGGTTTACTAAGTCCTTTTTGGAAGGATCACTCATAGTGTAGGACTCCCTCTATGAGTCTAAACATGGTTTGAAGGAACCAAGTAAAGTACAAATAGAGTCGTCACTAACTCAAGATGTCATGAGTAGTCTCCAAATACACATGGCCTCTATGGCTCATTTCAAATGAACTAGTCCAAGCCAGCCCAATACTTCCCTTACCTAATATCTACCCACAGGGTTAGGCTTCCTATTCATAAGGTCTGAGTCCATCTATTCACGGGGTCTAAGGGTCTTCATCCCCAAGAGTAGCTCTCCTCCCTTTTAGGTAAGAGGGGAGTCACAGCGCACACTATTGCCTGTCATTCCTTATCGGCTGGTCTGGCCGATGTAGGCCCAAGAATACAGACATCATGGTTCGCATCTAAGGCAAGCAATTAACCATGCATGGGCCAAGGAAAATGGGTGTCCAACCTAGGGTATAGCCATTAAACCATCACACGAGGGGGTGGTCAAAAGGTCTCAAAAGTCTAGGGGCTGAATTCTAAAAGAACAGCGAGCGGACTCACGAGCGGTATCAGTGCTCTGGTTCCGTTCGTGTTTCCCTCGTAAAATAGGGAGAGCGGACTAACGGGTAGATGCGGAATCGTTCATCCGTTCGTTCATCCGTTCTCAGAAGATCAAAAGTTTGAGAGAATATGAATCGATCAGATCTATAGGCGGACTCATGGCGGTGGATCCGTTCGTTGATCCGATCAGTTATAAAATCACAATTTTTCAAATTTTGAACAGGGCGGATTGACGAGCGGAGTCACGATAACTGATTCCGTTCGTTCATCCATTCGAGGAATTTCAACAAAACAGAACCGTGAGTTTCAAAACTCACTTTGGCCCCAAGAGAAAACACAACCGTAGGGAGAGGGAGGAAGGCTTTGCAGATTTCTTGAGGAGATTCCTTGCAACTTCAAGCCTCAAAGATCATTTCTCAATCAATCAAGGGAAATTTCTCTTCTCCATTTTCCCCTTTCAATTCTCTATTTTTCTCATTGAGAGATTTTGTTTATGTCTCTTCATCTTCCTCTTCATTTCCTCTTGGATTTGTGATAATTCATTCCAAGTATGATCATGTCTTGGCTTTGCTTGCATTCTCATGGCCACATACACCATGTTCATGCCAAAATCGATTTAGACTCAAGCCCTTGGGTTTGGTCCAAGCTCTAACTATCAATGCCACTATAGGGATGGCTTCTTACTTGTTCATTGTATCTTCCAAGCATTTTAGAGATTGCTTAACTTGCTTAGTTAGTTATCTTGGATTGGTCCTAAGCCTTGATTTGGATAACTCTTCAACTCCTTCATACTTGAGAAAGCCTCTAAGGTCCTATTTAATCCATTACATGTACTTAGACTTTATCAAATCATTCCATTGATATGCCATCAAGCACATTTCTTATACATTGCATAATAGTAGATAAAATTCTTCCGAGTCTATCTTCTTCCCTCGATATTTCATCCTCTTAATGTGTTCCCAAATGCATTTTATATTCTTAGGATTACTTGCACAATCCTTGGTATTCATTTTCTTTCCTCAACAAATTGTCCTTGTCTCATGTCAGGGTAATCCATCCCACAACTTGTTGGTTTGACATATAATGGGGTGTAAGGTAGCCAACATATGCCCATTGCTTACATCAGACCTACCCTTCACATCCACACATAAGGGGTTACACGTGGGGCTTTGTTTGCATAAAAACCTTGCCTCTTCTCCTTTCTCTAAACACATCTCCAATGATCTTCCACATTCCCAATATACATGATCATGTGAAATCTTCTCTTCAATCATCTCCACATCTCTTAGGCATTTTACTTCTCTAAACTTATTTATCAATCTCATACGTCATTATTCCATTTTGGCTTACCTTCTTACTATTCTACTTGGTGTTACCTCATGTGTGCAGGTAACCTCATGACTCCTAAGAGAAAGAGGGACACTGCTATTGTGCCTGCCATTCCTACCACCCACCAGGTGTCTCAATTGACCATTGGAGGGGCAGAGGGACACTCCCGGGGACGTCTTTTTAATAGGAGAATCCTCGTAGAAAGGGACATCACCGTTGAGGAAATGATGGCGTACCAGGTGGAGACTAGATTTGACCACTGAAGAATTGGGAATCATTCTTGATGTTTCAGCCGAAGGGAAAAAGGTTTATTATTCTTCGGACGGCCATCCAGACCAAAGCCTGCGCCCAGAAAAGAGTAAAGAGTTGTTCTAAGTGTTAACAAACAACAGGTACAAGAAGAATAAGGATCTCTCCAAGTTTCCTCCTTCCCAGCGGGTCCTTACTTTCATTGCCAAAACAAATCTAGTTCCTTCCAAGGCAAGCAGCATACGCCCTTCTCTGATGTCTGCGGTATTGGCTCACTCCCTATATACTGGCCAACCTGTTTGTCTCCTGTATATAATCTTGAAACACATGGCTCGCACTGTTATGGATTCCACCCGAAGGCACGCACTGCCCTACAGTCGACTACTCACTTAGGTTTTCCTCTGCTTCGAGGTTGACCTTGATCAGGAACCCAAGAAATCAAGCACTCGGGAGCCTATCGGGTTTGACACCCTGCGAGAGATGAACCTGTACCCTATTTATGACAGTGCAAGGGGGCAGGTTCAGCATGATAGGGGAAAAAGAATCAAAGATGGTGAGGAATATGACAGTGAGGCCGGTTCTGAGCTTAGAGGTCCCAAATCATTTGCAGCAGGTACCTCAAAGGTCGCAGGGCGAGGTGATGACTTATCAATGGCCATCAAACGACTGGGCGTGCGAGTGACAGATGGCTTCAACAGGATAGGGAAACAACTTAATGCCCAGGCTTGGCGTATGGCGGATCTGGGGCAAGGAATAGACGACATCAATTTCTTCCTTGGTCGTGGTGGTGATGCCAATGCCAGTGACTAGTTCCGATCTTCCTCCAAAATTTTCAGAAATTATCTTTTCAGTTCAGTTCTTTCAGTCTCTTGCCCTTGAGGGGCAATTTGTGGAACTATTTCATTTTACTTTCCTTGCATTTCTTCTTCCTTTCTTTTCTCTTGATCAGTTGGGTTGGAAACTTTTGAGAACATTGTAATTATGGTAGATTCGTAGGTACTTTTCAAGTTGGATGGAGCAAATCAGGTGTTCTGAGTTAAATTCATAAACTCTTGTGGTTGAGATTGAAATGAGCACAACCATGTCCAAGCAGAGATCTGAAACAAATTGATGGTTAAATTTGCATACTTGATTGGACACGGTAAAATCACCTACTCAGGTTGGAATGAATGAAATCACAGGTTCGAAGTTAGGAAAGCTTGACTGACTTCACAGAAGAGTTGGGACAGTATGGAAATTACAATTAGTCCTATATATATATATATATATATATATATATATTTAATTCTCCCTTGCTTAGATCATTGTGGATTATTATGGGTTGGTTAAATTTAATCCATTACTGCCCATGGTTATAATATATATGCAACCATCTAATATCTAATTAAGACTCAACCAAGCAAGTACACAATTGTAGCTTAAACAGTCTATGTTTTCAAATTCTAGGTTCCAGGTTGTCTATTATCATCTAGATTCTTGTTTCCATTCCAATAAGTTTTCTCCCTATGTCTGCACACAACCATTTATGTTCTTAAGATTTTTAATTTAGAACCTAATTTGTGGAGAGTAAATCAAGTTGTTACATTCAAATTGTGGTCGGTGCAGAGCATCATCGCTCTGATACCACTCTGTCATGCCCCTATCCCGATGTAAGATATTTTGCCATATAGAGGTATGACTAGGACAATCACACATCATCCCAACACCTACCAGGATCACAGATACAGTGTCCCGAACCACAATCTACCCTGTCATCATATTATGACGACAGAAAGGAACGCACCAAAAGGAATAAATCATTCAAATCACAGAGTTAGCGGAAGCGAAATTAAATTCAAATATGTGAAATTATAGAGCATCGGTTCTCTAATGATAACACATAATACAATATCAGTGTTCGTAACCATTCAATCTCTCCTAATAATTAAACACATTGTTTATACATGATTGTGGAAGAAATACAGAAATTAAATAATAATTAATAGCCCCAAGGACACTAGTTCTTCGGTGTATATCTACATCTAAGCCACGGTCATCAACTCCACTTGATTCGCATCCAACGGTGCTCGTCAAGAGGCTATCTGCATATAAACTAAAAAGTGGTTGTACAACGGGGTTAGCTATACTAGCTAGTGAGGGAGCAAAGGGGAATGCACATACACCATACAATCAATATCAATCAAAATGATGCATGCTAATGTTAGATTCATTTTCCAACCAACACACAATTCTATCGGTCAAGTATATGTTACTGTGATAACTCGGGAGACACTGAGGGTCACTTATCCTATCGCCCCAGTGAAACCTCAATTATCACGAAGGGACCTACGCCGGTAGAAGCCATCATGACCACCCAGTGGCAAACCCCGATAGCCATCACTACCCCTGTCCTGGCCTCTCCCACCTCCACAGACCATAGGTGCTCAGACTATCCAACACATAAACCCCTATTGGCAAGGGTCGTAGCATAAGGGAACAAGCATCCTAGCTGCAGATATACTATATGCAGGTCCTATCATCCCGAGAGGTATTCCGGGTGCATCAATGTCCCATTCCATCTAGTACCCAGGTACCAGCACGACAAGGCACATACAGATCAGGATGACACATAGCCATTTTCATAATTTAAATAAATTGGGGTTCCGGTACTGGTACACCCGGCACCGTAGCCCTATACATTGGTGAGCATATTATCACATTCTCAAAAGTTCACAATTGAATAAAATGCAATGCGCACCATGCTTATAAATATACCATAGCATGCTTAATATTAACAATTATATAATATTCAAACCCAACAAAGTCACTTAGAACCCACTCACCAAACTCAGGTACCACTCGACGTGATTGACATGAATCTCCCCAAGCATTGAGTGTCATCTGGCGTGGTTCACATGAATCTCACCGATGCACCAACCTAACATATAAAAGAATCCATTAAAACAGGTATAGAAGGGTCCCATGCTAGGCCCTCGAGGTTAAAACCAAGTTTCAACCAAAACAACACGAGTAGAATCATGGGCGGTCTCAGCAAAGGTGAATCTGCCCTTGACTCCGTTCAGGCCAAGAGGTAAAAATCAGAGCGAGCCGACCCACGAGCGGAACTTCTTAGTTAAATCCGGTCGTTGATCCGTTCGACACCTGAGGCAATCATAAAAGGGAGCGGATCCATGGGCGGATGTGCTTCTTGGGTCCGCCCCTGCATCCGTTCGAATTCCTGAGACAGACCCGAGAGCAACAGGCCCCGGGCGGAGGCAAACAGAGTGAATCCATGCCTTCGTCCGCTCAGGCTATTACGCAGGGTTTACACTGGGCGGACTAACGGGCGGTACCACGATAGATGATTTCGGTCGTTTGTCCGCCGGCAGTCTCTTCCGAGAATTCAAGGAGTTTCAGCTCCAGCTTGGGGCTCCTTAGCACCTCAGGAACAGGGGAGGGGTGTCTAAGCCTTCCTAAGGTCACTAAGTACTAGGCTTAACCTCATGGATCCAAGATCCTACAAGGTTGGGTCTCAATTTGGTCCAAAGGTTGGGTTTCAAGGTTTAAAAACCCAAGTTCTCCAACAATGGCTGCAATTGTAGCACAAAGGGGTTAAAACTAGACCTAGATCAGCTCTATTAGAGCTCCAACTAGGGACCGAGCTCCACCTTAAGTCCTAAATGGAACTCTAGGTCACCCAAGCTCAAGGATTCTACCAAGATCAAAGGGAAAAGGGGGAGAACCAGGTTTGAGGAGCTTACATTGGTGAGATCCTCCAATGGAAGGGTGGAGTCCAAGGCTAGGTGAGCCCCCTTGGTCTCTTCCCTTCCTTTCCATTTCTTCTCCTTCACCTTCTTCTTTCTTCTTGATCCAATCAGCAAGAGAAGGAGATGTGGGGCAGCCAGCCATTTCGGCATAGCTCCCATCTTCTTCCCTTCCCCTCTCATTCCTCTTCCACTTCTACTTCTTCCCTCTTCCTTCCTCCTTCTCCTTTTCTTGTCTCTTCTCCTCTACGGTTTTGGGGAGGGGGAGAGATAAGGGAATAAAGGGATTTCTTAGCTTTAAGGGGGTAGAAGGGACTTTAGGGTGTGTTTGGTTAGGGGTCTTAGAATGTAGTTGGGTCTTTAGGCTTAAAATGTGTTTTGGGTTAGGCACTAGGCCATGTTTGGTCCAAGTCATGGCCCTTAGGTCCGTATAGTTAATTAGGGTCTGTTTGGGTTGGGCCCAAACCTCACTTAGGCCTAATAGCCTTTAGGTCTTGTTTGGTTTAGGTTAGGGTGAATAAAACTCATTATTCACCAAAATTAGGCTTTGTGGGCCCCACCTACCCAACAAATGGTTAGGGCAGGGGTACACATGGTCCTATGGTTCAATTAAGGTGTCCGGGACACGGGGGTGTGGGTCCCACTAGAAAACTAGCCAAAAAGATTGATGACAGCACGGGCGGATCCTCGAGCGGATTCAGTGAGAGTGAGTCCGTTCGTGACTCCGTAATGTAGTCCTAGAATAGGAATTAATCCCACTAGGAACCAAGTAGAACCAAGCTTAGGGTAAGCCTGCTGTTTAGGGCTGATTAGGGGCTGTTTTAGGGAAAAATTAGGGTTTAGGATGGGAATTTGGGAATGGGGTTTATAGGGTTTTAATCTGCAGGTTTAGAGGGTCATTATGGTATAAAAATATCTGGATTTGAATAAGTTTTAATTTCCTGCAGAAATTAGGGTTAGGTTTCGGGTTTTGTAAATAAGGTAAACAACTAAAATTATGGTTTAAAGTAGGATTTAGGGGCAGGGGTTAAGGTCGACTGTTAGAGGGGCTAGGGGGAAGATTCGGTTGCAATATGGAAGGTTTCGATGGCTGAATGTGTCCCAAGAGAAAATTAGGGTTTTTAGGGTCAATGGAGAAGAGGGATCTTAGGGTTTGGATGGACAGAATGGGCAGCAGCTAGGGTCGAGTGGAGATGGTGATGAGGGGAAGTTATGGTCCAAATCTGATCAGATTCCAATGGAGGAGCAGATCTGAATCAGAGTTTAGAGTCTTCTAGGGTTTATGAAAATAGGACAGAAGAGAAAAGGAATTGATTGGGGAAGGGAAGAAAGGATAAACAGAAAATAATAAATTCAAAATCACTCTCGAATCCTCTAACAGCAATTTGAATGGTTGAAGGATGAAGCCACCTTCAAGAAAGATCCTCCCGGCCCGTCACGGCGTAAGGAGTCAACCGGATTCCACCAGTCCCTTTCCACCTTGATAGAACCACAAGGATGCACACTCAACAGAGCAACACTCAACAGAGCAGGGCAGCAGCTATGGTAGCAAACAAAAAGCTTTTCATTAATCAAATTCGTGTTCAAGGCTTTGCCCCCTTACAACCTTATATAAAAGACTCAAAAATAGACTTTTACTCTAAAAAGGAAAGCCCTAACCCAATTCCTAACCTATTAGGTAACATAAACTGACTAGGAAACTAAAATAGACTCAAAATAGAGTCCTAATGACTTAAAAACAACTTAAAATAAAGAAGATTCCCTACTAGCCAATAGGATATAAGAACCTCTTAGCCAATAGGATTACTTCACTTAAATTAGACCAATTGAACCAATTGGATGCAACCAATTTAAACCGGTTCAATTAAAAACATAAAAATAGACTAAATATTGGGCTAATCCCGTATGCAACCTATGTACCCCTCTTTTAGGCCCATAAAAGTGGCCTATTACATAACCCATGGGATCAAAGGCCCAACATACATATAACCCAACCCTAGACTTATTTCTAAAGAAATAAGCCCATTTCGGTGACGAATCTGCATCACTCCGGTGCTGCTGTCATGGCCCAAACTTTAAGGAAAGTGGCGGGGCTTTGGCCCACACTTCCAGGGCTTCGAGGGGATCCTTATTATACTATTTTCAGTTTAAGGTCATCAGGGTTTACCACGGCCATAAGGCATTACCCATTGGGTAAGGTCTAAACTGGCCCGGGGTATAAGGGGATATTTGGGGTGCGAGTGTAACAAGTTGAACACCAACATGGCCAAGCTTAATTCAGACATGGTGCAGGGATTTGCAGGCATACATGGATAGTTCGCTTTATATGATCGTCGCTTCGAAAGGGTGGAGAAAGACATCCAAGGCATCAATGCCTATCTTTACTATGAAGGTAACGATGAAGAGGATGAGGGCAGCGATGATGAGATGAGGGACTAGACCCCAGGGCTATTGGAGTTACTTTCTGATTTTCTCTGTTTGGTGTTTTTATGGTTTGGGTGGATATTTTCAGAATAATATTTTTAATTTTAGCTTTTCCTTTGTCTTTTTTTTTTTTTTTTTTTTTCTGTCCAAGCATGTAATTATTGTTTTCCAATTGTAATTTTGGGAATTCTCTTTCTGGATTGTATGTGGTTTGCTCGCCTCCAAGGGAGGTTGAGTAAACATAACAACTGGATGTATGTCGGACATAATTATATATATATATCAGCTCTTTAACTTAAGTGTTATCCTTGTTATTTTTGCTATGGTTCTCGGGTTCCACCCTAGTTAGTCTTCTTCCTATGTTATGCACACATTCCAATTATGTCAGTTGAAAGCTTTTAATTTACACCCTATTGTGTAGAGTAAATCAAGAGTCCTTGGTAGACCATGTTTGGTGTAGAACATCGCGCTCTGATACCACGCTGTCACGCCACTATCCCAAGCTTAGGAATAAGCACAGTCAAGAGGGTGATTAGGATGACACACATCATTCCATTTCCTACAAAGATCAATGACACAGTGTCCCAATCCACAGTCATCCACCAAGGACCCACCCAAATAGTTACAATTTATCAAAAGGAAGGAATATTCCATTTAACATCAGAGTTAATACAAGCGGAAGCATATATATATAGTAGTTACATTATGTTCAGCTGGCTAGGTGATACAATAATAGTCTAACACTGGCTACCAACTGACCATGACGTAACTACTCAAAAGAATAATAAGTTATTACAGGAAATGTTCATAATGGGCACAAAGCCCCAAAAGAATCAAAAGTGGGGACAATCCCCAACAACATCAATGCCCGTAAGCACAGTCATCATAGGGGCAACTGTCGCCGTGTTCATCTGACACAAACTCAGGTTCCTCCGCACCAATACTGTCATAATCTACTGGCTGAGCTTCTAGGCCAGCCGGATTGCCACCATCTGCATCAAAATCTAAAAGTTGTGTACACAGGGGGTTAGCTCCACTGAGCCAACGAGGGGAAAGGAGAATGCACAAACACACAATCACATATAGTCCATGATGCATGTAATGTTAAATAGATTTCCCCCCTAACAAACAGTCTAAGTCATAGTATATTCTACTATGATAACTCGGGAGACACTGTGGGTCACTTAACTTGTCACCACAATGAAACCTCAATTATCACCAGGGAGCCTACACCGATAGAAGCCATCAAACCACCCAGTGGCAGACCTCGATAACCATTCCTACCCCTGACCTGGCCTCTCTCACCTCTACAGGCAACAGGTGCTTAGACTATCCAACACATAAACCCCTGTTGGCAAGGGTCATAGCATAAGGGAATAAGAATCCTAGCCATAGATATACTACATGCAAGTCCTATCGTCCCGAGAGGTATTCCGGGTGCATCAACATCCCATTCCATCTAATACCTGGGTGCCAACGCGGCACGACACATACAGATCAGGATGACAATCAATAATATTATACGCATTTCTAGGATTCCGGCACCGTAACCCGATACAATGAACCAAATTAATCATATCCACATTTCATCTATTCGTATCCAACATGGTTTTATATACAAAGATGCAACATGGAAAGAATGAATGCAAGCATAAAACCATCATATAATCTATATACTTATATGTACATTATATATCAAGCCCAAACATCACCCAAAACCCACTCACAGTTTGCTTGCTTGTTGTTCGGTGTGCTCGGTAAGATTTGCCTTGGTGCACGTACTCCCGTACAGTTATGAAGTCGGAGGATGGGTGAGAATATAGTTAGAAGTGTATAGGTGGGTCCCATGAGGGGTCCCAACAATTTATTTGAACTTTGGGTCAAGACAGCAAGGGCGGATGCAGGGACGGAGGCAGCCAGGTGAGTCCGTTCCTGGATCCGTCTAAGCCAATCAACGAAAATAGATGGAACGGATTCATGGGCGGAACTTCTAAGTGAATCCGCTCGTGCATCCGTCCAAACCCTGAGACATTCCCGAGAGCGAATTGAGCTACGGGTGGATTTACCAAGTGAATCTGCTCGTGGCTCCGTCCTGGCCAATCTGCTGGACTATACCGGATGGACCAACGGGCAGAATCACGACAGTGAATCCGTTCGTGGATCCGCCGAATCTCTCTTTGAGATTTGGGAAGAATTCCTTCTCCAGCCTTTAATTCTTGAGACCATAGGGTCCTTAGGGTTAGAGAGGTGAGTCCATCCCTTCGTTGGGGTCCTAATCACCTAACTCCTCATAGGACTTAGAAGATTCAAGAGATTGGATCCATCTCCAAGGTTTTTCCCAAACTTAGTTCTAAGTCTTCAATGCTTTGAACAGCAATTTAGGTCATCAAAACCATGAAGGCAATAAGGGAGGAGAAGTGAGTCTCAAATTGAGTATTCATTAGAGATTATTGGGTTCCCAAGAGAAACCCTAAGCTGGGAATCGATCCCAAGGGATCCCCAAACTTGAAAATGGAAAAAAGAGGGAGAAGGGTGAGAACATTCACCTCAAATATGAACCAATAGAAGGCTTCCACCTCCACAACTCCCTCCAATCTCCCCTTCAAAGCTTTCAAAGCTCTCCAAGTCTCCAACGTTTTGGGTAGGTAGGAGAAGTAAATAAGCCTTAAAGGCTGAGCTTTGCTTTTATAGTTAGTCCCCACTTAGGGCCTATTTGGCTTGGGGCTTTAAGAGTTAAAACTCATTTAAATGCCAACTTAGGCAAGTGGGTCCACCTTGATGGCACATACACAAGCCAAGGAGACCAAGGGTGGGGCCCACCTTGTCTAGGTGCCTAGGTAGGATGCCCAGGGCACTGGGTGTGGGCCCCACACAAGGAAAACACCCGAAAGCCTAAAACATTACGGACGGACTAATGGATGGAAGCAGTCTTATGAGTCCGTTCGGGCGTCCGTTGCTGCTGTAAAGGGCAGAACCCTAAAGAAATTGATTGGGCTTTGGCCCACACTTCAAGGCCAACAAGGGGAAGGTATACTAACATTCACAAGGGCAGTATATTACCCTTCGACCGTCACGACGTGTCCTTCCTGATCCCGAAGAGTTTCCCGATCGCAATGCTAAGCTCATCGGCAAAAGAGGTGTCTATGTGTGAGGACACAGGGAGCACCCTCCGGTACTCTTCACTCCGGGGACTCGTGCTAGGAGGATAGTCGATGAAATCACCATCGATAAATCTCCCCCACTGTCGGTTAAGGAACCTCTCTTCCACAGGCAGACCCATGAACTGGCAAAAATCTTGTGGCTAGGTTTGACCACAAGTGAAAACAGCTCACCAGCATACACGACAGCAGAATCTACACGTCACAAGAGAGCGAAATTATAATTAATAGCAAATCCGAGCGCGGATGTAACACCTGGTGCCTTCAAAGGCGCCATTACAAATAGAGTTGTTTGAATCTCCTCCTTTGTAGGAACTGCACATAATTTGCCATTCATTTCCTTCGACAGCTGTGGTTGAATAGAAAGAAGAATTTGTTGTAGCACTCCTTGATCCACCCCTTCTGATAGGAAAACGTGGTTGTAGTACTTGTGCATTTCTTGATAGATATGTGCCTCTGTTTGAGTCCAAGTCCCATTTGAAATCTTGAGCCGCAAGATTCTATTGTTGCTATGCCTTTGAGTGGTGGACATATGGAAGAACTTTGTATTGTGGTCCCCTAGCTGTGCCCAGGACAGACATGACTTTTGCCTCCACATTTCCTCCTCTCCTCTCTTGCTAACTCCACATTTAGAAGCTTCATAATCTCCTCCTCACGAGCTTGGCTAGAAATTTGAGTTAGAACCCTGTTGCAAAATATGAAGTTCATGTTACCAACCTTTAATCTTTGTGTGTACATGACCGAACGACTCCTTATTCCACGTTTGAAAGACTGGCTTACAGTTAGCCATCTTTTGCTAAAGCACAGGAGAAGAAGAAGCAATAGCGGTTGATGTCCATTCTGTGATGGCAGTTTTTTTGTAATCTGGGTGTCTGAACCACATAGATTCGAAACGGAAAGGTCTTTGGCCGTTGAATTTTCCACCTTCAGTGTCAATTACAAGCGGGTTATGATCAGAATTTATAGTTGGTTTAATTAACACTGATGGTATTCTTCACTGGCTGCCAAATTCACTAGACTTTCTGATGGTCAACAAGATCATATGTTTTATCATTTTCTGGTATGTTTCCAGAGAACGGTCTTGTTTGAAAGAAAAAAAAACCCTTTAATTGCATATGCCTCTCCCCGGATAAGGTGATTGAATGGAAATCCGGTTCTACTCTATTGGACCGATTAATTGAGAAATCTAAAACTGATTTATGAAATCAGCAGGTGTCACTATATTCATATCGACGCTCTTAAAAGTTGGTTTTTCTTTTGCATTGTGATGTTGCTTTGCATATGTACTCAGAATAGTAGTTGGTGACTTGGTGTCATATTATCATATTTTGTAATATAATATCCCATATAATATAATATTATATTATAATTATATACAATCAGGGCCAAGATCTGGGTCAAGTTCAGGGCCAATATCAGGGTCAAAATCAAGGCCAAAATTAGGGTTGGGCTGACCCTTGGTCTCAACCCTGACCCGACCCTGCCCTGACTCAGGGCCAGAAATCTTAGCCCAGGCCCTGTTCAGGCTTAGGGCAGGTTCGGGCCGACAGGGCCAAACTTGTACCCCTAGTTCTAGCACACAAAACAAAGATAATAGATATATTTGATTATTAAAAAAAAGACAAAAAGGGAAACCGATACTATGATAAAACAGTTAGAATGACTAATTCCCATAAGCCACTAAATTTACCGAGGAAAGCAATTTGTATGTCTCAAGATAATTGAACAAGAATGGATCCCTAATAGATATTTCTGACATTTAATTAAGAAAAATACATAAGGAAATAAGGAAACTCCAAAGTTTGAGAAAAAAGTACAATTTTAATGAGCCAGCAGTGAAACCTCTTATAGAATGGTAATATTAAAGTAGTTTCTATCGCAAAGTCGATGCATGTACAAAAAAACACAGCCTATTTTAGAAAATAAGTCACAGCGGATGATAAGCGATGCAAACTTCTGTGGACATCGATATGCAGCCTAGAAAGGACTGGAGTTACTAATACAAATAAGTCATATCCAGTAGAGATCATATCTTTTAATTTTAGTAGAAATTGACTAAAAATGGCACTTGCTGCCTGTGGAGTGTGGACAGTAGATATTAATTATATATTCTAAACAATTTTTTTTTAAATCCAAAACAAGGGCCAATGAACTGCCAAGATTCTGGGTGATATTAGACCCATTTAAAACTGTTTTGGCCACTGAAACTATGGACGAAGGAGAGATGCCACGTAAACATAGAGTCAATAAATTCTTGACTCTATCAGTGACGTGACTGATGTGGAATTAAGGGAGTTTGGTATTTAATTATGTAATTATCTTTGTATGGGAATAAAGGGAATAGTGGGGTCCCGTAGGTTTCTATGGATGAGTGAGATTAGTCTAAGTGGGGTTAGTTATGTTAGACGTGTTAAGTAGGGTAAGTTATTTTTAACTAATTTGTATTTCTTTATAAACCTTAATATAGTATGAAGAAGGTGACTTTGAACCAAATCAAAACTCTTTGAGTTAAGGTAGGCTTCCTTCATAAACCAAGACCCCAAGCTTGGTCCGTAAAGATTTTTATCGTTTTTCCTATTTTACCTCCTATCTTTTCTATTTCATCTTATTTTATTTTATTTCCCTATTTTCTCTCATCTTCCCTATATGCATATAACAAATTGGCATCAGAACCAGGGATGGATCAAAGGGTTGAGAAATTGGAAGGCTACGTGAGATCACTTCACAAAGGGCAACAACAAATCATTGAGAAGCTTACCCAAATCACAGAAAAACTTACCAATGTGTTTGACCAACTTTAATCTTGTACATCAACCAATGATCCTGGAATGTAAGAATCCTCAATGGAGATGAAGAGACCACAAGAAGAGTTGGTAGCCAATGCAATTGAGCTACTACAATTATAAACGGCAACAAAAAAGAAGAAGAAGAAAAGAAAATCCAAGGAATGTCGATCACATGTCATGTCCTTCGAAGTACAGATCTCTAAAGCTTCAAACTTTGTGAAGAAGTTATTACGAAAAAATGTGATGTCATTCCTTACAATAATGTCTGCAAGTCATGAGGTGACCATCGTCCAAGACAGCCATGTGCTTCCTGCTTCATCCATTGGGCCGGGATTGCTCTATTAAGATATGGGATCCTGGTGGGTCCTTATTTTCCTTAATTCCCCAAGGTCATTTTTTAAAAGGGAAGGAATGTTATGGACAAAGGGGAGATGCCACGTAGGCATGGAGCCAACAAATTCTCGACTCTATCAGTGATGTAGCTGATGTGGCATTAAGGGAGCTACATAGTTATTTAATTATGTAGTTATTTTTGTATGAGAAGTAAGGAAAGTAGTGGGGTCCCGTAGGATTCTATGGATGAGTGAGATTAGTCTAAGTGAGGTTAGTTATGTTAGATGTGTTAAGTAGGATAAGTTATTTTAACTAATTTGTATTTCTGTAAATACCTTGAGATAATATGAAGAATGTGACTTTGAACCAAATCAAAACTCTTTTAGTTAAGATATCATCCTTTATAAACTAAGACCCCAAGCTTGTTCTGTAAAACTTTTTATCCTTTTCTTTATTTTACCTCCTATCTTTTCTATTTTCATCTTATTTTCTTTCATTTTCCTATTTTCTCTCATCTTCCCTGCGTGCACGTAACAGAGACACCTTAGAAATTATTAATGTCTTTACGAAGCTTGCAAAGAAGAGTTTCCAGGATAATAAATGGACCAATATGCCCATCTGACATTTACTCATTAGATCATTCAACCATGAAGCTCTTTGCATAATCACTGCAACACCACCATTGTCACCCATAACATACAAGAGTATAAAGCCATGGTGGACAGAGATGCAGGCAAGCACTATTTCATACCAAAAAAGAATCACCGAATATGCAACATTGGAGGGTCTTCATAGGGAACTATATTCTATTATATAGTTTATATTTGCTGAATGTAAACCTTTTTTATATAGAATTGTCAGACAACATTGTTTCTCAAACTCAATTTTGGTTTGGACTCAAGTAGGGTACGCATGTGCTCATTCCCACTCGTCTTAATTAAGCTACAACAAAACTATTTTCTCACCCTCAAAGTTCTCAGGAACAACTTAATTGAATTCTACCTTCGTTGGCTCTGCAAACTTGGAAGAATTTACATTATAATCCACTAATACTGAATTATTTTTGGCTCAAATGCCATATCCATTTCTCACAAGAGTGAGGAACGTATAGCCCCTTCGAATAAAAGAAGGAAGAAGAAAAAGGTCAAATTTTAATCAGAGAAATTAACAAACAACTAAATAAATAAATAAAATCATTGTTACCTGGTTTCAAGTCGACTCCACAGTAAGAGAAGCAATCCAACTACTTCCTCTTCTATTCTTCCCCATCTAAATTGAAACTTAAAAGAAATTGTTGGATGATTGGTCAGAGGAGGATGGATGGAACTGACGGGAGAAGAGACGAAAGTATCAAACTAGGGCTTGTTTTGGAAAAGAATTGGGGAAAAAGTGCTATGTTTTAGTTTTGGTTTGGAACCAGATCAGATCTTACAAAACTGGTTTTCACTTTTCATATTATTTAGTAGTATTTCCTAATGAAAAAAAAAAAGTAGTATTTCCTAACGAAGTGTAACCCATGGAATCAGTTTTCATGTTGATGCTGTCCAATTCTAGGAGTCAATAGTCTTAATATTCCCATTGGGGGGTGGGGGGATTGTCACGCCCACAGTGTGAGGATGCATTCGCAAGTACATTCCTCTTGCATTGCCGTTCTGTTTTCTATGTGGAGGGGGGAGGGGGGAATTGTCACGCCCATAGCGTGGGGATTCATTCCCAGCATGTGCCTCCTGTATTGCCGCTCTCTTTTCTATGTGGATCTTCTACTGGACGAAACCATCCCACATTGTCAACATGAAAAACCCTCTCCCTATTGTAAAAAAATTTGATACCCCATATATATATGTAGAGAGAGAGAAAGAGTTCCTAACCTGACAATCCCCGACAATTCCCTTTGGTCTGCTTCATGAACACTACATAGCATTCTCTGGATTTCTTCTACCTGGATCGGCATTCACCGACCCCATTTTCAGCCGGGAACTTTATCTTTAAGTGCTTCGTGGAGACTACCACCACATTTTGTTGAGGCTCGGTTGGCCTAGAATGGCAGTAAAGGCTGGCGCTACTTTAACCACCATGAAGTTGACCATTATGGTGACGTCACGAGGGAATTCTCCCACTATAATAGGCAGTTTGGTTGACCCTTCTATGGCTACTGTAGAGTCAGAAACCCATACAGAGACAAACCCTCGAGCCTCAGCTTGTCATCCCCAAACCCGAATTTCTTTTATGCATTGTAGGACAATAAGTCGACCGAGGCTCTTGTGTCCACAAGTATCCAATGCACCGGTCAGTTCGCGACCACCACTTGAATTATTATCGCGTCATCATGGGGCCAACTTAGCCCTTCAAAGTCCTCATCTGAGAACGATATCTCGGGGCTAAGCTTCGCCCTCTTGACTTGGACCTTTGCCACGCCGACAAACCTTGAGTGGTCTTTTACCTTCCTGGTCCCCCAAAAATACTAAGGATGGGGTTCCCCGTTGCTCGGATCGGCTCAGGCTTAGTTCAACATTCCTCGGACCACTATTTGGCATCCCCCCAATCTGTCCTACGATGATTTCTCTTGGGCTCGTCCTTCCTTCTGTCCTGCTCCCCATCTTTCTGATCCGCTCAATCGTCTTGCCTTTCGCCCTTTATATACCAATGGAGGTAGCTGACCTAGATTAGGTCTTCAATATCTCTCCTTAGTTGCCGGCACTCGTCAGTATCGTGCTCGGTGTCTTTATGGAACATGTAGTATTTCTTCTGGTTCCTCTCCTTCGGCTTAGAGAACATTGGCTTTGGCCATTGAAGGAGACCACGATCATGTATCTGCATCAGGATGTCGGCCCTCATAGTGTTTAAGGGGGTGTATCTGGGGTTTTGGGCCTGCTCCTGGCGTTGTTCTAACCTCTGCCTTTTCTCCCCTTTTTTTTGATCGTCCTTGTCCCGCGACAACCTCTTTTTCTCTTGACCTTTGTGGTCAGTTGTCTTTTGGGCCGTTAACACCTCCTTCATGTTTGCATTCTAGTGGCATCTTTCCAACAACTCGATCATGTTATCAGTCGGTTGCAGGGAAAGAGACTTTATGAGCTCTTCATTGATGATTCCACTGCAGAGGGCATTGTAGGCCATCCCATCATCCAGGTCTTTGATCTCCATGGGATTCTTGTGTAAACCGGGTGAAATAATCCTGGATCGACTCGTCTGACCTCTGCTTCACCTTAGTGGGTTGGCGTCTATTTTCTTTTGGCTCACGCTACCCTAAAAATGTGCCACAAAGGCTTTCCCGATCTCAGCCAAGCTCTTCACAGAGTTAGGCTTCAATTTTGATATGTTGTTATGAAGTAACATCTTGTATGTGATACGCTTGTCCTCATATTGGATGAACTTTGGGGTGTCAAACAATCGGTTCGGCCCGATTTCGGTGGGGCTGAATTGGTTTCAGTCTTGGAATGAGTGAGACCAAAACCAAACCGTTATGAAACTTTGGTTTTCTATCAGTTTCAGTTTCGGTACGTTGCGATTTTGATTTATTTTGGTTTTTCAATATCAGGTTAATACCGGTTTAGATCGGTTTGTTTTTGGGTTTGAACCACAATGAAATCTTACATTTACAACTTATAGTGAAGAAAGATTCGATAAAAACACTTTGATTGTAAGTGGAAGATAACTGATAATGAAATCAATGAAAACTAGTCACTAAGAAGATAATTAATATTGAAATCACAAAATGAACCCGACTATCAAATCATTCATTTGATTATGGAACTAATTTAATGTGGTGAATAAGGAGATCTATGGAAGCATTGTTACAAATCTCCCTATTCATAAGCTCATACTCATTGATTTGTAACAATTCTCCTTACAACCAAAATTTTTCTCACTAATATTGAAATCAGTGGATAATCAATTCACCTATTCATAACCTTATGCTTAATGACTTTATCAGTTTCATTTGGTTCACTGCGATCTGGTTTTTAGCCATTCCCGTCATACCCCAGCCCAAAACCAATTCGAAAAGGATCAATTTGGTTTGGTCCTAGTTTTTTTCGGTTGGTCCTACTGATTCATGCTAGGTTTTGACACCCTTAGATGAACTATGTTTATATGATGTTTTAAAATAGTATGAGGCGAATAATGAATGTATGCTTAGTATTAGTTTTTTTTTTTTTTTTTTGGTAGAAGCTTAGTATTAGTTAATTGAAAGGTAAATAAATAAAGGATTGCTTTCATGACAATATCATATTTATTATCCAAAAGAATGGTTAGTGTTTTGATAAGCGAAATGTTTTTGAAAGATTAAAGAACCAGGTTGGAAAGAAATGACAAGAAATGAAGTGTGTATCTTACCATTGTTTCCTCAATTAGTTAGAGGGGATGGGAGGGGATGGGATGAGATGAAATCTATGACCATTACTCACTTAACAGGGGGGAAGGAGTGAGAAAAGAACCATGAAGTATGTAGAAAAGAAAGAAGTGGAGAGAGAAATTAGACATACAAAAGTAATATTTCGTAACAAAGTGTAAGACAGCTTGCCCATAAACGAAATAAATGTTTTACATAACAAAATGGTGAAAGGACGAATGTAACGCCCCCAAACGGGCCTAGGGGTAAGGGTCGTCACACAAATCCACAAGATCGAAATGGTTTTAGATAGATGAACCAGAATTGAACCATTAGTCATAATCTCCAAATAAATCCTCAATAATACCATCATATAACACAGTGGAAGACTTAAACAGTTAAATTCAACATTCGATTAATATGAATTCGAATACTCAAAACTAAGGTGTTGGTGGTACCACACTAAAAGGAAGAATAAATCTCTATTACATCCATCCATCCAAATATTAAAATAAACCATGTATCAAGGTCAAATCCAAATCCAAAATCATTATAACTGTTCCAAATAAAAGGAGGTAAATGATTCTATAAATTTTCTAATCATCCCTAATCTGAGTATCATCTCCTCCAACAACTCCATTGCACTCATCACATGAGCATGGCTTCTGATTCTCGTTCTCTGTGTGGTTAAATAAAGGGGTAAGCTTGGGGAAAGCTTAATGAGTAAGGGGAAACAGAACATACATATCGGTAAACAAATGCATATCCAGAAATGTAATAGAATCTCAAAACATGTGTTATATAAATCTGAAAATATCACAAATTCCAGTGAAACATGTCATGAGTTTAAATGTTCATAACACCAATTCCAATTAATAGCCTCAGTAGGTTCATAAAGTGGCACTGCTAAAAATCAACATATCACCAATATAATAAATGGGATGGGACTCAGGCTCCTGGCTCACAGAATCGGTAACGGGCTCCTATGGAGGGGAAACCACGTTCCTTAAATGTCACGCTCTTGCCTCACCCCCCGGTCCACATACCTAAACATAATGGAATTGTGAATTTTGAGCTCTTGGCTCACAGAACCGGACCATGTCCTTAAACGTCACGCTCTTGCCTCACTCCTGTGCTCAATAATCCACCCCAACACATAACCCCCTGTTGGAAGGGTTGCAGTCCAACAATATTACATTCAAATCGTATCTTATAAAATGACAAGTCTCATCATGCTTTTAATAAAGTAAAAATCATGCATTCTTTCCATAGAAATCAAATTATATTTCAAAACATGCATAATACTTCAAAATAGACTTCAAGACAATTATGCACAAATAGTCATGTTGTTTCAAATAATGAAATTTAATAAAAAGGTAAATCAAAGAAAAGAGATTTGTATATGAAAATAATATATAGGTTCTGCGGGGTCTCACTCACCTTTGCAAGTTTTAAGTCAATTCTCACTGCACTTCAAATCACAAAAATAATGATCCAATATCCCCTACATAGATCATAAATATCAAAATCAATAGGTTTATGTACCGCTATAAGGCTGTACCCAACTTGTAAACACGGACAACCCTCAAAATGAAATATTTCTCCCACTTGTACATATCTAGAGACTGTCAAAATTTACAGGGGACCAATTTATCTTAATACCAAGATCTCCACCCAAAATCATCTTCAAATTCTCATATTTTATATTTAAATCATTTGTTTCAATCTTAGTGCACAGATTCAACCAGGATCTGCGCAACAGATTTAAAAGATACATAAATACCATATCCCAAACCTAATTTAATCCGAATTTTTTTGGTATTAAATTATACTAAATAATAATGATTCACACCAAATTTCAAGTATAAATGCCAAGTATTAGTTAGGCTTTCATTATTCCCAAGTTCAAGTTCAAATCCTGCCAAAACAGCAAACTGGCCCAAAGTTCTCATTCAGATGGGATATCAAACGAAATTGGATGGGTATCAAATTTGAAACAATATTCCATCTACATGTCATCCATAATTCCACCGAAATTGGGGTCCAAAATCCTCACTGATTAAGAAATACAATTCTTTTTCTAACAGCAGACAGAATCTATCCAAAACAGTACACTGTAACAATATAACCTTAAGACTCAATCTCCAATATTCAAATGACTATGAAATAGAGTATAAAAATATTAAAATGTATACCTTCTGAAAAAGGACAAGCCCAATGAATCCTTCTCTCTTGTTCTTACGTGAAACTATTTCTCTCTCCCTCTCTTTTTTTTTTCCTTCTCTTTTTTTCCTTCTTCTTTATTTCTTCACCTTTATTTCTTCATCTTCAATCCTTCTTTATTTCTTCTTTACTTCTTATTCTTTATTTCTTGGAATAGGTTTCAACTCCCTTTTAATAAATTTTAAGTTTTAATCTCTTAATTTATTTTACAGTTTATTAATTCATAAAACTTTAAGTTTCTTAATTCTCTTCCTTCCCTTAATTTATCTAAACTTCTCAAGAACACCTTGACAAAGGGAATCTCTATTTTCCTTTCAATATCGATTTATAGTCCCCAAGTCAAATATTGTGTGGGGTCCACTAAGCTATCCAAAGGAAAACATATAAAATTCCTTTCAATTGCTTCTCTCATGAATTGATCCTTAGACCTCTTTAAGTCCATATAGGGTCCTAACCACTAGGCTAACCTCTCTTAGATGTTAATAATGTATAAATAAATATATTTGGATACTAGCAACATATAACCATGCACAAAGAAGGGAAAATAAATAAATAAACAAGCATACCCTGCACTAACACTAATAAAATACTAGTAAGGTTTTACCTCTAGTGTGTATGCTAACAATCAAAATTCCACCCTTCATTGGTCCATTGGTACAGATTCTGCACACAAAGTGAAAAATCCAAATTACCCTTGTATTTTTGGCACGGGTATTACATCCCTCCCCCCTTATAAAAATTTCATCCTCGAAATTTACATACCTGGATAGGTAAAAAGTTGTGGATACTTTCTCTGCATATGATCTTCTGTATCTCAAGAAGCCTTGTGAATGCCATGATTATTCCAAAGAACTTTCACGTATAATATGGTGCGGTTCCGTAGGACTTGTTCTTTATGATCCAAAATACGAATACGGGTTTCTTCATAGGATAGGTCTTCTCTTAGCTGCAACAGTTCATAACTCAAGACGTGTGATGGGTCTGCAACATATTTTCTGAGTAAGGAGATGTGAAAGACATCATGTACTCCAACTAAAGTTGGTGGTAGTGCAAGTCGGTAAGCTACTGGTCCAACCCTATGCAAAATCTCGAATGAACCAATGAATCTGGGGCTAAGCTTCCCTTTCTTGCCAAATCTTACTACTCCCTTCATTGGTGCAATCTTTAAGAAAACACTGTCTCCCACATTGAATTCCAGCTATTTATAGGGGTTTAATCCTATGTGTAATATCTCTATGATTAAGATCCTATGCCACCAATTCTAGTTCATACTCTACTCTAAAACTCTGCTTTGATATCACCGCTGTAACGCCCCTAAACCGGCCTAGGGGTAAGGGTCGTCACACAAATCCACAAGATCGAAATGGTTTTAGATAGATGAACCAAAATTGAACCATTAGTCATAATCTCCAAATAAATCCTCAATAATACCATCATATAACACAGCGGAAGACTTAAACAGTTAAATTCAACATTCGATTAATATGAATTCGAATATTCAAAACTAAGGTGTTAGTGGCACCACACTAAAAGTAAGAATAAATCCCTATTACATCCATCCATCCAAATATTAAAATAAACCATGTATCAAGATCAAATCCAAATCCAAAATCATTACAACCGTTCCAAATAAAAGAAGGCAAATGATTCTATAAATTTTCTAATCATCCCCAATCTAAGTATCATCTCTTCCAACAACTCCATTGCACTCATCACATGAGCATGGCTTCTGACTCTCGTTCTCTGGGTGGTTAAATAAAGGGGTAAGTAAGCTTAGGGAAATCTTAATGAGTAAGGAGAAACAAAACATAAATATCGGTAAATAAATGCATATCCAGAAATGTAATAGAATCTCAAAACATATGTTATATAAATCTGAAAATATCACAAATTCCAGTAAAACATGTCATGAGTTTAAATGTTCATAACACCAATTCCAATTAATAGCCTCAGTAGGTTCATAAAGTAGCACTGCTAAAAATCAACATATCACCAATATAATCAATGGGATGGGACTCAGGTTCTTGGCTCATAGAATCGGTAACGGGCTCCTATGGAGGGAAAACCACATTCCTTAAACGTCACACTCTTGCCTCAACCCCGGTCCACATACCTAAACATAATGAAATTGTGAGCTTTGAGCTCTTGGCTCACAGAACCGGACCATGTCCTTAAACGTCACGCTCTTGCTTCACTCCTGTGCTCAACAATCCACCCCAACACATAACCCCCTGTTGGAAGGGTTGCAGTCCAACAATATTACATTCAAATCGTATCTTATAAAATGACAAGTCTCATCATGCTTTTAATAAAGTAAAAATCATGCATTTTTTCCATAGAAATCAAATTATATTTCAAAATATGCGTAATACTTGAAAATAGACTTCAAGACAATTATGCACAAATAGTCATGTTGTTTCAAATAATGAAATTTAATAAAACAGCAAATCAAAGAAAAGAGATTTGTATATGAAAATAATACATAGGTTCTACGGGGTCTCACTCACCTTTGCAAGTTTTAATTCAATTCTCACTGCACTTCAAATCACAAAAATAATGATCCAATATCCCCTACATAGATCATAAATATCAAAATCAATAGGTTTATGTACCGCTATAAGGCTGTACCCAACTTGTAAACACGGACAACCCTCAAAATGAAATATTTCTCCCACTTGTACATATCTAGAGACTGTCAAAATTTACAGGGGACCAATTTATCCTAATACCAAGATCTCCACCAAAAATCATCTTCAAATTCTCATATTTTATATTTAAATCATTTGTTTCAATCTTAGTGCACAGATTCAGCTAGAATCTGCGCAACAGATTTAAAAGATACATAAATACCATATCCCAAACCTAATTTAATCCGATTTTTTTTTGTATTAAACTATACTAAATAATAATGATTCACAGCAAATTTTAAGTCTAAATGCCAAGTATTAGTTGGGCTTTCATTATTCCCAAGTTCAGGTTCAAATCCTGCCAAAACAGCAGACTAGTCCCAAGTTCTCATTCAGATGGGATATCAAACGAAATTGGATGGGTATCAAATTTGAAACAATATTCCTTCTACATGTCATCCATAATTCCACCGAAATTGGGGTCCAAAATCCTCACTAATTAAGAAATACAATTCTTTTTCTAACAGCAGACAGAATCTATCTAAAACAGTACACTGTAACAATACAACCTTAAGACTCAATCTCCAATATTCAAATGACTATAAAATAGAGTATAAAAATAATAAAATGTATACCTTCTGAAAAAGGACAAGCCCAATGAATCCTTCTCTCTTGTTCTTACGTGAAACTATCTCTCCCTCTCTTTTTTTTCTTCTTCTTTATTTTTTCACCTTTATTTCTTCATCTTCAAACCTTCTTTATTTCTTCTTTACTTCTTCTTCTTTATTTCTTGGAATAGGATTCAACTCCCTTTTAATAAATTTTATGTTTTAATCTTCTAATTTATTTTACAGTTTATTAATTCATAAAACATTAAGTTTCTTAATTCTCTCCCTTCCCTTAATTTATCTAAACTTCTCAAGTACACCTTGACAAAGGGAATCTTTATTTTCCTTTCAATATCAATTTATAGTCCCCAAGTCAAATATTATGTGGGGTCCACCAAGCTATCCAAAGCAAAACATATAAAATTCCTTTCAATTGCTTCCCTCATGAATTAATCCTTAGACCTCTTAATCTATTTCTTGGAATAGGTTTCAACTCCCTTTTAATAAATTTTAAGTTTTAATCTCCTAATTTATTTTACAGTTTATTAATTCATAAAACATTAAGTTTCTTAATTCTCTCCCTTCCATTAATTTATCTAAACTTCTGAAGTACACCTTGACAAAGGGAATCTTTATTTTCCTTTCAATATCAATTTATAGTCCCCAAGTCAAATATTGTGTGGGGTCCACCAAGCTATCCAAAGCAAAATATATAAAATTCCTTTCAATTGCTTCCCTCATGAATTGATCCTTAGACCTCTTTAAGTCCATATAGGGTCCTTTCAATTGCTTCCCTCATGAATTACAACGAATATGTAAACCAATTTGTAATGAACAATGAGTAAAAAGGATTAATTAGGTGGGTAAATTAGACATTTCAATTTTTTAATTAGAATCTCATTAAATTCATATATAAAATGGCATTTCTGTCATTTCATAACCATTGGACGAAATCATTGGAGCTCTGTCCTCATCTCTCTTCGTTCGCTCCGGCAATCTCCGCCCATGTGGTGGTGCTCTCATGCCCTACCCTCGGCAACAACACTAGGTATACTCTCTCTCTTTCAATGCGAAGAAATGGTTGTCTGCTTAGGCGCAATCACGTAACACTACCTCCTTTTGGGCAGCCTTTTAATATCTAGATTACAGTTTGCTTCTGTGAAGTTAGTCAGTGTTTCATTGGATGTATGAAGAGCTAAAATTGATTGGTTCAGACACCACTTAAACAATTTGATCTTCTAGACTACGTGGTCTGGGAGTTTCTAAACCCTAGAAAGAGTAAAGATGTTGTAAATTAGAGGATCTTCTAGCCTTATACTCTATTTAATTGGGTTACTTCTGTTGGCATTAATTGTCTCCGGGCATGAATTACTTTATGCGAAAACTTAAATCACAAAATCTGAAGAGTTGTTTCTTTGTTGGTAATGGGCATTTTATATTTCTTCATGGTTCTTCAAGAGCCTTCACTTCTGTTGGAAGTTTAGAGGGAAAAATTAGTTTGTGATGTTGTATGCTCCACCCCCTTTACTGCTTCATTATATATTCTTCTGTCTCTTCTAGGATCCATGTAGCCGATCCTATTGAGTTGGGATAAGGCTATGATGATGTTGTTGCTGTTGTTGTTATTGTAATATTTGTAGATCATTGACAAGAGGTTTGAGTTTACAATGGTTACTGAAAGCAATCCTAATGCCCCCCACCCCCACCCCTGCCCCCCACCCCCACCCCTGTTTTCAGCTTTATAATTGATGGAAGATAACAATGTTGGAAGTTTTGTCAATTTAATAGCAGCAAGAATCCAGTTGGCTTCCTTGTTTTGTCAAGGCTGTTTCCTGTTGATGCTTACTCTAAACCGTTTGACAAACCTATAGATATGCCTCTTCTTGCTATATTCATTGGATAAAAGTTCTGATTCGACTAAAGGGGTCTCAGGTTATGTAGGTGTTTCTTATTATGACTCTATGAAAGTAGTAAATAGCCTGGTCATCTTCTAAATGTAGTTGTGTTTTTAGGAAGAAATATGTTCTTTTTCCTACCGCAGTGGTGTGGCTTGAGAACTAAACAGGGACAGCCTATTGAAATTCAGATTCTTAAGATTAAACTGATCATTTAGATTCTTGTGATGAAGCTTCAGATATGCTTTCACTCAGGCCCATAATGGGCTCATATCTGTAGAAAAAATTATTTGGTTTGGTTTATATGGTTCATTGTGATTCCATGGGGATCTAGGTTCACAAGTTCTGATTGGATGCTTCATAATTTTTTATTTCCAACTGCACAACTAAAGTACATACTCCCTATATTCCTAAAAAATAGTCTACTTTGAAAAAACACACATTTTAAGAAATGGTAACTATTTCTCTAACTCCCCACTTTATTAATCTAATTTTCAAGTTTACCTTTAATCTATATAATGGATTCTAGTTAACCCTCAGTTACAACATGGGTAGTAAAACTACTTAGAGTAGTTTGTTAAAGAGTAAAATAGAAAAACAATCAAAATTATTGCATTACCTTTTTTAAATGGAGTAGTGGACTGTCATTTTGCAGCACTTAAAAGCCCGAAGTGGACAATTCTTAAGGAACAGAGGGATTACCATTTGTTCTATACTAAATTGTTTAACATAGTAGCTATTTCCTCCATTTAAACTCATTGAATAGTAAAACAAGAGAAAGACTTTTCACTTCTCTTTGTGTTTTTTTTTTTAATTCTGTTGAAAACCAATCTTATGGTATAGATGCTTATGACCTCCCCCTTTATGCCCTGTAGTATGATTCGGTCTTCGTCCTGAGCTATATGAGGTAGAAACTTGTCCCACGTATAGTTCAGAGCAATAGATGGTGATTGATAGAGTAACCCTTGATCATAATTTCTAGTATGAGTACTGCATCCAAGATGAATCTTGTGATTGGTAGTAAACTTATTTGCTTATCACTAGTTCATAATTCTTGATCTATACATGTTCATTGTTGTCACAATTGAAAATGCACATGGTTGACATCTGATTCTTTGCTACATGTTCATTGTTGCTGCCCTAGAATATGCATCTGGATGACGGAATGTCTTTCAGGTTTTGATAAGCACAGATGTATAATCTTCATTCGTACGAACTATAATATCCGTGATTGTGCATCTTGAATTCTTGATCTAATTTCCCTTCTGATTCTATAATACACGTTCATTGTTATTATACTTGAAAATGGATGGACTATGGAATTTCCCTTCAGGTTTTGATGAGCTATTTGAAATTTTAGATATTAATCTTGCATTATGCTAAGTTTTTTGCACTTGGCCTATGACAGTGCTGATATTTTAAATCATATTGTGGGTGGTGTAGCTCTGGGCTGTAACAGTGAAAATGGTGAAGCTAGCAATGATAACTTGTGTTACTGATGTCCTTTCACTAGCAGAATGACTTGATGATGGCCATGATGTAAAAAAATTTCATAATTAAACCTCAAAACATTTTTAATTGTAGGCTTTGTAATTAAAGAGGTCTTTCTGAGTTAAACCTGGCCTCCATGCTATTCATATGTAGTTGATGCAAAACCTCAATGTTCTAAAGTGAGAGGATTGGGGGGCTTCGATGGCTATGATTAAACTTAAATGTCAAATTAAAGAGGGGTTTCTAAGTTAAACAGCCTATTTGTAAACATCAGTTTAGTTGGCGACTTACTTTCCTGCTTGTTTAGTTGAATTGAAGAACCAAAAGATTAATCTCAGTTTTTATTTTATGATATTATTCAATTGACTATGACAGGTAGAGGTGGAGATTGCTATACAATTAAATTTAAAAGATATGGTTAACTTCACAGCCTTCTTGGACCCATCAACTGGAAGTAGGGTCGAGATTGGGATCCATACAGAAGATTGCACCCATTGAATGTTAGGGTGTCAAATCATGCTATGGATTGGCTCTGTAATTTTGACCAATGCTAATTGTACTTTGTACAAATTAATTTTTAGTGTGACCCAAATTCCTTAGGATCTTGATATTATTGGTACTGGACAGACAATTCTCTTTTGGACATCATCTCTAGCTAAGAAAGTATTACGTCTGCTAATCAGCATTAACTTATGTGCATTAAGAACAATTTTCAATTCCTTATATTAAATTGAACTACCTTTAATTTTCCTGTCTCGAGACATGAGACATTTTTGTTAGGACTTTGAAGCAAATTGCATTCCAATAAAAAAGTTCACTAGCCGTGTTTAGAGTTGACTCTCGTTTGCTCTAGATTGTCGATCTTGGTTTACGAATTAAAGTTACTTGTAATATTTTAGATTCACTCTAATTCCAAAATCTGAACTTCCAATTTGGATATTCGATCAAAGTCATTGTAATTTTGACATATTTGTCAATCTTGATTTATATTGTTAAAAAATGGGATACTATGGTCATTTAGGGCATAATATTGATATTTCTATTATGAATGGACAATTTGATCAAATTTGAAAACATTTGGTAATCTTGGTGGGACATGTGCGTTTTTTGATCAATCTTGCGATATGTTGATCAATTTTAGTCAAACTAAATACAATTTATGCATATTTAGATGCAGCATAGATATCTTGGTCAAATTTATTGAAATTAAGTCAAATGATAAAGATTTTGATGAAATTAGTATTATTTCATCATATTTGTCAACCTTGGCTTATATTATTAAAAAAGGGGATACTTTGGTCATTTAAGACATACTAGTAGGGGTGTAAGTTTGGCTGTATCCAGCCGAGCCAGCCCTGGCCCGCCCTAAGTCCGAACAGGGTCTGGGCTTGATTTGTCAATCCTGAGGCCGGGTTAGGGTTGAAATTTTCAGGCCCAGGGTCAGGGTTGGGCTGGGCCAGGGTTGAGGCCTCGAGCTTAGCCCAGACCGGTGTTAGGTTATGCTTTACAATTTATTAATTACATTTTGCAATTTTTGTTTAATATCTAATTATCAATTGGTTTACCAAAAAAAGGGCTAATTATCTATTGAACAAAAGTATTTAAAATTTTAAGATTGGACTTAGTTTTTTAACCCAAAGAAAAGTCTAATAGTCAATTGAGTGTGAAACAAACCAATACCCAATCACATGAGACTGGTCAATCAGGGCCAACCCGGCCCAATTAGGGTCAATTAAGGCCAGGCTGGGCTGGGCTGGGTTGAGCCCGACAGGGTTGGGCTTGGGCTGAGATATCTCAGCCCGTATCTTAGCCAGACCTAGGGCTGGGTTGGGTTTGGGTTGAGCTAAGAGGACTTAGGGTTGGGCTAGGGGGACCTGTTTCACCCCTACATATTAGTGATATTTCTATTATGAATATGGATAATTTGATCAAATTCGAAAATATTTGGTAACTTTGGTCAGTTATGTGCTATTTTTGGTCAATCTTGCGATATGCTAATCAATTTTGACCAAACTGAATGATATTTAACATTATCCACATGCCAGAACTGAAATCTAAACTAGTAGATTTAAAGTTCATTCCCGAACCAAAAAGGAAAATTAAAAAAGTTCATTGTAGAACCAGTTTATTGGTGTCTACCCTTTAATGCGATAAAGCTTAAAGTTGATGGGGCAAATAAAGGAAATCCTAGTATTAGTGGAGGGGGTGGCCTTATTCGCAACTAGGATGGCTCCTTTGTTAAGGCATTTGCCAATTATTATGGAGTTTGCACTAACTCATAGGCAGAAATGAGGGCGCTTCTAGATGGCCTTCATATGTGTGCCGAATTGGGTCATACAGGTTGTCATATCAGTTCTGATTCCCAGACCATAGTGCGTTTTGTCATTTAGAGATTTTGCCCTTTATGGACTTGTTGATATTGGTTCCAGTAGATTCCTTATTTGATTGACTTCCTTAGAGCAAACCTTTACTTTTTGTTTCAAGAAAGCAATCGTGTGGCTGATTGATTGGCTAATTCTTCTTGTATCTCTTTGTCTTCCTCTACCTTCTTTGCAGATAAGGACATTCCTCAGGATCTTTGTCGTATTATTCGGGAGGACAAAGATAAACTTCTAGTTTTTCATATATAATTTTGTTTTTTAGTTTTATAATGGGAAAGGGTGAGGTGATTTGCTTTTGAGTTGAGACTGATTTTTTTCTCCATGGGTTGGGGTAAGGCGGGTTATGTCCCCCCTTTGTTCTTATTGGTTTTTTATCTTAATAAAAATTTAGGAGCTTCCCCCGGTCCCACATAATATTCAGGCTAAAAAACTAAATACACCTATAGAGGTATCATTTAGACAATCCCTGATTAAAAGCTGAGGACCAAAATACAATTCAATTATATAAAGAAAATTTAATCAGATGTAGAGTTCCATGGAAACCAAACATTTTTTCCTTGATACATAATCACTTTATTTTTGTTGGAGAGCTGTAAAACTAACACTTATGTGAGCCAGGAAAGAAATAAGTACATTATTGTATGCATATCGTGAAGTAAAGGAAGGAAAACATCCTCACAATAATAATTGCTCTTTATTTCTGCACAATCATTTGACCAAACTCTTGCCACTTCAAACTACACAAGGATTCAAACAAGAAAAACATGAAACAAAACTCCTTACTCCTTAGGTGACCAATATTTTAAAGCTAAACAGGGGAAGTCAGAGCTTTGGTTTTGAAGATAGTAGTTCCTCCTTTGACAAAAATGAAATTTAAGTTACAGATTTGAGAAATGGATAATCGGTATATCCAAGAATAGGATCAGATATGTAAAAGGTCTCGATCTCTATCGTACTTGTTAAGGGGAGCATCAAGCTCAAACCTCTTAGGCAAATCTTGTTACACCCGCACTCGTAATATACCCTAATACCCCGGGGCAATTTAGACCTTACTGAAGGGTAATACCCTATGGCTATGGTCAACATTGATAGCCTTGGACTTAAAATATTATAATAAGAATCCCCTCAAAGTTTTGGAAGTGTGGGCCAAAGCCCCGCAACTTTCCTTGAAGTTTGGGCCCTGACAGCAGCACCGGAGTCATGACCGGATCCACTGCTGGTGAATCCGATCGATAATCCGCCTATGCTGTTACCTGCCCTTCTGATTTATTTTCCTGTGGGACCCACATTTCCATGTCCCGGACACTATAATTAGATCCTTAGACCAGATGGACCCCCACCCTTACCTTCTTTTGTATTTTTGAACCTTGTATGTGGGCCCACAAGGCCCAAATATGATTTTAATGGGTTTTAGCACCCTAACCTAAAACCAAACAGACCTTGAAGGACAATTAAGTCCTATGAACTTGGGTCCAACCCCAAACAAACCCTAATTAACTAAATGGACCTAATGGTCTAAGACTTGGATCAAACATGACCTAAGACCTAATTAGAACCCATTAAAAGACTAAAGGTTAAATGTGTTTTGAGGGCACCTAAACCAAACTGACCCCAAGGCCCATCTTAAGTTAAAAATAGGTTTTTGGGATTTAAGGACCTAGGCAAACAAGCCCTAAAGCCCATTTTAGTTATTTATGAGATGAGCTCTTTAGCTCATTACCATTTCTCCCTATTGCTGAAACCGTAGAAGACAGAAAGAAGAAGAAGAAGAAGAAGAAGAAGAAGAAGAAGAAGAAGAGAAGGGAAGGGAGAAGAGAGCAAGCTGCTGTCCTCCTCCCCTCCTACACCTCATCTCATCCCTCCCCTCTTGCTGTCCGGAGAAGGAAAGAAGAGAAGAAAGGAAAAGAAGGAAGAAGGAGAAGAAGAAAAGGAAAGAAAAGAAGAGGAGAAAGAGAAGTAGAAGGAAGGAGGTTAAAGAAGGCTCACCTAGCCTTGTGCTTGCTGCCTCCATTGAAGGTAAGCCACCTCTCCTCCTCCATTTCTCTATTTATTAGTTTAGGTTTTGGATTTTGGAGCTTGGGATTAGCTTGGGTTCTACTTGAGACCCAATGCTCTTGTTGGGGAGATGATTGGAGTCCCTTTGGGATGCTTTTGCATACCCTTGCACCTCTTTTTGAAGTGCCATTCAACCCAAGCCATGAAAACCTAGGATTTCACCTAAAAACCCAAGTTTGGGTTGAGGGATTGGATGTAGACCATAGATGACTTAATGATTTGTGCCATTAGGATATTTGGGACCCCAATGAACCTTGGATGTCATCCCTACAAGCCCTTGAAGCCATTGGGGGCCTTGGGAACCAATTTGGATGCAATTTGGAGTTGAAAAACTCATTTCTGCTGTGATCGGACTCAGCAGCGGACTCACCATCGTGCATCTGCCTGTGGATCTGCCCCCTAGGGTGTGTCTCAGGGTTCGACCGGATGCATGGGTGGACTCACACAAACAGAATCCGTTCGTGGATCCACCCGCAGTTTTACAGCATGACCACTGTTCAGTATTTTGGCCGTAACTTTGTCTATACATATGGTATCGATGTGGTTCAAATTGCGTTGTAAAATAGACTCGAAGGGATATTTTTTATGTGAAGACTGTGGGCCCAATATAAACATAAGACCCTAAAAAGTGGGCCAGACCTAGCTGATATATGATGACAGCAACTTAGGAACATAACTTTAGTCCGGTGACCTCGCCCACATTGTGGTTGCATGTGTAGGACTTAATAAATCTTATTGGGGGTTAATTACCACCTAAAGTGCCCCCTAAATGTATTAATTAATTAACCTATCAGGGTTCCAACGTCTACCCTTGATGCCCTCAAAACCCCTTTGCTGTCCTAAGGGACTTGTAACCTCAACCTAGAAATGGGAAATCCTAAGGAGAGACCAATCCATGGGATCTCCCAAGACCAATGAATGATATGAGACATTATGACCTTAGGAAGGTTTAGGACACCCTCCCCTGGCTCTTGAGGCTGTTGGATCTCAAGAAGAAGGTTAGGAATTAGACTGACTTAAGGATTTCATGTTTAGAATCACTTGTCTATAACACTTGGGGAAAACCTTGGAGATGGATCCAAACTCTTGTCTCCCCTAAATTCCTTAAAGGACTATATATTTTGGACCTCCAACAAAGGAATGGACTCACCTCCCCAACCCTAGGACCTCTATGGTTCCATGAATGAAGGGTTGGAGGTGAGGGTCTTCACAGACTTCAAAAGAATGGCGGCGGGGGAATGATCGGACTCACCTGGTTGACTCCGTTCCTTCAACCGCCCCTGCTGTCTTCACCCAAACTTTAACTAAATTGTTGGGACCCCTCATGGGACCCACCTATACACTTCTAACATTGTTCTCACGCATCCTCAGACTTCGTAACTGGTACAGGAGTACGTGCACCAAGGTAAACCTTACCAAACACACCGATCGGCAAGCAAGCAAACTGTGAGTGGGTTTTGGGTGATGTTTGGGCTTGTTATATATATATAATTACATAGATCATATAATTGTGTTTATACTTGCATCCATTCTTAACATGTTGCATCCTTGCATATAAACTATGTTGGATATAAATTGATGAATTGTGGATGTGCTTCTTTACTTTATCATATTGGGTTACGGTGCTGGGTATGCCGGTACTGGAACCCCGAGATTATTATTATAATTATTATAATCATTGCTTGTATTCCTGGTCTATATGCGCCGTGTCGTGCTGGTACCCGGGTACTAAATGAAATGGGACGTTGATGCACTCGGAATACCTCTCGGGACGATAAGATTTGCATGTGGTATATCTGTGGCTAGGTTTTATGCTTTCTTATGCTATGACCCTTGCCAACAGGGGTTTATGTGTTGGATAGTCTAAGCACCTGATGGCTGTGGAGGTGGGAGAGGCTAGGTCAGGGGTAGTGATGGCTATCGGGGTCTGCCACTGGGTGGTCATGATGGCTTCTACCGGCGTAGGTCCCCTCATGATAATTGAGGTTTTACTGGGGCGATAGGATAAGTGACCCTTAGTGTCTCCCAAGTTATCACAGTAGCATACACTTGACCGATAGAATTTGTGTGCTAGGTGAAAAATGAATTTAACATTAGCATGCATCATTTTGATATTAAAACTATTTGTGTGGTGTATGTACACTCCCCTTTGCTCTCTCACTAGCTAATGTAGCTAACCCCGTTGCGCAACCCCTTTTTAGCTATATGCAGGTGATCTATGATGGTGATCCTTTTGATGTGGACTGATCGGAGTTCGTGATTTTGGACCTTGATAATAGCGTACACTCATGGTCTGTGCCATTGGGGCACAATTACATCTTTTTAATTTGTTTATTATCAGTATTTTATATATTTGATAGTATTTCTACTATTGCAGTTTTTAGTTAATCTTTTGGGTAAAAATGTAAAACATTAAACTATCTATCACGTAGACTTGAACCTTTTGTATTTGTAACGCTTCCGCTCATTTCTGATCTTTTGGAATGGAATATTCCTTTACTTTCCGCATTCTAATATTACTGTAATTTAATATTAGTGTAAGACTATGCATTGGCCACTGCATCGAGATCCTGGTAGTGGTTAGGATGTTGGTAAGCATCCTATCATACTCCGTTTGTAGTATTTTATCCTTTAATGGGATAGGGGTGTGACAGAGTGGTATCGGAGTTGTGATGCTCTGCACCAATCACAGTCTAGCAGAGACCCTTGATTTACTCTACACAATTAGGTTCAGAACTTAAAAGCTTGCAAGATAATAAATTAATGAGTACACAACCTAGGTAGAAGACTAGTTAGGAGTGAAAGCCGATAACATCGATAATAAACAAAGTAACAAGGCACAGTAATGAAGAAACAACTGTTCAGTCATAATTTCGTCTGAATTTCTTGATCTCTTACATAAATGGGAAAAGAAATAAACTACTACTACTTTAACTAAAATAATGTAAAGAGCATAAAATGTAAGAGAACATAAAAGAACTATAGGCACTATGCTTAGGATTCCATGTCACTGCTAGTCTCTATGTTTGAATGCAGATTTTTTCTGGATGGTTGATCAGACGATTGTGTGATCTATTTGCAACTTGCAATTCAACCATCCAAGCCAACTGTGGAGTTTTTGACTAGCTTTCTTTGGCTAGTCCAATTCTATCTCATATCATGTTTTTCCCATCACTTGCGATTTTCATGCATGCTTATGTGTGTGGGAACTCAATGACTTAAAACTCTTCTTTTGTGCTTTGATGTTTTGGCATATTTATGTTGAGGGTGGCAAATGAGCAGGTACTCGAAATGGTCCATACCCGTTCTAGTGGAAATCGCTCCCCTCCCCATGATGAGGCCGCAGACTCCTCAGGTGCGGTTCTGTTAGAGATGCCTCCAGTTCAAGATGATGCGGACGTTACCGTAATGCTGGGGAACACGTTGCAAGCTATGCTATAGGATCAACGGGCTATGCAACAAGAACAAAACTTATTCATGTAAACCATGAATGCCCAGCTTCAAGCAATAGCAAGGGAAAGGCAGCCAGTACCCCCATCGCGGGTGCCACCACCTATACCTCCCCCAGAACCTGCTACCACTGGTGTGTAGGGCAACCCACCCCTTGCACCTATTGCACAACCCTCCCTCACTGCTTATGATGTTACCACTATAGTGAATGATATGATGAGAAGTTTCCTACGACGCCAAGATGAATTTTTGAAGGACACGTTCTTGGATATGCTAAAAGACCTTCAGCAACGTCAAAAACTATTCATGAATGAGGTAACTACTGCAGTGCAACATCAGCAGCAACAGTTCATGGCTAGTCTGAATGTACAGTTTCACACTGCGCAGCGGGCACAAGCTGTTCCAGGGACTCCTCCAGTGCCCGATACACACCCTGTACCTGATAAGTCTGGGAAGGACGTACAAGAGGAGGAATACGTAACTCAGCCCAGATCCGGAAAGAGACCTATTAGTCCACAGGAACCCGTGTGTCACACCCCTATCCCGATAAGGGATAAAGTACAATATCATGGTATGATTAGGGTGACACGCGTCATCCCACCTCACCGCCAGGATCTCGATGCAGTGGTCAACTCACAGGCAGAAACCAATATTAAAATACAATAATATCAGAGTGCAAAAGACAAAGGAATATTACATTCCAAGATAGGTTAGAGTTTGTGGAAGCGTAAATGAAATAATTATAAGATATTCATTGGCTAATAATAATAAGTAACTTAGTTACAAAATTCCTATGACCATCAAGTAGCTACCAAAAAGGTAACACATAAAAGTTTATACAAAGCACAAGGCTCTCAACAATAACAAAAAGGGAACGATCCCAAGTAACAGTATAGCCCGTAGGCACAATCATCATGGGCAACCATCACCATGATCCTCAGTCACGGTCTCTAGCTCCACAGTAATCATCTGCATCAAAATCTAAAAAGAATATGTACACGGGGGTTAGCTCCACCGAGCTAGTGAGAGAGAAAAGGGATGCACAATCACACAATTATAAATAGTCCATGGTGCATGCCATTATTAATTCATTTACCACCTAACACACAATGCTAAGTCAATGGGTATATGCTACTGCAATAACTCGGGAAAACACTATGGATCCTTCCATTCTCACCACAATGCAACCTCAATATAGGGAACTGAGCCTAACCACATATATACTACATGAATCCTATCGTGTTGAGAGGTACATCCGGGTGTGTCAATGTCCCATTCCATCTAACACTCGGGTACCAGCACAACACGGCGCATACAGCTAAGAATGAGATGCAATATACAATTCCACATAATCCGGGGGTTCCGATGCCAATACTTCCCGGCACCGTAACCCAACACAAATCCATATCATCCAAATCATCATCGAATAAGAATAAATGCAAATATACAATCATGCTTGAATGATAATGTTACAATATAATTCATAAATGTATGAATAAGCAATAGTAAATAACCTCAGACGGTCACCCAAACCCACTCACCAATAACTTCAAATAGAATTTGTATAAGCGCAATGATTCCAGCTAAAACTCACTCCATTGCACATATGTTGGCACCTATGGAAGTAAATAAGAGTGTGAGAGAGTGTAGGGGAGGCCTCATAGAGAAACCCCACAGTTTACATAAATTATAGGCCTTGAAAATAGCATCGGAGGCAACATCGGACTCAACAGTGCCTACCTCCGACCCTGAGTCCGACCCTCCTGCAGGCTCAGGCCACATCGGAGGCAGCGTCGGACTCAACAGGATTGCCTCCGACCTTGAGTTCGACCCTTCCTGCAGGCTCAGGCCACATCGGAAGCAAAGTTAAACTCAACAGGCTTGCCTCCGACCTTAAGTCCAACCTTCCCTGCAGGCTCAGGCCACATCGGAACCAACGTCGGACTCACACAGAGCTCTGCCTCCGATGCAACCCAGGTGCGATTTTTAAGGTCCTTAACAGCCCAGATTTGCTCCATTTGGTTCTTTAAGTTCCAAGGGACTAGGGAGGGGGTGTCATATGGTCTATTAAGGTCTTAGAAGTACCTATCATCAAAATATTGAGGGATTTAAAGGATCAAAAGCTCAAAAATCCAGATTTGGGGTTTCCTTTGGTGGTTGAAGCTTTAGAATCAAATAGATTCAGCAAGAGGTCAAATAGAGGTCTTTATAGGACTGTAATACATTAATGGAGTCCCAAAAACATAGCTTAGGATAAACCATTTGGTTCCAAGAGGAAACCCAAACTCAAGACTGAAATTAGGTGAGCCATCTAAGCTCAAAAAGAAGGACATGGAGGGCCTTCCAAGCTCAACCGAAAAGAGACAAAGAGAAGGGAGAGAGGCAAGAGTATTCTTGGCCTACCTGATTTGAGGTACACAAGAGGTCCTCCTTGTAGATCCAAGCTCAAGCAGCCGATCCCATCTTCTTTTCCTTCTTTTGCTCCTTCTTCTCCTTCTTCTCCTCCTTGCTGCCTCCTCTCTTCAAAGCTCTCCTCTCCTTTCATGATTAGATTAGGAAAGAAAATGAGAAAGACTAAGGAATAGCCCTAGCTCTCATCTATAGATGTGCCTTACTATGGCCTGTTTGGCTAGGGCCTCTTAGCTATAAATCTAGGGCTTGTTTGGGTAGGGTAGTTTAAATGCCCACTTAGGGGTTGTTTGGGTAGAGTCTCTTAATGAACCACAAACATATCACCCATCTAAACTCATTACCCACCTAAACTCAATTAAACACCATTTTGACACAACTTGGGCCCAATGGGCTTCATTTTAGAATAAAGCTTGGGTCTTGTTTGGCTAAGGTCTTTTAATGTCTAAAGTACATTAAACTATTTCAAGCATGACTTAGGCCCAAGGACCCACTTAAGAGGTCACCAAAATAGAAGGGAGGCTAGGGTAGTAATCAACCATGACAAGGCACCAACAACATCCTCGATAAAGGGCATGTGGGCCCCATATAAGGTCTCACTCAAATTAGCCACAACAACAGCATCGGATGCAGGGTCGAATGCACATAGGACCCTGCATCCTATGCAATAGAAAGGGTAGATAAAGTATCAAAAAGGTCTGGGCTTGGACCCACACCTCAGGGACTTTAAGGGGAAGGAAACAAGCAAAAAAAATAGGTTTAGTAATTTACCATTTGACCATCACAGTGAAAGACACACCGACAAACAAGGTAGCATAGTCTACTCACCACAAGGATAAATAATAAACAAATAGGCTCTCGGGTGCGGGTGTAACATTCCCCCAACCTTATAAAAAATTTCATCCTCAAAATTTAACGTGTCTGGGGATCCGAATAGATGAGGATACTTCGATCGCGTAACAATTCCTTGCCTCTAAGCAAACGAGCAAAACAAATCCTAGGCTCAATTGGGTTAAAGGTCAATGTGTCTAAGAGTCCAGGGAGGTTCAAACTTCAGATACAAACCAAAAGGAAACAAAAAGTCTAACTAAACCTCTGGACTACGCCCAATATTAAACTTCCTTTAATTAGGGTCGCAAGGTTAGGTTTGTGCTACTTTTCTTACAAGGCTTTGCTTTGAAGACTTTTACTTCTGATTCCCCAATACTTAAGTCAACTTTAGAATGAATTGGAATATTGATGGAATCTCCTATTGTTCATTCCCAAAATGGAGTGAATGCATTGGTGATCCATTACTCCACTCATACCTATTGTTGAGTAAAGTTCTGTCGAATCCTTCAGTTCCAGTTTTTAAAGCCAAACAACCACATAAGACTACAAGACCAACTCCCGACAGAATAACTTACAACAACTTTTATCTCAGGAGCTATTACTCACTTCCTAGCCTCTGTTCTAGATTGACTCTCCCAAGCGATGCTCAAGGTCAGGCAAGATTTAAGAATCAACTCTCTAGAGGATCACTCAAGGTTAATACTGAAATCTCCAACTAATGCTCCCAAGTGGTACTCAGGGTCGAACAAGACCAAGGGTGGACACGCCCAAGGGTACTTGGAACTAAAACTCAGACTCTCTAGTTATTTTCTCAAGGAAGCCTGGGCTAAAAACTAAGGCCGCAAAAAAATAAAATGTACCTCTCTCTAATGACTAGGCTACTTAATAAAACCTTTCGTGAGTCACTTACCGACAGTTGGACTAGGTATAGCGAGTTACTACAATAACAGTGAACAATTAAACTAGGTGTTAAACCTTAAGATCAACAATACAAGCATAAGATAACACAAGTGGATTTGACCAAATTCAACATTGACACACTCGTAAGACAAGGCTAAAACATAAACAAGGGGCACAATAAAGTACAAAAGGATTGGAGGAGGGTTGGTCATGAAAAGCCAGCAAAAATAGGTTTAAGGAGGGATTGGATGCAGCCAGTCACCTGCATCCGATCGTAAATCAGATCCGAGCTGCAGCATAGAAAAAACATCGGATGCATAATCAGATTTAACCAGGGTGTGCATCCGATGTCAAATTTTTTTTTTAGAACATAGCCTGCAGCTTGCCCTCTCATTCAAATTTTTATTTTTTTTTTCTATGTTTGGGATTTTTGTTAAAATTTTCCTTCCAAGAGTGTTTGGATTTTCTCATTTTACCTAAAATAGGGTCGTTTGCACAACCCATTCATTTCTTAGTACTGCTGTCCACGATTCTAGGGTATGGCTTGGGGGAAGCCAAACCCAAAATTGAAAATACCCCACTGCTTTGGGCAAAATCGTGGAAGGGTTTTTTTTTTTACAAGGGCATTATTTCTAATAGTTTGCTAATGCTCAACTCTTTGTAACCTCATTTATGCTCTTACATCTTTCTCCTAGGAGTTTAGGTAAGGATTTTGGATTTTTGTCCCATTCTAAACCAAACTACTTTCCCTTTGTTGAAGATATATTTAAATTATTCATTCAAGATTGTTAATAGCCTTGTTGATTGCTTGTTTGAAATTATTTGCACATCCTAAATACATTCTAGCACTACCATTCCCAAACTAAGGGTTTGGATGAACCAAACCCAAAAATGAAAAACTTTTACTGTTTGGGGAAAAAGTGGGAGAGGTTTCTTTAAGTATATTATTTTCATTTATTTGTTCATGATTAAATGTTAAAACTCCCTTTAAGCCATTAAATCATTCACCCCTGAGTTTTAGGCCAAGACTTGTAGATTTTAAATCTTACTTTGTGCAGAAGTTCCTACATTGTTTTGGAGGAAAAGTAATAGGGCATATATAATTTCTGTTTTTTTTTGTTTACTAGTTAGATGGATCGCACAATGTCTCCACCATGTACTTGATCATTTATTCTATACCCTATACTTGGATTTGGGGAAGGGTTTTAATCTTAAACAAAGATCTTATTGATCCCACTTAATTCAAGTGTAGTGGATTGTATTCATGTCTCTTGATTGGTTTAAGTTCTTTTTTCTATAAAGCTTATCTTCACTTAAGTGCATACTTACACCACCTATCCCAAGTTATGTTTTCAATTGAATATGAGAGAAAAGTATAAAATCTTTGGCATGCTTTCCTCAATTTCCTTAGTCTTAGTAAGGGGATAAAAATTCCCTTTTTTCTGTATATATATATTTTTTTTGAAAAGAAAAATGGATAAAGGAAAACTTTATTGGGGTTTGGAATTATAATCCCCCCCCAAATCTGAGAACACTTCTACTGTTATAGTCTAGATGATTACCTAAGTTCATAACTTCCTTTTCTCGTGTTTATTTAAGAACAATAGTTTGAAACACCATTCAAGTAATTGAATCATTCATTCAAGAATCTAAGGTAAGACTTTGGATTTTTTATACATATTGTAGTTAAAATTTCTGCTCTGTTTTGGGAAGAAAGGTAGCATGTGTTTGTATGATCACCTTTTAGGATTTTCACCTTATTTAAAGTATGAGCAATCCTAGTCATACTCTTGGTTGTTTACATTACTTCTAGGTTGAAAATTTAGAATATAAAAAAAAAAGAACAACTTTAGGCTGTTTCTTTCTCATTCAACTCTTGGTAAAATGTGGTGGATCCATGTATTTGGTCATTAAATATTTTTATTTATTTTTCCCATTGATTTTAAACTCGATTAACTCAAGCACATACTTGCACTTCTTGCTGTATTTTCTTTTCAGGCATTAGGTCAAGCATATAAGTGAGATAGAGAATTGATCCCGCATTCACATTGGGCCCCATTACTGTATTTTTATTTTTATTTTATTTTATTTTATTTTATTTTCTTCTCTTGAAGCAATACAGGTTTATGTTTTGTCCTACTACTGTATATATATATATATCTCTTTTTATATATATATAAGGTTCAAGGTATGGGAAGTCCTAGTCATGTTCTTAGTTATCCCTATGACTTTCTAGGTTGAGTTTGGAAAGAAAACCTCAACCCAAAACTATACTTGATTTCCCCTAGCATTTCTAGATTAAGATTGAAAGAAGAACTTCAACATTGACAAGGTTTTTGATTCTTTTCTCTTCTTTCCTGGTTATACATGTATGACTTGAATGTGATATTTACATCATTAATAAGTCACCCCATCTTAATCCTAGCATGGAAATTTTTATCTAATTCTCTTACATATTCGATTTATGCAAGAGCTTGGATTGAATAAGTTCAAAACTGAAACCTTGCTGTTTTGGGGGAAACAACCTTATGATAGGAGTACTCCCATCTTCCATTGATCATTTCATAAATTTATTGTTTAAACCCAACTACATGTGCTTTGGACCATTAAGATAGATTTCTTGAAGAAAGCTTAAAAAGTAAGATCTCTCTCTAGAGGTGAATTCTTTCTAAGTCTTCTTGACTAAGGTGAGAGAATGATAGCTCTTCAAATTTGCATTCGTGTTTGTCTTCATTCCATTCTCTTCTTTTTTTTTCTTTTTTCTTTTTTATTTTTTTTTTTAAGTGTATTGGTATAATATTACTAAGGGAATAAAACTCTCTATTTCGTCTTCATACTACACTTAGGAGACAAAACACTTTCCATTGATGTATTTTGAACATGGATTATGATAGGCATGCATAATTTTGTCTACTCATTACAAGCCATTACTAGGTTTCAATATTGGGGTTCAAGCCTTCATTTCAATTAACCACAGCTATACTCCTTTCATAGACATCATTAAAATGTATTAGTTGACTGAATCATCCGAGCTTTATTCAGGCATGCCACTTTACAACTGTTAAACTTGTCTTCTTGGATTGGATTTATAGTGGTAAGTATCCCATGTTATGATTCCATCATGCCTTGCATAAAATATGATTTTTATTGTGACTAAAGCTATATCAAACCATACCCAACTGTTGCCTAAGGTTATGGTGTACAAAGGATCACTAATTAGACTTGAGATTCTCCAAATTTTGCTGCTTTGGCTTACTCATGATCACCCCATGACTTGCACCACTAGCTTGGCATGTCTTATGTCATTGAGTTGCAAGTGGGGTTGAAATAAATGTTCTCTCTTTAACTAACTAGTCCTCTAGTTGTAATTGCTCTTATATTACTATTTTGCTTGGTAAGCAACATACACCCAACATGCTAAGTTTTATGGAAATCTATCTTAATGACTCTCTCTAGGTTGGATTGCATGGTAAAACCTTTAACCACTTTATGTTATACCCATTGTTTAATATGCAATAGGATAGCATAATCATTTTTGCTATATACTAGAGGCCAAGGGAGGCTTATGTAGCAATAATTGAATTATTAATAAGATCCATCCTCCTTGTTAAAACACACTGTTTTCCTATTATATGCTATTATTGTAAACTATTTTTCATAACAATGTCTTCTCCCTAAGTTCACACACAAGCCAGTTATTCTCTTGAAAGCTTTTAAATTAGAATCTAGTGGAGTAGAGTAAATCATGAATCTTCGCTAGACTGTGGTTGGTGCAGAGCATCACGCCCTGATACCATGTTGTCACACCCCTATCCCGACAAGGGATAAAGTACAATATCAGGGTATGATTGGGGTGACACGCGTCATCCCACCTCACCGCCAGGATCTCGATGCAGTGGCCAACTCACAGTCATAAATCAATATTAAAATACAATAATATCAGAGTGCGAAAGACAAAGGAATATTACATTCCAAGATAGGTCAGAGTTTGCGAAAGCGTAAATGAAATAATTATAAGCTGTTCATTGGCTAATGATAATAAGTAACATAGTTACAAAATTCCTATGACCATCAAGTACCTACCAAAAAGGTAAAACATAAAAGTTTATACAAAGCACAAGACTCTCAACAATAACAAAACGGGAACGATCCTAAGTAACAGCACAGCCCGTAGGCACAATCATCATGGGAAACCATCGCCATGATCCTCAGTCACGGTCTCTGGCTCCACAGTAATGATACCATGTTATCATACCCCTATCCCGACAAGGGATAAAGTACAATATCATGGTATGATTTGGGTGACACGCGTCATCCCACCTCACCGCCAGGATCTCGATGCAGTGGCCAACTCGCAGTCATAAACCAATATTAAAATATAATAATATCACAGTGTGAAAGATAAAAGAATATTACATTCCAAGATAGGTTAGAGTTTGCCGAAGCGTAAATGAAATAATTTTAAGATGTTCATTGGCTAATGATAATAAGTAACATAGTTACAAAATTCCTATGACCATCAAGTAGCTACCAAAAAGGTAAAACATAAAGTTTATACAAAGCACAAGGCTCTCAACAATAATAAAACGGGAATGATCCCAAGTAACAGTACAGCTCGTAGGCACAATCATCATGGGCAACTATCGCCATGATCCTCAGTCACGGTCTTTGGCTCCATAGTAATCATCTGCATCAAAATCTAAAAAGAATGTGTACACGGGGGTTAGCTCCACCGAGCTAGTGAGAGAGAAAAGGGGATGCACAATCACACAATCACAAATAGTCCATGGTGCATGCCATTATTAATTCATTTACCACCTAACACACAATGCTAAGTCAATGGGTATATGCTACTATAATAACTCGGAAAAACACTGTGGATCCTTTCATTCTCACCACAATGCAATCTCAATTATTACTATGGGACCCGCGTCGGTCGTAGCCATCACCACCCAGAGGTAGACCCCGATAACCATTACTACCCTTGGCCTGGCCTCTCTAACTCTCCACAGGCAGCAGGTGCTCTGGCTACCCAACACCTAAACCCCTGTTGGTAAGGGTCATAGCATAGGGAACTGAGCCTAACCACAGATATACTACATGAATCCTATCGTGTTGAGAGGTACATCCGGGTATGTCAACGTCCCATTTCATTTAACACCCGGGTACCAACACAACATGATGCATACAGGCAAGAATGAGATGCAATATACAATGCCACGTAATTCGGGGGTTCCGATGCCAGTACTTCCCGGCACCGTAACCTAACACAAATCTATATCATCCAAATCATCATCATCATCATCATCATCAAATAAGAATAAATGCAAATATGCAATCATGCTTGAATGATAATGTCACACTATAATTCATAAATGCATGAATAAGCAAAAGTAAATAAGCTCAGACAGTCACCCAAACCCACTCACCAATTACTTCAAATAGAATTTTTATAAGCGCAACGATTCCCGCTCAAAATCACTCCATTGCACATATGTTGGCGCCTATGGAAGTGAATAAGAGTGTGAGAGAGTGTAGGGGAGGCCTCATAGAGAAACCCCATAGTTTACATAAGTTATAGGCCTTGAAAACAGCATCGAAGGCAACGTTGGACTCAACAGTGCCTGCCTTCGACCCTGAGTCCGACCCTTCCTGCAGGCTCAGGCCACATCGGAGGCAGCGTCGGACTCAACAGGCTTGCCTCTGACCCTGAGTCTGACCCTGCGTCTGACCTCAGGCCACATCGAAGGTAGCGTCGGACTCAACAGGCTTGCCTCTGACCTTGAGTCCAACCTTCCCTGCAGGCTCAGGCCACATCGGAGGCAACATCGGACTCACGTAGAGCTTTACCTTCGATGCAACCCAGGTGCGATTTTTAAGGTCCTTAACAGCCCAGATTTGCCCCATTTGGTTCTTTAAGTTCCAAGGGACTAGGGAGGGGGTTTTCTTTGGTGGTTAAAGCTTTAGAATCAAATAGATTTAGCAAGAGGTCAAATAAAGGTCTTTATACGACTGTAATACATTAATGGAGTCCCAAAAACATAGCTTAGGATAAACCATTTGGTTCCAAGAGGAAACCCAAACTCAAGACTGAAATTAGGTGAGCCATCTAAGCTAAAAAAGAAGGACATGGAGGGCCTTCCAAGCTCAATCGAAAAGAGAAAAGAGAAGGGAGAGAGGCAAGAGTATTCTTGGCCTACCTGATTTGAGGTACACAAGAGGTCCTCCTTGTAGATCCAAGCTCAAGCAGCCGATCCCACCTTCTTCTCCTCCTTGCTGCCTCCTCTCTTCAAAGCTCTCCTCTCCTTTCACGATTAGGTTAGGAAAGAAAATGAAAAAGACTAAGGAATAGCCCTAGCTCTCATATCTATAGATGTGCCTTACTAAGGCCTGTTTGGCTAGGGCCTCTTAGCTATAAATCTAGGGCTTGTTTGGGTAGGGTAGTTTAAATGCCCACTTAGGGGTTGTTTGGGTAGAGTCTCTTAATGAACCACAAACATATCACCCATCTAAACTCATTACCCTCCTAAACTCAATTAAACACCATTTTGACACAACTTGGGCCTAATGGGCTTCATTTTAGAATAAAGCTTGGGTCTTGTTTGGCTAAGGTCTTTTAATGTCTAAAGTACATTAAACTATTTCAAGCATGACTTAGGCCCAAGGGCCCACTTAAGAGGTCACCTAAATAGAAGGGAGGCTAGGGTAGTAGTCAACCACGACAAGGCACCAACAACATCCTCGATAAAGGGCATGTGGGCCCCACATAAGGTCTCACTCAAATTAGCCACAGCAATAGCATCGGATGCAGGGTCGAATGCACATAGGACCCTGCATCCTATGCAATAGAAAGGGTAGATAAAGTATCAAAAAGGTCTGGGCTTGGACCCACACCTCAGGGACTTTAAGGGGAAGGAAACAAGCAAAAAAAATAGGTTTAATAATTTACCATTTGACCATCACGGCGAAAGACACACCGGCAAACAAGGCAGCATAGTCTACTCAACACAAGGATAAATAATAAACAAATAGGCTCTCTGGTGCGGGTGTAACACCGTGGGACCCAATAAGAATTTTAAAGGGGCCTACCCTAGTTTAACTTCGGTGCAACCTGGGAGACGGAATGCAAATCCATATGATCGATCATCACGATCCACCAATACCCCTTAGGCATGTGATCCGAATATTATTTTCTATGGATGCAGTGAGCGGGGGCATATGATTAGGAATTACCCACACCATAAGGCCGAGTGCGTGCCATATCTGAATGTCCTGTATCCCGAGGAGTCATAGCGGGATAGTGGATCCCAAGGCAACGTCTCACCATGATTCTAGAGTGGACAGAGTCACCATCGAGCGCAGTAATAGGTATCTTATTCCTAATGCCTGGCATGCATTGTTTCTTCACATTGCCAACATGAATTTAAGATGAAGTTCATTGTGTCAGGTACCATATGTTCATACCTATTACATGCATATGCTCTATTTTGTTTAGAACTTTGAACTTAATTTTTGGTTGTCGACTATGGCAGTAGGAATCCCTTAGTGCGTAGCCTACTGTCCATGAGAGACTCACCAAGGGACTTATTACATAGTCTAATGAGTAGAAGGGGGGTTGTTCTTTTCTTTTCTTTTGTTTTCTCGTGGCCTCAGTGAGTGGCCCGGACTTCTTTGGGAGATATTTGTTAAGCTGAGATTGGCCCCGAATACCCTTGGGTGTGCCTATCCTTGGTCTTGTTCGACCCTAAGCATCACTTAGGAGTATCAGATGGAGATTTCAGTCTGAACCCTGAGTGATCCTTAGGAGAGCGGCTTGGATCTTGCCTGTGCCTGAGTACCACTCGGGAGTATCAGATGGAGATCTCGGCGTCGGCCTTAAGCGACCTCATGAGAGTTGATTCTTAAATCTTGACTGAGCCTGAGTATCACTCGAGAGTGTTAGATGGAGATTTTGATCTCAGCCCTGAGCGATCTTTGGGAGAGCGGCTTGGACCTTGCCTATGCCTGAGTACCACTTGGGAGTATCAGATGGAGATCTCGATATCGGCCTTGAGCATCCTCATGAGAGCTGATTCTTAAATCTTACTTGACCCAGAGTACTGCTTAAGATTGTTAGATGGAGATTTTGGTATTGGCCCTGAGTGTACCTCAGGAGAGCTAATTCTTAAATCTTGCCTAACCTTGAGCATACCTTAGGTGAGTCAAACGAGTTTGAGCATTGACCCCATACGTCCCTTTGGGAGTGCTATTCTTAGAACTCATTAGTGACCATACTGGAAGTACTGGGAGTGGTCCTGAGTGCTCTAGGGTGAGCCTATGGCAACTGTGTCACTTGGGAGTGCCATTCCTAGGACTTATCGGTAACCCTACCGAAAATGCTGAGAATGACTTGGTATATGGACCTAGTCCATAGACCTGGTCCTGTAGGATCCCAGATGTGTGTCTAAATTCCAGAGGGGTGGTGAAAGACTATAAGGCGTGTAATGGAGAGTTAATATGGCTGTTCACCCACAATCGAAAGATGGTTAGAAGAGGTAGTCTAGACCAAAGGTAAAGAAGTCGGTAACAGCTCTTAGGATGGAAGTTGGTGTAGAATGTTATGTCGGGAGTTGGTCTTGTAGTCTTGCGTGGTTGAATGGCTTTGGAAACTGGAACTGAAGGATTTGACAAAACTTTACTCAACAATAGGTATGAGTGGAGTAATGGGTCACCGAATGTCCCCTCCGTTAATTGGAGCAAACAGCATGGGGTCCATCAATATTCCAATTCATTATAAAGTTGAGTTAGGTATTGGAGAATCAGAAGTGAGAGTCTTCAGAGCAAAAGCCTTGTAAGAAAAAGGGTAGTACAGACTTATACCTTACAACCCAAAACCTCAAGAATATAGGCATTGGGCATGTTACATAGAGATAGTTAGATCTATTGATTCTCAAGGATTATTCGAAGTCGATCCTCCCAGAGCCTTGGATATGTTGAACATGGATCAACCGAACTCGGAGGATTTCAAGCCACCGGTGTAATAGTGTAAAGATGGATATTATTAAAGAGAGGATTTTGGACTATTGACAGAAGGTACCACTAGGTCATTTACAACTTGAGTGGTGCAATCGTCATTGATGAAGAAGATCAGAGAAGCCTGACCTGCTGATGTAGTGTTACTAAAGTCAATAGATGTATTCGAGAAGAGAAATGGTGGGAGTGAAGCTAAAGTGTATGGATTGGTACTGTCACCATCCTTGACAGGTAATTATGGTGTGTTCCATGTATCGATGTCGAGAGAGTACACTCCCAGCCTGACGCTTGTCTTGACTCACGAGCCGCATTAGCTTGTTGTGGACTTGACAATGAAGAGTTATATTCCTATGGGAAGGAAGGACCTGGAGTTGCAGTAGGAGATGTCGTGTTACTTCGGGTATCGCTAACCATATGGGTGATGAGGTTCAGTAAGAATGAGAATTGAGAAGATCATTAACCAAAGGTGTAAAGGTTGGCATTACCTTTAATTGGCAGGAGTCCATGATGTATTCCATACATTGATACTAAGGAGGTACATCCTAGACTTAGCTAATGTTTTGAATTGGGAATGACCTGAACTTGTCGCTGTCTTGACCTATGGCGAGGATCTAAAGAAAACCTGGGGTGCAACAAGCTTAGTCTCCTTAACCATACTATCTCATTGTGAAGGTACCGTGGAGTGAGCATTTTGACCAAGGAGTGTCTGAGTGATGAGAAGATGCAAGGCGGTCGGAGTATCCTCATCTATTTGGAACCCTAGCCACGTTAAATTTCAAAGACAAATTTTTTAATAAGGTTTGGGGGATGTTACACCCACACCCATAATATACCCTAATACCCCGGGGCAATTTAGACCTTACTGAAGGGTAATGCCCTATAGCTATGGTCAACACTGATAACCTTGGACTCAAAATATTATAATAAGAATTCCCTCAAAGTATTGGAAGTGTGGGCCAAAGCCTCCAACTTTCCTTGAAGTTTGGGCCCTAAAAGCAGCACCAGAGTCACGACCGGATCCACTGCTGGTGAATCCGATCGATAATCCACCCGTGCTATTACCTGCCCTTTTGATTTATTTTCCAATGGGACCCACATTCTTGTGTCCCGGACACTATAATCAGACCCTTGGACCAGATGGACCCCCACCCTTACCTTCTTTTGTATTTTTGAACCTTGTATGTGGGCCCACAAGACCCAAATATGATTTTAATGGGTTTTAGCACCCTAACCTAAACCCAAACAGACCTTGAAGGACAATTAAGTCCTATGAACTTGGGTCCAACCCCAAACAGACCCTAATTAACTAAATGGACCTAATGGTCTAAGACTTGGACCAAACATGACCTAAGACCTAATTAGAACCTATTAAAAGACTAAAGGTTAAATGTGTTTTGAGGGCACCTAAACCAAACTGACCCCAAGGCCCATCTTGAGTTAAAAATAGGTTTTTAGGATTTAAGGACCTAGGTAAACAAGCCCTAAAGCCCATTTTAGTTATTTATGGGATGAGCTCTTTAGGTCATTCCCATTTCTCCCTATTGCTGAAACCGTAGAAGAGAGAAAGAAGAAGAAGAAGAAGAAGAAGAAGAAGAGAAGGGAAGGGAGAAGAGAGCAAGCTGCTGTCCTCCTCCCCTCCGACACCTCATCTCATCCCTCCCCTCTTGCTGTCCGAAGAAGGAAAGAAGAAAAGAATGGAAAAGAAGGAAGAAGGAGAAGACGAAAAGAAAAGAAAAGAAGAGGAGAAACAGAAGTAGAAGAAAGGAGGTTAAAGAAGGCTCACCTAGCTTTGTGCTTGCTGCCTCCATTGAAGGTAAGCCACCTCTCCTCCTCCATTTCTCTATTTATTTGTTTAGGTTTTGGATTTTGGGGCTTGGGATTAGCTTAGGTTCCACTTGGGACCCAATGCTCTTGTTGGGGAGATGATTGTAGTCCCTTTGGGATGCCTTTGCATATCCTTGCACCTCTCTTTGAAGTGCCATTCAACCCAAGCCATGAAAACCTAGGATTTCACCTTAAAACCCAAGTTTGGGTTGAGGGATTGGATGTAGACCATAGATGGCTTAATGCTTTGTGCCATTAGGATATTTGGGACCCTAATGAACCTTGGAAGTCATCCCTACAAGCCCTTGAAGCCATTGGGGGCCTTGGGAACCAATTTGGATGTAATTCAGAGTTGAAAAACTCATTTCTACTGCTAGCGGACTCAGTAGCGGACTCACCATTGTGCATATGCCCGTGGATCCACCCCCTTAGGTGTGTCTCGAGTGTGTCTTAGGGTTTGACCGGATGCATGGACGGGCTCACACAAACAGAATCCGTTCGTGGATCCACCCGCAGTTTTATAGCATGACCACTGTTCAGTAATTTGGCCGTAACTTTGTCTATACATATCGTATCAACGTGATTCAAGTTGCATTGTAAAATAGACTCAAAGGGATATATTTTATATGAATAAACCATTGAAACAATATAAACATAAGACCCTCAAAATTGGGCCCAAACCTAGCTGATATATGATGACAGAAACTTAGGAACATAACTTTAGTCCGGTGACCTCACCCACATTGTGGCTGCGTGTATAGGACTTAATAAATCTTATTGGGGGTTAATTATCACTTAAAGTGCCCCCTAAATGTATTAATTAATTAACATATCAGAGTGCCAAGGTCTACCCTTGATGCCCTCAAAACCCCCTTGCTGTCCTAAGGGACTTGTGACCTCAACCTAGAAATGAGAAATCCTAAGGAGAGACCATTCCATGGGATCTCCCAAAACCAATGAATGATATGAGACATTATGACCTTAGGAAGGTTTAGGACACCCTCCCCTGGCTCTTGAGGTTGTTGGATCTCAAGAAGAAGGCTAGGAATCAGACTGACTTAAGGATTTCATGTTTAAAATCACTTGTCTATAACACTTGGGGAAAACCTTGGAGATGGATCGAAACTCTTGTCTCCCCTAAATTCCTTAAAGGACTATATGTTTTGGACCTCCAACAAAGGAATGGACTCACCTCCCCAATCCTAGGACCTCTATGGTTCCATGAATGAAGGGTAGGAGGTGAGGATCTTCACAGACTTTAAAAGAATGACGACGGGGGAACGACCGGACTCACCTGGCTAACTCCGTTCCTTCATCCGCCCTTGCTGTCTTCACCCAAACTTTAACTAAATTATTGGGACCCCTCATGGGACCCACCTATACACTTCTAATATTCTTCTCACGCATCCTTAGACTTCGTAACTGGTACGGGAGTGAGTGCACTAAGGTAAACCTTACCAAACACACCGAACGACAAGCAAGCAAACTGTGACTGGGTTTTGGGTGATGTTTGGGCTTGTTATATATATATATATAATTATGTAGATCATATAATTGTGTTTATACTTGCATCCATTCTTAACATGTTGCATCCTTGCATATAAACCATGTTGGATATGAATTGATGAATTGTGGATGGGCTGCTTTACTTTATCATATTGGGTTACGGTGCCGGGTATGCCGGTGCTGGAACCCCGAGATTATTATTATTATTATTATAATCATTACTTGCCATCCTGGTCTGTATGTGCTGTGCCGTACTGGTACCCGGGTACTTGATGGAATGGGACGTTGATGCACCCGGAATACCTCTCAGGATGATAGGATTTGCATGTAGTATATCTGTGGCTAGGTTTTATGCTCCCTTATGCTACAACCCTTACCAACGGGGGTTTATGTGTTGGATAGTCTGAGCACCTTATGGCTGTGTTGGTGGGAGAGGCCAGGTCAGGGGTAGTAATGGCTATCGGGGTCTGTCATTGGGTGGTCATGATGGCTTCTACCGGCGTAGGTCCCCGCGTGATAATTGAGGTTTCACTGGGGCGATAGGATAAGTGACCTTCAGTATCTCCCGAGTTATCATATTAACATACACTTAACTGATAGAATTTTTGTGCTAGGTGGAAAATGAATCTAACATTAGCATGCATCATTCTGATATTGAAACTGTTTGTGTGGTGTATGTGCACGCCTCTTTGCTCTCTCACTAGCTGGTGTAGGTAACCCCATTGTGCAACCCCTTTTTAGCTATATGCAGGTGATCTATGATGGTGATCCTTTTGATGTGGACTGATCGGAGTCCGTGATTTTGGACCTTGATGAAAGCGTACAATCATGGTCTGTGCCATTGGGGCACAATTACATCTTTATTTTGTTTATTATCAGTATTGTATATATTTGATAGTATTTCTACTGTTGCTATTTTTAGTTAATCTTTTGGGTAAAAATGTAAAACATTAAACTATCTATCACATAGACTTGAACCTTTTGTATTTGTAACGCTTCTGCTCATTTCTGATCTTTTGGAATGGAATATTCTTTTACTTTCCGCATTCTAATATTATTGTAATTTAATATTAGTGTGAGACTGTCCGTTGGCCACTACATTGAGATCCTGGTAGTGGTTAGGATGTTGGTAAGCATCCTATCATACCCCGTTTATAGTATTTATCCTTTAATGGGATAGGGGTGTGACAAATCTGAATTAGCCAAAAACCATCGGCCATAAGCCACAAGATCTGCATGGTTTTTGGAAATGACTTCGTTGCCTTCTTCCCTACCATAGCCCCCAGCAATGATGAAAGTACCATTGAAAGCTTTCCTCATGGGTAGAAGACTTTGGGGGCATTCAGGCTTCTGTATGTGTTGTGCCAAAAATCCTTCAGCCATCGTGGTGTGGCTGGAATGGAGCAAGACATCCTGCATAGTCATGGCAGCTTAGAATTCTACTCGTGCCCCATACTCTGAGGACTTCTCAAAGATAACAGACAGACTAATGATCTTGACAATGGACTGGAATTGCACTTTGGATTACTTGACGTGAACAATCTACAGTGCAAATCGTAAGGGTGCATAAAGCAAAAACATGTAAACCTTAAGCTCACACCATCATAAAAGGAAATGAAAATAGTACAAGGAAAATTAAAGATAAGTAAAATGCAGGTTTGTTGTGTGATTGATTGATGTCTCTTCCTTGCTCCTCCTGCTTATTTATATGGTAAGGATAATCGTAAGAAACAGTTTCCTTGATTATCGGCCATAACCGAGCCATGTTCAAGCTAAATCACCTTCCCAGCCCAAACTGCTAAAAATCGCTAGTGGCAATAACCGTCCGTCATCTTGGCCGATGAAATCACCTTTGATCGAAAAGCACCATGTCGCCTCGGTCAACCCACCTGGTTGGGGTGCCCTGTGGCCGTGTGCCTTCACCTGACAATGAAGGAGTGGAGCAAAATCTGGGTGTAAACAATGCCCCTCACAAGTTGGGAGGTCGATTTTAAGGAGCCATCGGGACTCATGCCTATCCCAGTTTTGCTCAAAATATCTTCTGCTGCGCCATAGTCTGACGTCTGGCCCAATTGTGTTTTGGCGCTTGTGCCTTTTGGATTATCCTCGTCGTTTCCCAAGGTGATCATTATTCCTCCTTTGAGTTTCAAGAAACGAAACCCTTCTTAAACCCCTCGGCATTCCTGGTTGCGCAACTACCTTTCATCTTCCCTCTCATCCTCTCTTCTTCCTTAAACCATTGCGCTTTCCAACCTGATCATCTATAGCTTGTGGGAAGATGACTCCGGAGGAAGACATCGGTGACTCCCAACGGCCGTTGATAAGCTTTAGGTGAAACGCGCTGGCTTACACCCTGCCGTGAACCTGGAAGTACTCATTCTGCGTTCCAGCCACTTCGTGCTGGGTCCAATCTTTGAAGATCCCTCAGCCACTCAGTTCCTCAAGAATTTCCCCTCTCACCCAGATGACTGCCTTCTATTTTGTCAGGGTATCCCGACCACCCTGAAATACAAACCTACCGCTGTGAAATGACATTGGGTTGGCAGGTACACCGAGTGGAATGATTGGGTGAAAAGAATGTCTGCTGCTAAAGAGAAAGTCTGGAAAGAGCTTGGCATTTACGATGGCATTCTCATGACCACCGTTCATTACCCCTGTGACGCTGACCTTCTTCATGCTTCTCTCCACTTCTGGTCCCGTTCGACCAACTGCCTCCATTTCAGTTTTGGGATGATGGACCCAACTCTTCTGGATGTGGGGGCACTCCTGGGCCTGAAATCTGCCAGAGAAGAAATCAACGGCAGCTCTGATTGTTCCAGGGTAGACTGGGATTTGAACCTCACAAAGAATGCCAGCTACACTTCCTATCTCACTCAGTTCCAGAAGCAAAGCGGCCCACTGAGTAAACAAGAGTACGTTGCCTTCTTGCTTTCCTGGATCTGTCGCTGCCTTATCTATACTCAGCCCGACAAGATCACCAAGGCTTACCTCAACCTTGCAAATACCCTGGCCGTTGGCCGACTTGTAAATCTTGCTATGTTTGTTCTCTCCTCTCTCTACAGAGGATGTAATGACCTTGTTGAGTCTCGCTATGCCCACGGTGGAGGCCCTTTTTGGGTTCTGCAGTTGTGGCTGAGCGCCTATTTCCCAGAGTTCAATCCTTCCCCGCTGGCCAATGGTTTTTTGGCCATTGGTTTTAAGTTACTTCGCCTGTCATTGTTGCATTCTCCCACAAATTGCTTTCATCTTTTCTTTTGTCTCAAGGAGACTCGCCCTTCAGTCTCTTTTACCCTAGTTCACTCATCCAAGAGTTTGCCTAACTGGATCGGTGAAGCCATTGCTGATTCGGCCGCTCACAGGGACCTTTGGGGCTCCTATCTAATATGCCGAGACCTCCATTACGGGGTGTTCCTTGAGCATAACAAGAATAACATGTGTAGCACGGAGCCGTACAATCCCTAGTTTTTGACCCATCAATTTGGTCTTACGTAAGCAATTCCAGTCCCCTGTTACTTTTCAGTTTCTGAAGGTGGCCCAGACTGGCACCTCTTGAAGGATTATGGTAGTATCGGAGATGTGACCCTCCTATGTGGCATAGCCCTTTCCACTTTTCAGCCATGCTACTTCTCTCCCTTGTCTGCTACTACTAAAGTTTTGATGCCTGGTGGACCCAGTACTACTTCTGGTCCAGCGATGATGAGGCTGATACCTGGGAGGACCGCCAATCCTCCACCTCCGGCCAGGTCGATTCCAAGAGTTCAGGACTGCTGCCAAAGTCAATAAAATGGCCGGCAACAAGTGAAGGTAACACCTCTTTCATACCCTTCAGATAGCTATTTAAATCTGGGCCCTTTCTTTTTCCTAACTGTCTATACCTCTGTCGATCGGTCTCTTATTACAGATGTAGTAACCGTGACCGTGGACTCCGAGAGTGAAGAAGCGAAGAATAAAAAAGGAAAAGAAAAAGTGAATGAAAAGAAACAACAGTCCCTCAAACGGCTTCGCCGGGGAATGGCCAATAAAACCAAGAAGGCCGATAGTGAAGAAGCCGTTGATAGTGAGGACCAAGTCCCACTAAAAGTTGTGATGACACGCCGCTTGCTACTCAGGCCTGACCCTCGGCCGAGTTAGACGAAGGTGAAAAAGCAACAAGACGAAGAGGCCGACAAAGCCATCTTGTCCAAGCTTTCTCGGTCGAGTTCAAGCTAGTCCACATCCTCAACCCTCAAGTCTGGTGTGTAGAAGGATCCTCCTATGCCAGTTGCCCCACCCTCACGTCCAGTCAAGCAAAGCTCTAGCGCTACCTCCCCTGCGTAGTCTGTTGGGGGAAAAAGTCCGCTTACCCCTAGAGAGCTTTCTTTCCTAGCTGCTCCTCACTCTTCTTCGATCAGAATAGATCTTAGTGAGGCCTCCCCTATAAAAAGCTTTGGGGAGAAAAGCCCGATGAAGCTAGCTCTTCCAGCATCAGGGCCGACTCTCGCTGTTCCTATTGAATCCGTCAACCCACTTGCAGTGGTCACGCCCAGCACTGTTAAGCCATCCTCCTCCAATGAAATAGAAACTGTGATTCCACAGATAGCCCAAGTGTCACGCCCCTATCCTAACCGTAGGAATAAGCACAGTCAAGAGGGTGATTAGGATGACACGCATCACCCCAATTCCTATCAGGATCTATGACACAGTGTCCCAAGCCATAGTCAACAACCAAGGACCCACCCAAATGATTACATTTGCGTAGAAAGAGAGGAATATTCCATTAAACAATAGAGTTAATATGAGCGGAAGCAATTATTATATAGCAGTTACAATATGTTCAGCTGGTTAGGTGATACGGTAATAGTTTAACACTGACTACCAACTAACCATGATGTAACTACTCAAAATAATAATAAGTTATTAAAGAACATGTTCATAATAGGCACAAAGCCCCAAAAGAATCAAAAGTGGGGACAATCCCCAACATCATCAGTGCTCATAAGCACAATCATCATAAGGGCAACCGTCGTCGTGTTCATCTGACACAAACTCAGGTTCCTCTGCGCCAATACTGTCATAATCTGCTGGTTGAGCTTCTAGGCTAGCCAAATAGCCACCATATGCATCAAAGTCTAAAAAGTTATGCACACAGGGGGTTAGCTCCACTGAGCTAGTGAGGGGAAAGGGGAATGCACAAACACATAATCACACATAGTCCATGATGCATGTAATGTTAAATATATTTTCCACCTAACAAGCAATCTAAGTCATTGTATATGCTACTGTGATAACTCAGGAGACAGTGAGGGTCACTTAACTTATCGCCCTAGTGAAACCTCAATTATCACGAGAGAGCCTACGCTGGTAGAAGCCATCAGATGACCCAGTGGCAGACCCCGATAGTCATCACTATCCCTGACCTAGCCTCTCCCACCTCCACAGGCAACAGTTGCTTAGACTATCCAACACATAAACCCCTATTGGCAAGGGTCATAGCATAAGGGAATAAGAGTCCTAGCCACAGATATACTACATGCAAGTTCTATCGTCCCGAGAGGTATTTCGGGTGCATCAACGTCCCATTCCATCTAGTACCCAGATACCAACATGGCACAACGCATACGGACCAGGATGGCAAGCAATGAACATAATAAGAATTTTTGGGGTTCCGGCACCGACATACCCGGCACCGTAACCCAATACAATGAAGCAAAGTAAGCATATCCACATTTCATCAATTCGTATCCAACAGGGTTTAATATGCAAAGATGCAACATGGTAAGAATGAATTCAAGCATAGAAACCACAATGTAATCTATATAGTTATATATTATATATCAAGCCCAAACATTACCCAAAGCCCACTCACAGTTTGCTTGCTTGTTGTTCGGTGTGTTCGATAAGATTTACCTTGGTGCACGCACTCTCGTACCAGTTATGCAGTCTGAGGATGTGTGAGAACAATGTTAGAAGTGTATAGGTGGGTCCCATGAGCGGTCCCAATAATTTATTTGAAGTTTGGGTCAAGACAGCAAGGACGGCAACCAGGTGAGTCTGCTCCTAGATCCGTCCATGCCAAACTCTGAAAACATATGGAACGGACTCACGGGCGGAGCTTTTAAGTGAATCCGCTCATGCATTCGTCCAAACCCTGAGACATTCCCGAGAGTGAACTGAGCTACGGGCGGATTTACTAAGTGAGTCCGCTCGTGGCTCCGCTTAGGCTAAACAGTGAGGTTATACCGAACGGACTAACAGGCGGAAACACGACAGTGGATCCGCTAGTGGATCCGTTGATTTTTTCTTTGAAATCTGAGAAGATCTCCATCTCCAGCCTTGCATCCATGGAACCACAAGGGTCCTATGGTTAGGGAGGTGAGTCCAATCCTTCGTTGGGGGTCCAAAACATGTTTCCCATTATAAAACTTAGAGGATTCAAGGGATTGCATCCAAGTCCAAGGTTTTTCCCAAACTTAATCTAGGTCTTCAATGCTTTGAACAACAATTTAGGTCATCAAAGCTATGAAGGCAGTATGGGAGGAGAAATGAGTCTCAAATTGAGTATTCATTAGGGATTATTGGGTTTCCAAGGGAAACCCTAAGCTTGGAATCGATCCCAAGGGGATCCCCAATCTTGAAAATGGAAAAGAGAGGGAGAAAGGTGAGAACATTCACTTCAAGGATGAACTAATGGGTGGCTTCCACCTCCACAGCTCCCTCCAAGGTTCTTTTCTCCAAAGCCGTCAATCCTCCAAGTCTCCAACGTTTTGGGTAGGTAGGATAAGTAATTGAGTCTTAATGGCCAAGCTTTGCCTTCATAATTAATCCCCACTTAGGGCATGTTTGGCTTGGGCTTTGAGAGTCAAAACTCATTTAAAAGCCAACTAGGCAAATGGGTCCACCTATATGGCACACCCACAAGCCAAGGAGACCAAGGGTGGGGCCCACCTTGTCTAGGTGTCTAGTTAGGATGCCCGAGGCATGGGGTGTGGGTCCCACATGAGAAAAACACCCAAAAGCCTAAAACAGTACGGGCGGACTAACGGATGGATGTGGTCTTTATGAGTCCGTTCGTGCATTCGTTGCTGCTATAAAGGGCAAAAAGAAATTGATTGGGCTTTGGCCCACACTTCAAGGCCAACAAGGGGAAGGTATACTAACATTCATAAGGGCAGTATCTTACCCCTCGATTGTCACGATGTGTCCTTCATGATCCCGAAGAGTTTTTCGATCGCGATGCTAAGCTCATCGCCGAAGGAGGTGTCTAGATGTGGGGACACAGGGAACGCCTTCCGGTACTCTTCACTCCGGGGACTCGTGCTAGGAGGATAGTCGACGAAATCACCATCGATAAATCTTCCCCACTGCCGATTAAGGAACCTCTCCTCTATAGGCAGGGCCATGAACGTTTCAACTATCCTGTGGCTAGGTTTGACCACAAGTGAAAATAGCTCACCAGCATACACGACAGCAGAATCTACACATCATAAGAGAGAGAAATTATAATTAATAGCAAATCCGGGCCCGGATGTAACATCCTCCCCACCTTACAAAAATCTTGTCCTCGAAATTTATCTTACCTTGTAAGAATCCAAGGGAAGGGTACATTGCTTGCATTTCCACCTCGGCTTCCCAGGATGCTTCTTCTTCTAGGTGGTTGCACCATTTCACTTTCACATTGTGAATAGGTCTATTGCGGAGATTCACCACCTTGCTATCCAAGATGTTCTCAGGCTGTTCTTTATAAGACATATCCGCTGCCAGCTCTGGTGGTTCTTGAGATAGAACATGACCGTGATCATGCACGTACTTTCGTAACATAGACACGTGGAAGACATCATGCACGCCATCCAAAGATGGTGTAACCGCTAATCGATAAGCCACCGGTCCAATCTTCACAAGAATTTTATAGGGCCCAATATATCTCGGGCTTAGCTTGCCCTTCTTGCTGAACCGCAACACGCCCTTGGTAGGTGACACCTTGAGGACTACCTTGTCACCAATAAGGAACTCTAGATCCTTCCACCTTTGGTCTGCATAGCCCTTCTACCTAGACTGGGCAGCCTTGATTTGATCGCAGATCAAGTCCACCTTCTCACAGGTTGCTTGGATTAATTTTGGCCCAAGGATACGTCGTTCACCTACTTCATCCCATTACAATGGAGTCTGGCACTTCTTCCCATACTGAGCTTCAAATGGAGCCATCCCGATAGTAGCTTGATAACTGTTATTGTAGGCGAATTCGATAAGCGAGATGTGCTCATCCCAATTGCCCTGCATATCAATGGCACAGGCTCGGAGCATGTCTTCCAATGTCTGTATTGTCCTCTCTGACTATCCGTCGGTCTGTGGATGGAAGGCGGTGCTAAAACTCAATAGGGTACTCATAGTTCTCTGGAATCTGCCCCAAAACTTGGATGTGAACCTGGGATCCTGATCCGAGATAATGCTAACTGGAACTCCGTGCAGGCGAACCACGTTATCAATGTACAAGCGAGTCAACTTACCCATAGAATACGTGACCTTGATTGGGATGAAATGAGATGTTTTCGTCAATCTATCTACAATAACCCATAGAGCATCAACACCTCTGGGTGTATGAGGAAGTCCAGTGACGAAGTCCATGGTGACATGTTCCCACTTCCACTCTGGCACAGGCAATAACTATAAAAGGCCATGGGGCCGTTGTCTATCTGCCTTCACTTGCTGACAAGTGAGGCACCGAACCAGTAGTGTCCTTTCAGGTCCTTGTACATTTTAGTACTACCTTGATGAATTGAATAGGGAGAATCATGTGCTTCTGACAACACTTCCTTCCTCAGTTGATCATCTTTAGGAACACATAGCCGATCTCTAAACATGAGAACGCCACTATCTGTCAATGTAAAATCCAGATCTCACTGTGTGTCACCCTGGATAGCTTCAATGATCTCTTAAAAGTGCTCATCTGAAGCCTAAGATGGCTGAATCCTTTCCACCAAGGTTGATTGCATAGATAAGGCTGCTAGAGATAGAGTAACACCCTCTACCAACAATTCCAAATCCATCCTTCTAAATTCTTCAACAAGTTTCTTATTGACAGCCAAGGATGCGATGGATAAGGTTTGGGACTTTCGACTAAGAGCATCCGCCACAACGTTTACCCTACCCGAATGGTAATGGATGGTGCAATCATAGTCCTTCATGAGTTCCAACCAATGCCTCTGCCTCATGTTGAGTTCCTTCTGAGTAAAGAAATATTTGAGGGTTTTATAGTCACTGTAGATCTCACTCTTCTCTCCATACAGATAGTGCCTCTAGATCTTCAGGGGAAAGACCACAACCGCCAACTCTAAGTCATGATTTGGGTAATTCCACTCATAATCCTTCAGCTGACGAGAAGCATAGGCTACCACTTTTTTATTCTGCATCAAAACATAGCCGAGGCCCATCTTTGAAGCATCATAATAAACTACCATCCCTTTGGTACCATTTGGAATGGTAAGCACTAGAGCCAAAATCAACCATTGCTTCAAATCCTGGAAGTTCCTCTCGCAGTCATCTAACTACTCGAACTTCACTCCCTTCCGGGTCAGTCGAGTTATAGGAGCAGAGATCTTTAAAAAATTCTCGATAAATCTACTATAATAGCCGGCTAGACCGAGGAAAGTGTAAATATCTACCACATTCTTGGGTGTCTCCCAGTAAACTATGGACTGTACCTTGTCGGGGTCAACTTCAATACCCTTCGCAGAAACTAGGTGACCTAAGAAAGCCACTTGTTGTAACCAAAAATCACACTTGCTGAACTTAGCATATTGTTGCTTTTCTCTCAAGCGCTGCAGTACAAAGCGAAGGTGGTCAACGTGCTCTTCTTCGCTCTTGGAGTAGACCAGGATATCATCAATAAATACGATGACGTACTTATCCAATATGTCGTGAAACACCCTATTCATTAATTCCATAAAAGCTTTCGGGGCATTGGTCAGCCCAAAGGATATAACCAGAAACTCGTAGTGTCCATATCGTAATCTGAACGCGGTCTTGCCGATGTCACTACTTTTGATCTTCAGTTGATGATACCTCTACTAGAGATCAATCTTGGAAAAAACCCTTGCGCCTTGCAATTGGTCAATTAAATCATAAATCCTAGACAGCAGATACCGATTCTTGATTGTAAACTTGTTGAGTTCACGGTAATCAATGCATATATGCATACTACCGTCCTTCTTCTTTAGAAACAAAATAGGTGCACCCCATGGTGAAACACTTGGCCTGATGAAGCCCTTCTTCAATAGATCATTAAGTTGCTCTTGAAGTTCTTTTAATTCTGATGGGGCCATTCTATATGGTGCCTTAGACACTGGGGCAACACCGGACACAAAGTCAATCATAAATTCTGTCTCTCGGTCCGGTGGTGATTGTGTGAGGTCTTCTAGAAAGATGTCAGGAAAATCTCTCACTACACTTATCTCTTCCATAGGTGTAATCTTAGCTTCAGTGTCCAACACGGAGGCTAAATAGCATTGACAACCTTGCGCTAAGAGCTTCTATACTTGGAGAGCCGAAATGATTGTCTTTCTAGGCTTTTTACTTTTGTAGCCCTTGAACACAAATTCATTGCCTTCCTCTGACTTGAAGAGTATCTTCCTCTCTGCGCAGATCAGGCTAGCTTCATAAGTGGACAGCCAATCCTTTCCCAGAATGATATCACAGTCCCTCATATCTAGAATTATCAAATTGGCCTCAAGTCCATGGTCGCTTACTCGAACAGGGTAAGAGTTGGAGGCTTGGTCAAGTTTGACCTTGCTTCCAGACAGTGTACAAACTATCAACTTTTATTCCATACTGGCCAGTTCAATTGGTAATTTCTTGGCAAAGGAAGGTGATATAAAGGAGCACACAAAAATCATGCCTGACAAACATCGAATAGCCAAACATGATGAACTCAACTTAAAGAATTTTACTAAGGTGGTTGAGTACAGTACCTGTGATGACACCAGGGCCAGACTGGGCTTCTTCATGAGTGACAGAATAAACTCACCCCTGAGTCTTACTTACTGGGGGAGAAATAAGTGGGCGGACAATAGTCTTTGCTTGGGGCGCCTTGGAAGTCACAGCTGGCCATGAACCTGGTTATCGAGGTTGTGGGCAATCCTTGACCATATGACCAGATTCTTTGCAATTGTAACAAACAAGATTCTGGGGCCCATAATAAGGAGTAGATGTGGCTTTAGGCACTTGAGCCACATCAGGTCTATGGGACTAAGTTGGAGCTACATTCGTGTGAGCCACTCTCCTCTGAAACTTATTAGGTCCCCTAGAGTCATGAGATGGCATTGGCCTCTTGCCAGCTTGTATGGCCCTATAGTTCTCCCTCTGCTGATCTTCTATCAATTTGGCAGGTTGAACCACTTCTACATAAGTAGGGTACTTGTGTAGTACCACAGAAGTACTCAAGTTGGCTCTAAGCCCCCTTTCAAATCTTCTTGCTTTCACTTCCTCAATCTTCAAGTATGTCGGAGCAAAGTAGAAATACTCCTCAAAGATCTGTTGATATTCAAGGACCGACTTGGATCCTTGGCTGAGGCTTATGAATTTGATTTCCTTCTTCTCTCAAAAATTCCTTGGGAAGTAATTCTCGAGAAAGGCTTCTGTAAACTGAGCCCAAGTTGCATTTGGGTACTTGGCCTAGAAATATTCCTTTAACGAACGCCACCGTGCATCAGGGTCACCTCGAAGTTGGAAAGTGGCACATCGAATCTTCTCAAGGTCACTACACGGTAGTACCTCAAAGATCCTTTCTAGATCCTATATCCAGGTAGCCAAGAACATAGAATCATGGATCAACTTGTAAAAAGTAGGAGGACGATGCTTTTGGAACTTTTCAGAAAGTTTAGAGGCATCGGCCCACTTTGGCGCCACATTTCTGACTGGTAAGGCAGCTAGAGTAGGAGGAGGTGGATTTTGGAATACTTGCACTGCAGGAACTTCATTTGCAGCTGGCCCAGGAGGAGGAATGATAGGAGTGGTATTAGCTGTGCGATTAGGGACTTCGTGCACTGGAGGTGGCACTCTTGGTCCTTCCCAACCAACATTCTGAAGCTGGGCAGTCACATTCTGCATGAAAGTGCGCTGCTCATCAGGGGATTCCCGATTTTCCCTTTGCATGTCTCGTAGGATGTTCCCTAAGAGTGCGGCAACATCTGCATTGGTGTTCATTGGAGGCGGTGTAGGCAAACCTTTCTCAGAAACATCACCGGCGTCATCCCTAGGAGGGGAATGATTTCGGTTGCAGGTATTGACTATGATTTAGCACCTGCTATAATTAAGATGCATCACATGTTAGCACAAGGACAAGGGAAATACATGCAAGGTAAGGGACCTTAAGGGAAACAAGCACAAAATCTTATGCAAAGTGTGTGTACCAACACACAAGAGAAACTAGGGCCCTAAGAATGAGGCTAAGCCAAAAATATAGGCCAATAGCCCTTTAGAACACGGGCGGATTCACGGATGGATCTAATCTTTTGAGTCCGTTCGTGACTCCGTCGCAAAATTAGACTGAACGGACTAACGGACGGATGTGGAACGTGAGTCCGTTCGTTCGTCCGTTCTTAGGGTGTTCATTTTGGCCCAAAAGACTGAGCCGAACGGAACTACTGATGGATCCTTGGATTGTGGTTCCGTTCGTTCATCCGTTCAGTTCAACAAACAAAAAGTCAGGTTTATATACTTAACGAATTCATGGGCGGATTCACGATAGTGAGTCCAGTCATATGTCCATTCAAAATTTTTTGATAAGAATACCAACCGTGCATTTCATTTTGACTTTGGCTTGTTTAGGAGAGGCGGAGGCACAGAGCAAGGGAGGCCCATACTTCATCCGCTCGAGATTTTACACCTTGGGTTTGTGGATTTCAGACTCCTTCACCCTCAAATTCAAGCTTCTTACTTCAAGGTATGAGATCCTTTCCCATCTTGGTTTCTTAGATTTGTTCTTAGCCTCTTTCTAGGGTTTTTGATTAGGTTTTCCTTCCCTTTTCCTATGGTATTGTGTTTGATTGCTTGGAGGATGTTGGAATCTTGTTTTTCTTGTTTCCTTAACTTCCAATCTATTGATGAACATGTCTTACCATGTTCACAACCATCGATTAGGGCTAGGGTTGGTTAAACCCTTGCCAAAACCGAAATCTCCCCAATATTTTTGGGTAATTTGTTTTGTGATAGGTAATGCATTTTTATTCTCCATAGATTTCATAAGTTTGTTGAAATTTAATTGCATTGTTATTTGTTTAGCATCATTATCAATGCCTCTATGGAAATTTGAAGGAATTCCCAAATTCTTGCCATTTTGAGAGGGAGTTTGTTTTATATTTTAGATGTGCTATTTCCTCTGTTAATTTCTCTTGCAAGTAAACTTGTTGTATATTTTATGTTTGGACTTTATTGTCGTATTCGATTTTATGGAAAGTCTATTGGGGTCTATTTTCCTTCTACTAAGTCCATAGGAGTTATCTTCCTATCAAACTTTTTTTTTGTGTAATATATCACATGAAGATAGATCATTATGTGCTGCATTTTTACATTTAAATCTCCATATTCCTGTTGGAGTTGGAGTGACCAAGTACTCACATTATCTCCTTTTTCTTTTGTTTGTGTGTGTAGGCATCCTAGAGTGAAATGGCTCCTAAGACTAGGGGAAACAGGGCTCCTGCAACAGCAGCAGCACTAGCTCTAGCCCCAGCCCACTACGATGCCAACTTCTTTGTGTCTGCTGAAGCAGAAAGACTATACACTCGGAAGCTTCATAACAGGAAGACTGAGGTGGGAAGGGACATTATCGTAGAAGAGTTAATTGCCTTCAAAGTGGGACCAAGATTTGAGAACTTGGGGTGGTTCAACATGCTAACTTTGCCCAGGTACTACTACCCCAAATTGATTGGGCACTTCTACTCCAACATGTCAGTTATTCAGGAGGAAGCAGGGAGGCTTCAAATTAATTCCTTTGTGAAGGGAGTCAGGATATCCTTCAATGAGGTAGAGCTGGGGGTCATTCTTGGGGTCAGTTCCATTGGAGACCGGGTTTACCATCCACCAGGGAGGGATCCTTTGACTTGTGTGTCCAAGGCAGAGTACAAACATCTATATTCCACCATGACCAATGACAAGTACACATACCGGATGAATATGACTACATTTGGTAAGTCACAGCGGATTTTGACCATGATAGCCAAGACCAACCTTGTTCCTGTCAAGGGGCACAACACTGAGCCCTCTCTCATGTTTGCAACTCTAGGCTACTGTCTACATCAAGTGGTCCAAGTAAGTCTTCCCTTCATCATGGTTAAACACATGGAACATGTCTTGTTCAAGTCTAGAATATAGAAGACCCTACCCTATGGAAGGCTTCTCACCCGCATTTTCGAGCACCTCCAGATTAACCTGGAGGATGAGCCACCCTGCGAGAGCTACAAAGAACCTCTTGGGCAAAATTCCCTGGCCCGAATGAAGATCAAATGCAATACATTCAGTGATGGGGAGCCAGTGATCCCAGAGGGTGGTGAGGAGGAGGGTGCAGAAGGAAGTGATGGTGATGAGGAGGGAGGAGTTCCAGTTCAATTTTCTGTTGGAGCCTCCAGTTCTGGAACCTCTGATGTGGGCGTAGTCCTAGATGCCCTTGGCCAGCTGAACACTAACATGGCCAGGCTTAATTCATACATGGTACAAGGATTTACAGGCATCCACGGACAGTTTGCTTCATACAATCATCGCTTTGAAAGGGTGGAGGACATCCACGACATCAATGCCTACCTATATTATGAAGGCAACGATGAAGAGGATGGGGGCAGTGATGATGATATGAGAGACTAGACCATCGGGGCTACTGGAGTTACTTCCTGTTTTTTCTCAGTTTGCGTTTTTTATGGTTTGGATGGATGTTTATGAATAATACTTTAATTTGGCTTTTTCTTTGTCTTTTACTTTTTTTTTTATTTTTTTTTGAGCATGTAATTATGGTTCTTCCAGTTATAATTTTGCAATTTTCTTTTTGGGTTTGTGTGTGGTTTGGTCGCCTCCACGGGAGATTGAGTACACAGACAGCTAGATGTATATGGAACTTATATAGCTATATATTAACTCTTTAAATAAAATGTTGTCCCTATTATTTTGCTATGATTCCCAGATTCCACCCTAACTAGTCTTCTCCCTATGTTTTGCACACATTCCAATCCAATTATGTCAGTTGAAGGCTTTTAATTTAGACCCTATTGTGTACAGTAAATCAAGAGTCCTTGGTGGACCATGTTTGGTGCAGAGCATCACGCTCTGATACCACGTTGTCACTCCCCTATCCCAAGCTTAGGAATAAGCACAGTCAAGAGGGTGATTAGGATGACACACGTCACCCCAATTCCTGCCAGGATCAATGACACAGTGTTCCAAGCCATAGTCAACAACCAAGGACCCACCCAAATGATTACATTTTCTTAGAAAGAGAAGAATATTCCATTAAACATCAGAGTTAATATGAGCGGAAGCAATATTTATATAGCAGTTACAATATGTTCAGCTGGCTAGGTGATACAGTAATAGTTTAACCCTGACTACCAACTGACCATGACGTAACTACTCAAAATATAATAAGTTATTAAAGAAAATAGTCATAATGGGCACAAAGCCCCAAAAGAATCAAAAGTGGGGACAATCCCCAACATCATTAGTGCTCGTAAGCATAATCATCACAGGGGCAACCGTCGCCGTGTTCATCTGACACAAACTCAGGTTCCTTTGGGTCAATACTGTCATAATCTGCTGGCTGAGCTTCTAGGCCAGCCAAATAGCCACCATCTGCATCAAAGTCTAAAAAGTTGTGTACACAGAGGGTTAACTCCACAGAGACAGTGAGTGGAAAGGGGAATGCACAAACACACATCCACACATAGCCCATGATTCATGTAATGTTAAATATATTTTCCACCTAACAAACAATCTAAGTCATGGTATATGCTACTGTGATAACTCGGGAGACACTGAGGGTCACTTAACATATCGCCCCAGTGAAACCTCAATTATCACGAGGGAGCCTACGCTGGTAGAAGCCATCAAACGACCCAGTGGCAGACCCCGATAGTCATCACTATCCCTGACCTGACCTCTCCCACCTCCACAGGCAACAGGTGCTCAGACTATCCAACACATAAACCCCTGTTGGCAAGGGTCATAGCATAAGGGAATAAGAGTCCTAGCCACAGATATACTACATGCAAGTTCTATCGTCCCGAGAGGTATTCTGGGTGCATCAATGCTCCATTCTATCTAGTACCCAAATACCAGCATGACACGGCGCATACAGACTAGGATGGTAAGCAATGAACATAATAAGAATTTTTGGGGTTCTGGCACCGTAACCCAATACAATGAAGCAAAGTAAGCATATCCACATTTCATCAATTCGTATCCAACATGGTTTTACATGCAAAGATGCAACATGGTAAGAATGAATGCAAGCATAAAAACCATAATGTAATCTATATAGTTATATTATATATCAAGCCCAAACAACACCCAAAGCCTACTCGCAGTTTACTTGCTTGTTGTTTGGTGTGTTCAGTAAGATTTGCCTTGGTTCACACACTTTTGTACCAGTTATGAAGTCCGAGGATGCGCGAGAACAATGTTAGAAGTGTATAGGTGGGTCCTATGAGGGATCCCAACAATTTATTTGAAGTTTGGGATAATAAGACAACAAGGGCAGATGTAGGAACGGAGGCAGCCAGGTGAATCCGCTCCTGGATCTGTCCAGGCCAAACTCTGAAAACATATGGAATGGACTCACGGGCGGAGCTTCCAAGTGAATCCGCATGGCATCCGTCCAAACCCTGAGACATTCCCAAGAGCGAATTGAGCTACGGGCGGATTTACCAAGTGAGTCTGCTCGTGGCTCCACTCAGGCTAAATAGTGAGGTTATACCGAACGGACTAACAGGCGGAAACACGATAGTGGATCTGCTAGTGGATCCGTTGACTTTTCCTTTGAAATCTGAGAAGATCTCCACCTCCAGCCTTTTACCATGGAACCACAAGGGTCCTAGGGTTAGGGAGGTGAGTCCAATCCTTCGTTGGGAGTCCAAAACATGTATCCTATTATAGAACTTAGAGGATTCAAGGGATTGGATCCAACTCCAAGGTTTTCCCCAAACTTAATCTAGGCCTTCAATGCTTTGAACAACAATTTAGGTCATCTAAGCCATGAAGGCAGCAAGGGAGGAGAAGTGAGTCTCAAATTGAGTATTCATTAGGGATTATTGGGTTCCCAAGGGAAACTCTAAGCTCGGAATTGATCCCAAGGGGATCCCCAATCTCAAAAATGGAAAAGAGAGGGAGAAAGGTGAGAACATTCACCTCAAGGATGAACTAATGGGTGGCTTCCACCTCCATAGCTCCCTCCAAGCTTCTTTTCTCCAAAGCCTTCAATGCTCCAAGTCTCCAACGTTTTGGGTAGGTAGGAGAAGTAATTGAGTCTTAATGGCCAAGCTTTGCCTTCATAATTAATCCCCACTTAGGGCCTGTTTGGCTTGGGCTTTGAGAGTCAAAACTCATTTAAAAGCCAACTAGGCAAATGGGTCCTCCTATATGACACACCCACAAGCCAAGGAGACCAAGGATAGGGCCCATGTCTAGGTGCCTAGATAGGATGCCCGGGGCACGGGGTGTGGGTCCTTGTATACACTGATTTTTGTCACCACCCTTGGCAAGGATGACAACTGGACACGGACATCGGGCAACACATTTTTCCCTTTCCTAAGCCTTAAAACACCAAGCCCATGGGCCTAGACACACCCTGAGTACTAAACAGAGCCCATTCTAGCCCAAAAAATGAAAAAAGGGATCACAGTGACCACGGCACCGTGGACAGTGCCCACGGCACTGTGGAGGACTCCCACGGCAACAAGGTACAAAACCACGCCGCCGAGACAACTTTTGACGTCAGCCCGATGACGTTGTCCACGACATCGTGGTTTTGTCCTCCACGGCACCGTGGACATCTCCACGGCGCCGTGGATGACTTACCTGACCTAGGCTAGGGGGCACTCCCCCCTATAAATAGGAGGGTCCTCCTCCCCTCAAAGGCAGAGTTCTCGGGTAGGGAGACCCTCCAGAGGTGATTTTCACCCTCTTTCTTCTTCTTTCCCCCTGATTTTTCACCGTGAGTGTGTGTCCAAGTGGGGTTTCCATGCGAGGGTAGATCCTTCGATTACCCTCCTAAGCAAAGATGATTCCGTTCCCTTCATGCTTGTTATCCCGTCAGTGCATGGATAACAGGTAAAACCTCTTTAGTACAGCCGTTATTCTGTCAGACTGTTCACAAACGAGCCATCCATAAGAGTTGTTACTCTGTCCAAAGAATAGCATCGCTCTGTTCGTCCGTCTCCCCTGAGCCAAGGGAACACATTTCTACAGGTATAATTACTGCATTTTTATCCATTCAATGTAGTCCTTCAATGTCTTATTATTTTAATGTACATTTTATAGATATAATGTAGTCCATAATGTCCCCCTCCCTGCCATAAAAGAGAGAGAATATTTGTCATTTAGTAGCATCTATTACAGAGAGACCGGTTTCGGCCGGGCGAGGTGTGTGCCTAACACCTTCCCACACTCGTAACCTGACCCCTTACCTGGAACCTCTGGTCAGACCATATGGAGTCACATAGCCCGACTTCGTTCTCAAACGGACAGGGCTACACTCAGTGGGTCCTAGGCCCTAACCCTAGGTGGTGACTTCACATTATTTTTGTATATTTCAATGCATGATCCCAATCCCTTGACACCATTCTTGAACATTGACAATATTATCCATACTATCATTCATCACCAAAAAGGCTGCGAAAACCTCGTCGCTGCGAGGACCATGACACATATAGTGGCCACTTCACTGGGGATGAGTGGACTGACATCCACCTGAGGTCAAGCTTTCTAAGTAGATGCTACCAATAAATGCAAAAATATTCTCTCCGAATTTTGTAAAAAAATAAATAATAATAATAATAAAATAAAAAAAAATGTGTGTGGCTAACCCTTGTGTGTACTAACCACATCATGCATAGTGCTCAAAGTGAAATTAGACAGTGAGGGTACCCCCTGTCATGCCTTTACCCCCAGGGAGGTGAGGCACGTCATACTAAGTACTCTGAGATCGGATGATAGTCGCTTCCTATACCACTCTCTCGCACACACACGCTGCATGGGAACACTTTTACCCCCGTAATTAGTCGTTGGGCCCCATTAGTAGTCATGGGTAATTCGCGGCGAAGCTATAGCCCTTGATATTTACTGTACGAGTTTAGAATCACCAGCGAGGGTATTCACTAGTGTGCTGTGGGGTGCTTTAGCTACTCAAAAAAGGTAATAGCCTGATTACTCTGAGATTGTGTGACCTACTCTCCAGGTATATTAAAAGAACCACGTGCCCGCAATTCGCGATCACGAGCGATAGGTATATCGGTTTTGTCAAGGGTGACCTTGTTCTGTCCTATTAAGCCTACCCATTACATGCATCGTGTAGGAAAATAGACCATATATGATTAGGGTGCGACACAAAATAACCATTGTTAGCTGTAAGAAAGATCGAGTTTAAGGTCACTTGATGATTAATCTGGCCTCAATACAAGATGCCACCCAAAGTAAGGAATTCCATGGTCCCGCGATAGTCCCTCGAAGAGAAATGGGAGCACTCCTATATGATGGAACCTTACATGTCCCTCGAAATAAGGGCATCTCGTACTGATTCAAGACATAAGCATTAGGAACCCAATAACTAGGTTCTTTCTGTTGTTTGTTTATTCTTATTTCCAAGAAATGCTTTGGCGACGATGGCATTCGAAGTATGGTCTGAGAGAACTTCTACAATATCAGAAGTTTTGATAACAACTTCGATTACTTAAGCCAAATAAAGTAAAATACAAAAAAATGATAATAATAAAATATAAAAAAATGATAAAAATAAAATACAAAAAAGTGATAAAAATAAAATACAAAAAAAAAATGATAAAAATAAAGTACAAAAAAAGAATACAAAAAAAAATGGGAAAAATAAAAAGAATAAAAAAAAAACTTGAACTTGATTGTTTAATTTTGGAAGCTTTTTGTTCAAATAAAATTCACTCTCAGTATCTGAACTAGGATTTCTCTTTTTCGTAGAGGCACAATTCCATACCAAAAAAAAGCCGTTCTCACCAGTTTGGGCCCGACAAAATGGAAGGTTGATCCAAGCCGGCCCATCGTCCTTTTCAAGTTCCCCATCCTTTTCCCATTCATCTAGTTCATCGGCTGAGATATCACTTGAGAGCAACATGGATCCAATGGACGATCACCTATGTGAAAGTAGCATAGAGCACCAAATAGAGAGATTGCAAACAAATATGGCAGAAGTGAAACAACTCATGGCACAATTGGCGCAGTCAGTCCATGAAATTTCCAAAAGAGGGTCCGCACTGGGATTCGCAGAACAAGAAGTAAGAAGAGCTACCTCTGTGACCCCCAAAACTTCAAGCACCATACTAGTAAAAGAAGGAGATGACAGTCGATTTGCGGATCCCCCCGAAATTGAGGTGGAAAAGAAAATAAGAGGAAGGGGTGAAGAGCTTGAGGTGGTAGTCAAAGACAAGAGTAAAGAAAAAGATGAAGAATAATTGGTGTTCTTCCCCGAAGGAAAAATCCCTGAAGAGTTCAAGTGGAAGTTGGGCAAGTTCGACGGATCAGGCGACCCTAGAGCTCACCTCAAGATCTTTGCCACCATTGCCAGATCTTGTGGAGTTACGAAAAATCACTGGGGACAGGCCTTTCCGTATTCCCTAGCGGGATGCACATCAAAATGGTTAGCTCAATTGGATCATACCCAGACCCAATCATGGGCATCTGTGGTAAAGGCCTTTATAAAGTAGTATTCATATAATACTGAGATGGACATCACTTAAAAGGAGCTAGAGACTTTGCTCCAAGAAGAATTTTTGAATTTCATTGAGAGATGCAGGGAGAAGGCTGCAAAGATATGGAATTATCCCACAAAAAAGGAACAAGTAGAAATCTTACTTGAAAATTTGACCTTTGATGCACTCATGACCACTGGGGAGAAGATAGAAGATAAGATTTTCAAGGAGAACCAGCACCGGGTGTAAACCAAGAGGCTGCGGGAGCTTATTCTGGAAGGAAAGGCTCAAAAACAAAAGAAGCAAATGCAACAGGAACAAGCCGCCAGACAGCAGAAGTACAAGTAATGACCACAGGGACCACACCTCTGGTGATCCAGGTGGAGCTGGAACTTCCCAAAAGAGCCTTCAACTCCGGAGGGATGACGCCATCACTATTGTTCATCAAGCTAAAAAAGGAAGGAATAATTGGCTCGGTCCCCCCTAATCATGTGGATCTGAACAATCCACCTAAATGGTACAAGCCCAAATTTTATTGTCACTATCATGACTAGAAGGGGCATCACCCGGACAGGTGCATATTCCTCAAGCATACGATTCAAGACTTGATCGACGATGGCACCTTAAGCTAAGCAACAACTAATGACTATAAATCCTTTGCCAACTCATGGAGTGGATGCACTACAGGAGGATTCCAAACAAGGAGATCCCACCCTTTTAATCAAGCCAATCACAAAAAAGAGGAAGGCACAGCACCACAGCTCCTCATACAACCTCATCAAGGATCCATAGCAAATTGGGCAAGAATGATGAAAAATTTCCATATCAAGGAGTCTGAAGTCGTAGCTAGCTCTAGCTCTACCTTAATCCTAGTCTGTATCTATGTCCCCTAAAGAAATTGGAAATGTCCAATCTATTGAGTCAGTCGGTACTCCCCCTCTTATCGTGAATAAAATAGCTGAATTGAACTATGTTCGACCTGATTCCTCTCAAGGGATACGTAGGCAACTCGGCATATTGAGTGCGGTCTAAAAAAAATAAAAAAATAAAAAAATAAAAAAAAGAGAGAGAAGGGCATTGTGTTAGTCCATTCCATAATCCCGCCAACTGGCGTCCCCTGTAAATACGGTAAATCCCGTCATTTGGCCTTTAAAATCTGACTTAGAATGTACTTAGGGTTGTTAGGGGCTGGCTACTAGCTGAAGACTCATTAACATCCAAGGTGCTAACACGATCCCTGACGAAGGGATTATACGAGGACCGAAGGAGAAAAGGGAATAGTTATGGACCCTTCGCATGTGTGCGAATGGTCCTATGTTGGTAAACGATCTCAATTCGTTGATACTTGGTAGAATTAGGTAAAATCCCCGATTGCATGACTTCCATTTTGAGAAGGTCAGGATAACCCCACCTCTTGAAGAATGTCGGGCTTGCATCTCCTCAAGGAAAGTCATTCCTCTTGATCATGAAGAAGGGGCAACTTTTCAAAAAAAAAAAACTTTGGAAGATTCCTTCATAATGGACAATCCCAGACAGGGTCAAGACTGGAGGAATCACCTCTGTGTTGCCAAGCAAGAAGGGAAAACACAGGAATGTTCAAGAAATCCAGTGGGACTGTCATCAGAGATGTCATGGTGCGACTACGTGGGATTCATGGGTTGACTCACACAAGTTTAGGCCCCCCTCTTTAGTGTCTCTAAAACTAGAACAGTTTAAGCTGAAGAATTTTAAACCTCCAGAGGCCTTGACTCAGAAAATAGTGATTCTGCTATCAGATACATGCTGCAAACAAGTGATGTCAGCTTGATGTTTAATTACCTTTTCAGTATCCATATACTTGAACTAGTTATCAATAAAACTTTGTGCCTCTAGGGAAAAGAGAAGCCATTGTAATATAGTAAGTACAAAGTCATACCAACAATAAGTTGTTCTTAAAAAATAAAATAAAATAAAATACAAAAAAAATTTTGTGACCTGAAATAATTCTCTCTGACTTATGTAAAGCACAATTCGCATCAAAAGACTTCCTGTTACCCGCGTGCGCCCGCTATGATAATAGGCTAAACCGAATTGGTCTGATCCAATCCAGAGGTGTTCAAAATTTCCCTTTCTCCATCGTGCGGCAGAGTTTAGTCAGGCTTTTCTCAGATAGAATCACCATGGATTCATTCAGCAGTGATCCACCCAAAGTACAACTGGGTCGACAAATGAACCAATTAAAGGTTGAGATGGCAAAGATGAAGCAATTTATGGTGCAAATCATGCAAATAGTACAAGATATGTCCCCAAGGGGCACAATACCTACTTTCAGAGAGCCGAAGCATGCCCAGCCTATGATTCGCAGGGTGGTCCCGACAGTGCCTAGGGTACCCACTAGGATTGTGATGGAAGAAGAAGATGCCATAATCAATGCACCTCAGGAGTATCCCGAGATTGAAAGAGAGTGTATGATGAGGAAGAAAGTTGAAAAGCTTGAAATCGTAGTCAAGGACACGGTTCACAAGGAGCCTGAAGATGACTTGGTGTTCTTCCTTGAAGGAAAGATACCCGAAGACTTTAAATGGAAATTGGATAAATTTGATGGTTCAGGCGACCCTAAGGCCCACCTCAAAATCTTTGCTACAGTGGCTAAATCTTGGGACCTCATAAAAAATCAAATGGGGCAGGCTTTTCCCTACTCACTTGCTGGACCTGCTTTGCGATGGTTGACATAGTTGGATCAGGCACCGACTCAGACTTGGTCAATGGGGGTGAAAGCCTTTACAAAGCAGTACTCATACAACATTGAAGTGGATGTCACATGAAGAGAGTTGAAGACACTATGGCAAGGCCCTTGTTGTAGCTGATGCGTTAAGCAGGAAAGCTCGGACTGCATCCCTCGCTTCCTTGGTCGTAAGCGAACAGTTATTAGAAGAAGCTTGGAAGTTTGATCTAGAACTCGTGATCGAAGGGACGGCTATACAATTAGCAGCTATGGATTTACAGCCGTTGATACGAGAAGAGATAATTGCGAAGCAACCATTGGACCCCGAGTTGGCCAAGATAATCTGGGAAGTACAACAAGGAGTCCATAAGGACCCAGATGTTTAACTGGCCCATGATGGAGCATTGAAGTTTCGAGACAGATTGTGCGTGCTTGACGATTATGATGTCCAGGACTGAATCCTTAAAGAGGCACACAACTCACCCTATTCAATCCACCCTGGAAGCACGAAGATGTACAAAGATCTGAAGAAGTACTATTGGTGGATTGGGATAAAGGAGACCATAGCAACATACATGTCCAAATGCCTCACCTGCCAACAAATTAAAGCGGAGAGACACCGACTGTATGGATTGTTGCAGCCGCTCCCTATACCTGAATGGAAGTGGGAAAGGATTACTATGGATTTTGTGACAAATCTGCCCAACTAGAGGAAGGGAATGAATGCAATTTGAGTGATTGTAGACAGACTGACAAAGGCAGCCCACTTCATACCGATCAAAATAAGTTATTCAATGGAGAAACTTGCCCAACTGTATATAGAAAATATAGTCCGCTTGCATGGCCTTCCTGTCAGTATTGTATCTGATAGAGATCCTAGATTTGCCTCAAGGTTTTGGAGAAGTTTACAACAGGCATTGGGATCTCAGCTAAACCTTAGTACGGGTTTTCATCCGTAGACGAACGGACAATCCGAAAGAACTATCCAGACTTTGGAAGACATGCTCAGAGCCTGTGTCTTGGAAATGAATGATGTTGGGTAACCTAGAGGGGGGTGAATAGGTTATCACTAGTGGATTTTGCCTCTTTTTCGATTGGTTGCACACTTATATTAATTATAAAAAGCAGAAGTAAATGAGGCACAAGATTTATAGTGGTTCGGCTAACTTAGCCTACATCCACTCCTCTCAACCTTGAGAGAATTCCACTAGTATTTCCCTTTCAATACAATAGGTGGGGAAATGACACCTTTACAACTCTTTTTAACAGGATAAGAGGATCCTTACAATCTTAGTTCCAGGACAAGAGTATCCTTTCAATCTCTTAAGGATGAGAGGGTCCTTGTACTAATCTAAGTACAGTCTAGATTAATACAACAATGCTTTATCAAATCAAAAGCATAAACAAGTAAATACAATAGAAGTTTGGTATAAATACCTATCAAAGAGTAGTGACACTTTTACCCTTTGAGTGATGGTGCTCAATGATATGAATGAGAGTGATGCACCTTGAGTCTCCTAGATGACTCTCCTTGATGGCATGAGTTGGAGAGAGTGGAGAGTTAAGAGCTTGGTAATATCTCTTTGAAGAGCTTGAATTGAATAAATTAGCTCAATGACAAATTCTCACTTTTGTACTTTCTCAAATGTACTATGCACTTTTTCTATCAAAAGATGTATTTTGTTCCTTGTTTGGATGTGTTTTATAAAGCCAAAAGTTGGAGTTTGTTTGTTCTCCAACGGATATAAAACTGTCATATTTTTAGACTGTCGGTCGACCTATAAAAGTTGTCGGTCGACCATCAAAAAACTAGCCGTTGAAAACTAGCCGTTAAGCCCAAGTTTGGGGCTGTAGGTCGATTGTCGGTCGACCTATGGATCGACCTACAAGTGTCGGTCGACCTATGGATCGACCTACAAGTGTCGGTCGACCGATAGATCTGTCGGTTGCAACCGACAGGCTACTGGAAACAGGTCTGTATTTTTTATATTCTGTAGGTCGACCGACAGAGTCTGTAGGTCGACCGACAGAGTCTGTAGGTCGACCGACAGACAGTTATCCTATTTTTTGATTGTCTGTCAAGGGGATTTTTGGTCCAGCTTGCTTGGGGACTTCATAGGTTTTTGTCTAACACTTTAATGGCCATGTTTCTTGAGTCTAGGGCATGGGAATGAGTTCCTCCTAGGGTCTCTTACATGTGAATGCAATGTGTGTGTGATGTGATATGTACATGTAATGAAATGTGTTCTAATGCACTTGAATCTTCTTGGAGAGTCTTTGTCTTGGCTTCCTTTAGAAGATGTTCCTCAATCTTCAAATTTCTTCTTTTCCTTAACTCTTCTGTTGTGAGCTCCGTTGATCAAGTCTTTCCTGGATGCTTGATGTTCCCAACGTCTGACTATGAGGTTTGCTTAAAGATTGGAATATTAGTATTAATCTTAATGTTTGTTATCATCAAAATTAGTTTATGGAGGAATGTGTTTTCCAACAATCTCCCCCTTTTTGATGATGACAAACATGTGATTCAAAATATGCATTACTCATGTATGTATGCAATTCAAGATAAATATATGCATTATTCATGTGGGCATGTAACTCAAGATGAAATGAATATTTGAATCATAATAAAATGAATATTTGAATCATAATAACTTCTCCCCCTTTTGTCAACACAAAATGGAGGTGTAGAGCATGAACAAGCACAAACAATCTTAGGGTGGCTCCCCCTAAGCCAGTGCTGGTAACCATGAACAAACAAAAACAATCTTAGGGTGGCTCCCCCTAAGAAAATGACTTCCTGCATGGTTAGAAGAACAGAGAGCAAATAATATGAAGCCCAATAAAGTGTTAATTTTAAAAGCATCACATGCTTCAAAATAGAAGTTCCATGTTTTAAAAGTATGCCATAAAAGTACAGATCAAGAGTTCTAATATAAAGTCAGTGATGTCAACTATCTCTACTGGGGAGGAGGAGGAAAGAAATGCAGATTGAGATGCTGTAAGATCACTTGGTTCTCCTGTTGGATGCGAAGAATCTCTTCTTGATCTTTGTGGAGAGAGGTGAAGTGATCATCAAAGCCCTTCAGGCGGGTGTCAAGTTGTTGGCAAAAACTTGAAAATTCTTCTCTGGTGACATAGTCCCCTGAGGGTTCACCAACATAGTCTTCATCCTCACTGTCGTCCTCTTCTTGTGACTCTGCTTCGTCACCTGTGACATGTTGGGTAGCTCGCTTCCTTCGGGCTTGGTGTGAGGGAGGAGCCGCAACAAATCCCAGCTTCATCTTCTTGATGGTGGATGAGTCGATGTCAATCATCTTTGGGTCAATGAATTCCCCAGAGAGATCCACTTCATGGAACTTAAGGATGGCAGTTATGAGTCTGCCATATGGAAGGTTTCCCCTATAATGAGGTACTGCACAGTATTCCATGGTCTTCATAATCACATATGGAAGATTGATAGGATTGGCAGTGACAAGACACCAAGTAATGTAGGCTTGAAAGGGATTGACTTGGTCTCTATGGCCTCCTTTGGGCAAGATGTTGTAGCTGACAATGAAGCTGATCATCCTGGGTAGTTCATGAAGTTTTATAGCTTTAACAGTTGGTTCAAACCCAACATAGTCTTTCATGATGGCACCATAAATTTCATCAACATTCATAAAGGTTTTGGCATCCCCTTTGGGAGGAAGATAGCTCATATCTCCTACAGTGGGAATTCCCATGATCTCTCCTAGATCTTCATAAGTGAACATGATGGGAACACCCTTTACTAGGGATGTGATGGCAAGCCTATCATCCACTATTTGGGTTCTCGATTACGATAAAAAAGTGTCGGCAAGGTCGGGATAGCAGGGATCAACATAAACTAAGGTATTTTCCCAACCCAAATATTTGAAATATTCTTCAATGTCATAGTCAAGAAATTGAGAAACTCTTACTGTTCTTTCCTTGTCAACCTTTCTCTTCTCAAATCTTCCCCAGAGAATGGAGGCTTCTTCTGAGATGAAGAGAGACTTGTCATATGCTGCAGAGCTCTCTCCAACTTTGGCTTTCTTCTTTGGTTGCTTGCCCTTGCTTTGCTTTGGAGCCATTTGAAACCTAGGGCTTTAGAGAATAGAGAGAAATAGAGATTTTTGGGTTGGAAGTGGGTAGATTGTGTAGGAAGAGTGATTTGGGGCTTGGATTTGGTGAAATCTCAAGGGTTTTTGCAGGGTTTTGCCTTGGAGTTCAGAGAAAAAGGGTTTTGGAGAGGAGAGGTCTCGAACATAAGAGGAGGGAAATGAAAAAAATCCTCTCGGTTCTTGTTTAAAAACGAAATTTTTCCGTGTCGGTCGACCTACACGAGTCTGTCGGTCGACCGACAGGTCAAAAACAGGGATTAATGGGATTTTAGCCCAGAATTCTCTAACAACCTGATTTTTGGGCTTTTTGAGGATTTCACTTTACTCAAAAGGGTTGCAAATCCCGAGTTCTCTCCTCAAATAGCAGAATCTCTCTTCACTTAATGGCTTGGTGAGTATGTCTGCAAGTTGTTTTTCAGTTTCAATGTATTTTAGAACAATTTCCCCTTTTTGAACTGTGTCTCTAAGAAAGTGATGCCTAATATCAATATGTTTGGCTCTTGAATGGAGAATGGGATTTTTGCTTAAATTGATTGCACTTGTATTGTCGCAATTAATTGGAGATGAACTAAAATGTATCCCATAGTCCATGAGAGTTTGCCTCATCCAAAGGACTTGGGCACAACACTGCCGGCCGCAATGTACTCGGCTTAGTGAGTGGAAAGAGCAACAGAGTTTTGTTTCTTGCTAAACCATGAAACCAAGCAAGATCCTAAGAAGTGACATGTGCCACTTGTACTCTTGCGATCAAGATGGCACCCTGCAAAGTCGGCATCCGAAAAGCTTATTAAATCAAAATTTTGGTTCATTAGGTACCATAATCCTACATTTGTAGTACCTTTAAGATATTTAAAGATCCTTTTAACGGCACTAAAGTGGGATTGCATTGGGTTGGCTTGGAATCTAGCACAAGCACACACGCTAAACATGATGTCTGGCCTACTAGCGGTGAGATATAGAAGGCTGCCAATCATGCCTCTATAGCGTGTAGGGTCTATGGGAGTGCCTTCCTCATCTTTAGATAGCTTTAGAGAGGTGCTCATGGGGGTGCTAGATGACTTTTGACCATCGAAATCAAATTTCTTGAGAAGTTCTTTAGTGTATTTAGTTTGACATATAAAGATTCCATTTTTGGTTTGCTTAATTTGAAGTCCTAAGAAAAAATTAAGTTCACCCATCAAACTCATTTCAAATTCATCACTCATGCATTTGCTAAATTCAACACAAAGATTTTCATTGGTGGATCCAAATATAATATCATCAACATATATTTGCACGATAATAGAGTCTTTTCCTCTATGTTTCACAAACAAGGTTGTATCAACCTTACCCATTTGAAATCCACTTTGGATTAGGAATTCACTCAATCTCTCATACCAAGCTCTAGGAGCTTGTTTGAGTCCATAGAGAGCTTTGTTAAGTTTGAAGACATGATCCGGATATTGTGTATCCTCAAATCCGGGAGGTTGTGCAACATATACTTCCTCCATGATAAAGCCATTTAAACAAGCACTTTTGACATCCATTTGACATAGCTTAAAATTTTTATCACATGCAAAAGCAAGTAGCATTCTAATAGATTCCAGTCTTGCTACCGGTGCATAGGTTTCATCAAAATCTATCCCTTCTTGTTGATTATATCCTTTGGCAACTAATCTAGCTTTGTTTCTAATGATTGATCCATCTTCATCAAGTTTGTTTCTAAACACCCATTTGGCTCCTATAATAGAATGATTCTTGGGTTTTGGGACAAGCTCCCAAACATTGTTTCTTTCAAATTGATGGAGCTCTTCTTGCATAGCTACTATCCAATCACTATCTTCCAATGCTTCTTTTATTTTTAGGTTCAATTTTGGATATGAAAGCAACATTGTTGCAAATGTCTTGAGTTTTAGATCTAGTTTGGATTCCTTTGTCTAAGTCTCCAATGATATGATCCAAGGGATGGTCTTTCCAAGGTCTAACCTCTTTGGGTAGATCCTTTGGTTGGTTTTCGGGTTCTCTTAGAGAGAGATTTTCTATGTTCTCCCTAATCTCAACAAGTGTATCATCATCATCAACCAATGGCTTGTTTCTATCTTTAGGAAGAGATTCATCAAATTTTATATTCATTGATTCTTCAATAATCAAGCTTTTCTTATTGAAGACTCTATAGGCTCGACTATTTGAAGAGTATCCAAGGAAAATGCCATCATCGGCTTTAGCATCAAATTTTCCTAAGTTATCCTTAGTATTCAATATATAGCATATACACCCAAACACTTTAAAGTAATCAACTTTAGGTAGTTTATTATGATAGAGTTCATAGGGTGTTTTGAGTAATATAGGTCTAATTAATACACGATTTAACACATAGCAAGCCGTATTGACCGCTTCGGCCCAAAAAATATTTTGGAAGAGAGTATTCATTTATCATTGTTCTAGCGGTCTCTTGGAGTGATCTATTCTTTCTTTCAACCACCCCATTGGATTGAGGTGTTCTAGGAGCGGAGAAGTTGTGGGTTATGCCTTGTTTACTGCAATAACTCCCAAATTGATTGAGATTGTCAAATTCTCCTCCATGATCACTTCTAATGGTTGTTATGAGATATCCCTTTTGGTTTTGTATTCTCTTACATAGAGATGCAAATTCATCAAAGGCCTCATCTTTATGTTTTAAAAATAGAGTCCATGTGAAGCGAGAGAAATCATCAACTATTACAAAGGTGTATCTTGAACCGCCTAGGCTAGGTGTAGTAATAGGTCCAAACAAGTCCAAGTGTAGTAGTTCTAAGGGTCTAGTGGTAGACACTTCATTTTTTGATTTATGAGATACCTTGGTTTGTTTTCCTCTTTGACAAGCATCACATACATGGTCTTTTCCAAATTTGAGTTTGGGCAAGTTTCTAACTAAATTCTTAGATGCAATGGTCTTAATCACTTTTACATTAACATGTCCTAGTTTCCTATGCCATAGGTAGGGATCAACATCATTTGTCACAAGACATGTATTACTAGAATTTGCTTCATCCAATAAGCAGATATAGATATTATTTTTCCTAATTTCCTTCAAGATAGTCTTATCATTTGAATTTTTTACTAAGCAATGAGAGGTTTTGAAAATGACATTATATCCTATATTACATAGTTGACTCACACTAAGCAAATTATACTTTAAATTGTCAACTAGGCATACATTGGATATGATTGTACCTCCAATGGTGATTTCACCGATGCCAATGATTTTTCCTTTGTTATTGTCCCCAAATGTCACCATTCCTCCATTGTACTTGTTTAGCTTGGTGAATAGATTGGGGCTGGCCGTCATATGCTTGGAGCATCCACTGTCAATATACCATTCAATTGCTTCACTGCTCTTCAAGCATACCTATAAAAGCAATCAATTATATATTGGTCCCCATAATCTCATGGGTCCATTGAGGTTAGGATCGATCATACCCTTAGGTATCCAAGCTCTTCTAGAATTTTGACTTTGTATTGTAGGTGTGATAGATGTAGGTTTTCGATGTCCATATGATCTTTGGGTTCTTCTTGGCCCTTGAAATTCATAGTGTCTATATGGAATATAGTAATTTTGTGATGTGTAAGACTTATTGTTGATGTAGGCCCTTTGGTGATCATAGGGCCTAGTGTATGTGTTTGGTCTATAGTGATTTTGAGGTCTTTGGGGTGCATATGGCATATATGAAGCATTTTGCCTATATGGTTGAAATGGCTTAGGCTTGGGATATTGTCTTTGTGGCCGTTGGGGCACAAATTCTCTTTGAGGTTTGTTGGTCCTCTTTTGAGAAGTATAGTAGAATGCATGATGCTTCCTTTTTGTATCCGGTTCTTTATATATCACCTTACCATCAATATAAGCACCGATGCAAGTTTCATGTCCGGGTAAATGACATTTTTCACATACAATGGGATGTGAGGTTTGGCATTGGTTTGATTTTCTCCATCTTGGAGTTCTCATCTTTCCCTTTCCTTTGGCTTGATGTGGTCTTTTACCATCATAGCCTAGATGTGGTCTTTTACCATCATAGCCTAGACCTTCTTTATTTTGAGGTCCCTTTTGTGGATTTCCTAATAATGTATCTAAGGTCTTTTGACCCTTAGTAAAGGTGTGCAATGTGGAAGTTAGATTCTTATTTTCTTCTTCTAGGTTGTGTGCATGTGAAGTCAACTCATCAATTTTGTGTAGAAGATTGGCTACTTCTTTTTCTAAGGCCTTTTTAGAAGCTTCCTCTTGGAGACTTACATTATAAAGTTCTTCAAAGGCCTCTTGAAGTTCTTCATATTCTAACTCATCATTGCAAATTGACACTGAGCTATGATAGGGAGAGTTTACCTCGTCATCATCATTGTTGTGAGCCATTAGTGCCAAGATGACGGTCTCTTCATCGGATTCATTATTTTCTTCTCCACTATCACTTGAATCCCATGATATCTCGGCGGTGCAAGCCTTTTTCTTTCTGCTTTCCTTTCCTTTTAGCTTGGGGCACTCGGTTTTGAAGTGTCCGGGCTTTCTACATTCATAACACACAATGTCCTTGTTAGTATTGAAGGGTTTTTCCTTTGTGTATGTTTTACCTTTGTTTTCTTTTGATGGTTGTCCTTTGTAGAATCTTCCTCCTCTCTTTCTTAGGAATTTTTGGAACTTCCTTGTGATTAGAGAGATTTCTTTCTCTATATCCTCTTCATCGCTTTCTTCTTCTTCGGATTCACAAGAGGTCTTGAGTGCGATGGACTTTCTCCTTGGTTCTTTTACTTCTATGACTTTATCATCTTCAAGGAGTTCAACTTCATGGGTTTGTAGAGTACCCATCAATTCATCCATGTGTAGAACCTCTAGATCTTTTGCTTGTTTGATGGCGGTCACCATTGGTCTCTACTTGGAGGGTAGTGATCTCAAGATCTTTCTTACATTCTTCGCTTTGGTGTATTCCTTTCCTAAGCTTTTCAACTTGTTAACAATGTTAGTAAACCTAGTAAACATGTTAGAAATACTTTCATCATCAAGCATTTTAAACAATTCATATTCATGAACAAGTTTGTCAATCTTGAGTTGTTTAACTTGTGATGTTCCTTCATAGGTAATCACAAGAGTATCAAACATCTCCTTAGCTGTGTTACACATACTAGTTCTATTGAATTCTTTTTCACTAAGAGCACATTGTAGGAATGCAATAGCTTTGTAGTTTTGTTGTATGTGTGTTTTATCCGATGGTGTCCATTCGGATTTCTCCTTAGGTACAATTCTTCCTCCAACTTCTTTTGTGATTTGGAAGGGACCTTCCTCAATCACAGTCCATACATCAATATCATGAGCACACACATAATTTTTGAACCTACACTTCTAGTAGGCAAATCCTTCACCATCAAAGTATGGTGGCCTAGAAGTGTTGAGCCCCTCAATTTGGTGTGTAGATGATGATGATGCCATGGATCGTTTTTAGCACAATATAAAGACAATATGGTCTTAGTTTTGAGCTCCCGCTCTGATACCAATTGTTGGGTAACCTAGAGGGGGGTGAATAGGTTACCACTAGTGGATTTTGCCTCTTTTTCGATTGGTTGCACACTTATATTAATTATAAAAAGCAGAAGTAAATGAGGCACAAGATTTATAGTGGTTCGGCTAACTTAGCCTACATCCACTCCTCTCAACCTTGAGAGAATTCCACTAGTATTTCTCTTTCACTACAATAGGTGGGGAAATGACACCTTTACAACTCTTTTTAACAGGATAAGAGGATCCTTACAATCTTAGTTCCAGGACAAGAGTATCCTTTCAATCTCTTAAGGATGAGAGGGTCCTTGTACTAATCTAAGTACAGTCTAGATTAATACAACAATGCTTTATCAAATCAAAAGCATAAACAAGTAAATACAATAGAAGTTTGGTATAAATACCTATCAAAGAGTAGTGATACTTTTACCCTTTGAGTGATGGTGCTCAATGATATGAATGAGAGTGATGCACCTTGAGTCTCCTAGATGACTCTCCTTGATGGCATGAGTTGGAGAGAGTGGAGAGTTAAGAGCTTGGTAATATCTCTTTGAAGAGCTTGAATTGAATAAATTAGCTCAATGACAAATTCTCACTTTTGTACTTTCTCAAATGTACTATGCACTTTTTCTATCAAAAGATGTATTTTGTTCCTTGTTTGGATGTGTTTTATAAAGCCAAAAGTTGGAGTTTGTTTGTTCTCCAACGGATATAAAACTGTCATATTTTTAGACTGTCGGTCGACCTATAAAAGTTGTCGGTCGACCATCAAAAAACTAGCCGTTAAGCCCAAGTTTGGGGCTGTAGGTCGATTGTCGGTCGACCTATGGATCGACCTACAAGTGTCGGTCGACCGATAGATCTGTCGGTTGCAACCGACAGGCTACTGGAAACAGGTCTGTATTTTTATATTCTGTAGGTCGACCGACAGAGTCTGTAGGTCGACTGACAGACAGTTATCCTATTTTTTGATTGTCTGTCAAGGGGATTTTTGGTCCAGCTTGCTTGGGGACTTCATAGGTTTTTGTCTAACACTTTAATGGCCATGTTTCTTGAGTCTAGGGCATGGGAATGAGTTCCTCCTAGGGTCTCTTACATGTGAATGCAATGTGTGTGTGATGTGATATGTACATGTAATGAAATGTGTTCTAATGCACTTGAATCTTCTTGGAGAGTCTTTGTCTTGGCTTCCTTTAGAAGATGTTCCTCAATCTTCAAATTTCTTCTTTTCCTTAACTCTTCTGTTGTGAGCTCCGTTGATCAAGTCTTTCCTGGATGCTTGATGTTCCCAACGTCTGACTATGAGGTTTGCTTAAAGATTGGAATATTAGTATTAATCTTAATGTTTGTTATCATCAAAATTAGTTTATGGAGGAATGTGTTTTCCAACAAATGACAGTTGGGATGCCCACATACCCTTGGTGGAATTTATATACAACAATAGTTACCACTCCACCACTAGCATGGCACCGTTTGAAGCTCTTTATGGTCGAAAGTGCCAGACCCTGTTGTATTGGGACGAGGTTAGAGAATGAAAATATCTCAGGCCAGAGATGATACAATCAACCTGTGACAAGGTAGATATCATTAGAGAGAAAATCAAGGCGGCCCAATCAAGGCAGAAGAGTTATGCTGATAATCGGAGAACGGATATTGAATTTAATATTGAAGAAAAGGTATTCCTCCGGGTATCTCCAACAAAGGGATTGCTATGTTTTAACAAGAAGGGCAAGTTGAGCCCAAGATTCATTGGTCTTTATGAGATTCTCAATAGAGTGGGACCCGTAGCATACCGACTAGCATTACCACCATCTTTGCAAGGCGTCCAAGATGTTTTCCATGTGTCGATGCTAAGAAAATATATCAACAACCCGACACATGTACTGTCAACTGAACCTGAACAGTTGGACGTGGATATGACCTATGAAGAACAGCCTATAGAGATATTGGATAGGAAGGCACATAATCTTCGTAACCGCACGATCGCCTTTGTAAAGGTTCGATGGGGAAACAATCCCATAAGAGAGGCTTCATGGGAACGTGAAGAAGAGATGAAAGAAAAGTATCCCCAACTCTTCGAGCTACAAGGTAAGCAAATTTCGAGGATGAAATTTTTGTAAGGTGGGGAGAAATGTCAAACCTGCCCCTGACTGGCTGGAATTTTTAATTGAAGGACAGGAACCCCTGACATGGCATCCAAGCACACTGTGGAGTATCACCCCAGTGATTGAATTTAATGGAGAACCCCCAAGGATGTCCTCCTACATACCTGTCAGAAGATGGATTGCAGATCCTTGCAGTTGCACTACCCACAGCATAATGTACTACTTGGACTCCAGGTATTCTCTCTCCTCTCCATGAATGTGGGTCCCACACCTGAAAATAGGTGCAAAAGGCCTTGAGTGGCATGTGGGTGCAAGGCCCTAACCCTGGGTCAAATCCCTGTAAAAGCCCAAAGAGAAACAGCCTTGCTGTAATCTTTGGGCGATGCACTCATCACCCTGAGACATCGCCCAGAGTGGAAAAATGCATTATTTTAATCAACAGATGTGTGGCGACCACCCATACTGGATATGGGCACCCTCCATAGGTAGAAGGGAGTTTGCGGGACCACCTCATACCCTTGGATCCCTATGGACCCCACCAGAGTGCCCTGGATGGTTGAAAATCAGTTTAAAATGTATTTTCAAAAGAGGCCTAAGCAACCAAACAAATCTTAGTGGGGGGCTGGTCTATAAATAGGGGACCCCAGCCCCATTTTAGAGGTTCCAAACACTGTTGAAACCGTAGGAGAGAAAGAAGAGAGAAGAAAGAGAAAAAGAGAAGGAGAGGAAGAAGAAAGGAAGGAGAAGAAGGGGAAGAGCTCACCCTTGCATCCAATCTATTCCAGTAGCCTACCCAATATGTTCAGGTATAAAAACTATATCCACACCTATTACTATGCTGCTGTTTACCATTCTTCTCCATGGATCTCTGCTGTTTGGAAGCATATTTGGCCATTGGCAGCCCAGAATAGCTGGGAGCTGCCATGAACCACCTCAGATCCAACATGCAAAAATGATGCATGGAGGATCTGAGCTTTTTGATTATGTTTTGATGGCTGTTACATACCTGAGATCAAAACCCATGCTTGTGCCAGACTGCGTGGAGGGTTGTTTTACGGAGGAGAGCCATGGTGGTTATGATGATATTGGTATGGACCCCGACGGAGGTCGTGCATGCCGATGATGCGAGCGTTCTTAGTGGTTATTGAAGATGACCTATGAAGGGTGCTCTTGATGCTTTCGTCTTGGGGACTCTATTTTAGATTTTGTTAGGAGTTTATCCCCGTTTTTATTTCTATTTTAGTTTCTTCTTTTCTTTTTGGGGTTGAGTTATCTCGCCCTGTACATAGTTACTTTTACTTCAGCTTATGTATATGTCAGTCCTCACTATTCAGTTTATGGGTTGTAATGGGGAATGGAACAATCTTTACTTATGTAAATATATCACAATCGTTTCTCGTATCACTACACTTTCTCTTTCTTTTTTTAATTATAGATTATCTGCAACACTCTGATATTATTTATGATAATGCTTTGGATGTGTGTCCGTGAGTGTATTAACTGCTTCTAGATCCGTGGGATTTGGCAGATTGCCATTATGCAATTCAGGTCACCTACCTAATCCTCCCAGGGGTGGTTTGGGGTGTGACAGAAAATATGTACTTGACGGTGAAATTTACCAAAACACGAAAAATAAGAAATGGGTCACCACCCGGCTCAGGTGGAGATGGACAGATTCCCTGACTCTCTCTTATCGTGTAGGATAACCGCTAAAATGAGGTATTTCATAACTCAGACTTCAGGTAGAGTGGTGGCTATACCATTTTGGGAGGGGTATTTTGTACTCAATCTTTGGGTAGAGTAATGGTTATAATGGGGAATATTGCTACGCAAAACTTTTGGTAGAGTAACGACGTCATTGGGGATGAAAGATCATGTCGCTCGCGCTTCAACCAATACGTTGGCACTATAAAGATTAAAACATCGATAGGGCTTCCTAAATACTAGTAGGGCTTCCGCGTCCTAGACACCAACAAGGCTTCTGCTTGACTGGACAATGGCAGGGCTTCCCCGTCTTTAAACACCAACAAGGATTCCATTCCTTAGACATCAATAGGGCTTCTGCGCGTCAGACACCAGCAGGGCCCTTGAGGGCCAAACTAAATAAAAAACTAAAGCCTATAAAGATGAAAAAAAGGATATAGCTTCTCTAAGGACAAAAACCTCCCCATTTTAACTCTCTAGATTTTTGGATTTTTGGGACTTTTTTGGGACTTATCAGTGCTTTTTTGTCGCAATTTTTAACTGTACAAAAGGAGAAGGAGGGGCCATCTACTTATAGAGTACCCAAACACTTCAGTGGCACCCTAAAGGTGTTGGACGGTGCTACCCAGGCTTGAGAGGTGCTGGCTAGGCCTGGGTGGTGTTGCCTAGCTTGGGTGGCACCACCGAGCTCCTGGCGGTGCAACCGATTACCTGTGGGTGCCACCCAACCTCTGAGAGGTGCCAATTGGGCCTGGGTCAGATCCGTTTGGCCTTTGGGTGACCATTTGTGTCATACGCCGCTCCCTACACCTAGGGACGTGTGATTGGAATACTCCCGGTATTTCATACTAACCCCAAGGATCTATGCTTTGCTGTACCATGGTCATTGATCCCACATAACAAATATAATCAAAGTGTGTGCAGAAGCTATATAACATTTATAAATTATCAGAGTGCGGAAGCTAAACATGTGATGTCATATAATAAGTGGCATCTTATTCCATCACCTTAAAGTTTGTAAAACATTTACTAGTAATATGTAAATACAAGTAAATAAAATCCCAAAAGGTACATCGTATTTAAATACATCAATCTTCATTAAACATTCTAAAACTCATATGGGCCTCGAGCCCGCACTAAACCATGCCATGAGTGCAAGTCTCACAAGCACACTTTGAATCATGCTCCTCCTTGCTAGGAACATCCTAAGCGCCGTAGCCATCAACGTACAAATGCGCCAAATGACCATCAGCCGGTACCATCATACCTGCAACCATATCTAACAAGAGAGAACGCTCAAGGGATGAGCTTCCAATTAAGCCCAGTGAGCAATTAGATTACATAAGCATATGCAAACAATCATGAATGCACAATCCACCATAACGCAAACCAAAAATGATAAACAAATCCCATAACGTCCCATACCACAAGGACAATTCGGGCATCAGATTCAGTTTACAATCATGCAAAGAATGAATTCCAGTTATAGTATGCATCCACCTAACAATCAAAATGCCTAAGGCCATGAGGTAAAGTGCTACTGCAACATCCCTTAAGCAGTATCCCCGGCCTCCAGAGTCAAACATGGTGACAATCCGATGATAGCAACCTGAGTTGCGGTTGGAAACCTGCAAGACTGGACCTCCTCACTGGGTTTTCTGCAAGCCCCTGAGATAACCCAAGCTCTCATCCAAATACGGTGGTCTGTTGAGAATGGCACCCCACATTACTACAAACTGGGCCTACGATGGCGTTTTTAAACACCGCTATAGATCCCAAAAACGCCGTTGTAGGACATAGCAACGTTAATATTTTGTGCCGCAGAAATGTCGCTAAAGGTACCACCATTTTTATACAACGGTGTTTGTTTAGTGTGTCTATGTATGTAGCTTTATTGCAGCATTTTCTAATGAACGCCGGGGAAAATATCCTAAAATGGCGTTTTTGAAGTGCCACGGTAGGTACTGAATTTCTATTTGCTACAATGTTTTAATAAATACCTGGAAAATTATACAAATACGACATTTATAAATGTGCCGTTATTTGCACTGCCTTTTGAAATATTGCAGCATTTGTCAATAAACACCAATAAATGTGTCCTACAAAGGCGTTTAATAAACACCGCTATAGGTATTAATTTTGTTTTGGGCGACGTTTTTAAAAACACCATATATATGGTGTTTTTTTTTTTAACAAAAAATTACCTCTGTATCTAATCCATTAACCTGTTTCAAATATAATAGATTCATCCTGCCACCTATTTCATATATAATATATCCATCCATATTAATCTTTTCGATCACTTATTTCATATATTATACATTAATTCCACAAAATAATGGTTTTACTAATGCCAAGATAAATTAAAATATGTCCAATATCCCTTAAACATGAAATAAAAACAGTGTCTAAAGTACTAAGGTTCCGATATTGTAAAAAGATGAGAGATCCCCTCCTACATAAAATCCATAGTTCTAAGGTTCCAATACTACAAAAAGACACGAAGAGACCCCCTTCTATACAAAATTTATAACCCAATTAACAAAGAAAATAGTACCAGTTCATAGATATCTGAAGCCACCGAAGTTATACTCTTAGTGAGGAAACCAAGCAAGCCCAAAACCAAAATTCCAAGACCTGAACCCCATCTCCATCCTACACAAAACCATCAAATAGCAATATAAACTAATTAGTAAGACTAAAGGTGATAAGAGGTATATATGCACAAGTACCAATAACTAAGTACACAAAAAATTAAGGGAACAAATAAACAAATCTAATACAAAGATCTTCTTACAACCAACAGATGAATCATTGAAAAGCTTGGGCATTCCTTTGGTTTCCAAATGCCTTTGTTGTGCTTCATCAGCTTGTGAATCGACCTCCCATTGCTTGGTGGAGGGTGTAACGGCGTCCAAGGTTTGGAAATACTTTGCCTTAATCTTTGATGTAGTAGTTCACACATCACAGGATGCTAGGGGTCGTATGTTATTTTGGCATGAGCAAGCCAAAGGGAGAGGTGCTAGGGGAAAAATCATGGGCTTGGTGCCTTCCCTCATCTTTTGGGAGTTGTGGAAAGAAAGGAACAACAGAAGACAAGGGGGAGACCAAGACCTGCTAGTGTCATCATAAAGGTGGTAAAGAGTTGGGTGAAAGAAGCTCCCTTTGTTGATTTCCCTACAAGACCTCCCTCTTTTAGTGAAAACCTTGTCTTTCAAAATTTTAATATTACACCAACCCCCCCTCGGTTAAAGCCGCCTCTTGCTGTTTATTGGTGTCCCCCCCCCCTTCTCTACAGTAAAGCTTAATGTGGATGGAGCTTGCAGGGGGAACCCCGGAGTGGGTGGAGGAGGAGGAATTATTAGAGATGGAGAAGGAAAAGTCTTGGCTGCCTTCGCTAACTATTATGGTGCATGCACCAACTCAATTGCAGAATTCAGGGCCTTAAGGGATGGTCTGAAGCTCTGTGTGGAGATGGGCTTTGCAGACTTTCATGTAAATTCTTATTCAACTTTAGTTGTGGATTGCGTCTCCATAAAGAAATGCAACAATTGGAAGGGGTGGTACTGGTTCCATGAGATCCTGACTTTGACTTAAGCCCTTCAGCCGAGGGTTACTTTCACCTTTAGAGAAGGAAACAGAGCAGCTGATTGGTTAGCCAACTATGCTTGTGATTCGGCGTCCAACACTACTTTCAATGTTTGGGCGGCTATGCCGCCAGAGCTAAGGAAAATTACTTGGGAGGACGCCACGGGTTTACCTATAATTCGTACATAGTATTCTTTTGTGGGTACAGGGTTTTTAGTGTGCAGATTCTTTATTTGATGAGAGAGTGAGATTCTTTTGTATCCTCGAGTTGGGGTAAGGTGGGTTATATCCCCCCTTATAATTCTTGATCATTTAATTTTGGATTATTAATAAGTTGCCAGGGGCCAGCCTAGGTCCCAGATAATATTTGGGATAAAAAAAAACAAAAAAAAAAAAAAAAAAAACCAAAAAATAATAGCTAAAAAAGGATACAAATAATTCAACTTGAATCACTAGATAAAGCTTGTCATGATTATCATATTCTTTACTTCTTCTTGGCTTTTGTTTTTAGTGACTTTCACAGAAATATTTAGATATGGAAGAGAAAAAGTTGATCCCTCCTCCTCTACTAGATAACCCAAATCCACTTTCTCCACATCAGCATAGATGCTACCATGATCACCAATCACATTTAACCAAGAGATAAGTGGCTTTAGTAAAGATCAGTAAGGACCCAAGTGAGATGGGTCACAGTGTCACAATCAACCATCCTTCACTAGCTTGTATAAATAAAACCTCTTTGACAGATCTTTACACTCAAGCCCACACTCAAAGCCTTGGAGTATCTTCTTCCCAACTAAACCATTAATCACTTACTCATATTGCTTTGCCTCTTTATATCAGCCCAAGTGTTCAGTATCTTCTTCACAACAAAACCCTTTTTACCCATATTGCTTTGCCTCTTTAGATTTACAAAATGACCAAACATGTCAATTTTACATGGGAAAGGATGGTACCCTAGTTTTCTTGGCATTGAAGCCTATCAACAGAATCACAAGAGATTCACCAAGCCTTTCTTGCACTGGCTGGCAATGCACACACCTATCACATTTTGCACATGTGATATACAAAACCTTCTCAATTCTACACATGTGATATGGGATCCTCAATCAAATATTGAGTTTCCTTCATTGTACAAATCATGTCTCACTCATATCTCATTGTATCTAATCTTGTAACCACTATTGATTATGTATAAATGCAAGAGATCCTCCATTGAGAGGATTGGGGATTGAATAATAAAATAAACCAAGTCAATATGGTATCTAGAGCCAAGACCTCCAATGAGCCTTCTCTCCATTAATTTTATTTTTCTTTTTTTCCCCTTTAGCTTACCTCATCCTCCACCCATGGAGGGTGCACAAGAAACGTTGGAGCACCAATCCAACAATCATTTGGCAGCCTCTCTTCTCCCAACCGTGGACTCTAAAGTCTCTATACCCACCACCAATGTTGCATCAGCTGGCATCAACCTTCCACCATCCATCCTCACCTCTTCCACCGCCGCTTCTTTACTACCCATCACGTACACCCATCATCACCAACCCCTCCACGGTTTCTCACTCATTCCCTAGTGCCCAACATTTTTTATCATTGAAGCTATCCGCGAAAAATTTTCTCTATTGGAAGACCCAACTTATTCCATGCCTTCGTGGACAAAACCTTTTTGGTTTTCTTGAGGCACTCACCCATGCTCATCTGATCAGGCTGCCGATGTAACTTGGCTCCAACAGGACAATTTAATATTGCGCCTCCTGATAGCTTCCCTATCTAAAGACACAATCCACAGAGCCGTCGGTGAGAACACTAGTCGAGAATTGTGGGAGGTGCTTCATGCCTCTTATGGATCGGCCTCCAACACCCACATTCTTTCTCTCCATATGGCCCTCCAGGACCTTTCACACAAGGCCGATGAGCCCGTCTCTCAATTTCTGCAGCACACAAAAGCAATTTCAGATGAACTTGCCACTGCAGGTAAGCCAATTGCACCAGATTAGTTCAATCTGCATATTTTTTGCGCTCTTCGTGTGGATTTTAAGCCATTGATTCCCACATTATTGGACCATCATGATGCTATCACCTATGATGAACTCCATAGCCTGCTTCTGAGTCATGAATTTCTCAATGCCACTTCCATGGCGCAACTTACCATCAAGGACGAAGGATCCAACCCTACCCATACTGCAAACATTGTACAACACAACACTCCTACCCCTCCCACCTCTTCATCTGTTGGCCGAGGTGGACGTGGGCGTGGTGGTCATGGCCGCGGTGGGCGTGGCCATGGTGGTCATTTTCAGAATTCGGGACGTCTATTTTGCACCATATGCCACCGCACTAACCATGTTCCTACCACTTGTTTCTACCGCCAACAACCCCTTCGACCCCCTATCCCATCCGCTCACTACAGCTAATTCCCACCTCCCCCACCACCCACCCTACCACACCAATCCATGTATTACCCCCAACCGGCCTACACTTGGTACCCAGATACAGGGGCATCTCACCATGTTACTCTAGATCTTCATTCCCTAGCATCCTATGACACGTACTCGGGGCAGTCTCAACTCCAAATTGGTATTGGTAAGGGTCTTTCGATTCACAACATTGGTAAATCTATTATCTCTTCCCCTTCCCACAACTTTCATTTAAATAATATCCTCCATGTTCCCTCCATCACTAAACCATTATTATCCGTTCAATAATTTGCTAAGGATAACAATGTATTCTTTGAATTTCACCCATCTACTTTTTTTGTCAAGGATCTCAAGTCCAAGAATACCCTTCTGAGCAGGCGGAGTAATGCCGGTCTCTACACCTTGCCCATCTACACATCTCCTACCGCCTATATAGCTGAACGGACCTCTCTTGATGGATGGCATCATCGCCTGGGGCACCCTCATTCTCAAGTTCTACAGTCTATTTTACATTCCAATAAATTGCCTTGTAATTCAATAAAAACTAGTGGTTTATGTTCTGCATGCCAACTTGGAAAGGCACATCGTCTTAGTTTACCACTTTCATCTACTCGTAGTAAATTTCCGCTTGACTTCATTTTTAGTGACGTTTGGGGACCGTCCCATCATGTGTCCTCCAACAATCATCATTTTTTTTTATCATATTTGTGGAGGATTGCACCTGTTTTATTTGGTTTTATCCTCTAACCTACAAATCTGAAGTTTTTTCCATCTTTCAAACTTTTCAAAAACTTGTTGAAAGGTAGTTTTCTAGAAAAATAAAAATGGTTCAAACCGATTGGGGAGGTGAGTATCGCACCCTTCCTCATTTTTTCACCTCAATTAGTATTCAACATCACCTTTCAAGTCCTCACACCCATGAGCAATAAGGGACAGTGGAAAGACGTCACCGTCATATTATTGAAATCGGTTTAACCCTTCTTGCTCATAGTGGTGTTCCCCATCTTTACTGGCACTTTGCCTTTGAGACTGCTGTTTTTCTAATCAATCGGATGCCATCCAAAACATTGGGGAATGTTTCTCCATTTCAGAAACTAACAGGCAACATCCCTGACTATAATTTTCTTAAAATCTTTGGTTGCCTTTGTTTTCCTCTCTTGAGACCTTACAATCAACACAAAATGGATTTCAGATCTGCCCCTTGTGTGTTCTTAGGATACAGTTCCCATCATCATGGGTACAGATGCCTTGACATCAAGCGCAATAGACTGTATATTGCGCACCATGTCCGGTTCAATGAGGACTCTTTTCCCTTTTCAAAACCATCGATCTTGGGACCAGCCCCCACTACCTCCCATACCATTTCCTCTCCCTATGCCATGGTTCCCAATACCATTGTCCCTCCCCCAACCAGACTTCCACCACCCCCTCCCCAAGGTGCCCCTATTTCAACCCAACCAACACCACTCATACCACCTTCCCCTCCCCCATCCCCCATGGCACCCTCCTCCTCCAACCCCATCAATTCCCCCTCCCCCTCTCTAGTCCTACGCACTTGGCCCTTGATCGAGCTCTATCAAGCACCTAGCACCCCTCTACCACCCACTCGGACTCATTACATGCAAATTCGACATAGAAAACATCCTCAAGCCCATCTCACCCAAGCCCCACCCTTGATCGAACCAACCTACTTCTTTCAAGCTAACAAATTACCTGAATGGCGTGCGGCAATGAGTGGGGAGTTCAATGCCTTACTCAGAAATAACACCTGTTCTCTGGTTCCACCACAACCATAGCGCAATCTAGTAGGGTGCAAATGGATTTACTATGTGAAACGTAAGGCTGATGGGTCTCTAGAACGGTACAAGGCCCGTTTGGTGGCCAAGGGTTTTCATCAATAGCAAGGGTTAGACTATACTGAAACTTTTAGCCCAGTAGTCAAACCAACCACCATTAGAAAGGTGCTATCTATTGCTGTGTCTAAGGGCTAGTCTATTCAGCAATTGGACGTTAATAATGCTTTCCTACATGGAATTTTGAAGGAAGAAGTCTACATGGCTCAACCCCCTGGTTTTGAGGACCGTGCTAGACCACATTTTGTGTGCAATATAGTCTCAAGCAGGCTCCTCGCGCTTGCTTCCAATGGTTGTTCCAATTTCTCATTCAAACCGATTTCTCTGCCTCTTAAACAGACCCATATTTATTCATCCTCCATCACAGGTCCCTTACCACATATGTTTTGGTGTGTGTGGATGACATTATTGTCACCAGTAGCAAAACCGACCACATCATCAGTCTCCTTCACCAACTAGCCTCCACATTTGCCATAAAGGATCTGGGCCCGCTTCATTTTTTTCTTGGCATCGAGGTTCAATCTCACCCTACTGGTGGGCCAGTACATCTCGGATATCCTAAATCGAGCAGGCATGATGGATTGCAAGTCTGTCTCGACACCCATATCTTCGACAATGAAATGATCTGCTCAAGGGGTTGCTCCTCTGTCTGATGCTACCCAATACCGCTCCATTGTTGGGGCCTTACAGTATGTTACCCTGACCCGCCCTGATGTTGCTTAAGCGGTGAATCGTGCCTGCCAATATATGCATGCACCCACGGAGGACCACTGGACACTTGTAAAGCGCATCCTGCACTATCTTAAAGGCACACAATATCATGGCTTACTATTACATCGATCCTCTGATCTTAGTCTTCAGGCCTTTAGTAATGCCGACTGGGCTGGCAACAGTGATGACAAAAAATCAACTGGGGGTTATGCAATTTTTCTCGGCCCAAACCTAATCTCATGGGCCTCCAAAAAGTAACGCACTGTTGCTCGCTTGTCCACCAAGGCTAAATATTAGGCCTTAGCTGATGCTTGTGCAGAATTGACCTGGTTGTGGTCCTTATTTACGAAACTTCATCTTCCACTCTTGCTCGCCCCCATCTTATGGTGTGATAATATTGGAGCTACATATCTATCAGCCAACCCGGTTTTCCATGCACAGACAAAGCATGTGGAGATCGATTTTCATTTTGTCCGCAACAAGTTTGGCCAGAAAGAACTAAATGTTCAGTTTATTTCCACAAAAGATCAAATTGCCGACATTTTTACCAAGGGTCTCTCCACCAATCAATTCCAATTTCTCAAGGACAAGCTGAAGATTCGATGTCTCAAATCTCCACCTTGAGGGGGTGTATCAATAGAATCACAAGAGATTCACCAAGCCTTTCTTGCACCGGCTGGTAATGTAGACACCTATCACATTTTGCACATGTGATATACAAAACCTTCTCAATTCTACACATGTGATATGGGATCCTCAATCAAATATTGAGTTTCCTTCATTGTACAAATCATGCCTCATTCATATCTCATTGTATCTAATCTTGTCACCACTATTGATTATCTATAAATGCAAGAGATCCTCCATTGAGAGGATTGGGGATTGAATAATAAAATAAACCAAGTCAATAGAGCCATTCATGCAAGTGATCACATACTAATAAAAGAAAACAAATTACATAAAACTAAATACTTGGGATGCCGGAGGAAATCTTGGTGGAGCATCGAGCTTTGGAGGAGATGATATGGGATAAAAATGGTAGTGTCCTACTTGAGATAGGAAACCCAAAACCTTGAGATTGATGGAGTTAAGAACAGTAATTATATATCATTTGAAATATATGTAACAAGAGTTTGTGGGGACAAGTCGGTTTCCAGCTGTTGGGAAATGGAAAACTGTTGGGAAAAGAATATTCCCAAAATCAGAGATAAGTTGCAGCTTTTTTTTTCCGGGCAAAATGCATAACTATGGCATGGTCCCACCATTTCATGCTTTTGCCTATGTTTTCCAATCAAATTGCTGAAAATAGTTCCAGACTACCATTACAAAATTGTATATCCAACCTGTTTTAGGTCTTAAAATAAGGGAGCTGATTTTCAGTTAAGTCTTTTAGATGAAATTCTAAATATAGGTCATGATTTTTTGAACCTAAGACACATGCTGAGTTAATGGGCTTTAGGCTCAAGATTATCTCTTATCCTTTATTCTGATGCATATTCTCATTGTATTATCTGTTTTCTGTTTGTTTGTGTGAAGGCTTTGCCCGGCTTACAGATAGAGAGAAGGTTGAGTAGTTATGGACCCAGCCCTCGAAAGTCAGTAATATAGGAAGGAGGTCATTCAGGTGGCTGCCATTGTTGCGATGTGCGTGCAACCTGAAGCGGATTATAGGCCTCTATGTCTTTAGATTCTTTGTCAAGAACTAAACTCATCACACTAGCCAAATTGGTGTTCTAAATTTCTTATAGTAGGGTCCATCATGAACTCATGATTGATTCTATATTACTGTATAACTAGAGCAGATCAGATTTCAAAGTGCTAATATCAATGATAAAACAATATCAGATTTGTTGATGACTTACAGCAACCATTAGGAAATCACAATAGGGATTAATGGATCAAATAAGCTCAGAAATCAAATATAACAGATAATTCAACTTGTATCAATAGATAAAGCTTGTCATCCACTACCTCATAGTCATTATAAAAAAAAAAAAGTAGAGAAGAAGACTATCAAAATAACCCAAATCAAACTCAAAACCGATCCATTCAACAGTTCAAATGAAACTCAGATCTTGAAAGTACTGAAAGTTACTGTTAAAAAATAAGCCAACTTATGCAATGGCCTCAATTATTAGCTGTTCAAATGAATAGGTGAGCAAAATCAATATATATAGTACTTCAGATATTAAAAAAAAAAAACCAACAGAATTTTATAATTTTATAACTTACATATGTGAGCTGAACTTTCTGAACTACTTCTACCCAAAAGCATTTGGGTTAGATTAGCTACAATACATTTCAAATCATCAATTTCTTCCTTCATCTTTGCAAATTCTCTTTCTCTTTCTTGTTTCTCCTTTCTTTCCTCAATATTTCTTTGTGTAAGGCCAAGAGTACTCGGCTTTACGCCTAGGCCTGCACCATGCACTCGGCCTAGAGGATCAGTGCCAATAACTTCCACGACAAGATTGTTTTGGATAACACTCGTCTCTCTCATTTTTGGGGGCAGTTCTTCCAATTTCTCGTCAAGCTATCCTACAAACCAATGTATAACAAGTTAACAATGGACATTCCAAGAGATACCTAGTAATAATTGCATAAAATTTATAAACATTATTAACCTAGACAAATACTTACTATGATATCTCTCGTCGCCTAATTTATGTAACTGCCATCTCTCCTTTGGTGGGTTTTTTTAAATAGCTGCTATTACATTCGTAACCAAACTATACTAATTTAAACTTGTGTGTAGGGGCAGAGCTCTATTATGTTGGGGATCTCTGGAACATCACCATGAAACCAATCTATAGGATCTTCAATATGTCGGATGGCGAACCTATTGAGGAGAAGTTCTTCAATAGGGTTCAAGGAAGGTTCATCAATGACTCCGCACATGTCAACCTTCCCCCGGAACTACCCTCCTTGGAGGAATGAAGGTATGTCCATTTTTACATTATTATATTTCCAATTATGCCCTTGGGAAGTTGGGTGTGCCAACCGTCTTGTTTGATGTCTATTATTACCCACCTCGCTTGTTTGGACCCACTCAAGAGGCCCTAACCCTGTAGGACCTTCAAAGCTGTCATTTGGGGCTGGCAGCTCTTACAGTAAAATGTCTGGTGGATGATGCATGAGCCGCCAGATGTCAGAATGCTTCTCTGTGAAGCTAAGACCTGCTTGGGTCTACCATGCCTTAGCCTGGGGCTTAGCCATTTCCTATTTTAGGCTATTTGGGACCCAAACGACTTATCTAAATCCTAAGTCCATGAACCTATAGTCTATTCGGGTTCCACCTTGACTCAAACTCATTTTGGGACTCTAAACTTGTCCCAATCCAAACATACCCTAACTCACTTAGCTAAACCCAGCCAAAACCCTACTCTCTCTTCATTTCACTCATCTCACAACCCCTTAGAGGACTGAAAACATGGAGAGCAAGCTAAGGAAGAGGAAGGAGGGATGAGAAAGAGAAAGGGAGGGATGAGAAGGAGAAAGGGAGACAAGGAGTGGAAAGGAAGGCTCCAACCTCCATTGGAGCTACCCATAAGCTCACAGGACCCATCCCTTGTTGTTGTGAGCTCTCTTGGAGATTGGAATTCATGGGAGAGTGACTTGGAGCTCCATTCCAGCCATAAGAGGTCCTCCCTTGGTTGTTCTAGCCAAACACTTGGTAAACTCTTCACCCTATATGGATTCCTAATTAATCTCTACTTGGAATTGATTGGAATCAATCCAATCTCAAAGCAAACCATAGGGCTTTTACCTGTAGCTATTTTACCTATCTAATTGGATGCCTAGAGCATCAATTAAAACCCTAGGACCGACCATCCCCAGCCCTTTGGATTGGATGCCATGAGACCCCATTGTAGACCTTCAATCTTGGAGATTTTGGGTTTATGAATCAAATCCTAACCTATTGGACCCTATTTGGGATCAAACTCTTTGGTTTAATGGCTACACTGGAGGCCATTGATACCCCTCACACTGACCTTGGAGGCCCCTTGACCATTGGTCAAAATTTGGGAGCAAACTAAGCCAATCCCTATATTCTCGGGCTTTAGCGGCTGATGTAGCAGGTGATTGATCCATGAGCCGCCTGGTATATAGGACATGAGCCGCCATGTGCAATTTGTGCTGTTTTGGAGTTTGGGTTCCAGACCTTTGACCATGCCCCTTCTCATCTGTTGTGCACCTATATATTGACATGCTAGGCTAACGTACACATACGGGAGGAGCGTGCACCATACAAGAGCCAAAGATACCTATACTTCGGCTTTGTGAGTGGATCAAACGTTTGAAATATTCTATGGCGTGTTTATCATTAGGCATCAAACCAATTGTACATACTGACTTGTATGAGTGTTGTGCACGTTGATTTAACTTTATCTTGACTATTGATAGGATTGGATATTAAACATGATGAACATGATTAGTTATGCATGATACTATATATGAGAATGAGATATGGACAGTGTAGGGTACTTTACATGTGGAATTCTTTATAATGTTTGATTGATGGATTTAATTCGGGTGGTGACCAGCCGACTGTTAATTCGGCATCACACCCGCTGTATTGATGCTTGCTGTGGGTGTAAGTTCGAGAGACGAGAGGATAGCTGGCCTTCGGTTAAGGCACTATGGACTCAATCTCCAGGCTACACCCGCACGCATAAGATTATATATATATATATATATATATATATATATATATATATATATATATATATACTTATGGATTCGATAGTTGTTTGCTGGTTAGGATGTAACATACTCAATACTACGACCCTTCCGGTAGGGGTGTAGTTGTCGGGCAAACCCATGGGTCCTGACCGTATTTTGGGGCAGCCCACCGAGAAGTCACCGACCGTATTTCGGTAGACATCAGGATGGGGTTTGTATTGGGGGCTCGCGGACAACTCGGTGAGTGAGTCTGGTCTCACGGGTTTCCTTGGTAACATGGGGTCGACATAGTTAGAATACCATCCATTTCTATGGCACCGTTATTTGTCATCTGTTTATGGCACCGTTAATTATCATCCGTTTATTATACCGTTGCCAACGATGCTGCCTATGTTACTGTAGTACTTGACTCGACTTAGAATCTTATTGCTAAGGGGAAAATTGAGCAAAAGCATTCATGTATCATATGTGATGTGCATACTTTAGAATGCATTGATGGTGTACCTATTATTGTATGATTGTGATTGGTTTGATCGCTTGCTGGGCTTGTGTAAGCTCATCCCTCGGGAACCTTTGTTTTTAGATATGGATGCAAGGACGATGGATCCAGCGGAGGTTAACCCTGCATATCTAGGTGGCAAGGATTATGAGGCTTGGGGCTGTCAGTCAGAGATGGAGGATGCATCTGACTACCTGTGTAATGAGTGTGCTCATGAAGCACCGTAGCTCAGGCTAGGGGCCCTTTGATTGGAACTTTACTTCTTTCTTATTGGTTAATATTTTGGATTACTGTAACCGATAACCTTGGGATTTTATTTCTTTTCCTTGGATATTATTATTTGCTATATGTGGTATTAAACTGATGAGTTGGAAACTGAAACCGTCATCTATATAATGAAATTATCATTTAGAATTCCTATTATATTCGGATTGATTATTATATATTTATTCCATTGCAACTCTGATTTTTGTTCTTATGTTTTGAATAAGAACCCGGGTAGTGTATATGATACAACAAAGCATCGATCCTATAGTTCGGTGTGAAATACAAGGGTATTTTTGTCACATTTCCCTAAGTTGAGGGATGGGGGTGTGACAGTATAGTATCAGAGACACTTTTGCCCTGCCATGTATACTACTAGATCTGATCCATCTCGATTCATTATGTGTTAAGTTTCAAAATATAAAATCTTGACAAACACAAATAAGAAATTAAGGTAGAGACATGTTGATGACTGAAACAAAATTGTATTAGCTAGAAGATTTCTTTACATACTTAGGCCGTCCAAGGCCGACATAACCCAGATTACATTAAAATAAAAGTAAAAGGAAAAGTACAAGTGTTCATTTCCCATCCTCTACCACCTAAAACATTGAAAGTAAACTAAACTAATAAAGTAAGAAATTAAAATAGATGCCTGAATTGGTCCTGCCCTTCCAGCTCTAGCTGCAGCCCTGTCCATCATCAGATGGGACTCGATGTCACTCAACATCTTATCAGTGTCATCGAGCATGCACAAGAGCCACTAGATCATTATATTGGTCCGCTGACTTCTTCTCTAAGGCAGAAAGCCTCTGCTGCAACATCTACTCCATGGAAGAGAACCTCTATACCATGTACACCCAGGCTGGTACAATCGACATATCTCGCAGCCCCTCTGGTGGGGGTGGATCCTCATGAACCTGGGAACTAGATGCCCCAGCACCTCGGCCCGTAGTGGCGGCACCACGACCTGTAGAGGTAGCACCTCCCTGTCCACAACCTCGTGCTGGTGCACGTGTAGAGGCCCGGGTAACTCTAACCTCCCTAGCAGCTGGAGGAGCCACTGCACCGTCACCACCATCTCCATCAGAATCATCAGAACCATCAGGACTATCACCACCATCACCATCCCCTGCTGAACTCTCCGATGATAACTCTACGCTCCCCTCTCTCCCAGTCATCTTCATCCTTATCAGTATGGTTTTGTTGACTGGAGTCACAGCCTTGCCTGGCCGGGTTATGTTCAAAGGAACACTGAACCGGCACAGAATTTTGGTGATCAACTTGGCATAGGGCAATTTTCCATCCAAAGAATACTCACCATGGTGCCCCATAGTCCGAATAATGACAGTCGGGAGACACAGTGGTCGCCCTGTGTAGAGGCAGTAGGCACAGTAGCTCTGCATATTTGAGACCTATCAAGAGATAGAAAACAAGAGTTAGAAATTTTAAAGATTCAAACCATGGGTTAATAAAAATAATACAAAAAAATATAGATTAAATACTTACTTGGTGCTTGTGACCGCTTGAGGGGAGGTAAACTAGTTGCGCTAGACGCGCAAGGATGCGGAGTGATGGGTAGTAATCCTTGATGAGGAGTCGGGAGGTTATCTCCTTAGGGCGTAGGACCTTGATCATGTCCATGTACTCCTCATTAGTAAGGAAGGCCGAGTAATCACACCCTGGGGATTCGTACTTATGTGAACTCGCCACGGATATCCCTAATAACTCACCCAACTCGGCGGTGGTGATGCTGATGTCCACCCCAGTGACTCTGGTAGTGAGTTGATGTCCCTCGGCGTCAATATCGCCCAGCTCGAGATTGGCATAAAAATATCAGACCAACATAGGATAGTAGCTGTCCTCTGGGTCAAGAATGTTTGACCATCCGAGATGGGCAAACCTCTCTTCCACATGGAAGGAGCGAAAGTCCTCTACAATGACCCGCCTCTTGGGTATGACTGAGGCACGTTGTAGGTCACCCCACAATTCTGCATACCCGGGCTCACGGAACAAACACTCGTCGAATTCCATGGCTGATCTACACAAGTAAAAAGGGGCACAAGAGTAGGTAAACCCAGATAAAAAAAATAAAAATAAATATAATATATATGAATTCATTGACATCAATACACAAACACCTACTGTGCATTCTTCATCGTAAACAAGTTAACCAATTACAATGTAACAAAACCTAACAAATTAGAGATTAAAAAATCCTCAAAACAAATCCAAAACATAAAGGAAACTATGGGACATGTAAACAAATCCAATGCGAACCCGGAAAACCCCAATTCCATTCACAATATAAGAAATCTCATGTTGGGGCAAAAAAAAAAAAAAAAATTAAAAAAAAAAGGGAAAACTTGGATTTGAAGCATAATAAACTTGAACTTGAAATTTGTACTAATATGTGTGTGAAATGGTGTGTATTTTATGTTTAGACATGTAAGCAATTGTTACATCAATAGGGTTTGCCCTAGATATTGTAAGAATTTTTGGTTTGGGTAGAATTTTTACCCAAAACCTAAAGTAGGGTTATAGGAATTCAACTAAGAGATGAGATTTCAATAATAACAACCTAAATCTACCAATCTTGATTGCATTCATAGGATAAAATAGTTAGAATACCATTGTATGCAAGCAACACAAGAAATTTCATGAAAAACACCCAAAACCCTAGCCTAGAATTGGTTAGGGAAGAAGAGAGCATGAGGATGGGGTTTGGAGAAGAAGACCTTACCTTGGATGAGCTTAGGGTGATGGAGAGTTGTGATTTGGAGCCTTGGAGATGGGGCTTGGAGTGGAGGAAGACCCCTCTTGGTCACCCTAGCACTGTGCTCTGGCGGATGGTGCAATAGGATGAGAGCTAAGAGTCGCGGCTCTCGTTTTTAAAAATTGGATTCCGTCGTGGCGGACGATCCATCGTCCGCCAGAAATCTCAACACAAGCCGCCAGGCATTGGCCGCCATAGATTTTGGCCTCCTCACTGTCTACAAGAGCTGCCAGCTCTAGTGGACGGTGCATGAGCTGCCAAGCACATCGTCCGCCAGGTGTAGTTTTGGCCTGTTTTGATGAATTTTATCGCTTCGTTTGGCGTGCATTCTTTGTCATGCCCCCATCCCAATAAAGGATATATTACAAGAAAAGGGGCGAATGGGATGATAAGTGTCACCCCAAAATTACTAGGATCACAGATACAGTGTCCCAATCCACAGTCTATACCCAATAGCAAAAACATGATAGTATCAGAGTGCGTAAACCTATAGAATGACTCATTCCAAAGCGAAAGCGTAAATCAATTTAAAATCGAATAATACAAGGTGTCCATCAACTAATGATAACATATGCTATAGCTATTATTTCCCATAATTATCAAGTATATTCCATCAAATTATACATGGGGTCCATATATGACTAAAGATGATTACAAAAGTAAAGATTTAAATCATTCCCCAAGGGCATCATCCTTAAATGTACATCGACATCCAAGTCCAAGTCACTGGCTCCACTCGATTCGCATCCATAAGAGCTCCTCAAGGGATTATCTGCATAATCAACTAAAAAGGAGGTTACGTAATGGGGTTAGCTCCACAAGCTAGTGAGAGAGCAAAGGAGAATGCACATACACACAAACACCCAATTACAGACGATTCATGATGCATGCACATGTTAGATTCATTTTTCACCTAGCACGTAATTCTAAGTCAGGTATTGCTACTATGAGAACTCGGGAAATACTAGGGGCCACTTAAGTTCTCGCCACAATGAAGCCTTAGTTATCACAAGGGAGCCTACGCCGATCGAAGCCACCAAGTGGCAGACCCCGATTGTCAAACCTGCCCCTAATTGACTGGAATTTTGGATGAAGGACAGGGACCTCTGACAAGACACCTAAATACACTGTGGAGCATCACTCTAGTGGTTGAATTCAGTGGAGAACCCCCGAGGATGTTCTCCTATATACCTATTAGAAGATGGGTTGCAGACCCATGCAGTTGCACTGCCCACAGCATGATGTACTGCATCAACCCCAACTACTCTCTCTCCTATCCATATATATGGGGCCCACACCAGTTCAGATGTGTGTCAGACCCTGGATGAGGTGTTGGTGCAATGCCCAAGCCATAGGCCAAACACCTATGCAAGCCCAAGGCCTATACAACAATGCTGCATTCTTTGGGCGATGCACTGGGCAATTGACCCAAAGGCCCAGAGAATCACCCAGAGTGGCTGAAATGGGTTTAATGGACTCTAGACATGTGGGGACCACCCATACAGACCATGAACACCCTCTAGGGGTAGATCAAAATTTTAGGAACCATTACCCACCCCTAAAGCCATGTGGACCCCACCTATACAGCCAGAATGTAGTTAAAAATGCATTCTTGGGAAATGGACCCTGAGGCCAAACAGGCCTTAGTCAGCCCAACTCTATAAATAGAGGGGGGCAACTGCCATTTCAGCCTTGCTGCTGTAGCTGAACTAGAAAGAGAGAAAGAGAGAAAGAGAAGGAAAAGGAAGAAGAAGAGAAGGAAAGGAAGAGAGAAGAGGGGAGGGAGACCTGTGCTGCTTATAGAGCACTGATCCAGATGCATACAACCTCTAGGTAAGGATCATAATCCCTATATGCTGCTGTTCTCTACGGTTGTTCTTTAATCTCTGCTTTGATGGTAGTAACTCTGGCTAGTAATGCTCAGAACACTATGTGAATGCCTTGGGATGCATCAAATCTAACATGCAAAGCCATTGTATATAAGATCTGATCATAATATATCAAACTATCTTGTTGTTTGCAATTGAGACGAAGTCGTTTCTGGCTCGATCGCTCGCATAGTTGCACCCTGAACAAGCGATCGGGCATGGATCATTACATGCATGGTGATCCTTATATATCTTAGCATAGGATCAGTGTCTTATCATGAAAATATACGTAAAATAAGCCCTACATGCAGACCACACTAGATCCTTGAGCTTGAGCTCAGCCTAGATAGCTATTCTCTGTGCTGTCAGAACACCTCCTGGCTTCCAAATGGGAAAACCAAACCCAAAACCATTTAGATCAATGGATTTTACTCCAATTATGGTCCATGACCATCCCTCATGCATCCCTAATTGAATTCATGGCAGCCCCTGCTGCAAAATCCAAGAAAAACTGCCCAAACCTTTGTCAAACAGGCTCTGGGCGATGCACTGGGCGATTGGCCCAATCATCCAGTGAAACGCCCAGAGATATAAATTGGGCTCATTTTGTGGCCTGCCTTTTTGGACCATCACCAGTGACCTATGGGCTGTGTGATGAGGTGGTAAATGACCGAAATACCTCTCTCCACTTATGTTTGCTGTCCTCCATACCCTGGGTACTCAAGTGGGCTCCACAGGGCCAGGTAACCATGTCCAGGATTGGTTTCAGCTGAACTGCAGACCTGGGTACTGGTTTGTGTGACTATTTGGGCCATGTATTGGCTGACTATGCTATTAAAGTACCAAGTTAGATAAATTCCACATCTCTGGATGATGCACCGGGAGATAGACCCGAAAGCCGAGTACAAGACCCAAAGAAATCCCAAGTAATACTAGTGTGAATACAAAGTCAGACCAGTAAGCCTAGACCAACACTAAGATAATAATGCAACTTTAAATATTAATTGACACACATTTATGATCCAATAAATTACATTTTGATCCCGTGCTTGAGTTGTACAGTCAAACACCAACCATAATAGAATCGACAGCTGAACCAGTAGGACTGGAACAAGGTGAGTAAAATTACACCGTGTATGTAAATGCGACATGACCAATATGCCAACATAAATTATAATGATACTATTACATTTTTCATTTAATTCAATTACTGTAAATTCTATTGAATAAATAATGCTTGTTTGGTGAATTTTGTGTATGGACAATTAATGTTGTATGTGAATTGCTAAACTAGATGATGTAGCCGGCTTGAAAATGAGGCCTGTGGTAGCCCGTAGAATGGGATACGATTGACACCACCCGATTCATACGATGCCATATAGATGCATTAGGCTAGAGTGTCTTCACCTGTGCTATGCACCCTTGCCAACAGGGGTTAAGGTGTTGGATGCCTGTGAGAGTGACCATATGAAAGAGAAAAAGAAAAGAAAAAGAAATGAAATGAAAAGAGAAAAGAAAAGAGAAATATTATGCACCGAAAAGGTGGTTATGGGCTATAAGCCAGAAAAGAAATGTGATATGTGAAAGAAAGGATGGATGCCTCACTAGTTAATCCCAGAGGGCTGGTCGGGCTGACCTTGGTGACTGATGCAGGAGCTGATCAGTCCTCTCCGACAACTCAATGGGTGTATCGTGGAAAGGGGTTAAACGCCCGCACCAGGGATACATGTATTGGGGATTGTAATAGCACTAACCCACCTTAGTTGTGATGTTAGGTGGCTAATAAATAATATGAACTGCACCTCATGTAGGACTCATATGGTTGTGCTTGCATGTGCATGCATGATGACATTTTCATTCACGGGTTCGGTGGAGGTCACACTCTTTTATATATGTTTTTGTTAGATGATCCTACAGGTGGATGTTACTGTGGTGGGAGGCTTATCTCTCGGAGGTGAGCTATGGTGGTTATGACGATATTGGTATGGACTTAGACGGAGGTCATACCGCTGGTACGAGTATTTTCAGTGGTAGCTGAGGAAGACACGTGAAGGGTACAGCTGACTCTGTTTTGACCTTAGGACTCCTTTTGTTTTTGTTGGAGATTCTATCTTTTGTACAGCTTTGTTTTTGTTGCCTTGCCCTGTTTATATTCTTTTGTATAAAGCTGTGTCAGATAGAGTTAGGAGCTGTTGATGTTCTGGGAGTGAGAGAGAGAATAAACTAAAACACTGTTGATGTGTATATTTTCCTTTCTTTGTTTTTCCATTTTAAGTTAATATAAATATAGCTTTCCGCAACACTCTGTGTTTTACATCTTGTAATGTTGTGGATGTGTGTGTCTGTGAATGGATTAACTGCTTCTAGATCCTTGGAGTTTGGCGGATTACTACAGTGTAATTCGGGTCACCTACTTAATCCCCCCAGGGGGTGGTATGGGGTAAGGGTGTCAAAACAAAACCGAAACCGTTTACCGAAACCGAACCAAATCGTTTAAACCTGAACTGGCAGACCGTTTAAATAAATGGTCTGGTTATGGTTTCTGAAATGCCACCGTTTAGCTAAACGGTTCGGTTCGATTTTAACCGGTTAATCCAATGGTTTCAGGTCGATTACAACCGATTATAACCAAACCGTTTTAAAACTTTTTTTTTTTTTTTGGTACGATTGTTTTAAAACTTAACTACTAAGTTACTAACCACTAACTCCACCCTCTACATGTCTCCACTTCTTCAATAAATGCTTTCCTTTTTTAAAAAAAAAAAACTAATAACTAATAACTAATTAGTAATTAGTAAATGGAATTATGGAAGGTAAACAGTTTTCAATCAAAAAAAGAAAAAACTGGGTAAACCCTAATTCCCTAAAGTCCTAAACGGCCTAAACAACAGTGTTCTTCACTTCTTCATCCGTTCCTTGCCCTGCGTCGTTGCCGCCTTGCCGGTTGTTGTCTACACTCTACACTACACTCTTGAGTCTTGACTCTACAGTTCTACAATCTACAGCTCCATTGTTGACTTGCCACCGGGAAGGTATATCTCTCTTTTTCTAGTTTTCTACTTTTTTAAGACTATGATTTCCATTCTCAATACTTCTGAAATTCAGATTTGAGAGTCTCTCAACTCCAAACCAGTAAAGTCGTACTGTTCTACTTCAAATTTTTTTTCTTTTGTGAATATTCTCCTTGTGTTCATGTGTTTGTGAGATGCAAAAATCACTGGTGCAAGTGTGCAACGCAGTTCTTCTCTCAATCTTATTATTTCTTCTTCTTCTTCTTCTAAATATGATATGCAGTGTTTAATTGTATTATTCCAAAATCCAGATCAGAATTCTTACCCCACATATGTACTAATGTACCCCACCCACATGCTATTTTTTAGATTTTCTTTACTATTCATCGATTTTCTTTAAGAGATTGTAGGCTTGTAGGTTGTAGCTATTGCTTTAGGTTCTTATATTTTGACCAACATTATTGGCTGAAGATTTTATCGATTAAAGAGTTTATGAGGTCAAATTCTATTTTGACCAACATTATGGCTAAATATGTTGACTAACATTATTGGCTGATATGTACCCCATGAAGTAATTTTCATGGCCCACAATTGCAGGATTTGCAGGTTTTGTTTTGATTAGTTTTTGTCTATCGAGACAAAAGTCATACATTAAAAAATGGTTTTGATATCAGCCCTAAAATTTGGTTATGTTCTGATCAATATTTTCTTAATTCTTTGTTTTGTTTTTTTTTTCACTCAATTTTTTTTCTTTCTTGACGATCTGACTAGTCTATTCTTTATTTAAAGGCTTTCCAACTTAAGTATTATGATTCGTGTTGGTATTGTCTATTGAGATTGTTGTTAATTTTTTAATAAATTTGTAATAATTTTGTAGGTGTTTCACATATTTTATTATCTAGCAATGATGAATACTATAGATGAAGAGTTTGAAGTTATTGAGTCAATTGGTGGTACTTCAATACCACAAGAGCTCCCTTCCATTGGCTTAGGGTTAGATTTAATGGGGGATAAAGGTGGAGGTGGGGATGGAGGTAATATCAATAAAGCTGGAGGTAGTGTTACTATTGGTGATTCTAAGAAAAGGACCAGAGCTAAGACAGCAACTGTTGGACTTCTAATTTTTTTAAAGAAATAGATGCAAAAGATAGTCCAGATGGAAAGCCAAAAGCTCAATGTAATAAGTGTGGACAGATTTTCATGGCTGATCCTTCGAAAAATGGGACATCCACCTTGAACAATCATATGAAAAGATGTCCTAAGCATGAAAGCAAGGACATAAACCAAATGTTCATGCAAAAATCTAGTCAAACAGTGATTTTGAGGGATTTAAAGATTGATCCCGAAGTTGTGAAGGAGATGGTCTTGACCTTAATTGTGAAGAATGAACTCCCTTTAAGATTTGTTGAATATGAAGAATTTAGAAAATTAATGTTATATGTTTATCCGGATTACAGTCCCATAAGTAGAGGAACTCTATTGAATGATATTCTGAAAATATTCAAGAAGGAGAAGATGAATATCAAAGAAGATATAAAAAATTCTGCTGCGAGGATTTCAGTTACCACGGATTTGTGGACTTCCATCTCAAATGATGGATATATGACACTCACGGCCCATTACATTGATAGGTCGTGGGTTTTGCACAAAAGATTGATTCAATTTACTGTTTTGACTCCTCCACACTCAGATGCACACATTTCTGAGACAGTTAGTAAGATATTAATGGAGTGGGGAATGGAAGGAAGATTGTTTTCTGTAACTGTAGACAATGCTAGTGCTAATGATTTATTTGTTTCTTACTTGAGAACAAATCTGAATGGTAAGAAGGCATTGTTGTGTAAAGGAGAATTTTTCCATGTGCATTGTTGTGCGTATGTTTTGAACCTGATAGTGCAAGGTGGCATTAAATTGATAGATAAATCAGTTTAAAAGGTTCGAGATAGTATCAAGTTTGTTAAAAGTTCTCAAGTTAGGAAGGTGGGGTTTGCAGAGAGTTGTGAGAATATGGGATTGACCACCAAGAGGGGCTTGCATGGTGATGTGACTACAAGATGGAATTTCACATTCCAAATGTTGGATGATGCTTTGTTTTATAGGCAAGCATTTGAAAACTTCGAGAACTTGGACACTAACTACAAATGTTGTCCTACATATGGTGAATGGGATAAGATCAAACAATTTACAACATTTTTGAAACCTTTTGATGATATTACAAAGTTGTTGTCTGGATCAAAATACCCAATAGCCAATTTGTATTTCTCAAGTGTAGTGAAAATTCATATCACTTTATAGGATGAATATTTGTTTGGGGGTGATTTTATGAAGGAGATGGTATATTCCATGAAGGAAAAGTTCAACAAATACTGGGAAAAGTATTCATTAATTTTATCAATTGCTGCTGTTTTGGATCCACGCTACAAGATGGAAATTGTTGAGTGGGCATATGAAAGGATCCATGGTGGAGATAGTGCCTTAGTTAATGAGGCTGTTGGCCGTGTGAAATCATCTTTGGTCCGAGTCTATGGTGAATATAAGAGCATGCCAAAGGAGCTGTGGTCTTCAACTATTGATGTTCAGTGTTGTTCAGATCAAATTGATGCGGTAAATTAATATTTCTGATTTCATTGACATCTTTTTTTATACATTTTAGTTATTATATTTTTTATTTAAATGCTTGTTTATTTTTCAAGAATTCACCAGTCGGTCACAAAAAAAAATAATCAAAATCAGTGATAAATCTGAATTGGATCGATATCTTGAAGAACCAAGAAAATAATGGGAAAAGGATTATGATGTTGTAGCATTTTGGAAGTCATCTGCGACCCAATTTTTCGATTTGTCTCGAATGGCCTGTGATATCTTGGTGATTCTGGTGTCCACGGTTGCATCTGAGTCAGCATTTCGTGCTGGGGGGTAGGGTGATTGATAAATATCGAAGTAAATTGCTCCCTAAAAATGTTGAAGCTTTGGTATGCTAGCGTGATTGGATGTATGATGCAACTTTTGGAGGTAATCTTGTAGCATCTAATCTCATATTAAATTCCTACGATTTTGTTAATTTCATATTCTAAATACTTGTTTCCTTCCTTTATATAGCTGATCCAGATCAGGATGGAGAGGACTTATTTGAAGCCTTGCAAGATGTGATTTCACAGCCTCGTACTCCTCCAATACTATCACCATGACTAGTTGATGTGTTTCCTCCAAAGAACTTGGTATCCACATGAACTCAATACCTCATTTAAGTCTTTCCTATTGCTTATTTCTAATTTTATGAAGATAACAATTGAATCTTTCCATTTTATTTTCTGTTATGCAGGGGAGTACAATTTAGGTCTTTGCAAGATATTAGTTGAAGAGGATGTTGTGAGGAGAAGAAAACATTGATGCATGCTATTGGTTTTTTTTCTTCCAATTCCTTGTTTGGTTATTTTATTTGTGGAACATGTTAGAGGATTCTCAATTAGGTTTTTAAAGACGATGTTTATCAATATAACAATATCTTTCTTAAAAAATGCAACAGGTTAGGGATTGTTGAAGAGAATGCTTATCAACATCTTTATTGGTTTATGGTTTCTTCTTGGGAAAGCTTCTTTCTTAACTGGGCAGTTTTGTGATCATGAACTAGCCTTGTCCATAAGTTTATGGGGTAGAGCATCATTTGCATATCAACTTGTTTACTTAGCCAATGAAAGGAAATCTACATCTTTAAATGGGACCCAACTCAATTTAATAATGGAGGATGCAAAATTGCAAATTGCAGCATTTTCATGGGGTCCATAAGTCCATTGAAAGATTAATAGAAAGCCCAATTTGGATTAACAAAATGCACGAGGTTTGGTTTGAAAGCTATAAGTTATTTAGTAAATTAGGAATGTTATTCATAATCGGCTAGCCTAAACCGTGTAAAACCACGTAATAACCATGGAACCGAAACCATGTAAAACCGTGTAATAACCATTTAACTGAAACCATTTTAAAATCGTATAACCGAAACCGTTTACTAAATGGTTACGGTTTTGGATATGCAACCGTTTAGTTAAATGGTCTGGTTACGGTTTCTAACCTCAAGCACTCAAAACCGAACCGAACTGGACCGTTTAACCGAAACCCCACCGTTTAACACCCTTAGTTTTGGGTGTGACAGAGCTTGGTATCAGAGCGAGAAGCTCTTTCTACATTCACAGACAACGGAATAAGATTAATGACTTACAAGAAATTAAACATGTAATAAACAAAAAAATTAACAGGGGGTAAATGTAAATAATAAACAATAACGAAAAATGTAGAACACTAACAATAAGCTTTAATAAAGACTGAAATATGGCAGAGGCCATTACATAGAAGTTCAAAATGGAAGTACTACTTCCAGATACAAACATTAGAGAAATAAATGGAAAGTAAAGGCTAAAAATAAAGAACTACATAATCCATGATTAAAAAAAAAACTACATAAAGTCAGGCTAAAGTAACAGAGACCAAATCCTAGGTATGAAATTGAAGCTGGGGGACTACTCCTGTGGAGGAACATCGCTCTGCAGAGGCTGAGCCTATCGAGAGTCAACTCGGTAGTAGGAATCCCAGAAATGAAGGCGCTGCTCAACGGAGCCTACTCTCCCCTCCAGGGAAGTGAAACCCTGATCCATCCATGTCGACATCTAGCCAAGCTGAGTGTGGAGACCTCGGAATTGTGCCATCATGTCAGACCAACCATAGGACTCAGGCACCTAAGGTGGCACCCGAGAACTAGAAGCTCCTGCCGGCCCATAGGAAGGTAGATCTCCAAACTGTGTACTAGGATCCACCGGATCACCCTCCTGCTCACCTAACCCAGCTCCCTCTGCTACCTCATGCCCCTCCTCCATCTCCTCCTCCTCAAACTCTGGATCACTCTCTGGTTCCCCCTGCATCTTCATCTTCTGGATGGAGGTTTTGCGGATAGGCTTCGACCTATCGCCTCCCTCATACTCGCCAGCAAGAGTAACCCCAAAATATAGGAACACATGAGAGTCAAGAATCTCCCATAGGGCAGGTTCCCATCTGATGGGTTCTGGGCATTGTAGGGCATCAGCTGCATCAGTAAGTAAGGGAGGTTGATCACTGGACCCCCGTTGCCGGCCCTCAGCAAGCAATAGGTGATGTATGCCCGAAGCATAGAAATGTTACCCCGGTTCCTGCACTTGGGATAGATGTTATAGGAGATGCACCTGCTAATAATCCTGGCAGTGGGCTTGTAATCTCCCTCAGACTTCGGAATTCCTTTAGCCCCAGTCAAAGCTTTGAAGACCGTCCTCCTGGTCTCCAAAGAAAACATATCAGAAATATCCACCCTAGGCTTATAATAGCACCTATTGCCTGTATCGGGCAATCCCAAAATCTCTGCTAATGTAGCTATAGTGAACTTTATGTCTACCCCTTTCACCTTGCTCTCTAATCCAAACCCTTGCACCCCAGAAGCCGGTACAAGGTTGCAGTAGAAATATCAAACCAAGTTCGGGTAGTATGGCAGCATAGGAGATAGCATCGGTGCCCAACCTAGGGCATTGAACTTGGCATAGAGCCCGTACTGGTGGAAGTCATCTACTTACACCACCCTACCATTCACAATGTTCTTAGAATAGAACTTCGCCCAATCTTGCGAATGCTCGTACCTGGAGAACCAAAATCGGTCAAACTCCGGTTCCTTAGATGAGGAATCTTCTTCGAGTGATGGAGAAGGTACTGCCGAAGGTGAAAAAGGCAATGGGTCTGACTGCAGGTGCTTGCGGGTCACTACCTTCCTTGCCGTGTTGTGTCTGCCGCTTGTAGACATGGCTACTGCAAAGCAAGAAGAAGGAGAAGAGAAATTAGGGCATAAAACAGTAAAATCAAACAAAAAGAAACGAAAAATGGGGACAACAGTACTATAACAGTAAAAATTGCGAAGAAAACTTACTTGGACTCGCGTAGATGCGCGGGAAACTTGAAAGGATGCTTGGATTTGGTGGGGAATTAGCCAAGAAGCTCTTTGGAGCACTGCCCTTGTGGTTTGGAGCTCTCAAAATAGGTTCTGGAATGAAACAATGGACTCACAGACTGTTTATAACTGAGCCCCGATTCTCTGGGTGATGCACTGGGCGATTGAGCCAAACGCCAAAGAATGGAATTTCAGCAGAAATGCAAATATTAACTCATGGGCTTATGTCTCCTATAATGTAATATTAAAAATATATAATAAATAACAATAATAAGTAAAATACACAGATGTATACAAGGTAGGATAAATAAGTAAGAAATTACAAGAACAATATTTTTTTTGTAGCCTAATTTGGGCATAAATATTATGCATAAAGCAATATATATATATATATATATATATATATATATATATATATATATATATATATATATATATATATATATATATATATATATATATAACTTTGGTTGTATGAACCTCTGTGTGGGTGATGTGTGTGAAAACTCAAACATAGATATGTAGTCATAAATGGTAATGTGTGGTTGCGAAGTTTTGGGAATTTAGACATTACTTATAACACTATGCCTGCAAGTAGGCCATACCTTACCCATAGCCTAGCCAAACTAAGGTTAAACACAATAGGTTTATAGAGAAAAATAAGAAATTTATACACTGTACATATCCCTACCTGAGTGTGTGTTAGACCCAGTAGAACATTGTAGCATTGTGTGCAACCTCGAGCTAATCTATTTAACTTCCTGTCTATGTTGCTTTAATTACCTATAGTGTTGAGCATGATTTTGAGTTAAGTGACAATAGAAACCTAATACCTAGAAATTCTCCATGGCAGGATCTGACTGTGTTGTTCGGGCTTGGAGACCCTAGCAACATGCTCTACATTAGGCGACCGATGAAGAGATTAGCTTGGATTCGAGAGATACAGTCCTGAGCAGAGAAGCAACTGATTGTTTACTTGGCACTCGTAGACACTAGTGGACCAGCGGAGCGTGCCATGTACCTTACCCTAGCTGAGGAGGTTAAGAGTGATATAGGATACCTATACATATAGGCCTTTATGACCGGAAAGAAGTTGGAGAGACTCGCGTGCTAGGTACAGGTATAAGACTAAGTAACCATTGCTTAACATAGATCTTTAACATGTCATCTTGCATAATATACCATGGCATAAAACACCTCACAAACATAAAACTCTTAGCAGTAGGTAATATAGCAGGAAATATCCTTGTTAAATATCACATCTTATTGGAATGATAACATTATTACACTGAACTGTGGAAATGACAATGTACATGTGATAGTTAGAGATTATATATTATTCTCGTTAAGGGTGTGGGAATATTGAACATAAAGCTTCTTTCAGAGAATCAATCATGGTCAATACTAGATCCAACTGAGGTGGTCGGTGTGGAAGACGCCCTCAATTTGTTCCAGAAGTTGAGCTATCGGACGGAGCCAAAGCTCAGAATTTTAAAGTATTGGTTACTTCACCAAGGGTACCAATGGCTGCCCGAGCTACTGTCGTTGCACCTCAGTCAGGTATGGCAGCTGGAGAGGTGAACACCATCGTGACCACCATGATGCGAATCATGCAACAACAACAGGAGTTACTAGGCTAAATGTCCACACAATTTGCGGCCATGATGCAAGAGCGAGCAGTGCCACCACCACCACCCAATCGGCCGATACAATTTCCACCAACTGTGCCCCAACATGCGGCGGGGCTCTACAGCTAAGGTGATGGAGAGATTCAAGAAGCTCTAGCCGCCTACGTTTTCTAAGATAAATTCTAAGCAATTCAGCCGGAACGGTGGATTAGCCTTGGAAAAGGCATTTGACGTACTTGAATGCATGGATGCACAAAAACTGATATGTGCTGGATATCAGCTACAAAATGAGGCAGAAGCATGGTGGAAGGCAACCAAGCCTAATTTAGAAGCATCTCATCCAAATCCCACCTGGGAACAATTCAAAGAAGTTTTCTTTAAGAACTACTTCCCTGAGAGCTTTAGAGACAAGAAGGAAGCTGAGTTCTCTGCTCTCGTTCAAGGAACCAAGACCTTGCTGGACTACTAGCAGCAGTTCAAAGATTTATTCCATTTTGCCTCGAAGCACATGAAGGGGGAAGCTAGTAAAACAAAGAAATTTGAAAAAAGACTCAAACCAGAGATCGGGTCTATTATGTCAGTCCTAGATATTCAGGACTATGCTCAAATGGTCAACAAGGAGAAGACTATGGAAGACAGATTGAAGGAGAAAGAGAAAGCTACGGTGTCGCCCGGCTTAGGCAAGAGGCCAAACAACTATCCGAATTTTGGATGATTGAACAAGGTTTTCCGAGGAACTAGTTCGAGCCCTAGCTCGACTTAGTATCGTCAACCAGATGTGGGCCAAACCCCTTTTTGCCCCATTTACAGTCGGCCTGCCCAACTAATTGCAAGCCAAGCGACAACTGTAACCCCACTAGCTCGACCTGCAATGAGCCAAGCAAGCCACATCACCGGCCATGTTTACGTGTGCCACAAGGCAAGACATATGGCAAGGAATGCATGCCCCGCAGATACAACACATATATGCCAATCCAGTCCCACGCTCGACCTTTCCAGCCACGGGACAATCAGACTCGAGGAAAAGTGTTCATGTTGACCAATGAAGAAGCGGAGGCGAATCCCAAAGTGATGATAGGTAAGTCCACCTAACACTACTAAATTGTAGGAAATAATCTATTGATGCAAGAAAACTTAATTGCATCCTTATTTTATACAAACCCTAGGTACCCTTATTATCTCGTCTGCCCCTGCACGAGTGTTATTCGACTCGGGTACATCCCATTCTTTTGTTTTCAGCACTTTTGCGAGTAGGATAACTGTTTAACCAAGGGACATCAGGCACGATTTAGTAGTTAGTACACCGACCGATAGTGTCGTGAGCCTGAAGGAAGTTTACGACCCCTGTCTGGTGGAAATTTACGGGAAGAACTTAACCGCCTGTCTGATTAAGTTTGATATGAGGGATTGTGACGTGATACTAGGCATGGATTGGCTATCCGACTATGGAGCGAATGTCATGTGTGTAGAGAAGAAGATCACATTCAAGTTGGATGATGGCCCCTCGGTTTTCACTTGCCAGAGTGAACCGATCAAAAAGTCCAAAAGAATAACTTTATCCGCCCTCCAGGTGCAAAAGTTGTTGAATGATGGATGTCAGGGCTATTTGGCCATGGTAATGGATGCCGAGACAAAGATAAAGCCATTGGAGGAACTTAACATCGTTAGAGAATTTCCCGACATTTTCCCGAAAGATCTGACCCAGCTACAGCCAGATCGTGAAATGGAGTTCACAATCAATCTAATTCCTAGTATGACACCGGTATCCAAGGCACCGTACCAAATGGCACCCATTAAATTAAAAGAATTGCAGGTCTAATTACAAGATTTGCTGAAGAAAGGACTCATTCGACCTAGCGTGTCTCCTTGGGGAGCACCTATGCTGTTCGTGAAGAAGAAGGACGGTGGTATGCGAATGTGCATCGACTATCGAGAGCTGAATAAACTTACGATTAAGAATCGATACTTGTTGCCACGCATCGATGACCTATTTGATCAACTGCAGGGAGCAAGAGTCTTCTCTAAGATTGATCTTAGGTCCAGATACCACCAATTGAAGATTAAGAGCGGCGATATTCATAAGACGGCGTTTAGAACTCAATACGGACATTATGAATTTTTAGTATTGTCGTTCGGGTTAACCAACGCCCCAACAACATTCATGGACATGATGAATAGGGTGTTCCATGATGTGTTGGACAAGTTCATCATTGTATTCATCGATGACATTCTAGTATATTCTAAAAGTGAAGAGGAGCATGCTCGACATCTTATGTTCATGTTGCAGTGATTACGGGAGCACCAGCTGTTCGCCATGTTCAGCAAGTGTGAATTTTGGCTGCACCAGATTGGATTCTTGGGACATATCGTCACCAAAGATGGCATCAAGGTAGACCCTAATAAGGTGAAGGCGGTTCTCGAGTGGGAGACTCTGAAGAATGCCACTGAGATCCAAAGCTTCTTGGGTTTAGCCAGGTACTACTGCCGGTTTATTGAGAATTTCTCATGCATCTCGACACCCATGACAAAGCTAACAAAGAAGGTGCAAAGTTTGAGTGGACTGACGCTTGCGAGAAAAGCTTTAAGGAGTTAAGGAATCGATTGGTGACGACGCCAGTGTTGACTATTCTAGATGGCACCGGAGGTATGGTAGTATACACCGATGCATCTCGAACAGGATTGGGTGGTGTGTTGATGTAGAAAGGTAAGGTGGTCGCCTCTGCCTTAAGGCAGTTGAAAGAACGCAAAAAGAACTACCCCACTCATGACCTAGAGTTGGCTGCAGTGGTTTTCGCGTTGAAAATTTTACGACGTTATCTCTATGGTGAAAAGAGCGAGATCTTTAGCGACCATAAGAGTCTGAAGTATTTCTTTACCCAGAAGGAGTTGAATATAAGACAGAGACGGTGGTTAGACTTGGTAAAGGATTACGATTGAGAGATTCAATGCCACCCTGGCAAGGCCAACGCAGTAGCGGATGCATTAAATAGGAAATCCCAGACCGCATCCCTTGTTTCCTTGGTTGTTAGCGAACAACTGATAAAAGAAGTTTGAAAGTTTAATCTGGAACTCATGATCGAAGGAATGACTATGCAACTAGCAGCTATGGATATACAACCGTCGATCTGGGAAGAGATAATTGAGAAGCAGCCCAAAGAGTCTGCTTCATTCCAATCCACCAATAGTACTTCTTCAGATCCTTGTACATCTTTGTGCTTCTAGGGTGGATTGAGTAGGGTCAATTATGTGCCTCTTTAAGAATTCGGTCCTGCATATCATAGTCACCAGGCACGCATAATCTATTTTTGAATTTTAATGCCCCATCGTGGGCCAGTGAGAAGTCTAGGTCCCTGTGAAATAGATTATGCGTGCCTGGTGACTATGATATGCAGGACCGAATTCTTAAAGAGGCACATAATTGACCCTACTCAATCCACCTTGGAAGCACAAAGATGTACGAGGATCTGAAGAAGTACTATTGGTGGATTGGAATGAAGCAGATTATAGCTATATACGTGTCCAAATGCCTCACCTGTCACCAAATAAAGGCGGAAAGACAAAGACCGTATGGGTTATTGCCGCCACTCCCTATTCCCAAGTGGAAATGTTAAAGAATTACCATGGTTTTCGTGACCAATCTACCCAACACCAAGAAAGGGATGAATGCAATCTGGGTGATTGTCGATGGACTGACAAAGGTGGCTCACTTTATTCCCATCAGGATAAGCTATTCGATGGAAAAGCTCGCCCAACTATACATTGAGAATGTAGTCCGCCTGCATGGCGTGCCCATCAGCATCGTATGCGATAGGGACCCCCGATTCACCTCAAGATTTTAGAAGAGTCTACAACAGGCACTGGGATCTCAACTAAATCTCAGCACGGCTTTCCATCCTTAGATGGACGGACAGTCCAAAAGAACCATTCAGACTCTGGAGGACATGCTCAGAGCCTGTATACTAGAAATGAAAGATAGTTGGGATGCCCACATACCCTTGGTGGAATTTGCATACAACAACAGCTACCACTCCACCATTGGTATGGCACCGTATGAAGCTTTATATGGTCAGAAGTATAGTACACCATTGTATTGGGATGAAGTTAGAGAACGGAAGTATCTTGGGCCTGAAATGATACAGTCAACCTACGAGAAGGTGGATGTAATCAGAGAAAAGATTAAAGTAGCCTAATCCAGATTGAAAAGTTATGCCAACAATCGGAGGAAGAATATTGAATTTGGGGTTGGAGAGAAGGTGTTTCTCCGAGTATCTCCAACGAAGGGGTTGCTACGCTTCAACAAGAAGGGCAAACTAAGCCCAAGATATATTGGTCCTTACGAAGTCCTCAATAGAGTGGGACCCATAACGTATCGATTGGCACTACCACCATCCTTGCAAGGCGTCCATGATGTCTTCCATGTGTCAATGCTAAGGAAGTACATCAACAACTTGGCACATGTACTCTCAGCTGAACCCGAACAACTAGATGCGGATATGACCTTCGAGGAGCAGCCAACGGAGATATTAGACAGAAAGAAACATAACCACCATAACCGCATGGTCGCATTCGTCAAGGTTCTATGGGGAAATTGTCCCATAGAGGAAGCATCGTGGCAATGCGAAGAGGAAATGCAAGAAAAGTATCCCCGACTCTTCGAACTTTAAGGTAAGCCAATTTCGAGGATAAAATTTTTGTAAGGTGGGGAGAAATGTCAAACCAGCCCCTGACTAACTGGAATTTTGGATGAAGGACAAGGACCTTTGACTAGACACCTAAACACACTATGGCGCATCACTCCAGTGGTTGAATTCAATGGAGAACCCCCGAGGATGTTCTCGTATATACTTGTCAGAAGATGGGTTGCAAACCCATGTAGCTGCACTGCCCACAGCATGATGTATTGCATTAACCCCAAGTACTCTCTCTCCTATCCATATATGTGGGGCCTACACCTGTTCAGATGTGTGTCAAACCTTGGATGAGGTGTTGGTTCAATGCCCAAGTCATAGGCCAAGCACCTGTGCAAGCCCAAGGCCTATACAACAATGCTGCATTCTCTGGGTGATGTACTGGGCGATTGGTCCAAAGGCCCAGAGAATCACCCAGAGTGGCTGAAATGAGTTTAATGGACTCCAAACATGTGGGGACCACCCATACAGACCATGAACACCCTATAGGGGTAGATCAAAATTCTAGGAACCATTACCCACCCCTGGAGCCATGTGGACCCCACCTGTGTAGCCAGAAAGGCCCAGAATGTAGTTAAAAATGCATTCTTAGGAAATGGACTCTGAGGCCAAACAGGCCTTAGTCGGCCCAACTCTATAAATAGAGGGGGGTAGCTGCCATTTCGTCCTTGCTGCTGTAGCTGAACTAGAAAGAGAGAAAGAGAAGGAAAAGGAAGAAGAAGAGAAGGAAAGGAAGAGAGAAGAAGGGAGGGAGACTTGTGCTGCTTACAGAGCACTAATCCAGCTGCATACAACCTCTAGGTAAGGATCATAATCCCTGTATGCTGTTGTTCTCTATGGTTGTTCTTTGATCTCTGCTCTGATGGTAGTAACTCTGGCTAGTAATGCTCTAAACACCATGGGAATGCCTTGGGATGCTTCAGATCTAACATGCAAAGCCATTGCATGTAAGATCTGATCATAATATATCAAACTATGCTGCTATTTCTGCAACTGAGACTGAAGTCAGTCTCTGTGCTTGACTGCACTGCATAGTTACACCCTGAACAGGTAGTCTGGGCATGGATCTTTACATGCATAGTGATCCTTGCATATCTTAGCATAGGATCAGTGTCCTGCCATGAAAATATATATAAAAGAAGCCCTGCATGCAGCCCAAACTGGATCCTTGAGCTTGAGCTCAACCTGGATAGCTGTTCTCTGTGCTGTCAGAACACCTCCTGGCTTCCAAATTGGGCACCAAACCCATAACCATTTAGACCAATGGATTTTACTCCAATTATGGTCCATGACCATCCCTCATGCATCCCTCATCAAATTCATGGCAGCCCCTGCTACAAAATCCAAGCAAAACTACCCAAACTCGTGTCAAATAGGCTCTGGAGTTTGGGCAATGCACTGGGCGATTGGCCCAATCACCTAGTGAAAGGCCCAGAGATATAAATTGTGCTCATTTTGTGTCTTGCCTTTTTGTACCATCACCAGTGATCTATGGGCTGTGTGATGAGGTGGTAAATTACCAAAATACCCCTCTCCACTTATGCTTGTTGTCCTTTATACCCTGGGTACTCAAGTGGGCCCCGCAAGGCTAGGTAACCATGTCCAGGATTGTTTTCAGCTGAACTGCTGACCTAGGTACTGGTTTGTGTGACTGTTTGGGTCATGTTTTGGCTGACTATGCTATCAAAGTACCAAGTCAAATAAATTCCACATCTCTGGTTGATGCACCGGGAGATAGACCAGAAAGCCGAGTGCAAGACCCAAAGAAATCCCAAGTAATACTAGTGTGAATACAAAGTCAGACCAGTAAGCCTAGACTAACACTAGGATAATAATGCAACTTTAAATAATAATTGACACACATTTATGATCCGATAAATTAGGTTTTGATCCCGTGCTCGAGGTGCACAGTCAGACACCAGCTGGAACAAAATCGACAGCTGAACCAGTAGGATCGGAACAAGGTGAGTGAAATTACATTGTGTATGTAAATGCGACATGGCTAATATGTCAACACAAATTATAATGATACTATCACACTATTCACTTACTTCAATTACTGTAAATTCTATTGAATAAAGAATGCTTGTCTGATGAATTCTGTGTATGGACGTTGAATGCTGTATGTGAATTGCTAGATTAGATGTCGTAGCTGGCTTGGAAATGAGGCCTGTGGTAGCCCATAGAATGGGATACAGTTGACACCATCCGACTCATACGATGCCATATAGATGCATTGGGCTAGAGTATCATCACCTATGCTACGCACCCTTGCCAATATGGGTTAAGATGTTGGATGCCTTTGAGAGTGACCATATGAAAGTGAAAAAGAAAAGAAAAAGAAAAGAAATGAAAAGAGAAAAGAAAAGAGAAATTTTATGCATAAAAAAGGTGGTTATGGGCTATATGCTAGAAAAAAAATGTGACATGTGAAAGAAAGGATGGATGCCTCACAGGTTAATCCCATAGGGCTGGTCGGGCTGACCTTGGTGATTGATGTGGGAGTTGATCGGTCCTCTCCGATAACTCAATGGGTGTATCATGGGAAGGGGTTAAAGCCTGCACCAGGGATACATGTATTGGGGATTATAGTAGCACTAGCCCACCTTAGTTGTGATGTTAGGTGGCTAATAAATAAAATGAGCTGCACCTCATGTAGGACTCATATGGTTGTGCTTGCATGTGCATGCATGGTGACATTTTCATTCATAGGCTCAATGGAGGTCATACTCTGTCATATATGTTTTTGTTAGATGATCCTACAGGTGGATGTTACTGTGGCGGGGAGGCTTATCTCCCGGAGGCGAGCTATGGTGGTTATGACGATATTGGTATGGACTCAGAAGAGGTCATACCACTGGTACGAGTATTTTCGATGGTAGCTGAGGAAGACCCGTGAAGGGTGTAGCTGACTCTGTTTTGACCTTGGGACTCCTTTTGTTTTTGTTGGAGAATCCATCTTTTGTATAGCTTTGTTTTTTGGGCTCGGGTTGCCTTACCCTGTTTATATTCTTTTGTATAGAGCTGTGTCAGATAGAGTTAGGAGCTGTTGATGTTCTGGGAGTGAGAGAGAGAATGAACTAAAACACTGTTGATGTGTATATTTTCCTTTCTTTGTTTTTCCCTTTTAAGTTAATTCAAATATAGCTATCTACAGCACTCTGTGTTTTACATCTTGTAATGTTGTGGATGTGTGTGTCTGTGAATGGATTAACTACTTCTAGATCCTTGGGGTTTGGTGGATTGCTACAGTGTAATTCGGGTCACCTATCTAATTCTCCTAGGGGTTGGTTTTGGGTGTGACACCGATAGCCATTACTACCCCTGACCTGGCCTCTCTCCCCCACAGGCAACAGGTGCTTTGACTACCCAACACATAAACCCCTGTTGGTAAGGGTCGTACCATAAGGGGACAAGAATCCTAACCACAGATATACTATATGCAAGTCCTATCATCCCAAGAGATATTCTGGGTGCATCAACGTCCCATTCCATCTAGTACCCAGGTACCAGCACGGCATGACGCATACAGAGTAGGATGACAATCAATGAATTTCATAAACATATCGGGGGTTCCAGTACTGGTATTTCTGACACCGTAACCCGATACAATAAAGAAGCAATTCGTATATTCATATTCGAATTAGTTCACAATCAAGGTAAATAATGCAAATATGCAAGATGCTTATTAATAATATAATAGCATGATAATGAATATCTAATGAATAGCAAACCCAAATAATCACCCAAAACCCACTCACCTAATTTGGGTATCGTCCGATGTGGTTGACATGGATCTCCCTGATACGCGTTCTTTCCAAAAAGTTGGGTGACATAAAGATGCGAGAGCAAGTGTTAAAATATGTGTAAAGGGGTCCCATTCTATGCCCCTAAGGTTAAAGTTGAGTTTTACTCAAGACTGCATGGACGGACTCACAGACGGAAGCAACAGAGTAAGTCTTCCCTGGCTCCGTTCAGGCCAAAAGGTCAAGATAAGAAGAACGGATTCACGGATGGAACCTCATCATGGATCCGTTTGATCCCCGAGACATTCTTGAGAGGGAACAGAACCATGGATGGAACCAGTAGGTGAATCCGTTCCTGGCTCCGCTTGAACCAGTCACCAAAATGCATTGGACGGATTCATGGATGGAACCACGACACTGGATCCGTTCATGCATCCGTCAAGGTTCTTTTCGAGGTTTCTAAGGATTTTCCTCTCCATCTTGGAACCTGGAGGTCACATGGCCTTCAAGGTCATGGAGGGGAGTCAAAGGCCTTCCTAGGGTCACTAGAACCTAGTCCCGCCCCATAGGTCCAAGGTCACACAAGGATCCAACTCCTTAGGTCCAAGCATAAAGTTTAGGGTTTAGAAAATCATAGAACAGCAACAATGGCTGAAATTGGGCTGAGTGGAGCTGATATTAGGGGTAGGTCCTCCTTAATGGAACCCCATTAAGGGCTAGCTCCACCTTGAGTCCCAAATGGAACCCTAGGTCAACTCTTCCTTAGCAAAACTCATCTAAACCTAAGAATAAATAGAGAAGGAGATGTAATAGGATGGACACATACCTAGGTGAGTGGAGCTCAAACCCCAGCTTCAACCAGCCTTGAAGATCCACCTTCCACTCTCTCCTTCTTCCCTTTTTCTTCTTTTCTTCTATCCTTGTCCGGACAGCAAGAGGAGAGGAGGTAGAGCAACAAGACCCCTCTTGCTTCCCCTTCCTTTTTCTTTCTTCCCCTCCCATTCCTCTTCTTTTCTCCTTCTTCTCCTCCACAGTTTGGCTTGGAGGGGGAGAAATGGGAAATCTAGAGCTAAGCCCTCCTTTTATAAAAGAAATGGGCTTTAGGGCTTATTTGCCTAGGTCCCCCAAAGCTAAGAATCCCTTTTTATTCAAAGTGGGCCTTAAGGTCAGTTTGGTCATGGTTCCTAGCGCCATTAGGTCCAATTAGTTAGCATATGTTTGGCTTAGCTTAAGGTCCTAAAAGTGTATTTTAGTCTAGGGCTTGTTTGGATCAATCCATTAAAAGAGAATTCTTATTTATTTTAGTTAAGTCTTGTGGGCCCACTTTCATGGCCCAACAAAACCAAGAGAAGGTAAGGGTGGGGGTTCCATCTTATCCGAGGACTTAGTCATTGTGTCCGAAACATGGGGACATGGGCCCCACATGAGAAAACAACAAAAGGGCAAGAAACAACACGGACAGATCCACGAATGGGACCAGTCTTGTGAGTCTATTCGTGACTCCGTTGCTGCTGCAAGGGTCCAAAATCACAAGAAAAGTTGCGGGGCTCTGATCCACACTTCCAGGACTTCTAAGGGGACAAGTATACCAAAACTTAGGGTTCAAGGCTTAGCCATGGTGTGGTCCAATCGCCCATCAAGGTGTGAACACCATCATTGTGTTCGGGTTTTCCCCCTTGACTGTTACAGTCCAAGGTCATAGGTGTTGACCATTGGCATCATGGCATCACCCGTCAGTAAAAGTTCAATTTGACCCGGGATATTAGGGTGTATCTTGGGTACGGGTGTAACATTCCCCTAACCTTATAAAAATTCCATCCTTGAAATTTGATGTGCCTGAGGGCTCCAATAAGTGAGGACACCATAAATAACAATACTTCCTACTCAACCACTACTTGGACTATGTTAGAGGTCCAGTCAAAAGTGGGGCAGTGCCAACACAGTACACCATAGGTCAGGGACTCACAAACTCTCTTCCTTATGGAATCGCATCACCACAAGGGATGTGGTTTAAGGTAACCCTAGGCCTAATTGGGTTAAAAGTCGATGCTTTAAAATATCCAAGGAGATTAGGACTTCAGATACAAGGTTAAACCATAAGGAACACAAGGTCTATTTGATCTTCTAGATCAGGTCGGTATCAAACTCTCATTATCTTGAGTTACAAGGTCAAGCTTATACTATCCTTCACACACGGTTCTTGTCTTGATTGCTTTCACTTCAGATCCTTTCATTATCTAACCCAACTTTAGAATGAATTGGAATATTGATGGAATCTCCTATTGTTCACTCCTAGTACGGAGGGAACGTATCTGGTGACTGTAGACACTGAATTTTGTCACCCCCCCGACGATGATGACAATAGGACACAGACAGACATCGGTATCTCTCTTAAGAAGGACTCTTGTCCCTACATCTAAACCAAATCACCCTAACATCCCTAAAATGACTTATAAGATCCTTTTACTAAACGCTGAAGGAGGTACTGCTTACCTTCCCCAACCACAGTAGAAAATTTTTTAAAGAGTCAAAAAGGAGAAGAAAACCCAAAAAGACCAAGCGCACAAACCCAGACAGAACCCCAATACTAGAGGAGCCCATTTAAGGCCCAAAATCAAGGGAAAGTGGCACTGCGCTCCCATGGCACCGTGGATACTTCCACGGCACCGTGGGGGCCCACCACGGTACCAGTGTACTTTTTCCATGGTGCCACAAAGGGGTGTGACATCAGCCTGCTGACGTCACCCACGACGCCGTGGAAAAGTCCTCCATGATACCCTGGACACCTCCACGGCGCCGTGGAGGTGTTATCTGGCCAGGACTAAGGGTCCCCCCTCCCTTATTTTACACAATTTTCGGGCAGGGAGACCCTCCCAGCTCATTCTTTGGCCCCTTTTTCCCCAATTCTCTCCCTCTTGAGCATCTGTTGGAGCGAGACTCCGAAGGTATGGGTAGATCCTTCGATTATCCATTCGAGTAAAGAGCGGTTCTTATCCTGCAACTTCATTATCCCTTCAGTGTATGGATAGCAAAAAATCCCCTTCGCAGTCGTTATTCTGTTTGCATACAAATAACAAGAATCCCTTATATAGCTGTTACTCTGCCCGAAGTTTGAGTAGCGAAACCCATCTCATATAGTCCTTACTCTGTCCGACAAGAGAGAGACAAGCCGATCGTCCGTCTCCACCTGAGCCGTGGGACATCACACATTTTGCACTCGGTGCGCTTTCCTTTATTTCGCATATTTCTTGACAGGTATCTGTCTCTTTCCTTCTTATTATTTTTGGCATAATGTAGACAATTAAAGTAACTCGTTTTAGTATACATAGTAAATGATTTTTCCTTCTTTGTCATGATTAGTGCATCATAACTTAGCCTTACATGTTAGTATAGAATATATTACTAAGGGAGAATATTCAAAAACCAGCATCTAGTAGAAAGACCGGTTTATTCGGGCGAGGTGGGTGCCTAACACCTTCCCACCCTCGTAACCTGACTACTTACCCTGAATCTCTGACCAGATCATATGGAATCACGTAGCCCTTTTCGCTAACCCCGGATGGGACTACACCCATTGGGTCTTAGGCCCTAATCCTAGGTGGCGACGCCATTTCTTTATAAAGCATGATCCCAGTCCCCATGATGATATATCGGAACGATACACCGTTATTCATCGAAGACAATCCTTGTCGCCAAGAGGCTGAGGAACCCTCGTCCCGAGGACCACGGTACTTACAGTGACCCATTACTCCATTTACACCTATCGTTGGAAGAGGTCCTGTCACTTCTTTCAGTTCCAACTTTCACAACTACATGAGCCCACAAACTAATTACCCGACAGAAGGTAAGTTTATATCAGCCCCCTTTTGAGAGCTAACATTCACTTCATAGTCTCGGTCCAAGTCAACTCTTCTAAGTGATGCCCCAAGTCAGGCAAGCCTTACTAATTAGCCTACCCGTGGCTTACCCAGAGCCAACATCAAATTTATTAACTATTAACCCACATATAGCTTGACTAAGGCCAGGGCTCAAGCCAGCCAATACATTAAGATTAAGGCTAAAGTCATACCAGCTGTGCAGGGAAACCTCATAAGTCAAGCATTTAAGGATTTAGGAAGGTACTTATTTGGTCTCAAATCCACAATATATATATCATACTATTATATAAAAGCATGTTGTGGCAAATCTTTCAGTTACCTATTCTACCCTTCATTCTTATCTAAAATTTCATTATTCAATTCTTAATCTTTATGTCATTTTTTCTTATAATTCCATAATCTTAGGTACCCTTAGTAAAAATTAATATTAATAATATGGGAAATTATTAACGTAGCAAGGGTCTGTTATTTATCCAAACATAACAAGACACTAACTATCCTTTTAAAACTATAGTTAAGGATAAAATTGGAAATAAATTTAGGATAGAAAGGTCAATTCACATTATTAGCTGCAATTCAATAAAAAATTAGGTGAAGATAGTACACTTTTGACTTTAAGGGTATAAATGTAAAATGATTCTCGTATCGCCAGAGCCTTCGATCACTCCGACAGAGCCCTCCTACCCCAATTTTCTAACGCCATGTCGCCACCCCTCGAGTCTCTACAATCAAGCTTTTCGATGGTGTCTTCTAGTCGTCTGAAATTGAAAGGCAAACACTGGTTTGACTCTCTCTCTCTCTCTCTCACATGGAACCTACCCCTTCCCGCAAGATTTACTCCCAAGAAATCCCCCTTCTCTCCACTCAAAAATCCCTCTTTCTTAAGATTTTTCTTATGTTAGTTATATCCGTCAAATTTGGGCTTCTATTTAATTGCAGTGTAGTTCTGCAGAAGTGGGAAAGACACAGACAAAAATTTAAAGGGCTTCTCTCTTTGTGTGCTCTGTGTTTTTCAAGCTTGGTAATATCGGTTTTGATCTTTCTATCAAAGCCACCTCTTACCCGTAGGACACGGTTGCAGCGGCAGTATATCATCTTCTTGCAAGATATTCAAGGATCGTACAGGTTTGGGAGGGATCTTCCATAGCGCTGTTCAGGTCAGTTCAAGTTACTAAAAGAATGGTGAGAAGGGAGTTTCCTTTTGTGGTTCTGGGGGGATGGATTCTAATCGATTTGATGGAGATTCTAGAGAAGGCATTCCTAATTTAAAGGAGCCTCTTTTAAATGGGAAATCTGATTCAGTATCTTTCCACAGTGGGGAACCTTTTTCTCATGAAGATTCGTGGTGAGAGGAGAGTTTGTAAGAAGATTGAAATTGAAATTCTGGGCAAGTAGGGATGGGGTGGCTAGTTTGAAAGAAGGTGATGAGGTGGCAGAGAAGAGTTAGATGGGTAGTCTGGTCTGGCTCTTTCTAAGCCTTTTACGCATTCTAATTTAAAATCCAGTCTAAAGAAGATAGTTGGCACGGCTATTGAGAAGGGAGTGGACGTGATGGAGATGACTAGGATCGTGAGAGACACGCAGCCAGAAAAGGAAGGAGTGGCGGTATTGGCTTACAAGTCCTCTTCAAATTTTGAAAGATTAAAGCGGCTGGCATCGGAGAATCCGTCCATCCAGGGATCTTATGATAGAGGTACAGGTTATTCCACTTCCTTTACAGCTTCAATGCTTAAACCCGAGAACCTTATTTCGGGTTTCTCTTTGGGAACAGATAATGTGGGCACAAAGAGGGGGACTAAGTTTCTACCACAACGAATTTCTTTGTCCCCTAAGGTGTGTGCTAGAGCAGGGATGGACAGGCCAAGTAAGGTGGGTGGTGAACCCTCAAATCAATCTCTTTAATGAACTGCATCTCTTGGAATGTTCAGGGCATGAATGTCCCTGTTAAGAGAAGAGGGATTAAGAGGGTGCTGCATGAGAACAATATTGAATTTGCAATTCTGATTGGAACAAAAGTTAAATTTGTGAAATGTTCTTCTATCTTTGACCCTTTCATGCATGGATGGTAGCACATTCATAATGGTGAAGCAGGCTCAACTATTCGTATATGGATGGGATGGGACAAAAAAGGCTTTCAATGAAGAGGAGATTCAAAAATCTGATCAGTACATCCATGTTAAGGTGACTGTTTGAGGTACCTCTCTTTCATTGTTTTGCACTGTTGTGAATGCTTCGAACATGATGGAAGGTCGTAGGGATCTCTGGAAGCAAGTGGGTGCTATTGCTAATAGATTATTTGATCCTTGGGCTGTTTTTGGTGATTTTAATGTGGTGAGATATCAAAATGAAAAACTTGGAAGGGGACCCAATTCGGCAGGAGGCTGTGGATGAGCTCAACTCATTTATCTTTGATACGGAGTTAGCTGAATTAAAATGGACGGGGAACTATTCACTTGGAACAATCACCAATGTGGTACCTCTCGGATTTGTTGTAAGCGGGATAGGATTTTGGTTTAGGTGGAATGAATGATTCTCCTATTTTGATATCTTTTTTAGAAGGTATCAACTATTATCCTAAACCATTTCGATTTTTTGAAGCTTGGGTTGGGAGGGATGGTTATGATGATGCAATTTTAAAAACGTGGAATCTACCCTTTGGTACGTCTCCTAATCCCATTCTCAGATTTGCTGCTCACCTTAAAAATGTCAAGCAAGAATTAAAGAAATGGAGTAACGAGAGTATGGGGGATGTCTTTCAAGCTGTCAAGGTTGCTGACATTGAACTGAAGCAGATTCAATGTGATCTTGCTTCTAACCCTGATGATTCGGGTCTGGTTTCTTTGGAGTCTGAGGCGAAAAAGAAATTATGGGAAGCCTTGCATATTGAAGAAAAGTTTCTCAAGGAAAAATCCGGGGTGAAAAGTACTCAGCTCGGGGATGGAACCAATAGTTTTTTTCATTAGGCAGAATAGGAATCATATTTTGGAGCTAAGAAGTGAAGCAGGTCAGGTTATAAAAGAGCCTAATCTTATTAAAAAGGAGGCGATTTCTTTCTACATGAATTTATTTGGAGCTAATGTAGATGATGGGGGGTTCTTTCTTAAAACTGTTCCTTTGCAAACTGGTTTGACCTGTGCACAACAAGATGGTCTAATTGGGAAGGTTTCAAATAAGGAAATTATGGACGTGTGTTTTCGCCATGAAGAATTCCAAAGCCCTTGGGGCGGATGGTTTCGGAGCTGCATTCTTTAAACACTCTTGGGAGTTAGTGGGTGAGGATCTTACTTTGGCAAAATTGTTTTTTTTTCCAATTGTTTTTTTCCCTATTCCATCAATGCCACTTTAATCAGTTTGATTCCTAGGACGGGTGATGTGACCTCTTTTGCTGGATATAAACCAATAGCTCTTTGCAACTTGTTTTATAAAATCATTACAAAATTTTTATCTAATAGGCTACAAGGGGTTATTGGTGAGGTGGTTAGTGACACACAATCTGCAATCATCAAGGGGCGATCTATTGTGGACAATATATTAGTGTGCCATGATGTGGTTAGAGGAATTGAACAAAAATGGGTGTATCCAACTGCTGTGCTGAAGATTGATTTGCATAAGGCTTATGATTCCCTAAGCAGAAAATTCCTATTTGAAATCATGGAGAGGATGGGGTTCCCTAGAAGATTTATTGGTTGGGTAATGGCTTGTGTTGATACTCCTTGCTTCTCGATTCTTCTAAATGGAAGTCCTACAAGCTATTTTCAGGGGATCCTCTTTCCCCTTACCTGTTCACTATTGCTATGGAAGGTTTCCCTATCTTGATGAGGAAATTGGTGGTCGAGGGTCGTATCAATTTGCTCCCAAGATGCAAGAGTTCCCACCTCTCTATTTTGGCTTGTTTGGATACTTTGGAGGAGTTTTATACCTACTCTGGGTTGAAACTTAACAGAGCTATGTCCTCTATTATTTTAGGGGGCCTTACCCAAACGGTTAGGTTGCAACGTTTGGAATTGAGGAACTTTGTGGATTCCAAGTTACCAATTCGGTACCTTGGAGTCCCTCTTATTTCTAGTAAGCTTTCCTTCGCAGATTGCTCCCCTATTCTTGACTTGGTGAGGCGAAAGCTCAATGGATGGAAGGCTCGTTTATTGTCCATTGCAGGCCCATTGCAATTCCTCAGTTCTGTCCTCCAAGGGTGCTACATATATTGGTCTGGAATTTTTGCCCTTCCAGAAGGTATCATAAAGAAGCTGGAGTCCTACTTATCAAATTTTCTTTGGACTGGGTCAACTCTGGAACGCAAGGTACATTACATCTCTTGGAATAATGTATGCAAACCAAAGGATGAAGGGGGCTTAGGAATCAGAAGAATCTTAGACATGAATCTAGCAGGTATTCTTAAACAAATCTGGTGGGTTGCTTCAAAAAAAGATAGGTTATGGGTAAGATGGGTCAATGCTAGATACTTAAAAAATGACTCTATATGGACTGTCAGAGCCCCTTAAAATTGCTCTTGGGTTTGGCGAAAGGTGCTGAAATATAGAGACCTAGCTGAACCATATATCCATCATATTGTTGGAAATGGCCGGTTAACTAGTTTACGGCTTGATAAATGGCACCCTCAAGGGGTGTTAATTAAGAGAATTGAAGAGCGTATTTGTTATGATGCTGGCTCCAATCGTCTTGCTTTGGTCTCGAACATTACTAGGGAAGGTACTTGGCACCCTAGATCATTTGGATCTTTTGACTTGATTAGTGCTTCGGGAGATCTCCCTAATATTCCCCTATTATAGAAAGAGGAAGATGACCTTATTATTTGGAAAGATTCCCCGAACTGCCTATTTACTAATAAATCAGCTTGGGGAATTATTAGGAGTTCTAGAAAGGTGGACTAGAGTAAGCTTATTTGGTTTGCTGGGAATATTCCTGGGCAATCTCTTACTACTTGGAGGTGCTTTATGGGGGCTCTTCCTACCAAAGATCAATTAATTGAAAGAAATATTCAAGTTGGGCCGAATTGTGTTTTTTGTTGGGCTGGAATTGAAAGCCATGATCATCTTATCTTTGAATGCTCTTTCTCAAAGACCATTTGGAGGAAAGTTACATCCTTATTTTTCAAAAGTGGTGGAGGGAGGGTCCTAATAATCTCAAAGATGTGACATCATGGCTGAACTATGCTGTTTGTGCTAACAACAAGCTTGACATCATTCCTATGCTGGCCTTTTGTGCTATGGTGCATCATATCTGGTTGGAACAAAATCAAAGGATATTTCAAATTAAGGTCAGAATTTGTGAGCAAATCTTTCGGGGTATAAAATTTGATGTGGCAACCAAATATGCAGCCTTTCCTATTTCGGGTATGCACAACTCTAGAAACCAATTCCTTGCTAATAATTGGGGGATTTAGGTGGTATGGACTTATGGTCCCAAAGGCTTGTACTTGGTTTAAACCACCTTCGCATATGGTGGCTCTTCATTGTGATGGCTCTTTGTCGGTGGAAAAGGCTTCTTATGGAGGTCTCATTCAGAATGCTACTGGCGATCCAATCCTGGCTTATGTTGGAAAAGGGGTGGATGCTTCGGTCCTTAGTATGGAGCTACTATCTATCTTTAGAGGGGTCTTTTGTACTTTGAAAAAGAACTTCTCAATTTTCTATTAGGTCCGACTCTAAATTGGCAGTGGATATTTTAAATGGTAAAATCATAGGCTCGTGGAGTGTGCAAGTGTTAAAAAGTTGGATTATTTTTCTCTTTGAGCAGTTGCGTCGCAAAGAAATCTGGCATGTGTGGAGAGAATTGAATCAACCCGCTGACTATGCAGTAGCCCTTGATGTTCGGGATGGGGAATCAGTTCTCTACCCCTTGGATTTCCCAAGAGAATTGTTGGATTTGATCCAAGGATATATGGACCAGAAAATTTATTTTAGATGTAATTGAGCTTGATCATTGTTTTGGTTGTATCCCCGGGGGCATGTCCTCGGTTTGGTTTGGGGGCTCTGCTCTTCCTCTTAGGCCTGTCGAAGGTTTGAGGGTAGGGGCTGCCTTTTTTTGTATATCCTTCTTTTTTTTACCTTTCTTTTTATACAATCATTCTTACTTGTAAAAAAGAACAAGTCATTGATTACATGTCTACTCTTGTTATTTGTGTGTGTTGTAAATGTTTTTATTAGGTGTTTCCTAACTTCGAGTAAATCACTGTGGGTAGTATCAACTAGTAAGCTTGATAGAGAAAAATTGTGCTCTTATACCACACTGCCACACCCCACTCCCCACACTTAGGCAGTGTGACTAGGGTACACGCTGTACCCTACACCTACACCAGGATAGACTTCTTTGCAGTGTCATGAATACTAGCCTAATAATTAATATACGATCAGAGTACCAGCGGAAGCGATACAGCATAAGATACAATACTACCATAACAGAATGTGGAAGCTAGAAAGTGATAATTATTTATATAGGTGGCAGTTTATTCCATCATCTAAGTTTAATAACCAAGCTAAACTTACATCCAAGAAGATCAAAAATGTATTTAATTATAAGCCAAAATTGAGATAATATTTGTTCAGACAGATCTCAAACCCCCAAACACTATTATGCTCCATAAGCACAAGCCTCGCAAGGACAGTCAGATCCATGCTCCTCGTCTCCAGGGGCACTCTAAACATCAAGCCTATATGTGTACGGATAGGAAGGATCCATATCCGCCGCCACCTCGTCACCTGCATCCAAGTCTAAAAAGAAGGACCCTTGAGGGATGAGCTCCACTAAGCCCAATGAGCAATCATATCATACAAGCAAGCACATATACATGATGCACAATCAAATGATGCATGAATGCCTTAGTTGATTTTTCACTTGACACATCAATCTAAGTCCAGGTCTGGTGCTATTACAACACCCTAGATAGTAGCCTTGGTCCCAAAAATGGCAGAGCCCAACGATGTCGAACCCGAGTTACAATGGGAGCCTGCGGTACTGAACTCCTCACTAAGATTGTCCATAAAACCCCTTGACAAACTCTGTCCTAGTATTTGGTCCAAAAATATGCTTGGCACCCGAACTTCTCAGTGGAATGCACGTGTGGGTTATCTAACACCTAACCCCTATCAGCAAAGGTCATAGCACTGGGATAGCACCATCCTAACCAGCATACAAACTACTGCATGAGAGGTACGCATATGTATATACTATAGGTCAAGTCCTTAGTGCCAAAGTCACGGTTGGCCTGACTATCCTCTTGCCCCTTCTAGCCTATAAGAATATGGTGAGTGTGATACCGAAGTCACGGTCGACTGGTCACAAACCCGTTTCTATCCTAATGTAGCAGTTATTTCTAATGTAGCCTTTATAATTATTAATGCAAGTCCTACGGGAACATCTCCATAAGCAACACATGGCAATCTCAAGTTCGGCAACCACTTACGACACTTGGATCCCATCGAACACATATCTTATCACATAATCACATATCCACAATCACAATCCATCATTAATAGTTCAAATATAATTATAAACATTCCTAGGCATCTATCATTCAACATGATCAACAACCTAGCAAAACTAACCCTAACTAGAAATGACATAGACTCCAAATACCTACACTGGCATTCATAGTGAGTATAGCGTCAAAGGCATCTTAGGCACATAAGGACAGCATATGCATGAATTGCATTTATAAGACATGCGGGAGAAACACTCCAAAATTAACGCAAGTATCTAATCCACTCACAATTCGTCATAATCTAATTTATCTTGGATTCCCATGCACGTGTACATCTTCACAACTGGTAGAAATTACCCTACACAGTCAAGTTACAGGTGTTCATTAGCTGGGAGAAGGTTCAGGGTAAAAACCTAGGTCAAACCATCAAAACATGAAATAAGCCCTTGCGGACTGTGCCTGCGGTCTGTGGACTCCATCGTCTGTAGCCTGCGGTCTGTGTAGGCAGGCAACAATTCTCTGTAAGATTCCATTCATGATGAATAAGCTATGGACAATGTTTGCATCATCTTTAGACATCGATCACTCAAGCCATTTTTGCTATATTTCAACAATGGTCCGAGCTGAGGATGGTTAATATCCAAGGAAAGTTTAGGGACTTCAAAGGGGAGTAATTCTAACCTACTAGAGTTGCAAATGATCACTGGATCCCATCCCAGTTAGGGGTTTAACACAAAATTAGGTTTTAAATCTAGAAATCCCCAATTCAAGGTGCTTCAATGATGGTTAGGCTACGGGGCTGGGAATTGGTAATTTAGGGCCAGCAATTGATGCTTCCAGCATTCAATTGAAGGATCAAATCGATTAGTTCAAGAAGACCTAAGGTCTGGACCAGAATTAACAAATTAACCACCTAAACCTAAGTGAAATCAATGGAATCAAGGAAGGGAAGGGATTGCTTAGAGTGGGGATCGATTGGAATGGCAAGGGGGAGTATTCCAGAGTTGGAAGTAGCTCAATCTTCTTCTCCTCCATGAAACAATTGGCTGGGCTAAGCTCCAAATGTGCAAAAATGGTGGTGGAGCTCAAGAAAGGTTCATAAATGGGGATGGGATAGCAAGATGGGTCTCCTTTCTTCTTCTTCCTTTCTCTCCTCTCTCTAAGACTGGAAATGAGTGATGAGAGAGGAGGCTACAGTTACAAATTATAGAATGGGGGCACTAGGAATTGTTTGGTTGGGACAATTAATTGGCCTTAGAATGTGTTTAAAACACAGTTGGGTCCAAATGAATATTAGATTAGGTGTCCCAATGACTAGGATAGGTTAATTAAGTCACAAGCCACCAAGGAACTTTAGGTGTCAAGTCCCAGGCCCAAGCATGTGGAGTCCATACATAAAGATTCCAATTATGGGGGATTATAAGCGTCTATGGATTGTCTGTGCAGATGATGCTTGCATAGTCTGCAGGGTCATCCTGCATGATCCGCACAAGCCAAAAGTTGTTGAGTTTGGCTCCAAATGGTTTTCTCCAGGGTCTTTGTACATACAATGGGGGTTTTGTTTAGATGATTAATATGACCCAAATGCACATGTTGCAAAGTACAATTCATCCAATTAGGTCATGGATAGACTTACCCCTAGACTTTCAGAAGTAGCTTTGGCATTTGGTCCAATCACTCTATCGTCGGTCCTATATGCAAGGTTCAGATTAGTCCAAGTTAGGGTGTGGTTGTAACAGTGGTGGCGGTGGAAGCTCTTCCTTTAGCTCTACATGTCCATTGGCTAGGTTAGCTTGGTTGGCTAGAACTGGTGCTATTTATTCAGTGCCTTAATTCTCTTATCCTACATATAGCTCCACCTGTGATGCTAAACTCCCAGAGTGCTTAGTCTTGTCGACATTTCTCCGTGGAGGGTGACCGCCACCTCAACCATGGGAAGAACCAGGTTTTGAGTTTAGAACTACTCCAACCATTGGTAGAGAGTTTTTGAATATGTTACACTGCAACAATCATTCCCATAGACGGTGCCAATCTATTTTGTCAAAAAACATCCAGGTGGGTCCTCTGGGGAGTGATCCTGCACAGAGGAACAAACATACAAGGGAGATAAGTACTGGGGGATTCCGACGGGGACTCTCCAATACCTAAGTTTGATCTCTTTAACAACCAGATTAAATAGTAAGAGTTTCTAGAGTGTGAAACCTTTGGTTTGGTGGAGTGATGTGGTAACAAGAAGATCCTGACTCAATAGGTGATGGAGCCCTCCAGGTTGTTAGGAGGTGGAGTGTTCCTGATTATCAGGTAATGGAGAGTCCCTATCTGATAAGGCCTCCCACTTTACAAGGAGCCTTGTTTGGTGAGAATTCATAAATGCTTATAAATGTTGTAGTGACATAGGGTATGGTTTCCTTGTTGGATAACCATGCTAGTTGGTGGTGGCGTGTTAGGGCATGGATATACTTATTGACTTAGTCAAAGTAGATTTCTTTAGCTGACTAGTCGGTCGACCACATCGCATGGGTCTCGTGCATCTGGCATGGATGCTCATTCAGGTATAACCCATCAGAATTAACTACGTGGGTTCCATCATGAATGCCACGTGTCATGTTATTACTGGTTGGCCATTTTATGGTGTAACATCTCTTGTTATAACCGTGCCCAAACTTGTACTAATTTGAACTTGTGTGTAGGTACGGAAGCCTTGTGACACTGGTGACCTTCTTCTGGATGTCTGGTATGTGTACCAAACGATAATGCATTTACCTCACATGGCATGTAGACATGTTGTCAATATTGTACCTAGGGCCCCACACAAAGCCCCTTGCATTTGACCATGGACAGTAGCACTTTGGACCTCAAATTTGTTGTCTAAGCAGATGACGTCAATTAGACACCATCGACCTCAGGATCGATCGTTGATGTTGAGAAAATGGATAATTGACCCTGTGGGCCCCACTGAACCTTGGACACCAATCCTTTATGGCATTGTAAAGTATGGATGTCCACCATGTCAATCACACACCCTTGTCATGCTTGGTAGTGGGCCCACTTACCCATACATGGGGTTTAAAGTGATTTATGTTTGGGAAATAACCTGCCTGCCAAACAGGCCTTAGTGAACTCAAGTTTATTTCCAAAAGACTCACTTCACATCTTCCAAAGCCAAAAACGTGGGAATGAGAGAAAGAAGAGAAGTAAGGAAGAAAGGAAGAAGAAAGGGAAGAAAGGGAAGGAAAGGAGGAGAATGAGAGAGCTAGGGCACCCCCCTTGGATGCAAAGCTCCACCTAAGGTAAACCTCTATAGCTTGTGTGTTATTCTTTATTTCCTTACATGCTTGACCTAGAGTTTTAGGGGACTTGGGACCTAGGGCTACTCTTGTGGCCACTCCTATGTGCTCCTTTAGAATTTTACACTTCTATACACATCTCCCACCCTAAAACCAAGCATGCTCACTAATCTAATGGTGAGAATGACCCAAGCTTAGTGTTCTAGACTCTATCCGATGGTCCCCTCATGCTCCCAAGCATTTGGTATGGACCTATTATATGTTTATGAACCTTTTGTGGTGGGGTACATTCTGCCCATCTTCCGTTTGATATCAATTTTGAATTAGGGGCCAAACTTAGGGTTTCCAAGTATGAAATCATATGGGAATATTTTCCCATGAGTTGGGGTTATTTATTGAGGTATTTATGTCCAAATAGGTGCGTAGGTGATGTACCTCAGTCCCCATGAAGCCCCCCTTCAAATTAGACCCAAGATTGACCAAAGCCTTGCTGAACATAGTCCTAAATGCTTGACCGGTCGATTAGACACCATCAACCGCAGGATCGACTTGAAGCTCTATGGGAGCTTCCATCCAGCCTGAGGTCGATCGAACGGTTGATTTGACATGATCTACTTGTGGCTGTGTTTTAGCAGTTTTTCCCAATTTCTTTTGGGGACTCTTATACCACTAAGTGACACATAATTAAACTAATATTATACACATGGAATAGGTCTTAAACAAGGTCCCAGTGAGGTTAAATCGAAGGTACACGCTCAAGTGCATCAAATCATCTACGTGCCGAAGGTGAGTGGGTTGGATCCTCGACTTAATTTGTGGAGTGTTTGGTTATGCAATATGTTTGAACATTCATGCATAATGATTGATGCATGCTTGACCTAATTGCGAATGCTATGTCTGTTTTTAATAATTCTTACTATGCTTGTTAGTATAGGTTAGTTATATTTAGGATTGCTACTATATATGTATGTGTTATTAGATGCTAGGATCTCTTGAATTATGTTTATTTTGATGAATGAGATGGTGATGTGTTATGGGATCCGAGTGCTGAAGGGGATGCCAAACTTTGGATTGCCATCCATTAAGTAAGACACATGCATATAGACTAGGCCTTGAACTCAGGGTATGGTATGGCTGACAGGAAATCCGATACCATAGCCGCTGTGCTAGTTGCTGTATTTTTATTTGATATACTATTGCATTAGATATGATTGTTGCATTAGGATGGAAAATGGGTTATAGTGTGACCCAGGGGATAGCCGGTACCATATTCGCCATACTACTAGCATGTGGGTGTATGCTAGAGGAGACGGGTGGATAGTGTGGCTGAAGGGGATTCCGGTACTATGATCCCGACCGATCGTATATGCATACGCATGTAGCACCATCCATGTAGATGCATGCTGGTTAGGTTGATTATGACCTTGTACTACGAACCCTTGTTGACAGAGGTTTAGGTGTCGGATAACCCACGGGATAGGCCCAATAATGATTATCTATGGTATTCCATTCGTGGTACAATGAGAGTTCTTTCAGAAGCGGACCGAACTTTAATTGTTTTGATTCTTGATTTATTAGAGAATAGACTCATAGGGCTTTCATTTGTATAGAAATAGAATATGTCCAAGTCTGTCTCTAAGTGAGCTAGAATTTCACTTCAAGTTGCTGTCAAAAATCAAATTCTTCTATTCTGGCAGATTGACCTCTATTTTATAAAAATAATATAACTCCATCATTCGAACCTCATTTTCTTTGATTCCAATTTTGTTAGAAACAAGACTCATAGAGCTTCATTTTATTATAAGGAAGGAATCATCATCCAATTCTGGCTCTAAGTGAGCTTAAATTTCACTTCAACCCAAGTCAAAAACCTATGATTTCCCTTTGAAATTCTGCAACTGCAGTCTCTGGTCGATCCGGATGGACCAGTCCAATCGACCAGAGTTGCTGTACTATGTAAATTGCATTCCAGAAGTGCGGGGCCCAGTGCCGCACATCAGGGATCCCCTTGCCATGTCCCAAAGACATAGTAGAAGTATTCCCCCGACAATGAGATTAAGCGGGGTCCACGTATCATCCTGTGTACACGAAAACTAGGAAAATAATGTGTTTTAACCTAAAACACCCATGGCCAAACAGACCCTAAGACACTAAGTATTTAAACACAACTCATCTCTAAAAATTAACATTGTTGAAAACGTTAGAGAGTAGAAGAGAAAAGAGAAGAGGAAGAAGAAAAGAGAAGAGAAGAAGGGGAGGGAGAGGCTTGAACTGCACCTTATTTCCAAATTCTGAGGTCACCTCCACTAAATTGGTCTCCTAGCTTCTGAAATTCTTTATGAAATTCATACCTACTATGTCTTCCATGATACATGTTTAGGACGCTTTGGAGGTTGATCCTCTTGCATGCATGCTTCTATGTTCTTGTAGAGCTTCTTTTATTCTTCCTAAAACTAAAATTCACTATGTACTTCAAATTTACTGCCATGGAATGGAAAATTATTATGCCAACAAGTAATTGCAATGCAAAAATTCTAGATTTAGAACCCAATACCATTCATGCATGCCCAAATCCCATCTCTGATTGCTTCTTTTATACTTCCTAGACCTAGAACTGGTTTCTGATGCTGTGATAGTCAGAAATAAACACCTTCTATCATCATGCATGCATGTGTTTGCTTGAATTGCTGAAATTAAAATCCAAACCCCCATGCATGGATGATCCCATGTTCAATTTACCCAATTACCCATTTCCTAGATCTAAATAGGATTATAGGAACATGAATTCATGTATTAAACACCATCCCTGGAGTCCATTGGGTGAATCCAAGCAAAAATCCCTAGAAACCATTTGAATTTTGGGCTGTACATTGACTGGCCGATTCACTCTGGCCCATCTGGAAGGGCCAGTCCAATCGGCCAAAGTTAGTTTTGAAGCCTGGATCTGATTGAAGGTCTTGGGTATTGTCCTGAGATCAAAGAGGATAGAACCACCTAAATCCCCCATGGTGCCTTCAGCCTTGCTGCAATCTCTATGTCTAGTTGATCCACACTGACCCATCTGGAAGGGCCAGTCCAATCAACAAGAGTTGGACCTTAGAGCCAAAATAGGAATCAATTAGTTGGGGACCCGCATCCCTATTCCCTAGGACCATTGGAATAGAACCACATGGAAACCCCCAACAATCCCTCACTTCTGTTGAACTACCATGACTGGTTGATCCACTCTGGCCCATCTGGAAGGGCTAGTCCAATTGGCTAGTGTTGCTGTCTGCCCTATTTTGGGTCTGGACTTGGTTCAAACTTAACTAAGGGTACCCTAGGATACTAACCTCACTTAAACCCTAATTGGCACCTACTAATGATTTGTTTAACCTAGGTCATAAACCCATGTGCAATGAAGTGAATCAAAGCCCAACCGGGACTCGATAAGTGAACAAGCAAGACCTAGCCAAGGTGAGTAGGAATATGCTATTCATGTAGGTGTAATACTACTAATGTAGTTGTTACTGTAATTTAAACAAGCTACATATTTTCTATTATTCTTATTGTTGATATGGAGTATTGAGTGGAAAATTTATGAGATATTGTAATATGTGTTGCAACGCATGTCGATAATATTGTTAGCTTAGATTCAATAGCCGGCTTGAAAATGAGGCTGGTGGTGGCTCATAGTTATGGGATGCGGATGGTACCATCCGACTCATACGATGCCATGTAGAAAGCATATGGTTAGGATTCTCACCATCCGTACTACGAACCCTTGCAACAGGGGTTAAGGTGTTGGATGCCTGTGCAAGAACTAATATTTGCAGGGCATTATTAGGTCTGGGACCCATCTTTTGAAAGGGGGATGGTATCATAGGTTAATCATATAGGGCTGGTCAGGCTGACCATGGAGAATAAGCTGGAGCCAACAAGTCTTCTCTGACAACTCAATGAGTGTATCGTGGGAAGGGGTTAGAAGCCCACACCAGGGATACATGTATTGGGGATTGTAGTGTACCTTCTTAACTTAACTTTGTTTTGTTGTTAGGTGGATTAAATAATAAAACTGAACATCATGCAAATAGAATCATGTTTGTGTTGCATCTGCATGCATGGTTTATTTTTCATTCATGGGGTTTGATGGAGCTCATCCTCATAGAATCTTTGTTTTTAGATGATTTGTAGGTACTGGTTAACCAATGGGCGATGAAGTTGTTGATGGAACTACAGATCTTCCTTTCTTTGCAGTTTGGTGACAATTTTGTGGTTATCTTATTTTCCCTTCTGTCAAAAGTGTAATTATGTGGATAATGTATTTTTTGAGCATAAATGGATATGTATATGGTATAACATAGGTATTTGGGATTTTACTGTAAATGATATAATCCATCTATGGGTAGTTCAAGTATTTTGTTGCACTCTGATATACTTTCAGTATATATCTATCCTTTGAATTTGGTTTGTGACATGTAAGAACTGCTTCTGGATCCTAGAGGACTGGTGGATATTATAGAATATCCAAGTTATTAGCCGAATCCTCCTAGGGGGTGGGTTTGGGGTGTGACACCTCGAGATTGGGACTTGGATGTGTATTGATGCAGAACGGAAAGGTGGTTGCCTATGCTTCTAGGCAGCTGAAGAACTATGACTCACACACGATCTTGAGTTTGCAGTGTTGGTATTTGCTTTGAAGATATGTCACCACTACTTGTATAACGAAAAGAGTGAGATCTACAATGATCACAAGAGCTTGAAGTACTTCTTTGCATAGAAGGTGTTGAACATAAGGCAAATGAGGTGGTTGGAACTCATGAAATATTATGACTGTACTATCCACTACCATTCGGGCTAGGTGAATGTTGTAGCAGATACTCTTAGTCGAAAATCTCAGACCTTATCCTTAGTGGGGTTGGCAGTGAGCAAGCAACTTATTGAAGAAGCTCGAAGGATGGATTTAGAGTTATTGATTAAGGGTGCCACTATGTCGTTAGCAGCTCTAGTTGTACAACTATCACTGGTGGATAGAATCAGGGAAGCCTAGTTTATCGATTCAGCATTATAGAAGTTGATAGATAATGTTCAGACAGGGGAACAATAGGATCCGGACTTCACATTGTTAAAGGACGCTATTCTCAGTTTAGGGATAGGGTATGTGTCAAACCCTGCCCTCTGACTGGCTGGAATCTGACTGAAGTGCAGGAACCTCTGATCAGGCAATCAGATTCACTATGGAGCATTGCTCCAGTGATATGGATCGATGAGGAACCCAATGCATGTCCTCTCATACACCTGTGAGAAGATGGACAGTAGACCCCTACTCTTGTACAACTCACAACCTGATGTATGGCTAGAACCCCAGGTATTCTCTCTCCTCCCTATAATGGTGGGACCCACCTCTGAAAAATCATGTAAGAACCCATGGTGGGCATGTGGGGATAGTACCCTAACCCAGGGTCAAACCTCTGTGCAAATCCCCCTTGATTTCAGTCTGCGGGAAATCACTAGGACATGCACTGGGCGATGCAGCAAGGCCCAGTGTAAGGCCCAATGGCTATTTTTGGGTATTTTTAAATTACTAAAATTATGGGGACCACCCAACTTGACCATGGACACTCTCCAGTGATAGAGGGGACTCTGAGGGACCACCTCATATCCCTGGTTTAGTGTGGACCCCACTAGTGGACCCAGAACTGAGCAGAATCAGTTTAAAAATGGATTTTTAAAAGAGGCTTAAGAAGGCAAACAGGCCTCAGTGGGCCTTAGGCCTATAAATAGAAGGTCTTTGGGTTCATTTAGAACCTTTGGCTGAACTGAATCCGAAAGAGGGAAGAGAGGGAAGAAGAGAGAGAAAGAAGAAGAAGGAGAAGAAGAAGGAGAAGAAGGAAGAAGGAAGGAAGAGGGGAGGCTGTGCGATCACCCATAGGGACTGATCCGAGTCTCTCCATTGCCATTTTCAAGTATAAAATCCCCTGCATACCTACTGTTCCATATCTCTTTCCTTTGCACGCTATGTTTTTCAACCCTGGGCAGCCCAGACAAGCTAGGGTTTGCCCAAACTTGGTCTAGATCAGCCATGCAAACCTTGTGCATGGTAGATCTATGTATTTTACTGAAAAACAATATTTAGTTATGCTGTTCCCTTAGCCGAATTCTGACTGTGCATGGCATGCACTGCCCAGACCCCCTTCTGGCTGCTAGATTGAAGCCCAGACTACAAACCAGGGCTGCAGAGACCAAACCCTAGGTGGGTACAACCCTGAAGCCCTGTCTGGAATGTTGAACCAGCCTTGCATGTGGCTGAATCTGAGTTTTTAGGTTTGTCAAAACCCTGAATACTATTCATCAGGGTTATTTGGATAGCCACAGTAAGTCTGACTAGAAACCTGATGATGAAACCATTGGTAGCATGGGATAGACCATTGCAAGGGCTACCCTGATCCCCAAGCATGCAGAGGATCAAGTGTGGGCCCAGCCCTGCAGATCCAACCTTGGGAACTCAGCCCAAAATCGATTCTACAGGCACTGGGCGATGCAGCAAGGCCCACTGCATGGCCCAATGATGGAATCTTTTCTGAAATGAAGGGGCAGACCTGTAATTTCTAGATGTCCATGATCCCTAGACACTATGGGATGTGAAAAATGATAGAAATGACCTTCCCCCACATCTGCCCATAGGTGAAAATTGGTTTGGAACCTATGTGGGCCCCGCAGGTAACTGTGCACTGCTGTTAGTGATTTTGCTGCACTGTCCTGAGTTGGACAGCAGTGTACCATGTTATAAACTATAATGGGACTCAATCTGACCCAGTGGCAGGTCTGGCACTGAAAATGACCAAATTACCCTTACTCCCTTGGCACTGGCCCATGCATCGGGACATGACCTAAGACCCTGTGCAAGGCCCGGTGTTTCCAAATGAGACCAACTAAACCTCGGGTCAACCCAGTAAGATAGGGTAACCCTAGGACACCAGTATCGGACCAATAACTGAATAAAATAGTGCTTGATTGAGTACCTAGAGCCAAGTATTGGTGAGTGAATAATACTATCGTATGTGCAAATGTATTTATGATCTGATGCCGGCTATTAATAATTGAATCATGATTGCTATGCTATTTATTTATAATTCAAGTTACTCAAATCATTGCATAATGATTGTTGTTGATCAACACTGTAAATTCTATGTGATGATTGTGATTGTTAGATTAGATGTCGTACTCGGCTTGGAAATGGGGCCTACGGTAGCCCGTATTATGGGGTACGGTTGACACTGCTAGACTCATACTATGCCATATAGACATGGGGTTAGAGTTTCATCACCCATACCACGAACCCTTGCCAACAGGGGCTAAGGTGTTGGATGCCTAGGGGCAATTATCAGGGAGTGAAAAGAAAAAGAATAAAAGAACACCGGAAGGTGCATGAATAAAAGACACCAGAATGGTTCATGAGGGAAGAAACGGTTGTCTCCCAGGATAATCACATAGGGTTAGTCGGGCCAACCTTGGCGAACAAATGCGGGGGCCAACTAGTCCTCTCCGATAACTTAATGGGTGTATCGCGGGAAGGGGTAACCAAGCCTACACCAGGGATGCATGTATTGGGGATTGTAGTGGCAGGACCAGACTTAGTTGTATTGCTAGGTGGCTATTAATAAAATCCGGACTTGCATATCATGTAGATCAAGTGAATTGTGGATTATGACTGCATGTGCATGCATGATGGTTGTTATTTGCTCACGAGCTTGGTGGGGCTCACACTCTGCTATATGTTGCTTTCTTCTTAGATGATCCTGCAGGTGGATGCCGCTGTGGCATGGCGGGCTATCTCGAGAGGAGAGTCCTGGTGTGTATGATGATGTTGGTATGGACCCCGACGGAGGTCATACCGATTCTACGTACTTTCTCGATGGTCGTGGATGAAGACCGTTGAGGAGTGCTTCTGATGTTTTGTGCTGGGAACTCCTTTTTGTTTTGTTAGGAGGTTTCCTGTTTTGACCGTGGATCAGTTTTAGTTGTTTTTCTTTTCCTTCTTTTAGGGTTGGGTGCCCTAACCCTGTATATATCATGTATGTAGTACTGATCTTATCAGTTTATGTTTTCTTTTGATGTGGGTTGTGTGTGCTGGGAAATGTAACAAACAAGTTTCTATATGTATATATTATCACCATTTCCCATATTGCTATGCTTCCGGTTATTTTGTTAAATTTTAGTTATTCTGCATTACTCTGATCTTACTTGTGGTTAAGATGTGGATATTGGTTCATGAATGTAAGCACTGCTTCTATATCTGTGGGGTTTGGAGGATTGCAGATGTGTAATTCGGGTCACCTACCCATTCCTCCTAGGGGGTGGTTTGGGGTGTGACAGTATGTGTGCCTAGTGATGAGCAGCTGAAGAAGGAAGTGCTAAGTGAAGAACATCGTTCCTTGTATTCTATATATACTAGTAGCACCAAGATGTATGTACAAGGACTTGAAGCGGAACTACTGGTGTACCACTATGAAAGCTTATGTGGCTAATTTTGTGGGAAAGTGCCTTACATGTCAGCAAGTGAAGGCAGAAAGGCAGTGAACACATGGTCTACTATAGTCTTTACCTATCCCGAACTAGAAATGGGATAATATCACCCATTCCTCCTAGGGGGTGGTTTGGGGTGTGACAGTATGTGTGCCTAGTGATGAGCAGCTGAAGAAGGAAGTGCTAAGTGAAGAACATCGTTCCTTGTATTCTATATATACTAGTAGCACCAAGATGTATGTACAAGGACTTGAAGCGGAACTACTGGTGTACCACTATGAAAGCTTATGTGGCTAATTTTGTGGGAAAGTGCCTTACATGTCAGCAAGTGAAGGCAGAAAGGCAGTGAACACATGGTCTACTACAGTCTTTACCTATCCCGAACTAGAAATGGGATAATATCACCATGGACTTTGTCACCAACTTACCCCGTACAGCCAAGGGTATGAATTCCATTTGGGTCATCGTTGATCGGTTAACCAAGGCAGCCCATTTCATTCCAATAAAGATGAATTTTTTGATGGACAGGTTAGCCAAGCTGTATATGGATAACAATGTTTGCCTCCATGGAGTACCAGTTAGCATCATTTTTTACCGTGACCCTAGATTTACCTTGATGTTTTGGGATGGTTTTTAGGAGGCCATGGGCTCACTCTTGAACTTTAGCATGACCTTCCAGCCCCAGACTGATGGATAGTCGAAGAGGACCATTCAGACTTTGGATGATATGATTAGAGCATGTGCCATTTCTTTGAAAGGGTAGTTGGGATGAGCATATCTCGCTCATCGAGTTTGCTTACAACAACAGCTACCAAGCTACTATTGGTATGACACCGTTTGAGGCATAGTATGGAAGGAAGTGTCGAACACCATTATACTGGGATGAAGTTGGTGAGCGTCACATTTTGGGCCCAGAGTTGATACAAACTACTTGTGAAAAGGTAGACTTGATTAGGAACTAGATCAAGGCGACTCAGTCAAGGCAAAAGAACTACGTCGATACGAGACGGAAAGACCTAGAGTTTACCATAGGAGATAAAGTATTTATTCGGATATCACCAACCAAAGGGGTGATGCAATTTGGCAAGAAAGGGAAGTTAAGTCCAAGGTTTATTAGGCCTTTTGAGATCTTGACTTGTATCGGACAGGTGGCGTACAAATTGGTACCGCCCCCATCATTTGCAGGTGTCCATAATATATTCCATGTGTCTATGTTGAGGAAGTATATTCTGGACTCAACTCATGTTCTAACTTTGGAGCCTCCTGAACTTGCCACCAATATGACCTATGAAGAGCGACTTGAAGATATTCTTGATCGCAGGGTGCACAATCTTCGCAACCGCATCATCACTTATGCGAAGGTACGATGGAGTAATCACATGGACCAAGAAGCATCTTAGGGTGTGAAGATGAAGTTAGGGAAAAACATCCTTACTTTTTTGGAGTATTAGGTACATCAATTTTGAAGACAAAATTCTTATAAGGTGGGGGGAGTGTTACAACCACATCCAAACCTGGTCTAATTTGATCTTTGTATATATGACCGACAACGTAGTAACGAGATATTTTTTTTGAGAAGTAACAATGATTGTATAAAAAGAAAGGAAAAAAAAGATGAGGATATACAGAAAAAGGCAGCTCCTACCCTCTACCCTTAGACAAGCCTAAGAGGAAGAGGAGAGCCCCCAAACTAAACCGAGGACATACCCCTAGGAATACAACCAAAACAATAATCAAGCTCAATTGCATCTAAATAAATTTTTTGGTCCATATCTCCTTGGATCAAATTCAACAACTCTCTTGAGAAATCTAAGGGGTAGAGGACTGATTCCCCATCTCCAACATCAAAGGGCTGTAGCATAGTCAGTGGGTTAATTCAATTCTCTCCACACATGCCAGATTTCTTTGCGATGTAACTGCTCATTGAGAGAAATATTCCGACTTTTTAAAACTCGCACAGTCAATGGGCCTATGATTTTACCATTTAAAATATCCACTGCCAATTTAGAGTCAAACTTGATAGAAACATTGAGGAGTTCTTTTTCAAAGCACAAAGAGACCCCTCTAAAGATAGCTAGAAGCTCCATACTAAGGACCGAAGCATCCTCCCCTTTTCCAGCATAAGCCAAGATTGGATCACCAATAACATTCCGAATGAGACCTCCATAAGAATCCTTTTCCACCGACAAAGAGCCATCACAACGTAGAGCCACCATATGAGAAGGTGGTTTAAACCAAGTGTAAGCTTTTGGGACCATAACACTCCACACCACCCGATCCCCAAATTATCAGCAAGGAATTGGTTTCTAGGGTTGTAAGTGTCACACCCCAAACCACCCCCTAGGAGGATTGGGTAGGTGACCCGAATTACATAACGGCAATCCGCCAAATCCCACGGATCTAGAAGCAGTGCTTACATTCACGGAATCACATTCATCTATTTACCATAAGCAAGATCAGAGTGCTGCAGATAAACTACAATTTCAATAAATAAAGGAAGCATAGTGATATGGGGAAATGATGATAATATATACATAAAAAGGTTTGTACATCTCCCACCAACCCACAAACATAAAGACAAAGCTGACAAGAAAAGAACTACATACCTAAATATATACAGGGTGAGCATACTCAACCCCCAAAAGAAAAGGAAGTAAAAACTACAACCAGTCCACAGTCAGAACGAGGATGAACTCCTAGCAAAAACAAAAAAGAGTCCCCAAAACAAAAAGCATCAAAAGCACTCCTCAAAGGTCTTCATCAATGACCACTGAGAAAGTACGCAGGATCGATATGACCTCTGTCAGGTCCACACCAACATCATCGTAACAACCAGGACTCTCTTCCTTGAGATAACCCTTCAGGCCACACTGGCATCTATCTACAAAATCATTTAGGAAAAATAATGTATAACAGAGTGTGAGCCCCACTGAGCTCATGAGCAAATAACATCAATCATGCATGCATATGCAATCACAATTCACAGTTCATATGATCCTACATGATGTGCAAGTCGAGTTTATTATTAGCTACCTAACAATACAACTAAGTCAGGTTAGTGCTACTACAATCCCCAATACATGTATCCCTGGTGCGGGCTTCTAACCCCTTCCTGCGATACACCCATTGAGTTGTCGGAGAGGACCAGTCAGCTCCTGCATCAATCACCAAGGTCAGCCTGACCAGCCCTCTGTGATTAACCTATAGGGCAATCCATTTCTTTTCTCTTTTCTTTTCTTTGGCTTACAGCCCATATTCACCATTCCGGTGTTCTTTCATTTCTTTTCATTTCTTTTCTCATTCACATATGGTCACCCTCACAGGCATCCAGCACCTAAACCCCTGTTGGCAAGGGTGCGTAGCACGGGTGATGAAACTCTAGCCCCATGTCTATATGACATCGTATGAGTCGGGTGGTGTCAACCGTATCCCATTCTACTGGCCACCACAAGCCTCATTTCCAAGCCGACTACGGCATCTAGTCTAACAATCACAATCATCATATGAGAATACACAATGTTGATCAACAGACAGTCATTATGCAGTGATTTGAGTACTTTGAACAGAAATAAATAACACAACATATATGATTCAATTCTTATTAGCCAACATAGTCTCATAATTACACATGCACGTACGAAAGTATTATTCACTCACCTGAATTTGGTTCTAGATACTCGGTTGCAAACTTAGTTCCAACAGTAGTCTGGTTATCGACCTCGAGCGCTGGATTAATTCCTAGATATAAATCAAAAGTTGTCATATTAAGTTTTCAATCTATCACTGGTACTCCTAGGGTTAACCTAATCTTACTGGGTTGACCCGATGCTTGATTGGTGCTCATTTGGGATCACTGGGTCCTGCACTGGGTCTTAGGCTCATGTCCCGGTACATTATCCAGTGTTAGTGGCATAAGGGTAATATGGTCATTTTCAATAGTTGTACCTGACCCTAGGTCAGATCAGGTCCACAGTGCTGTCCATAGCTCGCCTATGCTGCAGGACCAAGCATAGCAGGGTTTCCTTCATCTGCGGGGCCCACTAGGATTCCAAAATACTCCCCCACTAAGGATAGATATGGGAAAGGGCATTCAGGTCATTTTCCTTCCTCCCACAGTGCCACTTGGCCAATGGATGAGGTCCCCGAAGTCAGATCAACAATTCTGCCCATTTTCCTTCACTGGGCGATGGCTCTAGGCAATGTCTGCATCGCCCAGAGGCTGTAATTGATAAATGGGCGGAGATTCCATGGTGGGGTTTCTTGGGCAGTGTGCTCAACATAACCCCATGCATGTTAGGGTGTTGTGTAGCCCTCGGGGTGGCCTACCTATGGGTCCAAATGGATCATCCATCAGGTCCACCATCAGGCTGCTAATGGCTGCCTAGACAACCCAGTAAATAGTGTCATAGGGTTTTCTCTACATTTGGAATTTGATTCCAGCCACATGTAAGGCTGGAAATGAATGTAAAACAGTGGTTCAAGGCTGCAATCACCTAGGGTTTGGTCTCTACAACAATGGCTTGCATCCAGGGCTTCAATCAGTCAGCCAGAAGTGAATCTAGGCAGTGCAGCTGTGCATAGCCAAAATCGGCTCACAAGAACAGCAAATCAAAATTATATTTTGTTCAAAAATCACAGATCTTCCATGCTTAAGGCTTGCATGGCAGATCTGGAGCTGTTCCTAGCTTTCCCCAGCTATTCTGGGCTGGCAGAGTGCAGTTATACAAGCAAAACACAAGAAGAGAAGGGGGCAGCAGGTGTAGGTATGCAGATATATACTTGAGCAGGGCTGAGAGGTCAAAGAAAACTCGATTCCAGGCTTGATGCAGGGTTGCAGCAGCTTCCCTTCCTTCTTCCTTCTTCTTCCTTCTTCTCCTTCCTCTTCTTTCTCTCCTTTCTCTCTCCTTTCTCTCCTCGTGGTTCCAGCAAAAATAAGAACTCTAAATGAGCTCAAGACCTTTCTGATTATAGGCCCAGCCCATACTAAGGCTTGTTTGGCTGTGAAGGCCCCTTTTAAAAATCAGTTTTTAAACTAATTCTGACTGATTCTAAGCAACTGGTGGGGTCCATAGTGAACCAAGGGTATGAGGTGGTCCCTCAGACTTCCCTCTATCCATGGAGGGTGCCCATGTTCATATTGGGTGGTCCCCATAATTAAAAATTATTAAAAATATATTGTTTTACTCACTGGGTGATGTCACTGGACCTTGCTGCATCACCCAGTGCCATCGTCCAGAGAATTCCAGCAAGTTGAAATTCAATGGGCTTGCACAGGGGTTTGACCCATGGTCAGGGTATTGTCCCCACATGCCCCATAGGAGATTTTACATAGTTTTATAGAGGTGGGTCCCACCATTATAAGGAGGAGAGATTTTACCTGGGTCCAGACCATAAATCAGGTTGTGAGCTGCACAGTTGCAGAGTTCTACTGTCCACCTATTGACAGGCATGTAGGATGATCCACACAGGGTTTCTTCATCAATCCAAGTCACTGGGGTGATGCTCCACAGTGATCCTGGTTGCCTGATCAGGGGTTCCTGTCCTTCAATCAAAATTTCCAGTCAGGCAGAGGCAGGGTTTGACATTTCTCCCCACCTTACAAAAATTTCATCCTCAAAATTTGCTTACCTTGCACTTCGAAGAGTTGAGGATAGTTTTCTTTCATTTTATCCTCACATTCCCATGAAGCTTCCTCTACCAGATTGTTTCCCCATCGAACCTTTACAAAAGCGATGGTGTGGTTATGGAGGTTATGCTCCTTTCTGTCCAATAACTCCATGGGTTGTTCTTTGTAGGTCATATCCACATCCAACTGTTTAGGTTCAGTTGACAGTACATGTGTCAGGTTGTTAATATACTTCCTCAACATTGACACATGAAAAACATCGTGGACGCCTGACAAAGATGGTGGTAACGCCAGTCGATATGCTACGGGTCCCACTTTATTAAGTATTTCATACGAACCAATGAATCTTGGGCTCAATTTGCCTTTCTTGTTAAATCGTAGCAATCCTTTAGTTGAAGATACTTGAAGGAATACTTTTTCTCCGACTTCAAACTCGATGTCCTTCCTTCTATTATCCACATAACTTTTCTGTCTTGACTGGGCTGTCTTGATCTTTTCTCTTATAATATCCACCTTGTCGCAGGTCACTTGTATCATCTCAGGTCTGAGATATTTCCACTCGCCAACCTCATCCCAATATAACAGAGTTCTAAATTTTCGTCCATACAATGCTTCGAATGGTGCCATGCCAATGGTGGAGTGATAGCTATTATTGTATGCAGATTCCACCAGAGGTATGTGGGCATCCCAACTGTCATTCATTTTCAAAACACAGGCTTGGAGCATGTCCTCCAGAGTCTGAATAGTTCTTTCTAATTGTTCGTCCATCTGCGGATGGAAAGCTGTGCTAAGATTTAGTTGAGATCCCAATGCCTTCCGTAAACTTCTCCAAAACCTTGAGGTGAACCGAGGATCTCTGTTAGACACAATACTGATAGGCACACCGTGTAAACGAACTATATTTTCAATATATATGCGGGCAAGCTTCTTCATTGGGTAACCTATCTTGATCGGTATAAAGTGTGCCGCCTTTGTTAGTTCGTCTACAATCACCCAGATTGCATTTAAGCCTTTCCTGGTGTTGGGTAGATTTGTCACAAAATCCATAGTGATTCTTTCCCACTTCCACTCAGGTATGGGAAGTGGCTGCAACAATCCATATGGTCAGTGTCTCTCTGCTTTTATCTGTTGACAGGTGAGGCACTTGGACACATATATTGCTATGGTCTCCTTCATTCCCATCCACCAGTAATACTTCTTCAAATCTTTATACATCTTTGTACTCCCGGGGTGAATTGTGTAGGGTGAGTTGTGCGCCTCCTTAAGGATTCGATCTTGGACGTCAAAATCATCATGCACGCATAGTCTATCTTGAAACTTTAATGCACCATCATGGGCCAAGGAAAAATTTGGGTCCTTATGAACACCTTGTTGAACTTCCCAAATTATTTTGGCCAGCTCGGGATCCAATGGTTGCTTTGTAATTACTTCTTCTCGTATCGACGGCTGCAGGTCCATAGCTACTAATTGCATAGCCGTTCCTTCGATTATGAGTTCCAGATCGAATTTTTGAGCTTCTTCTATCAGTTGTTCACTTATGACTAAGGATGCGAGGGTTGCAGTCTGAGATTTTCTGCTTAATGCATCCGCAACAATGTTGGCTTTACCAGGGTGGTACTGGATTTCACAATCATAGTCTTTCACCAATTCCAACCATCGCCTCTGTCTCATATTCAGCTCCTTTTGGGTGAAGAAATACTTCAGACTTTTGTGGTCGCTGAAGATTTCACTCTTTTCACCATATAGGTAATGTCGCCAGATCATCAATGTGAAGACTACCACTGTCAATTCTAAGTCATGAGTGGGGTAGTTCTTCTCGTGTTCCTTCAATTGTCTGGAGGCGTAGTTGACCACTTTACCTCTCTGCATCAGGATGCCACCCAATCCTGTTCTGGATGCGTCGGTGTATACCACCATCCCTCCAGTGCCGTCTAGAATGGTCAGGACTGGAGCTGTTACCAACCGGTTCTTCAATTCTTGAAAACTTTTCTCACATGCTTCATTCCGTTCAAATTTTGCTCCTTTTCTTGTAAGTTTTGTCATTGGTGCCAAAATCCGTGAGAAATTCTTAATAAATCGTCGGTAATATCTGGCCAGTCCTAAGAAACTTCAAATCTCAATAGCACTCTTCGGAGTTCCCCATTCAAGAACCGCTTTCACCTTACCTTGGTCTACTTTGATGCTATCTTTGGTGACGATGTGTCCCAGGAATCCAATTTGGTGAAGCCAAAATTCACATTTACTGAATTTGACAAAAAGCTGGTGTTCTCGCAATCGCTGCAACACGAAAGTAAGGTGTCGCATGTGTTCTTCCTCATCCTTAGAGTATACCAGGATGTCGTCAATGAATACTATGACAAATTTATCCAGCATGTCATGGAATACTCTATTCATCATGTCCATGAATGCTGCCGGGGCATTGGTTAACCCGAACGATAAAACAAGGAATTCGTAATGCTCGTACCGAGTTTGGAATGCCATCTTATAGATATCACCGCTCTTGATCTTCAATTGATGGTATCCCAACTTAAGATCAATTTTGGAGAAAACTTGTGCTCCTTGTAACTGATCGAATAGGTCACTGATACGTGGCAGCGAATATCGATTCTTGATAGTCAGCTTATTCAACTCACGGTAGTCAATACACAGCCGCATACTCCCATCTTACTTCTTAACAAACAGCACAGGTGCTCCCCAGGTCTTGAAGTTGAATCTGCAACTCTTTCAGTTCGATGGGTGCCATCATGTATGGTGCCTAAGATACCTGTGCTGCACCAGGAATCAGATCAATCGCGAATTGTCAAACCCTGCCCTCTGACTGGCTGAAATCTGACTAAAGTGCAGGAACCTCTGATAAAGCAATTAGATTCACTATGGATCATTGCTCCAGTGATATGGATCGATGAGGAAACCCAATACATGTCCTCTCATACACCTGTGAGAAGATGGACAGCAGACCCCTGCTCTTGTACAGCTCATAGCCTGATGTATGGCTAGAACCCCAGGTATTCTCTCTCCTCCCTATAATGGTGGGACCCACCTCTAAAAAATCATGAAACAACCTAAGGAGGGTAAGTGGGAACAGTACCCTTACCTAGGGTCAAACCCCTGTGCATTTTCCCCTTGATTTCAGGTTGCTGGAAATCACTGGGACATGCACTGGGCGATGCAGCAAAGCCCAGTCCAAGGCCCAGTGGCTATTTTTGGGTGTTTTTAAATTATTTAATTTATGGGGACCACCCAACTGGACCATGGACACTCTCCAGTGATAAAGGGGACTCTAAGGGACCACCTCATACCCTTGGCTCACTGTGAACCCCACTAGTGCACCCAGAACTGAGCAGAATCAGTTTAAAAATGAATTTCTAAAAATGGCCTAACCAAACAAACAGACCTTAGTGGGCCTTAAGTCTATAAATAGGAGGCCATTTGGTTCATTTAGAACTCTTGGCTGTACCTAAATCCGAAAGAGAGAAGAGAGGGAAGAAGAGAGAGAAAGAAGAAGAAGGAGAAGAAGGAAGAAGGGAGAGCTGCAGCAGCCCTACCTCTGGCTGATCCGAGCCTCTCCACTGCTGTATTCAGGTATAAATTTTGGTATATACCTGATGTATCTATTATCCTCTTTCATTCTTTGCATTTTCTCAACCCTGGGCAGCCCAGACAAGCTAGGGTTTGCCAGACTTGGTCCAGATCAGCCATGCAGATCTTGTGCATGGTGGATCTGTGCATTTTATTCAAAATCAATATATAGTTTTGCTGTCCCCTTAGCCGAAATCTGTCCATGCATGCATGCACTGCCCAGACCCCCTTCTGGATACTAGATTGAAGCCCAGACTGCAAGCCAGGGCTGCAGAGACCAAACCCTAGGTGGGTACGGCCCTGAAACCCTGTCTGACATGCTGATCTAACCTTGCATGTGGCTGAATCTGAGTTTTCAGGTTTGTCAAAACCTTGAACACTATTCATCAGGGTTATATGGGCAGCTACAGTCAGCCAGACTAGAACCCTGATGATGAAACCACTTGGACCATGAGGTAGACCATCACAAGACCTACTGGACCCCCCAAACATGCACAGGATCCAGTGTGGGCCCTGCCCTGCAGATCCAACCTTGGGAACTCAGCCCAAGATCGATTCTGCAGGCACTGGGCAATGCAGCAAAGCCCAGTGCAAGACCCAGTGATGGAATCTTTTCTGGAATGAAGGGGCAGACCTATAATTTTTGCATGAAATCATTCCTGGACACTGTGGGATGTGGAAAATGATAGAAATGACCTTCCCCCACACCTATCCATATGTGAAAAATATTTGGAACCCTAGGTGGGCCCCGTAGGTGGCTGTGCACTGTTGTGTGTGATTTTGCTGCACTGTCCTGAGTTGGACAGCAGTGTACATTGTTATAAACTATATTGGGACTATATCTGACCTAGTGGCAGGTCTGGCACTAAAAATGACCAAATTGTCCTTATTCCCTTGGCACTGGCCCATGCACCAAGACATGACCTAAGACCCTGTGCAAGGCCCGGTGTTTCCAACTGAGACCAACTAAACCCTGGGGCAACCCAGTAAGTTAGGGTAATCCTTGGACACCAGTGTAGGACCAATAACTGAATAAAACACTGTTGATTTTGGTATCTAGAATTTGATTCCGTGCTCAAGGACAACAATCAGACAATAGCTAGAACTGAGTTTGTGACTGAGTACCTAGAGCCAAGTACCGGTGAGTGAATAATACTATCGTATGTGCAAATGTAATTATGATCTAATGCCGGCTATTAATAATTGAATCATGATTGTTGTGTTATTTACTTATAATTCAAGTTACTTAAATCACTGTATAATGATTGGCTCATGATCAACACTGTGAATTTCATATGATGATTGTGATTGCTAGATTAGATGACGTACTAGGCTTGGAAATGGGGCCTATAGTAGCCCGTATTATGGAGTACGATTGACACCGCTGGAATCATACTACACCATATAAACATGGGGCTAGAGTTTCATTACCCATGCCATGAACCCTTGCCAACAGGGGTTAAGGTGTTGGATGCCTGGGGGCAATTATCATGGAGTGAAAAGAAAAAGAATAAAAGAACACCAGAAGGTGCATGAAAAAAAGACACCAGAATGGTGCATGAGGGAAGAAATAGTTTTCTCCCAGGATAATCACAGAGGGTTAGTCGGGCCGACCTTGGTGAACAAATGCGGGGGCAGACTAGTCCTCTCCGATAACTCAATGGGTGTATCACGGGAAGGGGTTAGAAGCCTGCACCAGGGATACATGTATTGGGGATTGTAGTGGCAAGACCAGACTTAGTTGTATTGCTAGGTGGATAATAAATCTAGACTTTCATATCATGTAGATCATGTGAACTGTGGATTGTGATTGCATATGCATGCATGATAGTTGTTATTTGCTCACGAGCTCGGTGGGGCTCACACTCTATTATATGTTGCTCTCTTCTTAGATGATCCTACAGGTGGATGCTGCAGTGGCATGGCAGGCCATTTCGAGGAGGAGAGTTTAGGTGTGTATGATGATGTTGGTAGGGACCCCGACGGAGGTCATACCGATTCTACGTACTTTCTCGGTGGTCGTGGATGAAGACCGTTGAGGAGTGCTTCTGATGTTTGGTGTTGGAAACTCCTTTTTGTTTTGTTAGGAGGTTTCCTGTTTTGACCGTGGACCGGTTGTAGTCGTTTTCCTTTATTTTCTTTCTTTCTTTTGGGGTTGGGTGCCCTAACCCTATATATATCATGTATGTAGTACTGTTCTTATCAGCTTATGTTTTCTTTCGTTGTGGGTTGTGTGTGTTGGGAAATGTAACAAACAAGTTTCTATATGTATATATTATCACCATTTCCCGTATCGCTATGCTTTTGTTTATTTTTGATAAATTGTAGATGTCCTGCATTACTCTGATCTTACTTGTGGTTCAGATGTGGATAATGGTTCATGAATGTAAGCACTGCTTCTAGATCCATGGGATTTGGTGGGTTGCGGTCGTGCAATTCAGGTCACCTACCCATTCCTCCTAGGGGGTGGTTTGGGGTGTGACAGAGCTTGGTATTAGAGCGTGAGGCTCTTCTTACATTCATGACGTGTAGACTAGGGTTAACAAGATGTAACTAATAAAACACGTAACAAGTAAAAGCTACAGGGGAGGTAGATGCAATTAAACAAAGATGTGAAATTTTCATTCATTTAACAAATATTTACATAAGTTTGATTGCATAAACTGCAATTCAACGGGTACATAAGCTGATAGAAATAAAAGAAAATAGGAGAAAAATCCTAGACTAAATACATCAGGTAAAGGACTAAAATTCATAAACTACTGTAAGGGAATAATCATGCCCATGTAAATAGGAGTGTCTGGATAGTGCGAAGAGCTACTCTGAAGGAGGCAGAGGCGGCTGTGAGTTAACTCAAAAGTAGTGATCCTAGAAGTCCAATCGCTGCTCAACTGCACCTACTCTGCCGCTTAAGGAAGTGAAACCCTGATCAACTCTGGATCCCAGGTCAGACATCTATGTGCCAAGGCTCTGAAGCTGTGTCATCACCTGGGTCCAATCTGGAGGCCCTAGAACCTATGAACTTGTAGCCCCGGTCGTCCCATAAGTTGGTAAGTCCGTAAATGGTGTGTCAACACCCTCGAGGTCATCTGGACCTAGTCCCTGCTCCTCTGTATATACGCCCTGAGTGCCAACCCCGATGTCACCATGCTCCTCACCAACCTGTCCCTCGACATGTGCACCACCACCCTGAGGCTCACCCCTTGGTACATGCATCAGCTCCTCACCCTCTATAGGATCCTCACCAAGCACCTTCATCTTCAAGATGGAAGTCTTGTCTATCGGCCTGGATTTGACCCTGTCAATGTACTCGCCCTCCAATGGAACTCCAAAATATCTAAAGACCAGTGTAAGGAACTTCCCATATGGAAAGTTCCCATCCGTTGGGTTTCGTGCATGGTAGAGCATGACCTGAAGCAATAAATACGGGAGATTGATGACTGGACCCCCCTGACCAGCACCTAGTAAGCAGTAGGTGATGTAGGCCCGCATCATAGATATACTACCCTTGTTTCCTCCTTTGGGGTAGATGTTGTAGGTCACACATCTACTAATCACCCTAGCACTGGGTTTGTAGGCAGTCTCAGACTTAGGGGTATTCCCTGAGCTGGTCAAAGCAGTGAAAACTGTCCTCCTAGTCTCGAGGGAGAACATGTCTGATATATCCATGCGGGGTTGGTAGTAAACCCTATCCCCAGTGTTAGGCAAACTCAGAATCTTAGCTAGAATGGAAGTGGACAGCCTAATATCCACTCCCTTTACCCGACTCAATAATGTGAAGTCCTGTGCCCCAGATGGCATCAGGTTACAATAGAAGTACCAAACCAAGTTGGGATAACATGGCTCGGTGGGGGACAACATCGATGCCCAACCTAGGGCATTAAACTTGGCAAACAACCCATACTGGTGGAAATCTTCCACTCGAACCACCCGGCCATTTACAATCTTGGCCGATGCAAAATGTCTCCATTCCTTGGCATGCTCATACCTAGAAAAGAGGTGACGATCAAAATCTGACCCCTCGGAGGTTGAATCATCATCAGGAGATGGTGTAGGAACTTCGGAATGATAGGAATCCTCACACTCAGCACGTAGCCTCTTCTGGGCTACTGATTTGTGTGTAGTATGCCTGCTAGTGGACATTCTCTACAAAAGAGAAAGAAACCCTATGATTAGGACTAGTAATTTGGTGAAAATCAAATCCAAAACAAGAGGGAAGTGAATAAAGACATATAGGAAACAAATGTGACCTAGAAATCTTACCAAAGCACGTGTGTAATCGTCAATAGCCCGAGGAATCGACGAGAAATAGTGTGGAAGTGGTCACCTTACCCTCTAAGAACTTTTCCCTAAGGTTTGGTAAAGCTTGGAATGAAATAGGGATCAAATGGGACCCTCTCAGACTTAAAACCCTGCTCCCCGATTCTCTGGGCGATGTGGCAACGCCTAGAGACATCGCCCAGTGATGGAATCTTGCTGGAATTTTAGAATTTACACATGGAAACCTCATTTTTGGGCAAAGTAACCTCATGGGACATAAAAGTAAGGATTTTTGCAAAATTTTATTGAACTAAATTATTTATTATTATTATTAAATAAAAAAAATATATTAAAACATATTACAACAATAAGGAAATTACAACTTGAGGACTTGGGCTCAAGAAGTAAACTTACACAAATAGGGGCTAAGAAAAAGGGACCTATATGACTAGGTTTTAAATAGATATGTGTCATATACTAATGTGTATAAAACTATATAATTTATATATAAATAGAGCATATGGTGTGTATTATAAGTATATAACATACTTGTCTGTTAAAATGTACGAACCCAAACTGTAATGTTGTGATGCAAACAGAACATAGCTACTTAGGTATGTTGTGATATGTGTGTGGTACGTGTGGGAAGAGTAGATCCTATCCAAACTCAGGTTAGAATACCCGAGAACATGACCTAATAGCACTCTAGTTTTTATCGAAACACTTAGACGTTAACGTACCTCGAGCCAACCCAAGAGTTTGTTTTACTGGTCCATAACTATTTAAATTTCCATAGTCATGTACTTAATTCTTTTAATTAAGTATGCCCTCATGCCTAGAACCATTTTGTATGACAGGACCTATTACCTTACCTGAGGCTGGAGACCCCAACGACATGAGACTTATTAGGCAGCTCAGGAGGAGACTGGTTAGGATACAAGATACCCGAGCCCGTGCCGAAAGTTTACTTACAGTATATTTAGCACTTGCAGACATCACGGAACAAGGAGAGTGGCAATTCTACTTAACTCTAGTTGAGGAGGTTACAGCCGACATAGGGTATTTACATGCTTTGGAGTACTGGGAAGAGGTTGGAGATGTTTTCCTGCTAGGTCAGGTAACTAATTAAAAGCTTTTTATTAAAAATCTGAAATTTTCCATTAGTGCCATGTATAGCATATTGACTCATAAAATGCATAAGACAGAGGAAACACAAAGCATTCAATGAAACACATCACTTAACAAACCAAGATAAAGGATCTAACAAATTCCACCTTACTGGTATGACTCATGCTACTCATTGGAACTGTGAATTGGATTTGAACCTGCTTAAGTTGGAAAACAATTTTTTACCCACATAGATGAAACTGGAGTAATGAACACGCTCCTCTTGCTAGAGAAGCAACAATGGTCAACACTAGAAGTTCTCGTGGAGGTCAGAAGGGTAAACAACCTAGAGTTGTACCAGAAGTGGAGCTGCCCAATGGGGCTGAGGCTCAAAATTCTGAGGCATCGGCTACTTCATTAGGAGCACCCGCGGCTACACAAGCTATTGCAGCAGTACCTCAGTCAAATGGGGCAACTGGTAACGTAACTGCGGTCACGACCACAATGATGCAAACTATGCAGCAACAACAAGTATTGCTTAGCCAAATGTCCGCACAGTTTGTAACCCTGATGCATGAATGCGCTGCACCACCACCACCACCCAATCGACCAGTGCTATTTCCACCACCAGTACCGCAACACTTAGCGGAGAATTCCACCACTAAGGTTATGGAGAGATTCAAGAAACTCCAACCGCTTGCATTTTCAAAAATAACCTCTGAAGCAATGTAGTCGGAACGGTGGATCAGTGCACTAGAAAAGGCATTCGAAGTACTTGAGTGCACGGATGTACAAAAGATTATTTGTGCGGGTTATCAGTTGCAAAATGAAGCTGAAGCTTGGTGGAAGGCCACTAGACCTAATTTGGAGGCTGCTCACTCGAATCCCACTTGGGAGCAATTTAAAGAGGATTTCTTCAAGAATTATTTTCCTAAAAGTTTCAAGGATAGAAAGGAAGTAGAATTTATCGCACTGGTGCAAGGGAACAAGTCAGTATTAGATTATCAACAGCATTTCGAAGATCTGTTCCATTTTGCTCCAGAGCACTTAAAAGGAGAAGTTAGTAAGGCCAAGAAATTTGAGAAGGGACTCAAGACCGAGATTGGGTCAGTTTTGCCAATAATGGATATCCGGGAGTATGCTCAGCTAGTTGATAAGGCAAAGACAATGGAGGATAGATTTAAAGAAAAGGAGAAAGAGAAGATCGTGACATCGTTCGGGCTAAACAAAAGGTCAAGCAATTTCCAAACCTACAGTTGGCCAAATAAGGTTTACCGAGGAACAAGCTTGAGCCCTACTTTGACTCTATATTGTAGGTCGATCGTGGGATAGAATCCATTCCGCTCCACATTTAGTCGACCTGCTTAACCTGCTACGAGTCAAGCGATGACAGCAGCTTCGCCAGCCCAACCAGTAGCAAGCAAAGCTGTAACACCTAGAGCTCCACCCTTTAAGTGCTACCTATGCAACAAGGAAGGGCATATGGCCAGAGACTATAAGACGCGTGGATATGGCAACACTTTGCCAAATCAATCCTACACCAGGCCATTTCAGCGAGACAATCGGATGCAAGGAAAGGTGTACGCTCTAACCAATGAAGAAGCTGAGGTAAACCCCAACATAATGACAGGTATGTTGCTGAATGATGCTTAACTAGGGAATAATTGGTTTATGTCATGTAACCTAAATTACCTACAAACCCTAGGTACCCTAAATGTCTCAACCACACCCGCGCGAGTATTATTTGACTCGGGCGCGACCCACTCTTTCGTCTCCTCAACCTTTGCAAGTAAGATGAAAGACCAACCAAGGGACATTGGGCATGAGTTAGTAGTCAGCACGCCAACAGGAAGCGTCGTAAGTTTGAAGGAGGTTTACAACCCCTGTCAAGTTAAAATTTGTGGGATGAAGTTAACCGCTTAGTTGATAAAAATGGAAATAAATGATTTTGACATGATACTAGGCATGGATTGGTTGTCTGCCTATGGTGCAAACATCTTATGTGCGGAGAAAAAGATAAGGTTTAAATTGGAAGATGGATCGAAGTTCACCTACCAAAATGAACCAAGGAGAAAATCTAGAAAGATAATGCTATCCGCACTCCAAGCACAGAAGCTACTAGAAGAAGGATGCTAAGGCTTCTTGGCTACTGTGATAGATACGGAGGCGAAGGTAAAACCCTTGGAAGAACTCCACGTCGTTAGAGACTTTCCTGATGTATTTCTAGAAGATCTGACTCAGTTGCCGCCGGACCGCGATATAGAGTTCGTGATCGATTTGATTCCTGGTGCAGCACCAGTATCTAAGGCACCGTATAGGACGGCGCCAGTCAAATTGAAAGAGTTGCAGATACAACTTCAAGACCTGCTAAAGAAAGGATTTATTCGACCCAGTGTATCACCCTGGGGAGCACCTGTGCTATTCATGAAGAAGAAAGATGGAAGTATGCAGTTATGTATCGACTATCGTGAATTGAATAAACTGACAATTAAGAATTGATATCTGTTGCCGCATATCGATGACCTTTTTGATCAGTTACAAGGAGTGAGAATTTTCTCCAAGATTGATCTTAGGTCAGGATACCATCAACTAAAGATCAAGAGTGGTGACATCCATAAAATGGCGTTCCGAACTCGATACGGACATTATGAATTTTTGGTATTATCGTTCGAACTAACTAACGCCTCAACGACATTCATGGATATGATGAATAGAGTGTTCCATGATGTGCTAGATAAGTTTGTCATAGTGTTCATTGACGACATCTTGGTATACTCCAAGAGTGAGGAGGAGCACGCGTAACATCTTACATTTGTGTTGCAGCGGCTGCGAGAACACCAGCTTTATGCCAAATTCAGTATGTGTGAGTTTTGGCTCAACCAAATTGGGTTCCTGGGACATATTGTCACCAAAGACGGCATTAAGGTAGACCCCGGCAAAGTGGAAGCAGCTCTCAAATGGGAAACTCCGAAGAATGCCACAGAGATCTGAAGTTTCTTGGGACTGGCTGGTTACTACAGTCGATTCGTTGAGAATTTCTCGCGTATTTCGGCGCCCATGACAAAACTCACCAAGAAGGGCACCAAGTTTGAATGGAATGAAGCATGCGAGAAAAGCTTTCAGGAATTGAAGCACAGCTTAGTGACAACTCCAATTTTGACCATTCCAGATGGAACCGGAGGAATGGTAGTGTATACAGATGCGTCTAGAACAGGCCTAGGGGGTGTCTTGATGCAGAAAGGAAAAGTGGTTGCATATGCCTCTAGATAATTAAAAGAGCATGAGAAGAACTACCCTCCACATGACTTAGAATTGGCGGCGGTAGTGTTCTCGTGAAAAATTTGGTGACACTATCTCTACGGTGAAAAGAGTGAAATCTTCAGCGATCACAAGAGCCTGAAGTATTTCTTCACCCAGAAGGAGCTTAACATGAGACAGAGGCGGTGGTTAGAACTGGTAAAAGATTATGACTGTGAAGTCCAGTACCACCCTGGCAAGGCCAACGTTGTGGCGAACGCATTAAGTAGAAAATCTCAGACTATGTCTCTTGCATCTTTGGTCATAAGTGAACAATTAATAGAGGAAGCTCGAAAGTTTGATTTGGAGCTTGTGATCGAAGAAGCGGCTATGCAACTAGTAGCATTGAACCTGCAGCCGTCGATACGAGAAGAAATAATTGTGAAATAACCATTGGATCCTGAGCTAGCCAAAATCATATTTGAAGTCCAACAAGGTGTCAACAAAGACCCGGATTTTACATTGGTCCAAGATGGAGCATTAAAGTTTTACGATAGATTGTGCGTGCCAGATGACTATGATGTCCAAGACCGAATTCTCAAAGAGGCGCACAGCTCACCCTATACTATCCACCTTGGAAGTACGAAGATGTACAAAGACTTGAAGAAATATTACTGGTGGATTGGAATGAAGCAGACCATAGCAATCTACGTGTCTAAGTACCTCACCTACCAACAAATAAAAGTGGAGAGACACCGACCGTATGGTTTATTGCAGTCACTCCCCATACCTGAGTGGACGTGGGAAAGAATCACTATGGATTTCGTGACAAGCTTGCCCAAAACTAAAAAGGGCATGAATGTAATTTGGGTGATCATAGACGAACTGACAAAGGCGGCTCACTTCATACTGATTAAGATAAGTTATTCGATGGAGAACCTTGCCTAGATCTACATTGACAACATAGTCTGATTACATGGCGTGCCTATCAGTATTGTGTCTGACAGAGATCCTCGTTTTACTTCAAGATTTTGGAGAAGTCTACAAAAGGCATTGGGATCTCAATTGAATCTCAGCACGGCTTTCCATCCGTAGAGAGACGAACAATCGAAAAGAACCATCCAGACTTTGGAGGGCATGCTCCGAACCTATGTTTTGGAAATGAATGATAGCTGGGATGCCCACATACCTTAGGTGGATTTTGCATACAATAACAGCTATCACTCCACCATTGGCATGGCACTGTTCGAAGCACTCTATGGCAGGAAGTGTCGAACCCCACTCTATTGGGATGAAGTTGGCGAGCGGAAGTACCTTGGACCCGAGATGATTCAAGCGACCTGCGACAAGGTGGATGCCATAAGAGAGAAGATCAAGGCAGCTCAGTCGAGACAAAAGAGTTATGCGGATAACCGGAGGGAGAATATTGAATTTGAGGTCGGAGAAAAAGTATTCCTTCATGTGTCTCCAACTAAAGGATTGCTATGTTTCAACAAGAAGGGCAAGTTGAGCCCAAGATTCATTGGTCCTTATGAGATACTTAACAGAGTAGGACCCGTAGCATATAGACTGGCGCTACCACCATCTTTATCGGGTGTCCACGATGTTTTTCAAGTGTCAATGCTAAGAAAATACATAAACAGTCCAACACATGTATTATCAACTAAACCTGAATAGTTGGACATGGATATGACTTATGAAGAACACCCCACAGAGATACTTGACAGAAAGGAACATAACCTCCGCCACCGCACCGTCGCATTCGTGAAGGTTCGATGGGGGAATAACCTAGTGGAAGAAGCTTCATGGGAATGTGAGGAGGAAATGAAAGAGAAATATCCTCAACTCCTTGGATTACTAGGTAAGCAAATTTTGAGGACAAAATTTTTGTAAGGTGGGGAGAAATGTCAAACCCTGCCCATTGACTGGCTGAAATCTGACTGAAGTGCAGGAAGCTCTGATCAGGCAATCAGATTCACTGTGGAGCATTGCTCCAGTGATATGGATCGATGAGGAAACCCAATGCATGTCCTCTCAAACACCTGTGAGAAGATGGACAGCAGACCCCTGCTCTTGTACAGCTCACAGCCTGATGTATGGCTAGAACCCCAGGTATTCTCTCTCCTCCCAATAATGGTGGGACCCACCTCTGAAAAATCATGAAACAACCTAAGGAGGGCATGTGGGGATAGTACCCTTACCTAGGGTCAAACCCTTGTGCATTTTCCCCTTGATTTCAGGCTGCTAGAAATCACTGGCACATGCACTGGGCGATGCAACAAAGCCCAGAGCAAGGCCCAGTGGCTATTTTTGGGTGTTTTTAAATTATTTAATTTATGGGGACCACCCAACTGGACCATGGACACTCTCCAGTGATAGAGGGAACTTTGAGGGACCACCTCCTACCCTTGGCTCAGTGTGGACCCCACCTGTGCACCTAGAACTGAGCAGAATCAGTTTAAAATGAATTTCTAAAAGGGGCCTAACAAAACAAACAGACTTCAGTGGGCCTTAAGTCTATAAATAGGAGGCCATTTGGTTCATTTAGAACCCTTGGCTGTACCTGAATCCGAAAGAGAGGGAAGAAGAGAGAGAAAGAAGAAGAAGGAGAAGAAGGAAGAAGGAAGGAAGAAGGGAGAGCTGCAGCAGCCCTACCTCTGGCTGATCCGAGCCTCTCCACTACTGTATTCAAGTATAAATTTTGGTATATACCTTCTGTATCCGTTCTCCTCTTTCATTCTCTGCATTTTCTCAACCCTGGGCAGCCCAAACAAGCTAGGGTTTGCCCAGACTTGGTCCAAATCAGCCATGCAGATCTTGTGCATGGTGGATCTGTGCATTTTATTGAAAATCAATATATAGTTTTGCTGTCCCCTTAGACGAAATATGTCCATGCATGCATGCACTACCCAGACCCCCTTCTGGCTGCTGGAATGAAGCCCAGACAGCAAGCCAGGGCTGTAGAGACCAAACCCTAGGTGGGAACAGCCCTGAAACCCTGTCTGGCATGCTGATCTAGCCTTGCATGTGGCTGAATTTGAGTTTTCAGGTTTGTCAAAACCCTGAATACTATTCATCAGGGTTATTTGAATAGCCACTGTCAGCCTGACTAGAACCCTGATGATGAAACCACTTGGGCCATGAGGTAGACCATCACAAGACCTACTGGACCCCCCAAACATGCAGAGGATCTAGTGTGGGCCCTACCCTGTAGATCCAACCTTGGGAACTCAGCCCAAGATCGATTCTGCAGGCACTAGGCGATGCAGCAAGGCCCAATGTAAGACCCAGTGATGGAATCTTTTCTGGAATGAAGGGGCAGATCTGTAATTTTTGCATGAAATGATTCCTGGACACCGTGGGATGTGGAAAATGATAGAAATGACCTTCCCCCACACCTGTCCATATGTGAAAAATAGTTGGAACCCTAGGTGGGCCCCGTAGGTGGCTGTGCACTGTTGTGTGAGATTTTGCTGCGCTGTCCTGAGTTGGACAGCAGTGTACCATGTTATAAACTATATTGGGACTATATCTGACCTAGTGGCAGGTCTGGCACTGAAAATGACCAAATTGCCCTTATTCCCTTGGCACTGGCCCATGCACCAGGACATGACCTAAGACCCTGTGCAAGGCCCGTTGTTTCCAACTGAGACCAACTAAACCCTGGGTCAACCCAGTAAGTTAGGGTAACCCTAGGACACCAGTGTAGGACCAATAACTGAATAAAACACTATTGATTTTGGTATCTAGGATTTGATTCCGTGCTCGAGGACAACAATCAGACAACAGTTGGAACTGAGTTCCTAGAGCCAAGTACTGGTGAGTGAATAATACTATCATATGTACAAATGTAATTATGATCTGATGCCAGCTATTAATAATTGAATCATGATTGTTATGTTATTTACTTATAATTCAAGTTACTCAAACCACTGCATAATGATTGGCTAATGATCAACACTGTGAATTTCATATGATGATTGTGATTGCTAGATTAGATGCCGTACTGGGCTTGGAAACGGGGCCTGTGGTAGCCCATATTATAGGGTACGATTGACACCGCTGGACTCATACTATGCCATATAGACATGGGGCTAGAGTCTCATTACCTGTGCCACGAACCCTTGCCAACAGGGGTTAAGGTGTTGGATGCCTTGGGGCAATTATCAGGGAGTGAAAAGAAAAAGAATAAAAGAACACCGGAAGGTGCATGAATAAAAGACACCAGAATGGTGCATGAGGGAAGAAACGGTTGTCTACTAGGATAATCACAGAGGGTTAGTTGGGCCGACCTTGGTGAATGAATGTGGGGGCCAACTAGTCCTCTCCGACAACTCAATTGGTGTATCACGGGAAGGGGTTAGAAGCCTGCACCAGGGATACATGTATTGAGGATTGTAGTGGCAAGACCAAACTTAGTTGTATTGCTAGGTGGTTAATAATAAAATTTGGACTTGCATATCATGTAGATCATGTGAACTGTGGATTGTGATTGCATATGCATGCATGATGGTTGTTATTTGCTCACAAGCTTAGTGGGGCTCACACTCTATTATATGTTGCTCTCTTCTTAGATGATCCTACAGGTGGATGCCGCTGTGGCATGGCGGGCCATTTCGAGGAGGAGAGTTTTGGTGTGTATGATGATGTTGGTATGGACCCCGACGGAGGTCATACCGATTCTGCGTACTTTCTCGGTGGTCGTGGATGAAGACCATTGAGGAGTGCTTCTGATGTTTGGTGTTGGAAACTCCTTTTTGTTTTGTTAGGAGGTTTCCTGTTTTGACCGTGGACCTTTTGTAGTCGTTTTCCTTTATTTTCTTTCTTTCTTTTGGGGTTGGGTGCCCTAACCCTGTATATATCATGTATATAGTACTGTTCTTATCAGCTTATGTTTTCTTTCGTTGTGGGTTGTGTGTGCTGGGAAATGTAACAAACAAGTTTCTATATGTATATATTATCACCATTTCCCGTATCGCTATGCTTCCGTTTATTTCGGATAAATTGTAGATGTCCTGCATTACTCTGATCTTACTTGTGGTTAAGATGTGGATAATGGTTCATGAATGTAAGCACTACTTCTAGATCCGTGGGATTTGGCGGGTTGCGATCGTGCAATTTGGGTCACCTACCCATTCCTCCTCGGGGTGGTTTGGGGTGTGACACGAATTCTATATCGCTGTCAAGCAGTAGCTGCGTCAGATCTTCTGAAAAGACATCAAGAAATTCTCTGACGACTTCCAGTTCCTCCAATGGTTTTATCTTTGCCTCCGTGTCTATTACCCTGGCCAAAAAGCCTTGGCATCCATCATCAAGCAACTTTCACGCCTGGAGGACTGACAAAGTTATTCTCCTAGATTTCTTCTTGGGTTCACTTTGATAGGTGAAAGTTGGCCCATCTTTCAAGTTGAACCTTATCTTCTTCTCCGCACACAATACGTTTGCACCATAGGCGGATAGCCAATCCATGCCTAGGATTACATCAAAATCATTTATATCCATCTTTATCAATCGTGTGGTTAAATTCTTCCCACAAATTTAAATCTGACAAAGGTCATAGACCTTCTTCAAGCTCACGATACTCCCTGTCGACGTGCTGACTACTAGCTCATGCCCAATGTCTCTTGGTTGATCCTTCATCTTACTACAAAGATCGAGGAGACGAAAGAGTGGGTCACGCCTGAGTTGAATAGTACTTGTGCGGGTATGGTCGAGACATTCAGGGTACCTAGGGTTTGTAGGTAATTTTAGGTTACATGTAGTAAGACAATTAGTCCCTATAAGTTAGTAGTGTTTAGCAACTTACCTGTCAATACATCGGGATTCGCCTCAGCTTCTTCATTCGTCACCGCAAACACCTTTCCTCGCGTTCGATTGTCCTATGGCTGGAAAGTCCTAGCGTAGGGCTGATTCTGCGAGTTATTGCTGTACCCACGTGTTTTATAATCTCTGACCATATGCCCTTCCTTATTGCACTAGTAACACTTAAAGGGTGGAGCAGCAGGTGTTGAGGCTTGGCTCACTTGACTTATTGTTGGTCGGGCTGGCGAAGCTGCTGTTGTCGCTTGACTCGTCGCAGGTTGAGCAGGTCGATTAAATGTGGGGCGGAAAGGGTTCTGACCCACGTTCGGCCTACGATACAGAGTCGAGATGGAGCCTGAATTGTTTCTGCGGTAAACTTTCTTTGGCCAGGCATAGGTTTGGAAATTATTTGACCTTTTACCCACAGGCAACGTCACAGCTTTCTCTTTCTCTTTCTCCTTAAATCTATCTTCCATGGTTTTCGCCTTGTCGACCATCTGAGCATAATCCCTAATGTCCATGATTGACAACACTGATCCAATCTCAGTCTTGAGTCCTTTCTCAAATTTCTTCGCCTTACTAACTTCTCCCTTCAGGTGCTCTGGAGAAAAATGGAACAAGTCCTCAAATCACTATTGATACTCTAGCACTGACTTGGTTCCTTGCACCAGTGCGATGAATTCTGCTTCTTTTCTATCCCTGAAACTCTTTGGAAAGTAGTTCTTGAAGAAAACTTCTTTAAACTGCTCCCACGTGGGATTTGGTTGAGTGGCTTCCAAATTAGGTTTAGTAGCTTTCCACCAGGCTTCAGCTTCATTCTGCAACTGATAACCCGCACATATCAACTTTTGTGCATCCGTGCACTCAAGTACTTCAAATGCATTCTCTAGGGCACTGATCCATCGTTCCGGCTGCATTGCTTCAGAAATTATTTTGGAAAATGCAGGTGGTTGAAGTTTCTTAAATCTTTCCATAACCTTGGTGGTAGAGTTCTCCGCTAAATGCTGAGGCACAAGTGGTGGAAATAGTACAGGTCGGTTGGGTGGTGGTGCAGCGCGTTCGTGCATCATGGTTGCAAACTGAGTTGACATTTGACCAAGCAATTCTTGTTGCTGTTGCATGGTCCGCATCATAGTGGTCATGAATGCAGTCACATCACCAACTGCCATATTTGGCTGAGGTGCAGCAGTAGTGGCTTGAGTAGCCGCTGGTGCCTCTGATGAAGCAGTCGATGCTTCAGAATTTTGAGCCTCAGTTCTGTTAGGCAGTTCAACCTCCGGTATAACTCGAGGTTGTTTTCCCTTACGACCACCACGAGAACCTCTTCTGGTGTTAACCATTATTGCTTCTCTGAAAAGAGGAGCACATTCAATATTCCAATATCATCCATATGGATCAACAATTATTTCCTAACTAGAGCAGGTACAAGTCTAGTCCACAGTTCCAATGAGTTTCATGAGTCGTACCAGTAAGGTGGATTGTTAGATACATTGTCTTGGTTCATTAGGTGATGTGTCTTATTAAATGCTTTATGTTTCACTGTCTTATGCATTTTATGTATCAATATGCTATGCATGGCACCATATGAAAGATTTCAAATTTTTAAATAAAGACTTTTATTTATTTACCTGATCTAATAGGCAAGCATCTCCAGCTTCTTCCAGGTCACAAACTCCATCACAAGCAGAAATTCTACGTCAGCTCTTACCTCTTCAGCTAAGGTCATAAAATACTCTCGCTCTTCTGGTCCACTAATGACAGCAATGGCTAAATAAAAATCTAATCGATTCTCGGCTTGGGGCAACACTAGTCGTATCCATCTCAGTCTCTCTCGTACATGTCTAATATAAATCATATTGCCGAGGTCTCCAGCCTTGGCTGAGGCAATAGGTCCTGTAATAAAGAATGGTTCTAAGCATCAGGCTATACTTACTTAAATGAATTAAGTGCATATCTATTGGAATTTAAATGAATGAGGACCGGTGAAACTAATTCTTGGGTTGGCTCGAGGTACCCTAACGTCTAGATGTTTCGATTGGCTAAATTTTCCCTTAGAATCCTATTCTCAACTAACTAAGTCCGTGATTTGGGTAAGATCAATGCTTCCCACACGTAATATATGTATTACAACATACCTATGTAACTATGTCTGGTTTACACAACAATACCCCAGTCAGTTTGTACATCACAATATTTGAGCATGTAATAATTAGGTAAAACACACCATATGTCATTATACACATATATTCAATACTTATTATAAATATATCAACAAATTTTCCCAAACCCACCCCTAAGTGCTTTATTCAACTCTCAAATAGAAATTTCACCCCTTTGGGTTTAAAAAGGTTATGTTTGTTTATAAAGTATTAGTTATTATTATTTTTATTATATTATTATTATTATTTTTAACTAATTAAGAAAATTCATATTTTATGTCCATTAGGGTTATTATGGTCAATTCTCAAGTCTTTGTAAGTAAATAGCCCAAAACAGTAAAATTACCTTCACTGGGCGATGTCTCTGGGCACTGCCACATCGCCTAGTGCCATTGCCCAGAGAATCGAAATGCAGGGTTTTAAATCCAAGAGGGCCCCATTTGACTTCTAACCTCTTCTAAACGTCTCTAAACACCTAGGAGAAGTCTTTGGAGGGTGAGGGGACCATCTCAACACCAATTCTTGAAATTTCCTCAAGTCATTCACGAACCTACACGTGCCTAGGTGAGTTTTCTTGGTTACTTTGTCTTTTCCTTGAAGTCTTTTTGTTCTCTCTTACTTAGATTAGGGTTTTGTCAAACTTTCTTGCCCTAACCATATTATTTTCTTCTCTTTTTGTAGAAAATGTCTACAAGTCACTGCACGGCTAGGAAATCGGTAGCCCAGAAGTGGCTACGGGTTGAGTCAAAGGATTCCTCGGCATCCTCAATACCTCCTTCATCTCCTAGTGATGATTCTTCTCCAGAGGAACCCAACTTCGATCATTTCCTCTTCTCGAGGTATGAACATGCTAAAGAGTGGAAGAATTTTGAATCTCTAAAGATTGTGAATGGTCAGGTAGTTCGGGTAGAGGACTTTCATCAATACAATCTCTATACTAGGTTCAACATTTTGGGTTGGACCCCCATGTTGGCACCCACCGAGCCATGCTATCCCTCCTTGGTTCGGTACTTTTACTGCAACCTAGTGCCTTCTAGTACCCAGGAATTCAGAGTGGAGAGTAGGGTGAAGGGAGTGGATATTAGGCTGACCACCACCCTATCGGCAGAGATTTTGGGTTTGCCTGACACAGGAGAGAGGGTTTACTATCAGCCTCGGATGGACATTTCAGAGATGTTCTCTTTGGAGACCAGGAGGATGGTCTTCAAAGCATTGACAGGGTCACAAAGCACACCTAGGTCTGAGAACTCTTACAAACCTAGTGATAGGGTGATCAGTAGGTGTGTAACCTACAACATTTATCCCAAGGGTGGGAACAGAGGCAGCATATCCATGTTGAGGGCATACATCACATACTGTCTCTTGGGAGATGGGAAGGGAGGTCCAGTAATAAACCTTTCGTATCTACTACTTTAGGTAATGCTTTACCATGCTAGGAACCCAGCTGATGGGAACCTTCCTTATGGGAAGTTCCTTACTTCAGTCTTCCAGTACTTTGGGGTTCCATTAGAGGGTGAGTACGCAAAGAAAGACCGATCCAGGCCCATTGACAAGACTTCGATTTTGAAGATGAAGGTGCCTGGAGAGAATCCACCAGAGGGTGAGGAGCATGGTGATGATGTGCACGATGAGGAGGTGCAGGGGATGGAGCAGGGAGACATTGAGGGAGGCACCCAGGGCATACAGGCAGAGGAGCAGGGCATAGGTCAAGGTAACTTCGGGGACTTTGGCACTCAGTTTACTGACTTACCTTCCTACGAGGCGACCGGTGCCACTAGTTCTCAGGTGCCAAGGCCTTCTCATTGGGCTTAGATGATGACACATTTTCAGAGTCTCGGCACCCAGCTGTCTGATATGGCGACCAAGATGGACCAAGGCTTCTCTTGGAGAGTAGAGTGGGTTCTGTGGAGCAACATCTGGACTTCTGGGAGAGGTTCTACAGGGTTGACTCTCGCTAGACACAGCCTTCTCCAGATGACTTACCTCCGATTGAGTAGTTCTTGATCAGCTCCTATCTGTCCATGCTACGTGATTCAGACTATTTTTCTTCTATTATGCTTATGTACTTTTCTTTCTTTGGGATGTACTTAATTTAGTGTTTCTTTTATCAGCTATGTAATTATAAATTTTCAGTTTACCAGTGAAACTTATGTAGTGGCTTGGCCACAATTATCTTTTATTTAATGGAATTTATGCATCTTTTATTTAATTGCAACTACCTCCCTTATAGCTTTTAATTATTACACATTTTATTATTTCAAGCTTAATAGTCCTAGTCTGTACTCCATGAATGTAAGAAGAGCCTCATGCTCTGATATCAAGCTCTATCACATCCCAAACCACCCCCTAGGAGGATTGGGTAGGTGACCCAAATTGCATAATGGCAATCCGCCAAATCCCACGGATCTAGAAGCAATGCTTACATTCACGGAACCATATTCATCTCGTTACCATAAGCAAGATCAGAGTGTTGTAGATAAACTACAATTTCAATAAATAAAGGAAGCATAGTGATACGAGGAAATGATGATAATATATACATAAAAAGGTTTGTACATCTCCCACCAACCCACAAAGATAAAGACAAAGCTGACAAGAATAGAACTACATACCTAAATACATACAGGGTGAGCACACTCAACCCCAAAAAGAAAAGGAAGTAAAAACTACAACCGATCCACAGTCAGAATAGGGATGAACTCCTAGCAAAAACAAAAAGGAGTCCCAAAAATAAAAAGCATCAGAAGCACTCCTCAACGGTCTTCATCAATGACCACCGAGAAAGTACGCAGGATCGGTATGACATCCGTCGGGGTCCACACCAACATCATCGTAACAACCAGGACTCTCCTCCTTGAGATAACCCTCCAGGCCACACTGGCATCTATCTGTAAAATCATCTAGAAAAAATAATGTAACAGAGTGTGAGCCCCACTGAGCTCGTGAGCAAATAACATCAATCATGCATGCATATGCAATCATAATTCATAGTTCATATGATCCTATATGATGTCCAAGTCTAGTTTATTATTAGCCACCTAACAATACAACTAAGTCAGGTTAGTGCTACTACAATCCCCAATACATGTATCCCTGGTGCGGGCTTCTAACCCCTTCCCGCGATACACCCATTGAGTTGTCGGAGAGGACCAGTCAGCTCCCGCATCAATCACCAAGGTCAGCCTAACCAGCCCTCTGTGATTAACCTGTAGGGCAATCCACTTTTTTCTCTTTTCTTTTCTTTGGCTTATAGCCCATATTCATCATTCCGGTGTTCTTTCATTTCTTTTCAATCACCATTCCGGTGTTCTTTCATTTCTTTTCTCATTCACATATGGTCACCCTCACAAGCATCCAACACCTAAACCCCTATTGGCAAGGGTGCGTAGCACGGGTGATGAAACTCTAGTCCCATGTCTATATGGCATCGTATGAGTCGGGTGGTGTCAACCGCATCCCATTCTACGGACTACCACAAGCCTCATTTCCAAGCCAACTACGGCATCTAGTCTAACAATCACAATCATCATATGATAATTCACAGTGTTAATCAATAGACAGTCATTATGCAGTGATTTGAGTAGTTTGAACAGAAATAAATAACACAACATATATGATTCAATTCTTATTAGCCGGCATAGTATCATAATTACACATGCACGTACGAAAGTATTATTCACTCACCTGAATTTGGTTCTAGATACTTGGTTGCAAACTCAGTTCCAACAGCAGTCTGGTTGTCGACCTCGAGCGCTGGATCAATTCCTAGATATAAATCAAAAGTTTTCATATTAAGTTTTTAGCCTATCACTGGTACTCCTAGGGTTAACCTAATCTTACTGGGTTGACCCAGTGCTTGATTGGTACTCATTTGGGATCACTGGTCTTAGGCTCATGTCTCGATACATTATCCAGTGTCAGTGGTATAAGGGTAATATGGTAATTTTTAATAGTTGTACCTGACCCTAGGTCAAATCAGGTCCACAGTACTGTCCACAACTTGCTTGTGCTATAGGACCAAGCATAGCAGGGTTTCCTTTATCTTCGGGGACCACTAAGGTTCCAAAATACTCCCCCACTAAGGACAGATATGGGAAAGGGCATTCAGGTCATTTTCCTTCCTCCCACAGTGCCACTTGGCCAATGGATGAGGCCCCCAAAGCCAGATCAGAAATTCTGCCCATTTTCCTTCATTGGGCGATGCAGACATCGCCCAGTGCATCGCCCAGAGCAGACATCACCCAGAGGCTGCAATCGACAAATGGGCTGAGATTTCAAGGTGGGGTTTCTTAGGCAGTGTGCTCAGCATCAACTCATGCATGTTAGGGTGTTGTGTAGCCCTTAGGGTGGCCTACCTATGGGTCCAAATGGATCATCCATCAAGTCCACCATCAGGCTACCAATGCCTGCCCAGACAACCCAGTGAATAGTATCATAGGGTTTTCTCTACATTTGGAATTCGATTCCAGCCACATGCAACGCTGGAAATGGATGTAAAACAGTGGTTCAAGGCTGCAACCACCTAGGGTTTGGTCTCTGCAACCATGGCTTGCATCCAGGGCTTCATCAGTCAGCCAGAAGTGAATCTGGGCAGTGCAGCTGTGTACAGCCAGAATCGGCTCACAAGAATAGCAAATCAGAATTATATTTTTGTTCAAAAATCACAGATCTTCCATGCTTAAGGCTTTCATGGCAGATCTGGAGCTGTTCCTAGCTTTCCCAGCTATTCTGGGCTGGCAGAGTGCAGTTATACAAGCAAAACACAAGAAGAGAAGGGGGCAGTAGGTGTAGGTATGCAGATATATACCTGAGCAGGGCTGAGAGGTCCGAGAAAACTCGATTCTAGGCCTGGTGCAAGTCTGCAGCAGCTTCCCTTCCTTCTTCCTTCTTCTTCCTTCTTTGTCCTTCCTCTTCTTTCTCTCCTTTCTCTCTCCTTTCTCTCCTCACGGTTCCAATAGAAATAAGAGCTCTAAATGAGCTCAAGACCTTTCTACTTATAGGCCCAGCCCATACTGAGGCTTGTTTGGCTGTGAAGGCCCCTTTTAAAAATCAGTTTTTAAACTGATTTTGACTGATTCTGGGCACACTGGTAGGGTCCATAGTGAACCAAGGGTATGAGGTGGTCCCTTAGACTTCCCTCTATCCATGGAGGGTGCCCATATTCATATTGGGTGGTCCCCATAATTAAAAATTATTAAAAATATACTATTTCACTCACTAGGTGATGTCACTGGGCCTTGCTGCATCGCCCAGTGCCATCGTCTAGAGAATTCCAGCAAGCTGAAATTCAATGGGCTTACACAGGGGTTTGACCCTTGGTCAGGGTATTATCCCCACATTCCCCATAGGAGATTGTACACACTTTTATAGAGGAGAGAGATTACCTGGGGTCCAGACCATAAATCAGGTTGTGAGCTACACAGTTGCAGGGTTCTGCTGTCCACCTACTGACAGGCATGTAGGATGACCCACACAGGGTTTCTTCATCAATCCAAGTCACTAGGGTGATGCTCCACAGTGATCCTGGTTTCCTGATCAGGGGTTCTTATCCTTCAATCAAAATTTCCAATCAGCCAAGGGCAGGGTTTGATAGTAAGTACCTGAAACAGGAAAGGCCGCACATTTGGTTGCCACATCAAATTTTATAGCCCCAAAGATTTGCTCATATGTTTTGACCTTATTTTGAAACAGCCTTCGATTTCGTTCCCACCAGATATGATGCACCATAGTACAAAAGGCTAGCTTGGGGATGATATCAAGGTTGTTGTTAGCATAAACAACATAGTTAAGCCATGATGTCACATCTTTGAGATTATTAGGTCCCCCACCACTTTGGGAACATAAGGATGTAACTTTCCCCCAAATGGTCTATAAGAAAGAGCATTCAAAAAAAGATGATCATGGCTTTCAATTCCTACCCAACAAAAGACACAATTCGGCCCAACTTGAATATTTCTTTTAATTAATTGATCTTTAGTAGGAAGAGCCCCCATAAAGCACCTCCAAGTAGTAAGAGGTTGCCTAGAAATATTCCAAGCAAACCAAATGAGCTTACTCCAATCCATCTTTCCAGAACTTTTTAAAGGAAAAATAAAAAATTAAGTGGCTTGATCTTGGTGATGGAAACAATAGCTTCTTCCACACGGCTATGAATTGCAAACATAATAGAAATTGCATCCTTAAGATAAGGCATCAAGATGACCAGATTGCAGATGACCCTAAAATCATTACGGAGCAGGCTGTTTCATTCTATAAGGATCTTTTTTGTTCGAACATTATGGACATTGGCACTTGTCCTACCAATATTCATTCCTTTTTAAAGTGTGCTTTCTGAGTGTCAATAAGAGGGGCTAGAGATGGAAGTGACCAGAGAAGAAATAAGGGAGGTGTCTTTGCTTTGAAGGACTCTAATGCTCCTGGACCGGATGGTTTTGGGGCTAAATTCTATAAATGGTCTTGGGAGACCATTGGGGAAGATTTGTCTAAGGCGGTGTTATGGTTTTTTGACAATTCTATTATGCCTTGCACTGTGAACTCTACCTTTATTAGTTTAATTCCAAAGAGTGGGGATGTTTCTTCTTTTGTTGGATATCGTCCAATTGCTCTTTGTAATTTGCTATACAAGATAATTACCAAGATCATTTCCAATAGGCTCCAACAGGTGATTGGTAGTGTGGGGAGTCAAAACTAGTCTACATTCATAGAGGATAGGTTTATTGTGGATAACATTCTGGTATGTCATGATATTTTCAGAGGAATGGACCAAAAAGCTGCTTCTCCTACAACCATTTTAAAAGTAAATCTGCATAAAGCCTATGATTCTCTGAGAAGGAATTTTCTCTTTGAAGTCATGCAAAGAATGGGCTTCCCTGAGAAGTTTGCTGGTTGGGTAAAAGCTTGTGTCAACTCTCCCATGTTCTCTATTCTAATAAATGGGAGTCCTGCTAGGTTCTTTGCTGGGGGTAGAGGCATTCGGCAAGGGGATCCTCTTTCCCCCTACTTATTTACTTTGGCTATGGAAGCTTCCTCTGGAATTATGAGGAGATTGGAGGTGGATGGTCAGATCAAGCTTCTCCCTTGGTGTAAATCATTTCACTTGTCCCATCTTATATTTGTGGATGACCTAATGATCTTTGTGAAGGCCATTCTTGAATCTATTTTAGCTAGTTTGGGGGGTCTGGAAGAGTTTGCAACTTTATCTGGGTTGCATCTCAATAGATCTAAGTCCTCTATTATTTTAGGGGGCCTAACTCTATCTAGTAGGTTGCAACTTTTGGAATTAACGGGTTTCACTGAAACTAAGCTGCCAATTAAGTACCTTGGTGTCCCCCTCATATCAGGAAGACTTTCTAGGTTAGAGTGCAGTCCTATTTTGGAGATGGTGAAGCAAAAACTTGAAAGCTAGAAGACGAGATTCCTTTCTTTTGCAGGAAGATTCCAACTCATTATGTTTGTGCTTCAAGGAAGTTATATCTACTGGGCTGGAATTTTTGGTCTTCCAGGCAATCTTGTCTCTAATTTGGAGTCTATCTTTTTAAATTTCTTATGGTCTGGCCCTTCTTTAGAAAGAAAAATGCATTTTATTTCTTGGGATGCATTATGTAAGCCCGAGAATGAAGGGGGCTTAGGTGTTAAACGCATCAAGGAGATGAATGTAGCGGGTATTATGAAGCAAATTTGGTGGACTATTTCAAAGAAACATAGACTTTGGGTGAACTGGATATATAATAGATATCTCAAAAAGGATTCTATTTGGACAGTAAAAATTAACCAGAACTGCTATTAGGTTTGGAGGAAAATTTTGAAATATAGAGATAAGGTTTTTCCCTATATTTGAACTTTCGTTGGAGATGGAGGATCAACAAAAATTATGGCTGGATAATTGGCACCCTCTTGGAGTTTAATTAAACAAGTTTGGAGATAGAATCTATTATAATGCAGGCTCCTATTCCATTGCTTCTCTTTGTGCACTGGTCAAGGATATAATAAGAGATGGGGATTGGTACTCAAGATCCTTAATTTCTTTTGATCTCATTGATATCTGGAGTGAGCTGTATAGGGTGGAGCGGCTTTATGACTCTAAGGATCTTGTGGTTTGGATTGGAAACTTAATGGGTTCACTACAAAATCTGCTTGGGAAATCACTAGGTCCAAGGCTGCAAAAATTGAATGGTGTGAGGCGGTCTGGTTTCAAGGTAACATTCCTAGATAATCTTTTACTTCTTTGAGATGTTTAGTAGATGCTTTACCTACTAGAGACATGCTTGGTATGCCAGTTCAACCAAATTTCATTTTTTGTTGGGTGGGGTTGGAAAGTCGGAATCATTTGTTTTTTGAATGCTCTTTTACCTCTGAAATTCTAAAAGTATTTACTCATTATGCTTGAATGATGGGAGACATCAAAGAAATGTAGTGGATGCAGCCATTTGGGTTCGTTATGCTTCAGGGTGTTATGGGAAGATGGGAGTTATTATTAAGCTTGCTTTTTGTGCAACCATCCAGCTGGTGTGGTCAGAAAGGAACTCCAGAATTTTTTGAAATCAAATAAGAACCAAAGACCAACTTCTAATTGCCATAAAGGGCGATGTTAAAGCAAGATGTTCTCTGATGGCTTTTACTAATGTTCAGAGTCCTAGTAATACTTTTACGGCTGAGAGTTGGAATTTTCAAGTTAATTGGATCTACCAAGTTCCAAAAACTTGCTCTTGGTTTCCTCCACCGTCTAACATGATTGCTCTTCACTGTGATGGATCCCTTTCTGGTAGTAGAGCTGCCCATGGAGGTTTACTCCGGGATTTCAAAGGTAATCCCATCATAGCCTATGCGGGGTTGGGAGAGGATTTATCAATTTTGGGTATGGAGCTGCTAGCTGTTTTCAGAGGTTTCTCTTTATGTATAGAGAAGGGCTACCTGGATGTTTCTATTAGATCATACTCTCTTTTGGCGATTGATATTCTAAATGGGAAGATTGGTGAGCCGTGGAACATGTAGATGATTAGAAGCAAAATTTTACACCTGTGCTTGTTGACTAGGGATAAGGAATTCATTCATGTTTGGAGGGAGCAAAACCAGCCAACTGACTTCATGACTGAAGTGGCAGATGATTCGGTGGAGGTTGTTTGGATGCCTAGAGATTTTCTGATGCAGGCCTGTTGAGAAAGGATTCCTTCCCCTCAACGGATTGCTACAAGAATCACTTTCCTATTTTTGAGGGACAGCTAGAGATTGTTAAAGAGATATATTTTCCTATTTTAGAGGAGATTGATCGATTGATAAAGGGATTATAGTTTCGTATTTTAGAGGAGATTGATTGATTGATAAAGTGATTATACTTTCCTATTTTAGAGGAGGAGGTTGCTATTATTTTGGAAATCTAATTCTAGAAAGAGGATAACCGTGGAGCAAGAAGTTGGATCTCCTTCTCCTATAATTTAGGAATAGAATTACACAAGGCCATGCTTGAATGAATTTCATAAGAAAACACAATTTAAACACAATTTAAATACTTATGCCACATGGACAGCCTTGGACGAATTTGAAGAAAGAAGAGAGAGAGAGGGTTTCTCAATTTAATTTTATTAATTTTAGAATTTTAGATTTCTAGCTTAGATTAGGATTTGCCTTGATATTTACTTTTCTTTTTATTTTATGATGTAATCGTAGCCGTAGGATAGATTGCAATTAAGGCTTGAGAATTAGAGTTTATTTTTCTCTTTAAATATGTAAGAGCTATGCTCATTCAATGGTGAAGAATGGATTAATGAAAATTTACTCTTGTTGAGTATTTTAGAACCTTGACGTGTTCTCCCCGTAACCCTGGAAAGTTACGTTGCATCCTTAAAGAGTTGCAATTTTCCCGTGTCCTTGAAGAGTCACGTTCCATTGAGTTCCTTTCTTCTTGTGTTCGTGTATTTGACTCTCCTGATCCATGTCTTCCAACCAGACTGCATTATTTGGTATCAGAGCTTTGGAGGAGAGCGAGAAGTTGTGATGGCGCCCAGGCATAGAGGTGATCGTACAATTCCTGTGGAGGACATCACCACAAGAGATGAACTTCCGACAACATCAAATGATGTTGCAGACGAGCGAATCTTTATTCAGGTTGATTTGACTAAACCTCCAATTTTCGACGAGTACCAAGATGAGTACAATGACGAATATGGTGGTTTCAAAAGTCTTGAATTAGATTATGTTTTGAATGCACGACAGGATTTCTACCCTCCCCACAACGAAGTCACAACCCATGATTTCCTCTCATTCCAATTGTTTGCCAGTACGTATGATGATCCATATTTGGACTTTATTGCTTTCACATCTCTACCTCAATTTCAAGGTATAAGCATCATTACCAAACCATATTTGAATGCGTCATCTATTCGAGTGTTGAACACATCAATTGCTATCAATTGAATTAGATTATGTTTTGAATGCACGACAGGATTTCTACCCTCCCCACAACGAGGTCACAACCCATGATTTCCTCTCATTCCAATTGTTTGCCAGTACGTATGATGATCCATATTTGGACTTTATTGCTTTCACATCTCTACCTCAGTTTCAAGGTATAAGCATCATTACCAAACCGTATTTGAATGCGTCATCTATTCGAGTGTTGATCACATCAATTGCTATCGTCATCGAATCTGAAGTTGTGTTGCAAATTCTGTTATATGTAATTGGAGATATCACCAATGAATTTTTTTGGTTTCAATTTGACCCGAGTGGATGACGAACATCATTGAGGGCACGAGTTCGAGGACGAACTCTTTTTCAACCTAGAGAGAATGATGCAGGCCTGTTGAGAAAGGATTCCTTCCCCTCAACGGATTGGTACAAGAATCACTTTCCTATTTTTAAGGGACAGCTAGAGATTGTTAAAGAGATATATTTTCCTATTTTAGAGGAGATTGATCGATTGATAAAGGGATTATAGTTTTGTATTTTAGAGGAGATTGATCGATTGATAAAGTGATTATACTTTCCTATTTTAGAGGAGGAGATTGCTATTATTTTTGAAATCTAATTCTAGAAAGAGGATAGCCGTGGAGCAAGAAGTTGGAACTCCTTCTCCTATAATTTAGGAATAGAATTACACAAGGCCATGCTTGAATGAATTTCATAAGAAAACACAATTTAAACACAATTTAAATACTTATGCCACATGGACAGCCTTGGACAAATTTGAAGAAAGAAGAGAGAGAGAGGGTTTCTCAATTTAATTTTATTAATATTAGAATTTTAGATTTCTAGCTTAGATTAGGATTTACCTTGATATTTACTTTTCTTTTTATTTTATGATGTAATCGTAGCCGTAGGATAGATTGCAATTAAGGCTTGAGAATTAGAGTTTATTTTTCTCTTTAAATATGTAAGAGTTATGCTCATTCAATGGTGAAGAATGGATTAATGAAAATTTACTCTTGTTGAGTATTTTAGAACCTTGACGTGTTCTCCCCGTAACCCTGGAAAGTTACGTTGCATCCTTGAAGAGTTGCAATTTTCCCGTGTCCTTGAAGAGTCACGTTAAATCCATTGAGTTCCTTTCTTTTTGTGTTCGTGTATTTGACTCTCCCGATCCGTGGCTTCCAACCAGACTGCATTATTTTCCCCCTGATATGGAAGTTCTATTAATGAGGGATGGTGATTTGTCTACCTTCTATCGTGGGTAGGAGTAGGGTTGTTTCCTTTCCCTTTTGTTTGTTGGGGTCTGTCCCATCTTGCTTTGGATCCTATTCCCTTTCTTAAAGGTTCTTACAGGATGCCTTTTTCTGTACATTATTTTTTCTTCGGTTAATATATCATCTTACCTATAAAAAAAACCTTTCTAGAACTCCTTCTAATAATTCCCCAAGCTGATTTAGTAGTGAATAGGCCACTTGGGGAATCTTTCCAAATAATAAGGTCAGCTCCCTCTTTCTGTAATAGGGGAATATTAGGGAGATCTCCCCAAGCACTAATCAAGTCAAAAGATCCAAATGTTCTAGAGTGCCAAGTACCTTCCCTGATAATGTCTGAGACCAAAGCAAGATGATTGGAGCCAGTGTCATAATGAATACGCTCTCCAAATCTCTTAACTAACAGTCCTTGAGGGTGCCATTTATCAAGCCATAAACTACTTAACCGGCCATTTTTAACAATATGATGGATGTATGGTTCTGCCAGGTTTCTATATTTCAGCATCTTTCGGTAAACCCAAGAGAAATTTTGAGGGGCTTTCACAATCCATATAGAGTCATTTTTTAAGTATCTAGCATTGACCCATCTTACCCATAAACTCTCTTTTTTTTTAAGCAATCCACTAAATTGTTTAAGACTACCTGCTAGATTCATGTCTGAGATTCTTCTGATTCCTAAGCCCCCTTCATCATTCGGTTTGCGTACTTTATCCCAAGAGATGTTATGTACCTTGCATTCCAAAGTTGGCTCAGTCCAAAGAGAATATGAAAAGTAGGACTCCAGCTTCTTTATGACACCTTTTGGAAGGGCAAAAATTCTAGACCAATATATGTAGCACCCTTGGAGGACTGATCTAAGTAGTTGCTGATGAGCACATTTATGTGTGAAATCTTAGGGCATAAAACATACATTTTACCACACTGGACAGAGTTACTCGGTGCTTTCTTGTGCTTTTCAGGTTTTGGGGCTATTTATTGCTATTCTAGACTATCAGGGGCTACATCTCCAAATTTACACGTAAAGCTGCCCAATGTTTTTATATGGTTGTGTTCAGAGCTAAATTTTGAGCAAGATGGACGTGACGGAATTCAGTTACGCATCCGTTGAAGCCTCCATGCAGTTGATAATTCTTTTCAACCCAAGAAAGGATAACGGGTCAGAAATGAGCTGTAATGCAAGCCCATAGTCGTTCTGCCACTTCCCAAGGATATTTTTGGCATCAAAGGAGGTATTTCTAATCAATGGTGGAGATCTCCTCCAAGTATAGGGCCGTTTTGGTAATTTTGCATTCTTGAAGAAAGAAGAACTGCTACCCACATGGGGGGGACCCACACTGTCAACCCTCCACGATTTTTGAAGGCACCAAGCCCTCCACATTATTTCTAGGGTGCATCATTGCTCCACGAATTTTGAAGGACAGATTTGGTATTTCATTAATTGTGAGTGGAGTCCTAGTCATCCTCATCAAACTCTCTCTCCTCCAACTTTCCTAGGGCACTTTTGAAATTCTACTTTTGATAGATTTTTTTTGAAAAATATTCTCTCATCCATGGAAGGTTGAAAAGTCAAAGATTTTTGGATCTCATTGCTTGGAGAAGACTCCTACAAGGAAAAGGAAGCACAAGTTTAGAATTAGAAGGTTACTTTTTGAAAAATAGAAGGTTTATGTAACTAGAATTCTTATCTCTCTTAGTTTCTATTTTTTTATTTTTTTCTTGGAGATCAAGTCTTATTGTAAAGGGAAAGAGAGAAGAGAATCAAATTTTTGGGGAAGATTCTCTCCACCCTACTCCATTTTCCATGATTTTTAGAGAGAGAGAAGCCCCAAAATCGTTGGAAGCCTCCCTCCCTCTCTTCTCTTATCTCTTCTCCTCTCCTTCCCCCTATAAATACCCCTACCCTCTCCTTTGTAATATTGTTCAATTCATTAGTGAAATTTCTTCTTTTCTTCTTCTAGTTTTTGGCTTTCTAAGTTCTAGTTTGATTTTTTATCAAAAAAAAAAAAAGTTTTAGTTTGATTTCATGCTTTCAATTCCATGGTTGTAATGCTTTTGATTCATGCTTTAATTTTATGTCTTCAATATGATTGTAATAATTCTAGTTTAGTTTCAAGCTTTTCTAGTCTATGCTTCTAAATTCTAATGAGAAGATTTAGAAGACTTTGAAGAAGAAGCAATGGTAGGATTATTCAAATGTTCAAGCTTCTTCAACTACATTCATACAAAGCCTAATTAGTTCATGCAATTCAACTTTGGTAAAAGGGAGTATCACTTTCTTATTTTTATTTTTGTGTTCTTCCTCTTCTTAACCTCTAAATTCATCTAGTTTCTAATTTCTTCTTCTTATTCTCTGCCTCTTTCTTCTTCTATTAGTTTTATTTTATTAGTATTATCATCCCCATTAATCCCTCCATTCTATTAGGAATTCTCACTCTCCACTTTTTAATTTTATTTCTCATTCTCTACCCCCCTAGTTCAATCATGCCTTTAGGGTTTTTTTATTTTTTATTCACTATTATCATTATGCATTATGGTAGGATTTTAATTTAATTATTTTTGTTTTAATTTTAGATTTGGTAGTGCCATTTCAAGTGTGAGAAGCAAGCAATTTCAATCCGATTCAAGCCCCTTCGGGTTTTACATCTCTAATCTCTTAGTCTCATTCTCCCTCTCTAATCTCTTCTTTTGTTTTTTATATAGTTGTGATGTGTGGCTGCAATTTATTTATTCGAATCCACGTTAGTATTGATAGGTTAGATGCTTGTGTATTAAGACGACAATTCAATTCGCTAGATGCTTGAGAGTTAGGATGCGTTAATTTTTTTTAGTTTAATTAGTTTAATTTAACACTTTAATTTGGTTCACTTTGCATTGCTTTAAAGTGGGTAAAATAGAGTAACGTACATCTCCTTGAGTTCGACCCGTCCCTATGACTGATTCGTACGCTTGCGGTTATTATTTCTTGCAAAAATAAGTTTTTGGCGCCATTACCGGGGAGATTATTGACCACTTTATTTTTCTGATTTTTAAGTAGTTCGAAGTGTTTTAGCTTATTCTCTCCTCTTCTTTTTTTGAAAAAAAAAAGTTTTTGAAAACCTCATCTTGTTTCTCTTCTGTTTCAAAGACTGTGCGTCCAATCTAAAGTCCTTCATATGCCCAAACCCTACCTTTTTTGGTGTCCCTCATAGGATTAAGTTACCTATGAAGCTACATCTTGACTTGGTTGGATGGAATGGCAAATGACTTAGCTTTGGAGATGACCAACTTTAATCATAGGAAAGCGACATAGTGAGTGCTCTTAGAAACAAAAACGTATAGTAGTCCTCCACTCTACATCAGAATTCAATTGGAGTAGCCCGTAGGTGGCTCGTGAAGACTATACGGGTTCCCTTGCTGTCAACCTATATGGCAACTTTACAGCTTTGGAACCACTGTTTCGATTCTTGAGAGACAGATGCACTATCTAACTTGGACTCCCTCTTGTTTTTGATGATTTTCTCTTCTAGTCTTTTATTTTTCTTTAATTTTTCTAAAGGAGACCTCATATTTGTTTAGGTGGCTACGGTGTGGACTCGTGATTCAAGTAACCGTCTTATTAGAATACCACCTCCTCTACCACCTTTGACCCCACCTTTGACCATGGGAGACCAACAACCCAAGACCCTTAAGGATAGGTTTTACCCTGCTAGGGCTGCAGAACCCTCTTGCATCAATTTGCCTGTTGCTACAGGGAACAACTATGAACTCAAGACCCACTTCATTAGCATGCTACCCCACTTCCATGGGATGGCCAATAAAGATTCCTATCTTTGCCTTAGAGAATTTGAGGAGGTCTGTGTTCTAATTAAGGTTCAAAATTTAACTGATGATGTAGTGAGGCTGAGGTTTATAAACTTTGCCCTGAAGGACCAAGCCAAGAAATGGCTTTATGGACTGCCAACAAACTCCATTAATACATGGGATGAGTTCACCATTGTCTTCTTGAGAAAATTCTTCCTCTTCACAAGACCAATAAGCTTAAGAGTGACATCCTCTAGTTCAGGCAGAAACCACATGAGTCCTTCTCTAAGTTCATGGAGAGATTCAAGGACCTCCTTTTAGAATGCCCTAACCATGGCATTGATTTGTGATAGCTTTGCCAAATTATTTATGAGGACATAGACTTTCAGACCAAGCAGCTTTTAGAATCTATGTGTCCTGCAGGCTTTACCTCTTTTTTTGATGAGAATGAGGTCTAGACATTCTTAAACAACTTGACTGAAAAGACTAGGGAGAGGAAATCTGCCCAAGAGGCTGAAAGGAGCACTAAGGGGTATCTCATAGAGGGTATTCCAACCAAAGAGGCCAAACTTGACAACCTCATTAAAAGGTTGGAGTCCCTAATGCCTAAAGAGCCTATGCCAGTTAACTAGGTCAACCATGTGTCAATATACAGTTGGTGCCACAATCCTGAACATTTTTTGGAGGAATGCATCAATATCTTTGTGGGTAATTCCAATACTGAGAATGTAAGTGCCCTCTTTGGGCTATTGAGATAGGTTCTTAAAGGAATGCTTAAAAGTAAAATCTCCCTCTAGAGTGGATCCATTCCAATTTTTCTTAGTTAAGATGAGAGAAGGATAGTTCTTCGAATTGCATTTCAGTTCACTTTCAATCCATTATTCTTAAGTGTATTAGTTTGATATTTCTAAGGGGACAAACCACCTCTTTTCTCTTCACACTATACTTAGGAGAACATTTCTCATTGCTATATTTTTTTTGAACTAGGAGTGTGATAGGAATTTATACTTTTCTTTACTCATTACAGCCCATTACTTGGTTTCATTGTTGGGGTTTAAACCTTCATTCCAATTAATCATAGTTGTACTCTTTGGTTTGGTTTCTTGTGTGGTTAGCTCATGTACATTGCCTTTGCATAGCCTCATTTCCCCATTTTACTGGCTTGCACTTGTTCACACTCGAGCACACCCTTACACCATTTAGCTTTAGTTGTGTATTTACTTAATCATAAAAGTGAAATAGAGGACTGTTATTGTATTCTTCTTTTATTATTCTAGGTAGAGATTTGGAAAGAAATACATCAATAATTGGGTTGAGACTTGATTCACCCACGGTGGAGTACAGTGGGTTGCATGAATAGACTTGAAAACTCCTCAAAAAAATTTTTTTACTGGTTTAATTTATTCACACACCCCATTACTTGCACCGTTTTACTTTGTTATGTGTTATGTTTTGGTTTGCAAGTGAGGGTGGAATAAATTATTACTACCCAAACTAACTTAACTCCTAGCTGTAAAGAGCTTTTATATTACTGTTTTTGGCTTCTTTCTCTTGAAGTACCATATAGGTTTATGCCTTGCTCTACTGTTGTATTATTATTATTATTATTATTATTATTATTATTATTATTATTTCAAGGGGAGAGACGACTCATTAGGGCTTAAGAATTATAACCCCAATGTGAGATCACCTCCCAAGATTATGTTAAATACCTTATCATTGGGATTTAAAGGCTCTCTACTTCTATTTGTTCTTTGTTATATTCTTGTGTGTACTGTTATCCCTATTATGTGCTACTGTCCTCGGCTTTCACACAAATAAGTCATCTTCCTAAGTTTACACACAATCCAATTATTCTCTTTGAAGGTTTTTAAGTTAGAACCTAGTTGAGTAGAGTAAATCAGATGTTTCCACCAACTGTGATTGGTGCAGAGCATCACGCACTGATGCCATGCTGTCACAGCCCCATCCCGACAAGGGATAAAGTAATATAAAAGGGTATGACTAGGACAACACATGTCATCCCAAACCATTACCAGGATCTCAATGCAGTGGCCAATTCACAGTCATAAACCAATATTAAACCACAGTAATATCAGAGTACCGAAAGCTAAGGAATTATACATTTCCAAGAAGATCAAAAGTAGCGGAAGCGTTACAAACACAAAAGGATTCAAAGTCTACGTGATAGACAGTTTAATGTTTTACATTTTGACCCAAAACTTTTACTAAAGATTAAAACAACAATAATATTACTAAATTTATACAATACTCATGATTAACAAAATAACACAAGATAAAATGTGCTCCATGGCATAGTCCTTGAGTGTACTCCAACATCCAGGTCCTAAGCCATCGGCTCCACTCGATTCTCATCAAAAGGAGGAGCACCATCAAATACCACCTGCATACAACTAAAAAGCGTTGCGCAAAGGGGGTATGTCACGCCCCCATCCCGAGCTAGGAATAAGCACAGTCAAGAGGGTGACTAGGATGACATGCATCATCCAGTTTCTCACCAGGATCAATGACACAGTGTCCCAATCCATAGTCAACAGCTAAGGATAAACATAAAATAATTACAATTTATAGAAAGGAAGGAGTTTTTCATTCAAAACAGAGTAAATGCAAGCGGAAGTGATATAAATAGCAGTTACTATATGTTCAGCTGGCTAGGTGATACAATAATTGTCTAACACTATTTACCGACTGACCATGACGTAACTACTCAAAAGAATAATAAGTTATTACAGATAATTATTCATAATGGGCACATTACCCCAAAAGAATAAAAAAGGGGGTTTGTCCCCAATAATATCACGGCCCATAGGCACAATCATTATAGGGGCAGCCGTCGCCGTGTTCTTCCGACACAGCCTTAGGTTCCTTCGCGCCAATACCATCATAATCTGTTGGCTGGGCCTCTAGACCAGCCAGATATTCACCATCTGCATCAAAATCTAAAACAGGGGGTTAGCTTCACTGAATCAGTGAGGGAAAGGAGAATGCACAAACACACAATTACACATAGTCCATGATGCATGTAATGTTACATAGATTTTCCACCTAACAAACAATCTAAGTCAAGGTATAAGCTACTATGATAACTTGGGAGACACTGTGGGTCACTTAACTTATCGTCATAATGAAACCTCAGCTATCACCAGGGAGCCTACACCGACAGAAGCCATCTGACCACCTAGTGGCAGACCCTGACGATCAGTAGTCATCCCTGACCTGGCCTCTCTCTCCCCCATAGGCAATATGGAGCCTTGATCACCCAACACTTAAACCCCTGTTGGTAAAGGTTGTAGCATGGGAAGGTAAATCCTAGCCGTAGATATACTACATGCAAGTTCTATCATCTTGAGAGGTATTCTGGGTGCATCAACGTCCCATTTCATCTAGTACCCGGATACCAGTACGACACGGCGCATACAGATCAGGATGGCAATCAATAAATCTCATAAGCATTTCTGGGGTTCTGACACCATAACCCGATACAATAATGCAAAGTAAACATATTCACATTGCATCAATTCGTAACCAACATAGTTTATATGCAAGAATGTAGCATGCTCATAATGGATGCAAGCAAAAGCACAATTATATGATCTATATAATTGTATATATAACAAGCCCAAACATCACCCAAAACCCACTCACAGTTTCCTTGCTTGTTGCTCGGGGTGTTTGCTAAGATTTACCTTGGTGCACATACTCCCGTACAAGTTACAAAATTTGAGGATGCATGAGGATAAAGTTAGAAGTGTATAGGTAGGTCCCATGAGGGGCCCCAACAATTAATTTAAAGTTTAACTCAGGACAGCATGGACGGACGCAGGGACGGAGGCAACCAGGTGAGTTTGTTCCTGGCTCCATCCAAGTATTCAGTGAAAATAGATGGAACGGATTAGTAGACGAAACTTCCAAGTGAATCTGTTCGTGCATGCGTCCAGACCCTCAGACATTCCCGGGAGTGAACAGCACTACGGATGGAACCACTTCAGTGAATCCGTTCCTGGCTCCGTCCCAACCAGTCAACTAGGTTATACCGAATGGATCAACGGACGGAATCACTATAGTGGATCCGTTCGTGGATCCGTCAAATCTCTCTTTGAGATTTGGGAGGAATTCCTTCTCCAGCCTTTCATCTATGAGATCATAGGGGTCTTAGGGTTAGGGAGGTGAGTCCCAAGCTTCATTAGGTTCCAAAGCACCTAGCCCTACATAGGATTTAGAGGATTTTAAGGGATTGGAACCATCTCCAGGGTTTCCCAAACCTAGTTTTAGGTCTTAAGGCATTGAGCAGCAGCTCATGCCATTCTAGCCATAAAGGCATCAAGGGAAAGGAAAGGTAGGTCTTAAATTAGGAACTAAAAAGGGGTATTGGGTTTCCAAGAGGAAACCCTAAGCTGGGAATCGATCCCAAGGGATTTCCAAGTTTGAAAATGGAAAGAGAGGGAGAAGGGGAGAGTACTCACTTTAAGGATGAGCCAATGAATGGTCTCCACCTCCATAGCTCTGTCCAATCACCTTCTCCTTTAGCTTTAATGCCCTCCAACCTCTCACGGTTTGGGTAGGTAGAAAAAGTAAAAAATCCATAAATGGCTGGGCTGTGTCTTTATAGCTAAGCTCCCACTTAGGGTCTGTTTGGCTTGGGGCTTTAAGAGTTAAAACTCATTTAAATGCCAACATAGGGAAGTGGGTCCACCTATATAGCACACACACAATTCAAGGATACTAAGGGTGGGGTCCACCTTGTCTGGGTGTTTAGGTAGGATGCTCGAGGCACAGGGTGTGGATCCCACATGAGGAAAACACCCAAAAGCCTAAAATAGTATGGACGAAAGAAGTCTTGTGAGTTTGTTCGTGACTCTGTCGCTACTACAAAGAGCAGAACCCTAAGGAAATTTAGTGGGCTTTGGTCCACACTTCAAGGCCAACAAGGGGAGAATATACTAACATTCATAAGGGCAGTATCTTACCCCTCGACCATCACGACGTGTCCCTTGTGATCCCAAAGAGTTTCCCAATCGCAATGCTAGACTCATTGCTGAGGGAGGTGTCTAAGTGTGGGGATACAGGAAATGCCTTCGCGTACTTTTCACTCCGAGGACTTGTGCTAGGAGGATGGTCGACAAAATCACCGTCATTAAATCTCCCCCACTGCCGATTGAGGAACCTCTCTTCCACAGACAAACCTGTGAACTGGTTAACTATCTTGTGGCTAGGTTTGACCACAAGTGAAAACAGCTTACTAGCGTACATGGCAGCAGTATCTACACGTCATAAAAGAGATAAACTATAATTAAATAGCAAATCTAGATGCGGATGTAACATCCTCCCCACCTTACAAAAATTTCATCCCCAAAATTTGACGTACCTTGTAAGAATCCAAGGGAAGGGTACTTCACTCGCATCTCCACCTCGGCTTCCTAGGACGCTACTTCTTCTGAGTAGTTGTACCACTTCACTTTCAGGTAGTGAATAGGTCTATTGCAGAGATTCACCACTTTGCTATCCAGAATCTTCTCGGATTGTTCCTTATAAGACATATCCACTGCTAGCTCCGGTGGTTCTTGAGGCAGAACATGGCTTGGGTCATGCACATACTTCTGCAACATAGACACGTGGAAGACATCGTGCATGCCATCCAAAGATGGTGGGAGTGCTAACTAATAAGCCACCAGTTCAACCTTCACAAGAATTTCGTAGGGCCTAATGTGTCTCAGGCTTTGTTTGCCCTTCTTGCTGCACCGCATCACGCCCTTGGTGGGCGACACCTTGAGGAATACCTTGTCACTGAGAAAGAACTCTAGGTCATCTCGCCTTTGGTCCACATAGCATTTTTTCCTAGACTGAGTAGCCTTGATTCGTTCACGGATCAAGTCCACCTTCTCACAAGTTGCTTAGATCAACTCCGGCCCAAGGATACGTAGCTCACCTACTTCATCCCAATACAATGGAGTTTGGCACTTCTTCCCATACTAAGCTTTAAATGGTGTCATCCCGATAGTAGCTTGATAACTATTGTTGTAGGAGAATTTGATAAGCAAGATATGCTCATCCTAGTTACCCTGCATATTTATGGCATACGCTCAGAGCATATCTTCCAATATCTGTAAAGTCATCTCCGACCATCCATCAGTTTACGGGTGGAAGGCAGTGTTAAAACTCAATAAGGTGCCCATAGCGCTCTGGAATCCACCCCAAAACTTGGATGTGAACCTAGGGTCCCGATTTGAGATAATGCTAACTGGAACACCGTTTAGGCGTACCATGTTATCAATATATAAGCGGGCCAATTTATCCAAAGAATAGGTGACCTTGATTGGGATGAAGTGGGCTGTCTTCATCAACCTATCCACAATAACCCATAGAGCATCAACACCTCTGGGCATACGAGGCAGTCTAGTAACAAAGTTCATGGTAACATGTTCCCACTTTCATTCTGGCACGAGCAAGGACTATAAAAGGCCATGGGGCCACTGTCTATCTACCTTTACTTGTTGACAAGTGAGGCACCTGGCCACAAATTCAGCTACATCCCTCTTCATTCCACTCCACCAATAGTGTCCTTTCAGGTCCTTGTACATTTTAGTACTACCGGGGTGAATCGAATAGGGAGAATGATGTGCTTTTAACAACACTTCTTTCCTCAATTGGTCATCCTTAGGAACACAAAGCTGTTCTCTAAACATGAGAACGCCACTCCCTATCAATATAAAATCCAGATCTCGCTGTGCATCACCCTGAATAGCTTCAATGGTCTCTTGAAAGTGTTCATCTGAGGCTTGACCATGTTGAATCCTTTCCATCAAAGTTGATTGCACAGTTAGGGCTGCTAGAGATAGAGTAACACTCTCTGCCAGTAACTTCAAATCCATCCTTCTAACCTCTTCAATAAGTTCCTTACTGACAGCCAAGGATGCGATGGATAAGGTCTAGGACTTTCAACTAAGAGCATCCGCCACAACATTTGCCTTATAAGGATGGTAATGGATGGTGCAATCATAGTCCTTCATGAGCTCCAACCATCGCCTCTATCTCATGTTAAGTTCTTTCTGGGTAAAGAAGTATTTGAGGCTTTTATGGTCACTGTAGATCTCACTCTTTTCTCCATACAGGTAGTGTCTCCAGATCTTCAGAGCAAAGACTATAGCCGCCAACTCTAAGTCATGAGTAAGGTAATTCCTTTCATAATCCTTCAGCTGATGAGAAGCATAGGCTACCACTTTTTCATTCTGCATCAAGACACAGCCGAGACCCATCTTTGAGGCATCACAATAAACTACCATCCCTCCAGTACCATTTGAAATGGTACGTACTAGAGCCGAAATCAGTCGCTACTTCAATTCCTGGAAGCTCCTCTTGCAGTTGTCTGACCACTCAAACTTCACTCCCTTCTGGGTCAGTCGAGTCATAGAAGCGGAGATCTTTGAAAAATTCTCAATAAATCTCCTATAATAGCTGGCTAGACCAAGGAAGCTGCGAATATCTGCTATGTTCTTGGGTGTCTCCTAGTCAACTACGGACTTTACCTTGTCGAGGTCAACTTCAATACCCTTGGCAGAAACCAAGTGACCTAAGAAAGCCACTTGTTGTAACAAGAACTCGCACTTGCTGAACTTAGCATACAGTTGTTTTTTTTCTCAGTCGCTGCAGCACGAAGCGAAGGTGGTCAGCGTGCTCTTCTTCACTCTTGGAGTAGACCAGGATGTCGTCAATAAACACAATAACTTACTTATCCAGCATGTCGTGAAATACCCTATTCATTAATTCCATAAAAGCAGTCGGGGAATTGGTCAGTCCGAAGGACATTACTAGAAACTCGTAGTGTCCATATCGCGATCTGAACGCTGTCTTGCTGATGTCACTACCTCTGATCTTCAACTGATGGTACCCCGAGTGGAGGTTGATCTTTGAGAATACTCTTGCACCTTGCAATTGATCGAATAAATCGTCAATTCTAGGCAGCAAGTACTGATTCTTGATTGTAAGTTTGTTGAATTCATGGTAATCAATGCACATATGCATACTACCTTCCGTCTTCTTTACAAATAGTACAGGTGCGCCCCACGAGGAAACACTTGGCCTGATGAAGCCCTTCTTCAATAGATCATTGAGTTGCTTTTGAAGTTCCTTAAATTTTGATAGGGCCATTCTGTATAGGGCATTAGACATTGGGGTAGCACCAGGCACTAAGTCAATCATAAACTCTGTTTCCCGATCCGGTGGTAACCGTGTGAGGTCTTCCGAAAAGACGTCAAGAAAATCTCTTACCACATTTATCTCTTCTATAGGTGTAATCTTGGCTTCAGTGTCCAGCATGGAGGCTAAGTAACATTGACAACCTTCTGCTAACAACTTCCGAACTTGGAGAGCCGAAATGATTATTTTCCTAGGATTTTTACTTTTGTTGCCCTTGAACACAAATTCCTTGCCTTCCTCTGACTTGAAGAGTACTTTCCTCTTTGCGCAGATCAGGCTGGCCCCGTGAGTGGAAAACCAATCCATTCCCAGAATGATATCGACGTCTTTCATATCTAAGATTATCAAACTAGCTTCCAGCCCATAGTCGCTTACTCGAATTGGGCAAGAGTTGAAGGCTTGGTCAAGCTCGACCTTACTTCCCGTAGGTGTACAAACTATGAGCTTTTATTCCATACTTGCCGATCTAATGGGTTGTTTCTCGGTAAACGAAGGTGATATAAAGGAGTGCGACGCTCCCTAGTCAAACAACACATATGCAAGTAGGGAGCACACAGAAATCATGCCTGACAAACACCGAACAGCCAAACATGACGGTTTGCCGAGATAGGTTTATGGTTCAAAGAAATGATTTCATCGGACCATTTGCCGAAATAGGTTTTATTGTTCCAAGTTTAAAAAAAAAGTTTTGCTGAATGGTTTGCCAAAATAAGTTTTATCATTCACCGAGCAATTTGCCGAATTAGGATTTATAGTTTAACTCCACCATCTTTGAGTAAAGTGGTGGCAGCACATGCTCCTGGTGACAAAACCAAGTGCTCTTTTTAATTTGTCCTTCGACTGTTAGCACAGGTCTTAGCCAAAGAGAGGCAAACTGTAGATGCTGAATTTTGTCATCCTCCCAGCGATGACGACAACCGAACGCAAAAGACTAGCAATGCCCTCTAACCCCTTTTTTCTTCAGAGTAACCTAGACAACCCCTGTTCCACCTTGAAGGCATCCACGGCCCCCTTGTATGCTTAGTGCGGCCCGTGCAAAAAATTGTGACCCCGTATAAAGCCATAGCCTGGCAGTGCTGCGCGCAGCCATGACACCGCACAACAACACCGCGCCCAGCCACGACAGGGAACCCAAAAAGTATTTTTCTATACCCGATGGTGCCACTAATTTCACCGCGGCGCCGCCAAATGAGAGTTTTTCCTATAAATACCCCCTTCACCTCTCATTTCAACAAGTTCCAAGTAGAGGAGAGGGGCACCCCCAGAGCTCTAGTTTTCCTTTTTTCCTAGTTTTGGGGATTTCCCCAGTCTGATTTTGAGCCTTCGAGCCTCGTCCCTCTGTGCGAAGTCCGGGTCCCATGGATCCGCCTTCCTAACCCGTTTCTGCCCAAAACCCTAAAGTCTCCCATGGCCTAGTCACCCTGTCCGATGTCCTAATGCCTAGTTTTCGAAGCTTTTTGACGCCGTTATTCTGTCTGAGGTCCTAGTGCCCGGCACTTGTGAGCCGTTATTCTGCCCGACATCTGGGTGATTACTTTCCAAAGATTTTTCGACGCCGCTACTCTACCTGACATCTAGGCGATTACTTTCTGACGCTGTTACACTATCCGATGAAGGACAAAGCCAGTCTTTTACCTCTGCTTAAGCTGGGGGACGCGATCTGTCTCATATAATTGTATTGGTTTAAAGTATACAGGTATTTTATTCTTTCATCGCACTTTAATTTCGTAACAATTTAGACTTTTAAATTATGCTTGTGTAGTGTATCGTAGTTAATTTAGATTAGTTTAATTTTAAGCAGTTTATGCATCATTTTAGCTATACATGTGGGAATAGGACATTTATAAAGGGAGAATATTCGAAAACCAGCATCTAGTAGAAAGACCGATTTACCCGGGTGAGGAGGGTGCCTAACACCTGCCCTCTTTCGTAACCTAACCACTTACCCCGAATCTCTGACCAGACCAAACGAAGTCCCATAGCTCTTCACAGGGCTACACCAATGGATCCTATGCCCTAATCCTAGGTGGAAAGTCCATTTCATTTAATTGTATGACCCCCATCCCCTGATAAATCAACATAACCTTCGAGAAGATGCATCCCTTTGCTCTCCAACCGCGGAGCATAACCTCAAAAAACCCCTCGGGGACCAAGCATCCAAGAATGCGTGCGGTTCTTCCCCCCGGGAGGAACGGATCCTCACAGTACCCTCTTTGAAGAAGATATGGGATGACCAGGAGATAGATGATAATTCTTCTGATGAGTTACTAGACTAGGCTGCTAGAAGCTTCCTCCTGTACTTGATCTCCAATGTCCTTTTCTGTGATGGACGAGGTCGTGTAGATACTTCCTTCTGTTGTTTCTTTATAGACTTTGAGGATGCCAAGACCATCATTGGGGCAGATCTACTTACGCCCACTTCTTGGGAATGATGGATAGGTTATCGTTGGGGTCACCCAGTCTCACTGGCTGCGCCTACATCCTTTGGGTACATATCAGTTTCCTGTCTTTTCAATTTTTCTTCTTTTTTGCCATTTCCTTATATCATCCTTCATTAACAGGTGTGGTGCTGTGAAGTTCTAGGGATTCAAGTCCCCCCATCTTCTGATGAGATAGTCCCCTACATCCCTAGAGCAACACGATGGGGGCATCGAGGTGCACCATCATTGACGAATTGCAAGTGCACCCCCAGCTCAACCACTTTATAGTAAACCGGGTAATGTCAATACTTTCCTCATGTTATTGCTTTAATTATGATGATTGACCTTTCTAACCATTTCTACTAGGTCCATTGGCATCCTTATGATGAGGAAGAGATCGATGATGAGGGCGATTAGGAGTACAACTTTGCCCTTGCTCACCCAGAGGCGGATAGTTTTTGAAGGACCGGCTAGGGGCGAGCCTTATCTGGGAGAGAGGGTCTCTCTTCAATGGTATTCCACCCAACTGGTACGTCATCCTCCTCCTTCCCATATGCATTTTGTTCTTCTATCTCCTAATCTTTGAGAGTTATGGGTCAGAATCCCTACCATAGAATTGACTTTGGCTGCTCGAAACTATCAAGAATTTCTTTTTGAAGAGACGGTCTACGTTCGCTTGATTCGAGAGGGCCCTGTGGTATTCTTCTGTATTTTGCCCCTTGCTTTACATCCTTCTTTTTCCTTTGTTCTTACAATCTTGCTTTCTTCTTTTCGCAGTACCCAGGTCGTCCCCTGATTCCTAGTACATATGGGATGCCTCCCTCATATAGTTGTAGCATGGATTCCCACCCTTCTCAGAGCACTAGAGCCGGTTTCGCATTGCCGGGATGAGCGACCTTTTCTCTCTTTGACACCAGTCTTCAAACTATTCTTCCTTCTTGCAAAGTTTTTGACCATGACTTTGGACTTCCTCTTCCCTTTAATGGGGTACATCACTTTTTTTTTCACTGAATTCCTCATTCATGGTGCTGACTCTACTCTTTTGTCATAACAAATTAACATCGAGTGATATGCTGATATGCACCAAATGAAGGCAAGGATGGATGCGGTGCTTTCTGAGTGGACATGTTATGTCCAACAACTAGTGAGTGTTTTCTCCCTTTTCTTTTCTGTTCTCTCCTTTTTGTTTTTTTTTTTTACTTCTCGAGACCTTACCTTCTCAAAATAAAACCAACCTAGAGTAGCCAGCTTGGCGATATGAGGGATTCTCAGTATTATCATGAGAACTACAACCATAATCAAGTTGAGGAGAACAGACATCTTAGCTGATAGTTGGCGTTTACGGGAATCACCCCTGCCCCGTTCGTGCCACATGATGATGAGAGCGGTGATGATGAGGGATATGCTAATGATGATGAGGAGGTCCCGGATGCCGAGACTTTATCCTCTAGTGATGAGAACTAGCCTCGTCTCCTTTCTTTCTTATTACATACATTTTCTTTAGATTTCATGTTTTAAATATGGGAATGTTGGTGGAATGACTGGACGATGCCTCCTTTTTTATTTTTTTTTATTATGCTTATAGAATGGGAACAATATGTTAATCTATTTGAGACACTTGCTATTTCCTTTACAATGCACAATTCAATTTAATCTCTGATTATTACATGCATGGAAATGGTAGAGGGGTAAGGAAAACTGAAAAAAAAGATGGGGAATTGACACATAGACCAACAATGTTACCCTGCAATTACATATTTCCACCATAGTTTATGTAGTAGATTCATAATTTTTGGCGTCAGTTTATTTGGTGACTGATTCTTTACTTTCATCATCTTGAGCGGTGACTGGTACTGCATTGGCACTAGATGAGGCAAGTAGAAAGTAGTATGAGTCAAACCCATTAACCTCACAACATTGTAACGTGGAGTTTCAAGAACTGGGGTTTTCACGTCCCACCAATGGCAGTTCCATTGAATCTACTCGTCTGTCCTCTCTTCCAAATACTTCTTCCAATCCTTGATTACACGGAATTCCTCCGTCTCTCTTCGAATTTGGAAATGCTTTGGCTGAAACCTGGCATCGACTATAGGTTTGACCAGCCGTAGTCTCTCCATCAACCATATCTGCAAAATCGGGGGTGATCCTGTGCAATAATCTGTTCCATCGGGTAAGCACTTATTTCATCCAGACCCTTGAAAGTCTCTGCCAGTATGGTGGGGATGAGGTCACACCCATCTAAGAGCTGCCAAATGGGTTTGCAACCACAAGGGGAACACCATTTTTTGGAGTTCGTAATAAAAATCTTCCGATCCTACAAAAGAGATATGCTCTCCTTCTATTCTTTTGTTGGGTTCCTTTGACTCCTTTTTGCCTAGAAAAAATCCTTGCTACTTTTAGAATATCCACCTTTCTATAATTTATGACTTCTTTGACTTCCCTCTTGGTCCATCCGAAGAAATCTTGTAAAACTTCTTCGTAGTTGCTGCAAAAGGGGCGGGCAAAAGAGTTTCCCTGGTGTTGATGAGAGCATGCCAGCTTGGAATTCTTCAATTGTGGGTGTTGTCCTTACTTCTCCAAATCTGAAAACATACAGTTTTGGATCCCAATATTGGTGTTCTTGTCGGAGTATGTCGTGATGAATCTCTAGGCACATGATACTTCCTAGGACTAGAAATCGAACGTCTTCCAGAAGAGTTGGATTGTCAGAATTCATGTTAAGGGTCCATTTTTGTAAGATCTCGCCGAGGGAGGTTGCCTTCTGTGGATGACGCATGCTACCTGCATTGAATCAAAGAACTTCCTTAATAAACTGGAACAGGTCTCTTTTTTTACTCTTTTTCTTCTTTTTTTGTAGACTCAAGGATTAATCAGCTCCTATTAGAGACACATGGAAGAATGTCAAATGGCGGATTTTTCTTTTAACAGATGGAAGTGTTGAGCGGCAGAATTGGCAGAAAGGGTTCTTGAATGACAGATATGTTAGGTGGCACAATTAGAGGAATGTCCCTGGTGGGGACTGGCTTTTGTTACTGTACTTGAGCATGCCAAGTTGCCTATGTATCCTTTGGAAAGGAATCAGGTCAAACATAGTTCATGTAGACCAAATGGCTACACGAAATATTTTTTAAGTTGGCCCATATTAACAAGGCCCTTTAGATCCTCTCCATCCAAGTCAGTGAGACGAACTGCTTGTCCAGCCAAGATTTCCTTTACGTAGTAAGGTCCGCTCCAATTTGGCCTGAACTTGCCCCTTGGGTCATGAATTGGTGCTTTTTGTTCTCAAAGTACCAATTCTCCTTCTTTGATGTTGCGTGGGCGGACTCCTTTGTTGAATTCCTTTGCCATCTTGAGTTGGTATTTCTTGAGGTGATCCATAGCTTTCATCCTCTTTTCATCCAGTAGGTTAAGTTTGTCCTGTCTCGCTTGCATCCAGTCTCCTTTAGGTAATTTGCTTTCCATCAATACTCTAAGAGACGGCATTTGGATTTCTACGGGTAACACTGCTTCCATCCCATAGACTATGGAGAAAAAGGGGTTGCCCCAGTAGAATTTTGACTTGAGGTTCGATAGGCCCATATAGGCATATGGGAGCTTATCTACCCAATCCTTATGGGTATCGGCCATTTTCTGTAATATGATTTTGACATTCTTGTTGGCTACTTCCACAGCCCCATTAGTTTGTGATCTGTAAGTTGTAGACTGATTGCCTTTGCATACCACACTTGGTGCAGAACTTACCCGCCTTCCCCCAGAAATGTGTCCCTTGATCGGATATGAGGGCATGTGGCACTCCATATCTGCGTATAATGTTCTCTTTGATGAACTTTGCTACCTTTGCAGCTGTCAATACAGCATAAGACTGCGCCACCATCCATTTGGTGGAATAGTCTATAGCACAAAGATGAATTCATGTCCACTGGATGCCTTTGGCATGACTTTCTTGATTATATCAACACCCCATGTTGAAAATGGTCGGGGAGCATTTAACAAATGGAGCTCTGTTGGAGGAATGTGAATGATATTGGCAAATATCTGGCATTTGTGACATCTTCGTACGAATGATGCGCAATCAACTACCATGGTTGTCCAATAATATCAAATTCTAAGTATTTTCTTAGTGAGCATCCTGGTATTCATGTGCGGCCCGTAGATTCCCTGATGGATTTCTTCTATGATGACTTGGGCCTGCTCCTCGTCTACGCACAGTAGTTGTATACCATCGTAGGACCTCTTGTATAGCAGGTCGCCTTGAAGTACAAACTGCGTGGCATGCTTCTACAACCTCTTCTGTTCACTGACTATTGAATTCAAAGGATATTTCCTTTCTCTAATGAAATCAATGATGGGTGTAGACCACGGCCTCCCATCAGTTGTCAGATCATTTACCGACTCTTCATATGCTGGTTCATGTCTTCTATCTACCAAAAATGAGCGAACTTAAGTATCTGGAGTACACTCAACCATTAAAGCCAAAGTAGCTAGGGCGTAGGCGAATCTGTTATTGTCCCTCGGCAAATATTCGAAGGTGATTTCGTAAAAGTTCTTGATCAAGTTCTCCAAATGTTCTTAGTAAGGCTTTAGCTTTTCATCCTTTATCTTCCACTTCCCTAGAGTTTAACAAATCACGATTGATGAATCCTCATAGACTCTCAGCTTCTTGATCTCTAATGTCATGGCATCTTCAAGATCGATTGCACATGCTTCAAATTCTACAATGTTGTTGGTCCAAGTGAATTCTAGCTAGAATGTAGGCGACAGATAGAGATCATCTAGGGTTATCAACAATATTTCTGCCCCATATCCTCTCTAATTGGCTACACCATCAAAGTACAATTACCACCAGTCTTCATTCTTCTTCCTCCACATATGCAAAATCCTCATCTGAGAACGAGTCTTCTAGCGACTGAGAATCTGCCCCGATTGGGTATGCAGCTAGATAGTCCGAGATTGCTCGTCCTTTTATGGATTTCTAGTTGACATATGTTATGTCAAATTCTGACAACAGCAACAACCATCTGGCCATCCTCCCTGTCAATGCTGGCTTCTCGAAGAGGTATTTAATTGGCTCCATCCTTGAGATGAACTGGATTCAATTTGTGATCATATAACGTCTCAGTCTCTTGGTCACGCAAACAAAATTAGTGCACGTCTTTTCCAATGGGGCGCACAAGTTTCATCCAACAGTTTCTTGCTTAAGTAGTAAACTACGTGTTCTACCCTACTCTTCTGATCTTGTTGCCCCATCATGGATCCCATTGACGCTTCACCAACAGATAAGTACAATAGCAGTGGTTTGCCTAATACTGGCGAAACAAGGATGGGTGGATTCATCAAGTATTCTTTTATCCTTACGAATGCTTCTTGGCACTTGTCATTCCATTGTTTTGGTTCTTTCTTTAGGAGTTTGAAGATGAGTTCACATATGGTGGTTAATCGGGCTATGAACCAACTTATGTACTTAATTCGTCCTAAGAAACCTCAAATTCTTTTTCTATTTTTAGTGTTGGCATTTCTGTTATGGTCTTTATCTTGTCATGATCCACTTCTATCCCTCTCTCGTTGATGAGAAATCCTAAGAGTTTCCCTGTTGTTGCTCCGAACACGCACTTCTGAGGGTTCAACCTTAACCTGTACTCTTTAATTCGTTCGAAGAACTTCCTCAATGCCGCAAAATGCCCCTGTCGAGTGACTAACTTGACAATCATGTCATCCACATACACCTCCACTTCTTCGTGTATCATGTCATGGAGAATGGCCGTTGCCGCTCTTTGATATGTTGCCCCAGCATTCTTCAAACCAAATGGCATTACCTTGAAACAATAAGTTCCCCATGGTGTGGTAAACGCTATCTTTTCTTTGTCCTTTGGACACATGCTGATTTGATTGTATCCAGAGAATCCGTCCATGAATGATAACAAGGCGTGTTTTGTCGTATTGTCGACCAATATGTCAATATGCAACAAGGGAAAGTCGTCTTTGGGAATAACTTTGTTGAGGTCTCGGAAATCCACACATTCTCACCTTACCATCTTTCTTGGGTACAGGGATAATATGGGACAACCACTAAGGGTACTATGTTACTTGTAGAAATCCCGCATTCCACTGCTTTATGACTTCTTCCCTGATCTTCTCACTCCATTCAGGTCGCATCCTTCTAGGCATTTGCTTGATTGGCCGTACATCTGGATAAGTAGCCAGTTGGTGTCGCACTATTTCTGATTCGATGTCGAGCATATCTTCGTATGACCAAGCAAACACTTCTTGAAATTCCTTCAATAGGACTATCATTTAACCAATTTCCTCTTCGCTAAGCGAGGCACCAATTTTAACCATTCCTAGGCATTGTTCAATTCCCAAATTTGTGGGGCATACATCCTCTTTGACTTATTGGGCTTTTGTTTGTTTTAATTGTTTTATTAAATGATGATGTTCGAGGATATCCTCGTCATCGAAAGAAGAATCAAAAGAGGAATCAGATAGAGAGGAGACATACTCAGAATGGTTGATTTCATTCATGATAAGAACAGGTATACAAGCAGACTCGACAGACTGGAAAGCACTACCTTCCTTGATTACAATAGACTCATCGACAGATAGGACTAACTCGAAGTTGACCACTTCCTGAGACTCTATCTTACTAAACCTTTCAAAGACACTAATCCAGTTCACAATTGGCTCTTGGGCAGGGTGAATTAACAAATAAGGTTTGGCCCTTCTTCCTCCTCTGTAGAGATTGTGGCAATTTCAAATAGTCCTCCAATGTTCAGTTCTTCTTCAGTAGTTTTCAGTTTCATCTGTTCTACTTTGAGGGGGATCCAATCGATGTCATCCTGAAAGAAGATTTCAAACCCTGGCTGGAGACTTCCACTGTCGTGATCGAACTAAGGCTTAATATTTTCGCAGTAAGGGAAGCTATCACCTTCTTTGACAAAATATCCATTTTAAGTCTTGAAGTATGGAGATTTTTCCTTGGCCTTCTGGCATTCTTGGCTCATTTGCTTAGGATAACTTCCTTTCTTTGGTTCCTTGTATCCTAGCCCTCGATGGTTGTTGTGGGTTGGAAAGTCAAGGAATCGTGGAATCCTTTATTGGTTCCTTCCTAATCCAAGTCCCGCAAAATATCCCATGTTGTTCATCATCTTCAAAATTGTTCCATTCCATACGGATGGGTAACTAGATGGAATTATCTCCTTCATTTCTGAGGCCATTACACTGGTTGCCCCAATCTCAAATCCTCACAACTGGATATCTGCAGGGGCTTCCCCCCTACTTTGATGCTTGCCAAGGTGTGGAAAATCTCTGGATCGCCAAAGATAGTGATCATTTTTCCTTCATAGACAAATTTCATTTTCTGATGCAGGCTTGAAGCTATTTCTCCTACAGAATGCAGCCAAGGCCATCCCAACAGCATGTTGAATGATGCTTGGATGCCAATCACTTGGCATTCCACAGCGAACAGAGTAGGTCTAATTCGGATGTTTGTGGTGAAAACACCTAGGACCTTTCTTCTTGTATTATCATATGCTCAGATTGTCTAAGCAGAGGGCTTCATTTAGGTTAGGTCCAACCCTATACAACTTGCAACCTTGAGAGATATGATATTGAGAGCTAACCCGTTATCAATCAGAACATGAGGGACTCGGTTCCAATTGCGTGCTATTGTAATGTGCAGAGCTCGATTATGGTCCTTTCCTCCAGGCGGGAGATCACTTTCTGAGAAGGAGAGAGACTACATGGCATAGGTGGCCCCCGCAATGTGTGAGAGTACTTTCAAAACTGCTTCCCAATGCAATGGGGAGGCCATCAATAATCCCCAGATAGAGATGTTAGCTTGTACTTTTTTCAGCTGGTTCAACACCTGATTTTCTGGCTCGTACTTGACTTGGTTCGGAGCAGGCGCATAGGGCTTTTCTACAATCAATCCCCTATCTTTGAAGTTCTTTCCACTTTGGGCCTTCGAAACCTCAGGCTCCTTCCCTTTTATGATGAGTTCGACTGGCACAACTCTCCATCTTCCAAGTCACTTTTAGTTATCACAAGGGTTCCCACCATGGGACTCCTCCTTCTTAGGCTAGTGACTTCGCATTCTGCTCTCAAAGTAGCAATGGTCTTTCGAGCTTTTTGCACAATTTTAGACAAGGCTTCTTATTTTTCATAAAGGAGCTTGATGAGTTGATCATGGTCCGGCCTTCACAGTCCTAGTGGCATCATCTGTTGGATCATTTCAAAGATCTCACTGGCTGATTTTTGGAATCTTATTGCTTCAGATAATAATCCAAAATGTTCTCCCTCTTCTGATGATCCCTCTTCATTACTGGATATGACTAGGTGAATGTTTTCCATGGGATCTTTCATTGGCTCTTCCATATTGATGTTATAGAGGTGGAACCACTGGTCGTGTGCTTGCATGAACTCAAGGTATTCCCCACTTCCTTTGCATGGGGATGCCGGAGGGCTCCCGCATAAATCTTTTGCCAAGACAACCACGAGTGTGACTGAGTCCTCTAACTCTTTGATAAATCTAGGAAAAGGCCACTTATCAACTGTTGGGTGGTATCGCTGCAACGCCTTCTGATATCTTGCATCCATAAGAGCTACTTCGAAAAGCATTTGATGAGTTTTATCCACCATTCGGAGGATTCTTCTTGCTTTGAAGGGAAGAGACCAAGCTCCTGGCCCATAAATTACTTCATACTGGTTGATAGGAGGTTCTACCTCCATTTCGGATGCTTAACCAGGTAGTTCGTCACCAGTGTCTTCGCCCATCACCTCATCATTCAGGCTTTCACTAGATGCTTCTTCATCACTTAAATCATCCCCTTCTTCTCCACTGCTATCAACAGGATGGATTCCTTTTGTTGGATCGAAGTATAGATCTCCGGTACGGATATTACTGATCCAAGGTTCCCATTCTTCCATCATCTTTAGGAGCCCAGAATATGGCCGATTGTCTGAGTAGAACATGGGATCTTGAGGAGGATTTCTAAAGAAATCTTTTGCCAAAGCGAGATTTAACCAGGTCATGTTCCTTAACTCATGTAATGTTCTCTAGGGAAAGTCTTCTTCCATTGGCAACTCTATCTTCTCAAATTGTGCCACAAAGTGTTCGTACATCATGTTTGGGAAGTAGGAAGTAACCTTATACAGGATGTCATGAGTTGTGGACATTAGCTCAAGGATGTCTTGCACTTGGTAGAAGATGCTCATATTCCATTTGTCAAAGTCTTCCCCTATAACGAATAACACCCTTCTTCGATTTATTGGAGACCTTACTTCTTCGTCGTCACTTCTTCATTCGTCTTCTTGAGGGATAGGCTAAATGAAGTCTGTTGGGTCTGCTTCATCATCATCAACTCCGATGCTATTTATCCACTATAGGCTTTCAACGGATAACTCATCTTCAGATTGTGGCTCAAAGTTTTCTTCTTCACTATGATCGCCCATCCTCCCATCTGGATAAGGAAGGTGTCTCCAGATAGAATTTCACCAATGGCTAGTGCAGATACAACTTGGATCAAACTTGGTATGACTTCTTCAATTGTTCTCATGCTATCTTCAAACAACCCCTCCTCAATGGGTTGACTGTGAACTATGAAATCTTCTTCATCTTCTGAATTCTCCACATATACCATGTGACTGATCTCATAATGGGTGAACCTGAATGTTCTCAGTTGCGCATTGGGTCTGAAGCTATCGAGTCCAATCTCTAGAAATTTAAGATTCATCATCTGATGGTCCAGGGCTAGGCCTTTCCCTCGGTTACAACACCTGTCTGCCTCCTCTGAACTTTCTATTGTAGTTTGTCCTTGCACTGTAAACACATACATCATTCTCCTCGCTCTCCTTTTCTGAGCGTACGTGCTCCAGCCACGAAATGGCGTTTGATCATATCTTCTTTGTACATTTCCTTTAGGAAGTTGTTGATATTGGTTCTTGCTTCTACCGAGAGATCCATCTACCACATGAGGCGGACTTTATCCCTCCATACTGTTCTCAATTCCCTCAAAGGTCCTTTTACGAGCCGGATTAGAGTGGTTGGGTCCAAACCCGTTTCCCTTATTCCAAAGTATTCATAGATCCCATGGACGATCTTGGGGAGTCGAGTTCATCTTCATCAAGTGAACCATTTAGGGTGACAAATGTTTCCAGTATCTCATGCCGCTGAGGATAAAGATACTTATGATACACTCCATGTAGATTCTCTAGGATTATCCCAACTTGCTCTTCCTCCATTAGATGGGGTGTATCATTTTGGCTTCTTTACAGAACCTTCTGACAAAGTCGAAGAACCTTTCATTCGGCTCTTGCCTTAGCATCTCCGATTCTTTTCTTTTCTTCTTACTCTCCTTAATTTGGGCTGCTAGAATAGTCCTATAGATTTGAGTGTCCATCAGCTTTCGCTCTTGCTTCGCAGGTTGAATCAGGACCATTGGGTCTTTAAAGGGAACATCCTCTTATAACATGTTCACTCCATGATCTGGTAGAGGGTTAGTAGTCACATTGGGCTATTGACCTGTCTTCAATTCAATTTTCCTCGCATCTATCTAGTCTTGGATTGCTTGCTTAAGGTGTATGCATCTGTCTGTCTGATGACCCTTCTAATTGTGGTAACAACAATGCCACTCGGACTTATACCCTGGAGGTGGATTGGCTGTATTCATGGGTCATGGTGGTACAACATCCAACATCCCTTCCCTCTTGAGTTTGAAGAAAAGGTGAGTGTTTCTGGGAGGGGTTGACTGTTTAGCCTGAATCACCAAAGGAGGAGTAACTGTTGGTGAAATTTTATTCTTAGTGTACTGAACGGTAGTAACTGCATTCATTTCGTGGCCTTTCCGTCTTCCTCTATTGTTCTTGCCAGAATAAGATCTAGAAGCCTCTTTGGTTGAAGCCTGGGCTTGTTTCCCTTTGAAGAGTTTGTCCTCAATGCGCTTCCCAATGGCTATGATTTCTTCGAAGGTCTTATGTGCTAATAGTAGAGGCGATCATGGTACTCTCCATGTAGGTTTCCCAATATCTTTTCAACCTGTTCTAAATCATTCGGGCGGTTCCAAATCTTGGATGCCTTTGCACGGAACCTCATGATGAAGTTAGAAAATCCCTCATCAGCTCCTTGTCTCAGGGTTTCCAACTCCACTTCAGTGTTGTAAGAGTACTGCTTGGTGAATGCCTTCAAAATTGCCAATAAAGTTTGAGTTTGAATTTGGTCCAATTGGGTTAGCCACCTCAGAGTTGATCCCTCTAACGAGTAAAGGAATGCTTGTCCCATTTGATTTTCTATGAGATGCCACGACTTGGCTACTATAACAAAAATCTTCTAGTGAGCTCGAGGATCCCCTATCTCATCGAACATGTCGAAGCAGACCATGTCTTCTTTTGGTTTCTCAACAACCTTTCCTTTCATTGCCACCTCATCTGCTTCTCCCTTTCTGTTTCTAGTGGGTCTTGGTGCGCATTGATGGCTGTATCCTCCTCTTCTATTATGATCCAGGGGTGTGCCCTAAACATCGTTGGGGTCACCCTTGGCTCCTTGGGGGTTGGTGCATTGTCTGCTCAAGATTGACCTTGCATTGACTAGACCAACTGTGTAACCAGCTATTTCATCTCTGTCATTTCCCTCGGCATGCTAACCATTTCCTGACTCAGTGCTTCCTCTGAAGAATTGACCTTTGGTGGATCCATGGTGCTCGTGACAGGGGGTGACCTTGTTGGACTTTGTGTCGGTGGACTAGAAGTCAAGGGAGGTGAACCAGAATTTTCAACAAGCTTAGAAGGTGGAATCTAGTGGAGATTGGTCCGGTTCAATCGACCGCTATGACCGTTCCACACGAGTAACGAGGATTTTCTTTGTCATGGAATTGTGCCTTGCAAAGGTAAAAGAGGACCAATTTAGAACTCAAGTGGGGAGATTCATTTTTTATCTTGTTTTAATATAAATATATACACACATATATATATATATATATACAAACAAAGTGACAATTTGCTTTTACTCTCTTGATTCTATTTTACTTGGGTAGTCGATGGTAAGGTTTGCATCTATGTTCAAAATTGCTCAGGAATAACCCTTGCAATCTTATGATATGATGCAAGTTTGCCATGGATCCTTCATCGTTTAATAGTTCTCGGAGATCAAATTTGAATCATCACAAGGAGATCTAATCGAGGACTTCTCAATGATCTATCTTTTCCTAATACAGAGTACCCTTCATCAGAATTCTATCATTGTCACATTATTTAGACAATGTATCTTTCTCCAAGGGACCATTGAGGCTACATTTTTCAATGCATTGATCTAAATGGATATGCGACGTGCATTGAGGGAGATTCGAGGGACATTCAACGGACATATAAAATTCTTCCCCTGATTGGTATTCTGCATTATGAAAAAGTATGCTGCTGAGATTTCCATTTTCGACCTCGAAAAGTTATGAGGTTAGTTTGTGGCATATCCTAGTCGTATATGATCTAATTTCCTACATGATGCATGCAATAGGTAGGCTGATAGGATAGAACAAGGTCACCCTTGACAAGACCGATATACTTATCGCTCATGATAGTTGTAGGCAATGCTACGGTCCATGGGATCATGGTGGTTCACCTTGGAAAACTAATAAAGTATATTTTTCGAGTTCCCAACTCTTAAGATCTCCAGGGTTGTCCCTAGGGAACCCTAGGGCACCCTAAACTAGCTTGGGCATCCTATTTTCAATTTTAGGGTTTTCCATGGTTGCCCATGGTGCCCTACTAGAACCCTATTAGTGTTTGGTATGACAAACCAATGCCAGTCCATCTCTTTGATGTCCCATAAAATTAATGTGATCCATAGAGAAAACACATCTCTATTCCATCCCATGGAAAGAGGGATCAATTCCATACCCGAATGCGCAACGAAAAAGAATTGATTCGGGACATTTTCACACCCCATGAATAATCATAAAATTAAAACAACAAGAATTAACATAAATTTGCTAACCTGATTAACCTCAAGTATTGCTTCTCCAATAGACAATGGTTCTTCCTCCAATGAGCACTCCAAGTAAACAAATCTGAAGCTTCAATGGCGCAACCAAGGTTCTTCAAGCCAATACTAGATCCTCTTTAGTTCTTCAGTCACAGATCTAGGTTTCCAAAACCATAACTCTCAAAAGTCTAGAGAGCTAGAAGAAGGGAAGGGAAGAGATCACAAGAGAGAGGGGGAGAGCCAAAATTCATCCAGAGGGGGGGCAGCCAGTGGAGCATTTGTGCCCCCGTTTTGCGTTTTTTGGTGGTTTTATAAACTAGGGTTTCCAAAACCCTGGATGGGAAAATTCCCTGTGAGAGTCTGACTCTCTCTCTCTTTGTTGGTTTTCCTGTTTAAACTCAAAGTGCTTCTAATTGGTGAAGAAGCAGAATCTAATACGGAATGATATAATTAATTAATTATTTTAATTAATAGATAATTATAATTAGCACCATATCTATTAATTAAATAAATAACCAATTATTTTAGTAAATTCTAAATGACTCCCTACATGATAATAATTATCATGTACAACCCCCCCACTAATCTACACCATCTTTATGGAATCCAAGGCATGTACACTAGTACTGCCAAACCCCATTCCATAGTACATGTCCGTACATGTCCATACAAGAGTGTCTGTGTATCTAATCAGGTCCTGCAAAACTTGATAAAACACTTTAATCAAATAACTATATATAATCTATTATTTTATGTAAAATAGATTTTACAAAAATCATTTCCAAAATGGCACTGGATCCTGATTCTGATCTGACCATTCACAGACAATCTCAATCTTGGTGTTCCCCAATCGGACAGTGGTGACCATGTTGAGTAACTCCTTCACTCACAAAGTGTTTGCGCATTCCCAGAACACCGGCTTTGACTCACTTGAGTTTCAGTCATTGATGAACCACAGAATACGGTCACACTTTGCAGTGACAGAGTTCCCTCAGGTACAGGGTCTCGGTGACTCATGTCTATCCCTCCCTACATCTGGTAGTAATACATGAGGGAATCGACAAAGTAGATTCTTCACCAATACACACATCAAACATGTGAGCACTCGCATTCGTACCCTGTCATCACATGTCTAGGCATACCCAACGTGATGATCATATGATAAGGGTGCCCAGCCCAAACCCTAATCGTGACTACCATTTTAAGTAATACGTACGGACACATAATGCTCAAAAGGTTTACATCGCATGTGATAGTATTAAACCAAAATGTATAAAGGTTTGATATAAAATAAAATTGGATTGAACCACACCGAACCGGGTTTGATGGACACATAAATCCTACAATCTCCTACTTGTATATTAAAGCCAATTTCCCATACATTTTAAACCCATGCCCTCCATGTATTTTTCAAACACTCCAGGAGACAAACCCTTTGTCATGGCATCTGACACATTTTCAGTTGTGTCCACTTTGGAGACACGTCGCCCTACTGGACAATCTCTCTGATGAGGTGATACTTTCGCTGCACATGCTTGTTCCACTGATGAGCCCTAGGCTCCTTAGCTTGTGCAATGGCCCCTCTGTTGTCACATAACAGGATAATAGGGCCCTTGACAAGGTTAGGGACAACCTCCAAATCTGATAGGAATTTCCTCAGCCAAACACCTTCTCTTGTTGCATCGCAAGCTACAAGGTATTCTGCTTCGGTAGTGGAATAGACTAAAGATTTTGATTTTGCACTCTGCCACACAATGGCACCTCCACCCATTAGGTACACCATCCCAGACGTGGATTTTCTATCATCCTTGTCAGTTTGGAAATCTGAGTCTGTGTAACCCAGAACTGACAACCGATCAGATCCAAATACCAATAAATAGTCCTTAGTCGACAGCACTCCAATGCTCTCATCCAGGGCTAAACCCAATGCTCTCGTCCAGGGTTAAACTGATAACGACTTACTACCTACTGCATAGCAAATATCTAGCCTCGTACACACATAGCGTACATAGGACTCCCTACTGTAGAGGCATAGGGAATCCTCTTCATCTCTTCAATGTCCGTCTGAGACTGAGGACATTGAGATCTGGAAAGTCTGACTCCATGTCAGAAAGGGACACTTCCCCGTATAGAGTTCTCCATGCTAAATCTGGCCAGAACTTTGTCTAAATAGTCTGTGACAAGCCTAGTGTCCTTTGCTGGCAATCTCTTACGAGTTTGATCCCAAGGATATAGCTAGCTTCACCAACGTCTTTCATCGAGAAAGTTGTGGACAACCACTGTTTCACTGATGAAAGAAACCCTACATCGTTACCCATCAGCAAGATGTCATCTACGTATAAAATAAGAAAATATACTGCACTCCCACTGATCTTCGTGTAAACGCAAGGTTGCTCCATGTTTTGATCAAAATCTAAAGATTTGATTGATTGATCAAACCTAATGTTACCAGCTTCTGGAAGCCTACTTATATCCATAGATGAACCTTTGCAATTTGCATACTTTTCTTTCTTCCTCCAAGGAAGAGAACCCCTCTGGTTGTTGCATGTAGATATCTTCTTGAAGAAATCCATTCAGAAATATAGTTTGCACATTCATCTACCAGATCTCATAATCAAAGTATGCGGCGATTGCCAATAAAATCTTGATAGATTTCATCATCGCCACTGGTGAAAAGGTTTTCTCGTAGTCTATACCCTCTTTCTGGGTATAGCCCTTTGCCACCAGTTTCGCTTTGAATCTTTCGACCTTTCCATCTGAGCCCTTCTTCCTCTTAAAGATCCACTTACATTCAATCGATTTAACGCCAAGTGGGGGATCGAACAGAATCCAGACCTTATTGGAATGCAACAAATCAATTTCAAAGCGCATTGCCTCCAGCCACCTAGTGGCATCAACATCCTTAGGAGCCTCAGAGTATGTTATTCATCCAATTCAACAGATACCATGTGGAACTCTTCCACTATTTGCTCTTCTTTGGTGAAAAAAGTAAACTTGGTGGGTGGTCTAACAGTCCTCCCACTGCGTCGAGGTTCTTGAGGTGTTTGTTTTTCAGTGGGTATGTCAATTGGTCTCACTTCTGAAAGTGAAGTTTCTGAGTTATCCAATAACTCTTTAATGACTACACGTTCAGACCTCTTGGTCAACATTTCTTCCTCCAGAAATGTGACGCGTTTACTTACGATGACCTTTTGATCAATTGGGCTATAGAAGTAGTAACCTATCATGCCTTTAGGTTAGCCTAAGAAAAAGCGTCTCGAAGTCCTGGATTCCAACTTGTCTGTCTGTTGCTTTCGCATATGTACTATGCAACCCCATACCCTAAGGTGTTGAATGTTGGGCTTACGGTCTTTCCACAACTCAAAGGGTGTCTTAGCTACAGACTTAGATGGAATCCTATTCAATATATAAATAGTCGTTTCTAAAGCGAACCCCCTGAAAGAGAGAGGTAGCTCACTATAAGTGAGCATCGTCCAGACCATATCCAATAGAGTCTGATTGCATCGTTTGGATACACTATTTTGTTGTGGTGTTGTAGGATTAGTTAATTAACTAACTATCCCTTGCGATATGAGATGTTTATTAAATTCATCTGATAGATACTCCCTTCCACGAATTGATCGTAAGGACTTGACGCATTTATCGAGCTTCTTTGGACCTCGATTTGGAACTCTTTGAATTTATCAAAGGCTTCTAATGTTCTACGCATCAAGTATATGTAACCATATTTAGAGTAATCATCGGTGAAAGTTATGAAATACTCAAATCCATACCTTGCTTGTATATTTATGGGCCCATACATATTAGTATGTATTAACTCTAACAGATCTATGGCTCTAGTACCTTTATTGTTAAAGGGTTTCTTGGTCATTTTGCCCTGAAGGCATGAATCACAAGTAGGGAATTGTTCCATCCTCAACACTCTAAGGCCCATCCCTTACCAATCTACTGATTCGATCCAAATTAATGTGACCTAATCTTAGATGCCATAGATATGTTGAGTTCACTGGAGCTTTCCTCAAATCAACATTCGAAACAATATTTGTTCTAATAGGGTATCTAGGAAATACGATGTATCCAGATGCCACAAAAGAATTATTAAAATGAATAATCAACTTAGAATTAAAGAAAAAATTATACCCGTCTAAAATGAGTTTTGAAATCGAAATAATCTTTCTCTTAAAAGAGGGTACATAGTAACAATCCTTTAAAACCAAATTAACTGAACTAAAATTCAAAAAAAAAGTTCCCACAGCCATTGCCATAGTTTTAGCTCTAGTGACCATCCGAAGGCTCACCTCATTTCTTTCTAGATTTCTTGTCTCCTTGGACCTCTGCAAATCATTGCAAATGTGAACAGTGAAACCACTATCCACCAACCAAGAATTGGTCAATTCAAAGGACAATTAGACTCATAAAGAATGTAAACATCACATGTACCTTCTTTAGCAACCTCTGTATCATTTGGCTTTTGTCTTTCATAATAACTAGGAATGCACGACAGTTCCTTTTCCAGTGACCCTTCTCCCAATTGAAACACTTTCCTTTAGCTTTCTTATTGCCAGACTTCCCACCCTTGGGTTTCAGAGGCTTACCCTTGTTTTCCTTTTTCTTCTTCTTCCCATTTGAAGAAGGCTTCACATCAGTAGCATGGATCTCAGCCTTATCTTTTTTCAAGGTGGCCTCCACTTCTACTAGTGCATTAGCAAACTCGATGAGCTCTAATTCCTTATCTGACATCTTGTAGGACATCTTAAAGGATGCATAGTCGGAGGTGAGTGATGCTAAGATCAAATCAGTCTTGTACCGCAGTTCAAACCTAGTCCCTATGGATTCTAGTTTTTCAAATAGATTAATCATTTTCATGACATGATCCATCACTGAAGTCTCATGGGACATCTTATAGTTATAGATCTAACTCAGTACATCGAAGTATGCATGTATCAGCTACCTGTTGAACAATTCAACATGCTTATCCATTTTACCACTTGAGGTACGTATATCCTTAACTGAGTCCAGTACTGACTTCTCCAATGATCCTAGGATATAAAGCGATGCCTTGGAGTCCCTCTTAAGGAAATCCTGCATCTCATATGCTTCAAAATCATTTGGGTAAGGTTGAGGAGAAACTTGTTCCGTAAGAACTATGTAAAGTCCTTCTGCAGTCATGAGCAATTTAATGCTCTAGTACCAATCGACATAGTTTGTACCATTTACTTTGTATTCCCTAATGAGTATTAACAGATAGGAATTAATGGTAGCCATTGAATAATAATCTAGACATGTACAAGTAAAAACACACGTATAGTAATAATCATTGATAAAAATTGAACACACACATCAATGGTCTCTTATGATTTAGGTCTCTCTCATGACCCAAAAAATGAATTGGATACCTACAACCCTTGCATGCATAACTTATCCTGTTAGGAGTCATTATACACACCGCGGTGGTGTGGACTAATCTGTCTACCTCATGGGCTTCCAATATTTTTGGCCACCTGGGAGTTATGTCCAGATCCTGTCGGTTAACATACACCCAAGTCATGCATTCACCTATTGCATTAGTTAGAATCATTAAATCATGAAAGATGACCCACTGTCGCAGTGCCCTCTCACTATCCATATCCTAACGTATCTAGATAGAGGTAAATATAGATAACCATATGATAACGAGCCTGGTAATGTCCTGTCAACGTATGCGGGGTCATATCACACAATCTCTACATTTACCTTCAATAGGAGGCCATGAACATGTCTACTAACTTAGACTAGTCCATTTCATACATGTATTATAATCAAAGAGGGATAAAGCAACTCTTACATACATATCATGGATGGAATCAAATAACATAATTAATCAACATTAATTAAAAGTGATTACGGGATGGTAGCATTTTTATTAGAAACAATTTAAAAGTTCCCTCCCAATAAAATTTAAATCTAATAAATTTGCAGGGTGCATCATCATGCAAAAGATGTAGCTTGCTTCAACTCGATCATCTCCTCCGTCCAGTCTTCCTTCAAAGTTGGTGATTATCATCTCCATAAACTTTGAACACATGTGGATTGTCATCAACATGCACCAAGAAATCTTATCTCATCTAAAAAATTACAATGGAAACTTAGGAAAAATTCTATACACTTTCCTTTCCATAAAAGTAAAGAAACCCCCATGAAAAAACCAACTCACCATTTTGTGCTGCCCGTGGGGTGGAGTACATTTATTTATAAAAAAGATAGAGGGAGAAAGAGAGAGAGAGAGAGAGAAGCATCATATCCACCCTTTAACCCAATGCATCACATACATCAATTTACCATCCATTTTCTTAGAAAGTCAATCCCATAATCACATAGGCAAGCAATATTATGTAGGGCCCACAATCACATGGATCATTCAAGAAAAAATAGCATCACATCTCATATGAAAATATGTACCCAAAGCCAACTTGTTCACAAGTGGGTGAAGGGAAGGATCTCTTCACCCATCATCTTCCTCCAATCCGCAAAAGCATTGAAATAAATAAATATTTTATTTTACAAATATGTATGTATATATATATATATATATTCTGGAGGGAAAAACACTGCCAAACACCCTGGGCAGCAATCGCACTACTGGTCAGCAACAGTGGGTGTGCACCACCTGAACAGGGGCAGACCGTGCGCGTGCAAGTGTTGGCCGCGCACAGGCTGCAGCCTGCATTGCGCGCACGTGTGTGGTGCAGGCCACGGCTCTGCCGCAGCCACCCACTACACGCGCAAGGTGTAGGCCGCGGCCCTGTTGCAGTTGTACACCGCGCTCGTGCCAGGCGCAACCCGCAAGCATGCAGAGGCAGCAGGCCATGTGTAGTGAACCTAGGGTACCAAAATTTCTTTTTATTTAATCTGGAATAATGGGATTTAACCCTATGATTGAATAAAATAAAATAATTACAAAATCAAAAATTCCATCATCATACATGATCAAGGTTGTTACAACAACCATAACCACCCATGTGCACATGGCAAGGTTGTTACATGAATAACTACCTTGTAACCAATCATGTGCAACCATCCATAACCATATTCTATAATGAATATTCCAATAAAAAGATTTCATCCCTAACATGATAATTGCATACAATTGATTATATGACGTCCACGGGTGAGAAAAGTGGCTCTGATACCACACTATAGGCAATGCTATGGTCCATGGGATCATGGTGGTTCACTTTGGAAAACTAATAAATTATATTTTTTGAGTTCTCAACTCTTAGGATCTCCAGGATTGTCCCTAGGGAACCCTAGGGTTGCCCTAGGGCATCCTAAACTGGCTTGGGCATCCTATTTTCAATTTTACAATTTTCCATGATCGCCCACGGTGCCCTACTAGAACCCTAGTAGGATTTGGTATGACAAACCAATGCACAGGCCTTCTCTTTGACGTCCCATAAAATTAATGGGATCCATTTCATAGAGAAAACACATCTCTATTCCATCTCATGGAAAGAGGGATCCATCCCATACCCGAATGCGCAACGAAAAACAATCAATTCGGATTACTTTCACATCCCATGAATAATCACAAAATTAAAACAACAGGAATTAACATAAATTTGTTAACCTTATGAGCCTCAAGTGTTGCTCCTCCAATAGACAATGGTTCTTCCTCTAATGAGCACTCCAAGTAAACAGATCCGAACCTCCAATGGTGTAGCCAAGGTTCTCAAGCCAATCCTAGATCCTCTTCTGTTCCTCAATCATAGATCTGGGTTTCCAAAACCCTAACTCTCAAAAGTCTAGACAGCTAGAAGAAGGGAAGAGAAGAGATCAAAAGAGAGAGGGGGAGGAGAGCCAAAATTCGTCCAAAGGGGAGGGGGCAACCAAAAATGTGGAGCACTTCTGCCCCCCTTTGCGTTTTTTGGTGGTTTTATAAACTTAGGGTTTCTAAAACCCTGGATTGGAAAAATCTCTATGAGAGTCCGACTCTTTCTCTCTCTTTGTTGGCTTTCTTGTTTAAACTCAAAGTGCTTCTAATTGGTCAAGAAGCAGAATCTAATAGGAAATAATATAATTAACTAATTATTTTAATTTATGAATAATTACAATTAGCACCATATCCATTAATTAAATAAATAACCAATTATTTTAGTAAATTCTAAATAACTCCCTACATGATAATAATTACCATGTACAACATCCCCACTAATCAACACCATCATTATGAAATCTAGGGCATGTACACTAGTATTGCCAAACCCCATTCCATAGTACATGTCCATACAAGAGTGGTTGTGTATCTGATTGGGTCCTGTAAAACTCGATAAAACGCTTTAATCAAATAACTATATATAATCTATTATTTTATGTAAAATAGGTTTTGCAAAAACCATTTCTAAAATGGCACTAGATCTAGATTCTGATCCAATCATTCACAGACAATCTCAATCTTGGTGTTCCCCAATCGGGCAATGGTGACCATGTTGAGTAACTCCTTCACTCACAAAGTGTTTGCGCATTCCCAGAACACCGGCTTTGACTCATTTCAGCCTCAGTCATTGATGAACCAAAGAATGCGATCACACTTTGCAGTAACAGGGTTCCCTCAGGTACAAGGTCTCGGTGACTCATGTCTATCCCTTCCTACATTTGGCAGTAATACATGAGGGAATCAACAAAGTAGATTCTTCGCCAATACACACATCGAACATGTCACTCGCATTCGTACCCTGACATCACATGGCTAGGCATACCCAATGTGATGACCATATGATAAGGGTGCCCAGCCCAAACCCTATTCGTAACTACCATTTTAAGTAATACTTTCGGACATATAATGCTCAAAAGGCTTATATTGCATGTGATAATAATAAACCAAAATGTATAAAGGTTCAGTACAAAATAAAACCGGGTTGAACTGGATCGAACTGGATTTGATGAACACATAAATCCAACAATAGCGAATTACGGGTACGTAGTTCTTTTGATATACCTGGGAAATAGATCACGCAATCTCAGAGTAATCAAACTAGTGCCCTTTTTTAGTAGTGGAGTACCCCACGACATACTAGCGAATACCCTCGTCAGTAATTCTAAACCCGTATAGTAAATATCCAAGGTTGTGGCTTCGGCCGCGAATTACCCATGATTACACATGGGGTTCAATGACTAACCACAGGGTTGTGTGTTCCCATGAAGTATTGTGTGTGCATGATAGTGGTGCAGGAAGTGGGTATCATCCGATGTCAGAGTACTTAGTATGATGTGCTCCACCTCCTTGGGGATAGAGGCACAACAGGGAGTACCCTCATTGTTTGATTTCACTTCGAACACGATGCATGATGTAGTTAGTACAACAAAAGGGGTTAGCCAAGCATGTTTCAATCAATCAATGCAGAAGGGAGAAAATTCTTGCGCTCAATGGTAGCATCTAGTTATGAAAACTTGACCATTATCGCCAGCGGAGTCGCCACTATGAGGATCCAGATTTCTCAGGCGCTCAATGCACACGGAGGAGTTTTATGGTCCTCGATGGGAGGGAGAGAAGGAAAGCGTCTTCTCAAGGGATCATGATTTTCAAGGGATGGGGGTCACTATAAATGAATGGAGTCTCCACCTAGGGTTAGGGCTTAGGACCCATTGGTGTAGCCCTAGAAGGGCTACGATACTTCGGTTGATCTGGTCAGAGATTCGGGGTAAGTTGTTAGGTTACGAGAGTGGAAGGTGTTAGGCACCCACCTTGCCCGAATAAACCAATCTTTCTACTAGATGCTTATTTTCGAATATTCTCCTTTTATAAATGTTCTATTCCCACATGTATGGTTAAATAATGATGCACCAACTATTTAATTAAATTAAACTATGTTATACTAACTATTGTACGCTACACGAGAATACTTGAAAGGACTACATCGTACTAGAATTAAAAAGTTAACAAAAGAAATGTATGCATGTACGCTTTAAATAAATGCAATTATGCGAGACGGACAGCATTTCCCAGCTCAGGTGGAAGCAAAAGACTGGTTTTGTTCCTTCATCAACCGAGTAACAGCTTCGGGTATCGAATCTTAAGATCTCAAACAAAATAATGGCATTTCAAGGTTTTGGAAACCAGGGGCTCAAAGGCCAGATATAGTGGCTATACCACGGGACATTTTCCAAATTTGGGCAAAAAGGGGTCGAAGAAGCCAGACTCAGATAGCCTAGACTTTGGACAGTGGGACGAGGCTCAAAGGCTCGAAATCGGATTGGGGAAGTGCCCCGAAACAAGGAAACAAGGAAAAACTAGAAAATTAGAACTCTGCGGGTGCCCCCTCTCCCACAAACTTCGATCCTTCAAATGAGGGGGGTAACCCCCTTTTTATAGGCAAATTTTGGGTTCGACAGCACCGCAAAAAATGTGCGGAGCCACGTGGCGGGGCCACAGCAGAGCAGAAAAATGAAAAAAATCCAGATTTGGGTGCCTGCGGGGCTGCATGGCAGGGCCGGGTAGGCGCGTGTGACAAGGCCGTGCAGGACGCGGTGCCACTCAGTAAGGTCGCAATGCGCGCGCGGTGCTGCACAACAGCGGCCATGATGTCATGTCGGTCGTGACGCCACGTCTTAGGGCCGCACAGTGCGTGGCACTGCCTTGAGGGGCCGCGGTCGTGATGCTGCCTTGCAGGGTTGTGCAAGCTGTTCGGGGCCATCTGGGGGGCTATGCATATGATGTACGCCCTACGAGGCGAGTGGGGATGTTTTTCGGGCGCTACAATGTTGGTTTTTGGGGACATTGCCAGTCATCTACGTCCGATCGTCGTCATTGCTGGGGGCTGACAAAATTCAGCGTCTACATCGATGAGTCAGTTGTAATCAAGGAAGGTAGTACCTTCCAGTCTGTCGAATCTGCATGTATTCCTGCTGTTATCATGAATGAAATCGCCCATTCCGAGTATGACTCCTCTTCTTCTGATTCTTCTTCCGATGATGATGATATCCTTGAACATCACCATTTAGTAAAGCAATTAAAGCAAAGAAAGGCCCAACATGTCTGAGAGGGTGTGTGTCCTGTAAATTTGGGAACTAAACAATGTCCACAAATGGTTAAAATTAGTACCTCGCTTAGCAAAGAGGAAGCAAATGATAGCCTTGTTGAAGGAGTTCCAAGAAGTACTTGCTTGGTTATACGAAGATATGCCCAACATCGTCCAGAGATAGTGCAACAACATCAATTGCCTACGTATCCAGATGCACGGCCTATCAAACAAAAGCCCAAAAGGATGCGACCTGGATGGAGTGAGAAGATCAACGAAGAAGTTATAAAGCAGTGGAACGCAGGATTCCTATAAGTAACACAATACCCTCAGTAAGACAAGAAGGTGAGAATGTGCGTGGACTTCCGGGACCTCAATAAAGTTAGCCCCAAAGACGACTATCCCTTGCTACACATGACATATTGGTCAACAACACGGGAAAATATGCCTTGTTATCATTCATGGACAAATTTGCCGGATACAATCAAATCAGCATGTGTCCAAAGGACGGAGAAAAGAAAGCATTTACTTCATCATGGGGGACCTACTATTACAAGGTGATGTCTTTCGGTTTGAAAAATGTTGGGGCAGCATATCAAAGAGCAGCGATGGCCATTCTCCATTCTCCATGACATGATACACAAGGAAGTAGAGGTGTATGTGGATGATATGATTATCAAGTCAGTCATGCAATAGGGGCATTTTGCAGCATTAAGGAAGTTCTTCGAATGAATTAAGGAAAACAAGCTAAGGTTGAACCATCAGAAATGTGTGTGCAGAGCGACAGCAGGGAAACTCCTAGGGTTCCTCGTTAGTGAAAGAGGAATAGAAGTGAATCTCAACAAGATAAAGGCCATAACAGACATGCCAGTACCAAAAATAGAAAAAAAATTTGGGGTTTCTTAGCACGAATTCAATACATAAGTCAGTTCATAGCACGGCGCCACTATATGTGAACCCATCATCAAGCTCCTAAAGAAAGAAGAACCAAAACAATGGAATGATAAGTGCCAAGAGGTGTTCGTAAGGATAAAAGAATACCTAATGAATCCACCTATCCTTATTCCGCCAATATTGGGTGAACCACTGCAATTGTACTTATCTGTTGACGAAACATCAATGGGATCCATGATGGGGCAACAAGATCAAAAGAGTGGTGAAGAGCACGTTGTTTACTACTTAAGCAAGAAACTGTTGAAGTATGAAACTCGTTACACCCCATTGGAAAAGACGTGCACTACTTTGGTTTGGGTGAGCAAGAGGCTGAGACATTACGTGATCGCACATCAAATCTGACTCATCTCAAGGATGGATCTGATTAAATACCTCTTCGAGAAGCCAGCATTGACAGGAAGGATGGCCAGATGGTTGTTGTTGTTGTTGGAATTTGACATAACATATGTCAACCAGAAATCCATAAAAGGATGAGTGATCTCAGACTATCTAGCAGCATACCCAACCAATATAGATCCGCAACCGCTAGAAGACTCATACCCAGCTGAAAATTTGGCATATGAGGAAGAAGAAGACTATGAAAACCGGTGGCAATTGTACTTTGATGGTGCAGCCAATCAAAAAGGATATGGGGCAGGATTATTGTTGATAATCCCAGATGATCTCTATCTACCATCTGCATTCCAGCTAGAATTCCCTTGCACCAACAACATTATAGAATATGAAGCATATACAATCGGTCTTGAAGGTGCCATGACATTAGAGATCAAGAAGCTAAGAGTCTATAGGGACTCGTTGATCGTGATTTGTCAAACTAAAGGGAAGTAAAAACCCCACCAAGAACATTTGGAGAACTTAATCAAGAGGTTCGAAGAAATCACCTTCGAATATTTGCCAAGGAACAATAACAGATTTGCCGACGCCCTAGCTACTTTGGCTTCAATGGTTGAATGCAGCCCAAATACTTAGGTTTGCCCATTCTTGGTAGAAAGAAGGCATGGACCAACATATGAAGAGTCAGTAAATGCTCTAACAATGGATGGGAGATTGTGGTTTGCATCCGTCATCGATTTCATCAGAGAAATGAAATATCCTCTGAATTCCACAATAGGTGAACAGAAGAGGTTACGAAAGAATGCCACATAGTTCATACTCTATAGCGACCTACTATATAAAAGGTCCTACGATGGTATACAACTGCCATGCATAGACGAAGAACAAGCCTAAGTCATCATGGAAGAAATCCATCAGGGAATCTATGGGCCGCACATGAATGCCAGGATGCTCGCCAATAAAATCCTTAGAATGGGATATCATTGGGCAACCATGGAAGTTGATTGTGCATCATTCATGCGGAGATGTCACAAATGTCAGATATTTGCCAACATCATTCACATTCCTTCGACGAGCTCCATTCGTTAAACACTCCCTGGCCAATTTCTACATGGGGGCATTTACATAATTAGGAAAGATACATCGAAGGCATCCAATGGACATGAATTCATCCTTGTGGCCATAGACTATTTCACTAAATAGGTGAAGGCGTAATCTTATGTTGCCCTAACAGTAGCAAAGGTAGCGAAGTTCATCAAAGAGAACATCATATGTAGATATGGGATACCACATACACTCATATCCGATCAAGGGGCACATTTCTGGGGGAAGGCAGACAAATTTTGCACCATGTTTGGTATTCAAAGACATCGGTCTACAACTTACAGTTACAGACCACTGATTAATGGGGCAGTGGAAGCAGCCAATAAAAATGTCAAAGTCATATTACAAAAAATGACCGATACCAATAAGGATTGGGCAGATAAGCTCCCATATGCATTATGGGCCTATCGAACCTCAATTCAAACTTCGATTGGGGCAACCCCTTTTTCCTTGGTCAATGGGATGGAAGCAGTGCTACCTGTAGAAATCCAAGTTTTGCCTCTCAGAGTATTGATGGAAAGCAAATTGCTTGAAGGAGAATGGATGCAAGTGAGACACGATGAACTTAACCTACTGGATGAAAAAAGGATGAAAGCTATGGATCACCTCAAGAAATACCAACTCAGGATGGCAAGGGCATTCAACAAAGGAGTCCACCCATACAACATCAAAGAAGGAGATTTAGTTCTTCAAGAATAAAGAGCACCAGTTCATGATCCAGGGGGCAAGTTCAGGACAAATTGGAGCGGAGCTTACTACGTAAAGAAAATCTTGGTTGGAGAAGCAGTTCGTCTTACTGACTTGGATGGAGAGGATCTAAAGGGCCTTGTCAATATGGACCAACTTAAAAAATATTTCGTATAGCTATTCGGTAAACATGAACTACGTTTGACCTGATTCCTTTTCAAAAGATACGTAGGCAACTTGGCATGGTCAAGTGTGGTTTCAATAACCAATCCCCACTAGGGACATGTTTCTAGTTCTGCCACTCGGCACCTCTGTCATTTCTACCACCTAGCACCTCTGTCTATCATTCAAAAAAAAATCCGCTATTTGGCATTCTTCCATGTGTTTCTAATAGGAGCTGACTAATCCTTGAGTCTTTAAAAAAAATAAAAAAATAAAAAGAGAAAGAGACCTGTTGCAGTTAATTAAGAAAGTTCTTCGATTGAGTGCAGGAAACATGCATCACCCATAGAAAGCAACCTCTCTCGATGAGATCCTACGAAAATGGACCCTTAACATGAATTCTGATGACCCAACTCTTCTAGAACACGTCCAACTACCGATCCTAGGGATGTTTATATGTATGAAGATTCATCACGATATGCTCCAACAAGCACACCAATGTTGGGATCAAGAATTGCATGTTTTTAGATTTAGAAAAGTAATGACGACACCCACAATTGAAGAATTCCGAGCTTACATGCCCTCACCACCACTAGGGAGACTCTTTTGCGCCCCCTTTGCAAAGCAACTACGAAAAAGTTTTACAAGATTTCTTCGGATGGACCAAGAGGAAAGTCAAAGAAATCATGAATTATGGAAAAGTGGATATTCTTAAAGTAGCAGGGATTTTCTCCAGGCAAGAAGATGTCGAGGGAACCCAAGAGAAGAATAGAAGGAGAGCATATATCTTTTGCATAATCGAAAAATATTTATTGCGCACTCCAAAGAAAGGCATCTCTCTTGCAATTGCAAACCTTGTTTGGCAGCTCCTAGACGGGTGTGATATCGTCCCCACCATATTGGCGGAGACTTTTAAAGGTCTGGATAGAATGAGTGTTTCCCGAAAGTATAGAATAGATTATTGCATAGGATCACCCACAATTTTACAAATATGGCTAATGGAAAGATTGTGGTTAGTCATCCCTATATCCAGTGCCAAGCTTCAACCAAAGCATTTCCAAATCTGAAGAGAAACGAAGGAATTCTACACAATCAAGGACTGGAGGAAATATTTGGAAGAAAGAACGGATGAGCAGATTCAATGAAACTGCCATTGGTGAGACATGGAAACCCAAGTTCTCCAAACTCTAGGTTACAATGCTATAAGGTTAATGGGTTTGACTCATACTACTTTCTACTTGCCTCATCTCGTGTTAGAACAGTACCAGTTACCGCCCAGAATGATGGAAATGAATATTCAACCACCAGAAGAGTTGACACTGAAAATTGTGAGCCTGTTGGATAAACTATGCTTGAAATATGTAATTGCGGGGTGACATTATTGGACTATGTGTCAATTCCCCACTTTTTGGTTTCTGTTATCCCTCTACAATTCCATGCATATAATGATCAGGGATTAAATAAAAATATCTAAAATCGTGCATTGCAAAGAGAAAAAGCAAGTGTCTCAAATAAAACTAACATGTGGTCCTCATAAGCATAATAAAATAAAGAAAGATCATCCAACTTTCATCCAGCATACCCTCATTTAAAACTTAAGATATAAACAAAATGTATGTAATAAGAAAGGAGAGAGAAAAGATTAATTATCATCACTGGAGGATACAGTCTCGGCATCCGGCACATCCTCATCATCATCATCATCATCACCGCTCTCATTATCATGCAGCACGAATGGAACAGGAACTAAACCCGCAGATGTTAGCTGCTTCCTGAAATGTCTGACCTCCTCAGCATAATTCCGATTGCAATTCTCATAATGATCCAGAGAATCCCTCATATCGCCAACCTGGCCACTCTAGTAGGGATGAGATTGAATTCATTTCAAGAACATAAGTTCTCAAAAGAGAAGAAGAAAGAGCAGAAAGAAAATGGAAGGCAAAGAAAGCACCCACCAGTTGTTGAACATAACATGTACGCTCAGAAAGTACTGCATCCATGCTCACCTGCATCCAGTGCATGTCAGCATATCGCTTGCCGTTAACCTATTATGGCATGAGACTAGAGTCAACATCAAGGTTGAAGAATCCAATGAAAGTAAAAGAAAAAAGTGACATACTCCATCAAAGGGAAGAGGGAGCCCTAAGTCATGGTCAGAAACTTTGCAAGCAGGAAGAGAAGTTTGAAGACTGGTATCAGACAAACAAAGTGTGATCCATCCCCGATACCCTGGGATAAGGTCACTCATTTCGGTAATACGTGGACCCGTGCTAGTGCTCTGAGAGGGGCAGAAATCTGCTCTACAACAGTACGACGGAAGCATCCCATATGCACCAAGAATCAGAGGACGACCTGGATACTGTAAAAGGAAGAAGAAAGTAGGATTGTCAAAACAAAGAGGAAAAGAAGAATACCAAGTTGGACAAAATTTAGAAGAATACCACAAGCCCTTCTCGAGTCAGGCGAATGCAAACCGTCTTTTGGAAGAGAAATTCTCGATAATCCTGATCAGTCAAGGTTAACCTCAGTGTAGGGATCCCCATCCTCAATTCATCAATATCGGGCGATAGAAGAACAGAATGCATATGGGAAGGAGGAGAACGAGGTACCAACTGGGCAGAATGCCACTGAAGAGTGTCCCTCTCTCCCAGATAAAGCTCAACCCTAGCCAGACCTTCGAAAACTATCCACCTCTGTGTGAGTGCAAGGGATAGGTGTACTTATCCCGATCACCCTCATCATCAATCTCCCCTTCAACATAAGGTTGCCAATGGACCTAACAGACATGCTCAAAAAAGTCAATCACCATATATGAAGCAATAATACAAGGGAAGTGTTGACACTTACCCAGTTGACCGTTAAGTCATTTAGCTGGAGGTGTACTTATAACTCGTTGATGAGGGTACATTTTGATGTCCCCCAATGCGTCACTCTGGGGATGTAAGGGATAGTCTCGTTAGGCGAAGAGGGAACATGAATCCCTAGAACTTCGTAACACCATGCCTGTCAATGGAGGATAACATGAGAAAATGGCAAAAAGCAAAAGAATGAGAAAGATAAGAAAACCAAAGCATACCTAAAGCACGTAGGTGCAGCTGGTGAGACTAGGTGACCCAAAAGGCAACCTACCCAGCATCCCTAAGAAATAGGCGTAAGCAGACCCACCCCAGTCGAAAGTCCGAGCATCCTCAAGATCTGAGAAGAAGCAAGCAAAGGAAGTGTCTACACGACCTCGTCCATTGTAGGAAAGGACATTGGAGATAAAATACAGGAGGAAGCTCCTGGCAGCCTGGTTTAGCAACTAATCAGAGGAAGTATCATCTATTTCTCGGTTATCCCACTTTTTCTTCAAAGAAGGCACGAGCATCACTCGCTCCATCATAGTGAAACCAAGAAGTTCACTAATATCCTCAAGGGATCTCATCCGGTCTGATGGAGTCAATACAACGGGCCTCCTAATAAAGGGAAGGCCAGTAATCATGAAAAAAATCTAGAGGAGTGATGGTTACCTCCCCTACAGGCACATGAAAAGTATGGGTTGATGGCCACCAACAATCTGCGAGAACTTGAACTACCACGGTATCAAGCTTTGGGGCAACCACCTAGGCCGTATAGCCAAGCCCCATCCAATCTACTCTCTCCCTCACCAAGGGATGAAGCTAGAAGTACCATGTTCGAACATCGTTCGTACGACAGTATTTCTTACAACAAGGGGAGTAGAGATCCTACGGAATGAACAGCTAAAATCAAGAACTAAAGGCATGCTATGCAAGAAAAGGAGATAAGAGTCACTTACATTTGTAAGGCCTTGACCCCAGATGGTGCAACATTTGTGACGGGCTGTGTCCACCACGGTCGTACTAGTGTACCATTCCGCTTGCATGTCGCCCACTAACCCCAAAGAAGGACGCCCAAACCGAGCTCTCTTTGCAAACATGATGAAGATGGAAAGCAAAAGAGAAAAATATAGGAGAGAGAAAGAAGAGAGAGCAGAGCCCCAAAGTGGAAAACCCAAGAGACGGAGGAGAGGAAGTGAGAAATGAGGGATCACACCCCCCCCCCCTTATAGAAAAAGAGCAATGGGCAGCACTGTGGAGCATTGGGCGCATGCCTGGCAGTGTCGCGGCCCAGGTGCGGCCCAGCGTGGCAGCGGTGCGTGGCCCACAACCCCGCACGATAGCATCCCATGTGGCCCGCGGTGCCACGCAGTTCCACGAAAAAAAATTTTGGGGGGCCTCAGTGCCATTTCATCAATTGTTTTAGGCCTCGATGCCATGTCTTCCCTTGGGCCTCGGCCATTACCATTGATCATTTTTTCTTCTTTTGGACGGGGGACCATCTTGTCAATTATTCGGTCATGATGCCATCTCGTCGTACATTTTGAAAATTTCGATCATGATACCGTCTCATCGTACATTTTTAAAAAAATTCAATCACGATGTCGTCTCTTCATACATTTTCAAAAGTTTGGTCACGATGTCGTCTCATCGTACATTGTAAAAAATTTGGTCACGATGTCGTCTCATTGGTACACTTTCAAAAATTCAATCACGATGCCGTCTCATCGTACATTTTCAAAAATTCGATCACGATGCTGTCTCATCGTACATTTTCAAAAAATATTGGTCCTGATGCCATCTCATCGTATATTTTCAAAAAATTCGGTCATAATGCCGTCTTATCGTTACATTTTAAAAAATTCGGTCACAATGTCACCTCATCGTACATTTTCAAAAAATTTTGTCACGATGCCATCTCATCGTTACATTTTCAAAAATTCGATCATGATGCCATCTCAACGTACATTTTCAAAAATTCGGCCACAATGCCATCTCATCGTTACATTTTCAAAAATTTGGTCACGATGCCGTCTCATCGTACATTTTCAAAATTCGATCACGATGCCGTCTCATTGTACATTTTCAAAAAAATTTGGTCACAATCCCGTCTCATTGTACATTTTCAAAATTCAATCACAATGTTGTCTCATCATTACATTTTCACAAATTTGGGCTCGATGCCGTCTCATCGTACATTTTCAAAATTCGGTCACGATGTCGTCTCATCGTTACACTTTCAAAAATTCGGTCACGATGCCATCTCATTGTACACTTTCAAAATTTGGCCACGATGTCGTCTCATCTTCGCGATGCTATCATCGTCAGAAGTACAGGTGAGCGATGCCACCTCAAATCAGAATCCCACCAAGCAATGTGCGAACGCAAGGACGAAATCCGGCTGAGCAATGGTCAAAGATTAGAATCCTGCCAAGTAATCTTCAAACACTAGGGGAAAATCCGGCCGAGCAATTTTCAAAGATCTGAATCCTGCCAAACAATGTTCAAATGCCATGTGGAAATCTAGCCGAGCAATCAATGTTCGAAAATCAGAATCCCGCCAGGCAATGTTACCTCTAAAGGTAAAAGCCCGGTCAGGTAGCACCAATTCATTTTCTTCTTTCATTATAACCCTCACGGGCGGCCCTCACGGCCCTCGTCTTTGGTTGAGTGGTTCTTTATAACCCTCACGGGTGACCCACGGTCCTCGTCTTGGGTCGAGCGGTTCCTCATAATCATGGCCCTCATTTATCGCTATTTTCGGGTTCATCAAACATGATTTTTATTCCGAATGGTTTAATGAGACATGGTTTTATCGCTCAACTTTGCCACCTTTAAGCAAAGTGGCAACAGTACATGCTCTTGGTGACAAAATCAACAGATCTTTTATCTTCACCCTTCGGCTGTTGTCACAGGCCTCGGCCAAATAGGGGCAAACTGCAGACACTGAATTTTGTCATTCCCAGCGATGATGACAATCAGATGTAAATGACTGGCTATGTCCCTGAAAACCAACCTTCAACATCACATAGCAGAAAAGCATCCCCATAGGGCGTATATCATACGCTTGATTGCACCAAAGTCTAAGTGGCCCCACAAGGCAGCCTTGCGCGTGCTACGCGGCCCCTCAAGGCAGTGCCGTACGCGCCTCGTAGCCCCACTAGGCAGCCCTACCATACGGAGCCGCGGCCTATGCTGCCTTGCGCGCGCCTGTGCAGCCTTACCAAGCAACCCAGCGACACCCAGATTCCATTTTTTCCTTTTTTCCACTTTTTGTGGCCCCGCACAACTACTGTAGCGCCACAGGGACAAATTTTGCCTATAAATAGCCCCCCTCACCCCCCTCATTTGGACATTCAAAGTTTGTGGGAGAGGGGGTACCCCCAGAGCTCCAGTTTTCTAGTTTTTCCTAGTTTCCTTTCTCCGGAGCCCTTCCCCAATCTAATTTCGAGCCTTCGGGACTTATTTTCATGTCCGAAGCCCAGGTTATCCGAATCCGGCTTCTTCGACCACTTTTTCGTCCTAGTCTCGGGAATCTCCCATGGCCTACCCACTCTGCCCAATATTCAAGCATCCGATTTTCGAAACCTTGGAATGCCGTTATTCTACCTGAGATCTTAAGATCCAATACCAGTAAGCTGTTACTCTGTCCGATAAAGGACAAAGCCAGTCTTTTGCCTCTACCTGAGTTGGGGAACGTCGTCCGTCTTGCATAGTTGCATTTGTTTAAAGCATACAGGTATACATTTCTTCCATTAATTTTTAATTTTGGCACAATGTAGTCCTTTTAAGTATTCTTGCGTAGTGTACAGTAGTTAGTATAATATAGTTAAATTTATTTAAATAGTTTGTACATCATTATTTAGCCAAGTATGTGGATATAGGACATTCATAAAGGGAGAATATTCAAAAACAAGCATCTAGTAGAAAGACCGATTTACTCGGGCGAGGTGGGTGTCTAACACCTGCCCCCTCTTGTAACCTGACCACTTACCTCGAATCTTTGACCAGATCAACCAAAGTCTTGTAGCCCTTCCAGGGCTACACCAATGGGTCTTAGGCCCTAACCCTAGGTGACAGCTCCATTTTAAATTATTGTATGACCCTCATCCCACGATAAATCTTGGTAATCATTCACCCCTGAGAAGACGCATTTCTTCTCTCTCCAACCGAGGAGTGGCTTACCCCTACCCCATCTGCGCGCACCAGAGTGCCACTGGGAAAGAAAAAAACGGATCCTCACAACAGCAGACATCCTTTTCACCTAGTCATTCCATTCATCATAACGGGAAGCCCAATGCCGTTTAATGGCAGTCAGCTTCAACAACAGGGAACTAGGTGTCCCATTCCTAAAGTGTAGAGGGCTTTCAAGATGAGAAGGGAAGTGCAAAAGAGAATCAGTAGTGGATGGATCCTTAAAGAGGGGACCCAGAGCCAAATGACCATCTCAGGGAATAAATACCTCTAGGTTTATCGTAGGATGCAGGGCAGTGCATCTATCATGAAAACGACCTACAATTGACTTAGAGTCGCCCCCGGCCTTAAGAGTGGCCCCTGGCAGTCTTGGATTGGCTCATTGTTACCTTAAAAGCACAAGTTTGAACAGGGGAAGGAGGAAGAACACTCGTTTTTCATTTCAGGAAGAACAATGTGAAGAAGATGAGATGAAGAAAGGGTTTTAAAAGGGTTTAAGAATCCCTAGATGAATAGGAGAATGATTGCTACCTAGGGAAACGACGAAGGGATAAGTGAAAAGCCTCGAGCGTCGATTTCTATTGGCACACGTGCCACATAGAGCGTGCTCCAAGGGAGACATATCACCTGGACATACGACGCTTCAGAAGATATTTTTTTAAACGAGATATAATCGAGCACAATCTTCGAGGAACTCAGAACAAGATAGTCCTCACAAGATTGCGAGGGGCATTGTTTACGCCCAAATCTTGCTCGAGCGAAGATCCAAAGATAAGCAAGTCTTGGCCATAAGTCTTAAGTCTTATCAGCCAGAAAGCGAGATGGTGCTTATTGGTCATGACAGATGACCAGGTAGTCAGGAGGAAAATTGGTTGACAACGGTTATGATTGGTCAATTAGCCGATTATAGTCAAGCAAAGGATCGTGAACCAGGGAGTTATAACTGAACCAACATGCTAGTTTCAGAGCCATGATCCACAAGAACGTGGCAGTTTGCTCAGCGGTTATAGCTAATAATATAAATAAGGGAATGGTACTAGAAGAAGAAACCTTCAATCAAATACCCAAATTTACACTTATTGTTTATTTTTCTTCTCTTGTACTTCTTTCGTTTTACAATCGTGTAGACTTAAAGGTTTTTGCCCTTGGCTCCTTTCTGCTCTGTACTGTAGATTGTTCCTTCTGAACGACTCACAGAAGTAAAGTTTTTCAGTTCATCATTCTCGCATTCTCCTGTTTGTCTTCTGTTTGAGAAGAATGTCCCTGGATTACCAGGGCGAGAGGAGAACTTGTTATCGCCAGGTGCAAGAGAGGGTGCATTCCTCCGACATAATCTCGGTCACAGACCGGAGATGAATTAGAGGAAACAGACCCTAACCAGAAAATTTGGCAACCTAACAACATATCACTAATTTTTTATGGAAAAAAGCTAACAGAATAATGATATATAAAAAGTACTTCTAAATACCTTAAATTAACAAAATAATGGTAATTTATAACTTTAACTAAATACTTAAAACAAAAGGGAGGAGAGAAAATTTACCTTTTGGAAGTCCGGTCAGATTTGTAGAAGCGAAATTCCTATTCTAGAGTGTATCTTAGGTATTTAAGGGATTTCTCTCTCCTAGAGATTTCCCCAAGGGTTCTTCAGAGCCTCTTCTCTCTTAAGTTCTGAAATCATGAACTCTAAATTCTGTTTTTTATTTTTTTATTTTTTTATTTTTCTCAAATGAACCTGGGCCTACTTATATTAAAAAGTAGCAGTGTAGTGGTACCAACTCCTTAAGAGTGGTGTCACTAGCCCCTTAAGGGTGGTATCACCAAACCTTAGGTCAGAATCTCGCTTTATTGGCCAATCTTTCGATAGCAATTTTAAGATATGACCGTCGGATTTTGATGAATCACATCGTTGGAAAGTTTTTTCTGAATACTATCCAACGAAGTGAAGATCAACCAAGAATTTGACCAAGAACACAGTCAAAACTCCGCTTGAAGTAGGGATTTCACAAAATAGGTATTTTGATGAAATAGAAGAAGGGAGTGTGAAGTGGAAATGGAATGGCATCAGAATTAAGAAATAACCAAGACAACACATACTGCTACAAAATGGTAAGAATCAAATACTTGAAGAATGAAAATTACTAGGGAAATGTTATTTATATTCTAATCAAGTGTACTAACAAAAAAATATTATTCAAGTGACTATTTCCCTGCTGAAAAATATCCATCATTGTTTCCTCAATCCAGGAGCTTTGGTAATGAAGTGGAAGGCCCAGAGAAAAGATGCCCCCTGTGGTAGGGGCTCTTGTTATGTGGTGGTTCTTTGTGACCGAGGGGTTCAGAGGCCCGACTTACTTGAGGGATGATTACATTAGTAGGTTGTTTTTCTCTGTAGGATGCCCAAGTGACCATATAAAGACCAGCAATGATGAGAAAACCCCCTAAGATGCTGTTTCCACAATGAAACAACAGAAAGTTAGATTATTGTCACACATGATTAGCATATTCACTGAATCTAGCTATCATTCCAGAACTCGAGAAACAGAAAATTGACATATGAACCAAATGCAATAAGACAAAAACCAAAAAATTGAGTTAGCCTAATGAAGCAAATCAATCAAAATAACAAACTCTTTGTTGTTTATATAAAAAGTACAACAGATAAACTGAAACAAGTGTATTAAGTTATAATAAAGATGCAACTAGGGTTTTGCGTATAACCTTCCCAGATAAATAGGACTTCCAAGGAAAACTCTTGACAGGAAAGCAGATGCAGCAGGTTGAAGAGGATTATACAGAGCCACCAGTGCAGGCCCCAATATCTTATTGGACCAAGTCAAGAGGCCGTAGTTAACAGCAGATGCAATAACACCCTGTGAGAACAATGTCCAGTTTTCATTACATTTCCAATGCAGCATTGCTTCGCAAAACTCTTCATATTTTCATTGAAATCAGAAAGTAAACATTAATTCACTATTTATATGAGGAAGGGGTGAAAACTAAATGAAGACAGTTGTGAACATTATATTTACTGTTCCGCCAAAGGCACCAACACGGGACCATAGTTGTTAAGGCGTCGCCTAGGCGTCCAAGCAGATATGTAGGGGCCTAGGCGACTGCCGCCATAGTGTAGGGCACCTTGCACTAGTTTAATTGGTATCGGACTAGGTTTTGGCACTTTTTATATTTCTATTTCATTTACTTAAGATATTATTCATAAATAAGCAAATACCCCCTATTTGAATCAAATAAAAATAGTTAAAAAATCAAATTCCAAAAGGGAAAAAAGTCAACCCCCCCAGTTCAAGAACAAAAACTAGATTTTTGGCGATAGGTGAAATTTTCAACTTTCTAATGCTGAGCTTTTTCTTAAATCTAAAAATTTCATAAATCTTAATACGGTAATACATTGCTAAAAACCTAAAGTGTGGTAAAATATTCATTTGTTTACATATTTAAAAAAATATATTTTCATTCAGAGCGATTTTGAAAACATTTGCGCACACCAAATAAGGTTTGATCGGAACATAACTCCTTCAATATAAATCAGATTTAAACTATCTTGGATTTATTGGAAAGCTGGTTTTGTGTTCTACCTAATACAAAAAGTCTCATGTAAAATAAAATCATTTGATCAGTCAAACTTCTTAGAGAACAAGAACATTTTTCTAAATCGAGAGCAGTTTATTACATATTGATAAGATCATATTTTCTAAGAACACTATAATCCAAATGTATGTTTTGATTGTTTCAAACTTCCAAATTCCAATAGCATGCTTCTTCAGTTCTGCTATCTTCTAGTTCTATGTTGATTTTTGATGACTTTATGTGGCTTAATATTGATTTTTGATTACTTAAAATTGATTCTGGATGACTTGATGTTGCTTAATATTGATTTTTTATGACTTGATGTGGCTTAATGTTGATTTTTTATGATATAAGGAACTAATTGTAGCATACTAAATAATGTTAGAAAAGAGGGGAAATAAAAAAAACACTTAGGCACCTAGGGAACACCTAGGTGGGTGCCTTGCCGCCTAAGCGCTTAGGTACCCCTCCACTGCCTTAGGTCGCCTTGCTGCCTTGACAGCTATGCACGGGACTACTTTAATCCCAAAAGGTGACCATATTGAGCTGCGATAAGTTAAAGTCTGCATAAATCAGCAGAAAGAAAAGACCTACCGCCATATAAACTTCATTTGTATCTCAACTGTAAACAGCAGTGAAAAATAATGCTTGAATGATCTTAATCGATCACCAAGGCCCTTTATTTATATAGAATTGAAGTACAATTAATCGAAGTACAAATAGGAATGTTGCCTCAGTCCTAATCCTATTAGGAATTCCTAATACAACTAGGAATGCCAGAATAGGACTCGGCTGAGGGAAAAACAATAAAACAAAGGGAAAAATAAAAGAAGAGAATCATAATCTGACTAGTACTACTCCTAACTTGACTAGGACTAATCCTAATCTGCTAGGACTAGTAGGACTAAGCCTAATCTAACTAGGACTACTAACCCCAATCGGGTAAGCAGCCTATTTCAACACTGCCACTCAAGTTGGAGCAAAGATGTCGATTATGCCCAACTTGACAAGATTGGGATGAAACAATTTTCCAGACATTCCCTTGGTGAAGATATCAGCAAGTTGATCCACAGATGTCACAAAGGGAATACAAATCAGCCCATCTTCTAACTTCTCTTTGATGAAATGCCTATCCACCTCAACATGCTTGGTACGATCATGCTGTACAGGATTGTGTGCTATGCTGATTGCAGCCTTGATGTCGCATTAGAACATCATAGGAAGATGAATAGGAACACCAAGATCTTGTAGCAAACCTTTAAGCCAAAGTAACTCACAAATACCTTGTGCCATAGCTCGAAACTCAGCTTCGGCACTAGAACGAGCAACTACATTTTGCTTCTTGCTACGCCATGTGACAAGATTTCCACCTACAAAGGAGCAATACCCAGAAATAGACTTGCGATCTGCAGAACCAGCCCAATCAGCATCAGTGTATGCTTCTATCCGTAGATGACCATATATAGACAGAAGAATTCCTTTTCCAGGAGCTGACTTCAAATAGTGCAAGATACGAAGAACAACCTCCATATGAGAAGAGTAGGGATCATGCATAAACTGGCTCACAGTACTCACGGTGTCAGGACGAGTGTGTGAGAGATAAATCAGCTTCCCTACAAGTCTTTGGTACCGGCCTTTATCAACAGGCTCACCCTCTTTTTCCTTGAGTCAAACACCATAGGAGTATCTGAAGGATGGCAGCCTAACAACCCGATTTCAGCCAATAAGTCTAGGACATACTTCCTCTGGGAGAGAAAAATGCCTTTAGAAGATCTGGCTACTTCAATCCCAAGAAAGTATCGTAGTTTTCCTAGATCTTTAATCTCAAATTCTTGTCCAAGGAAGGTCTTCAACCGTGTGATCTCATCACCATCATTGCTAGTAACCAATATATCATCAACGTAGACTATAAGAACAGTGACTTTTCACCAACCCTCTTTATAAAGAGTGTGTGATCAGCATTATTCTGCTTATAGCCCACAAAAATCATGGCCTTGTGGAACCGGCCAAACTATGCTCGAGGTGACTGCTTCAGCCCATAAAGTGCACGCTTCAGCCTACACACTTTTCCTTGATTTTTGTCATAAGAGAACCCTGGTGGAATGTCCATATACACCTCCTCATCCAGTGTTCCATTTAGGAAGGCATTTTTTATATTTAGTTACTGCAAATCTCATCCAAGGTTGATTGCACAAGATAATAACACACGAACAGTATTTAACTTTGCAACAGGTGCAAAAGTTTCCTGGTAATCAATGCCGTATGTCTGAGTGAACCCTTTGACCACGAGTCATTCCTTATACTTATCCACAGTGCCATCCACCTTCTGTTTCACCACAAACACCCATTTACATCCAACGGTTTTTTCCCCAGGTGAAAGAACAATAAGCTCCCATGTGTTATTTTTCTTCAAGGCTTCCATTTCTTCCATCATAGCTGCGTTCCACTTTTCATCTGATAGAGTTTCCTGCCAATTGTTAGGAATACGAACAGAAGAAAGAGAGGAAACAAAAGCACAAAAGGATGGGGAAAGGGAGTCATAAGAAACAACATGAGATATGGGATGCTGAGTGCAAGTCCTGACCCCTTTGCGAAGAGCAATAGGTAACTCAGGAGAAGGAACATTACCAGGTGGAGAGGCAGGTTCTGGATCCAGGTTCGGCAATTGGATGGGTACTGGAGCAACAATTGATTGAACCTGCTTATGTTTCCTTGCATAGGTCTTCATGTTACTAGCATCAATCCTCCTCTAAAATTCACTAATAGTCCTCTGGATAGGAGTCTGGATAGGGGTAGATTGCTCCCCCTGAATAGAAACAGTCTCCTCCTGTATAGGAACCTCTCCCCTTAACTCAGGGGGAGTATTAGGGGCAGGCCGAACAAGTTCAGACTCCTGGAAAACAGACTGAAGTGGAGGTGGAGAGTCAATAGTCAGCACATCTTCACTAACACTCTCCCCCTGAAGAGGTGGGGACATATAGTATGGAACGCTTTCATGAAAAACTACATCCATGCTGATAAAAGTCCTGCGGGATGGAGGGTAATAACATATGTACCCCTTCTGAGTAGCACAGTATCCCAAGAAAATGCAGCGGAGACTACGTGGGTCAAGTTTACCAGGGGACCTTGTATCCCTGGCATAACAAATGCAGCCAAACACCTTAGGTGGGACTATAAAGGAAGAAGAGCCACGTAATAGCTCAATAGGGGCTTTGGAAAGAACACGATTGGGCAGCCTATTAATTAAATAGGCTACATTAAGGATAGCATCCCCCCAATAAAGGGAAGGGACATTACGAGCAAATATAAGAGCCCTAGCCACCTCCAAGAGGTGGCGGTTTTTCCTCTCAGCCACACCATTTTGAGCTAGAGTGTCAACACAGCTGGTCTGATGGAGAATTCCATGGGTAGCAAGGTATTTTTGGAACTGACCTTCCATATACTCTTTCCCATTGTCACTCCTCAAAGTTTGAAGAGTGGCATTATATTGGGTTTTAACCAACTGATGAAAGTGTTGAAAACACGAAAAAACTTCATTTTTTGTGTGCATAAGGTATACCCAAGTGAACCTAGAATAGCAGTCAATAAAAGTGACATACCACCGATGTCCAGACAGGGAAGCTTTCCTACTAGGACCCCACACATCAGTATGAACAACATGAAATAAGGAAGAGGATCTGTTATTAAAAATAGGATAAGTTGAACGTGTCTGTTTAGCCAAGACACAAGGCTCACAAAAAAAGTCTTCCTTATTACAGTCTTTAACTAATGCTGGAAATAAATTTGATATAGTACCCAAAGGGGGATGGCCTAGCCTAGAGTGCCATTTATGTAATTCAGAAGAGAAAGATGCCGACGGTAAAGCCTAAGTAGGTGTAGGATCGCCATCAAGCAGGTACAATCCGCCATACACTTTACCCGATCCAATCGTCTTCCCTGAGTCCAGTTCCTGAAAGACACAGTGAGTAGGAAAAAAAGTCACTTTACAATTCAGCTTTAGTGATATTGCTAATGGAAAGAAGGTTAGTTGTAAATTTGGGAATATGCAACACAGATGACAAGGTAAGAGAAGGAGAACAACCAATGGATCCTTTCCCTAATATGGAGGAGAGGGACACATCAGCAATTTTGACTTTATTCTTACCAGAAGCAGGAGAATATGTATTAAAAAGGCTGGAAGAACCTGTCATGTGATTAGTAGCACCAAAGTCTATAATCCATGGAGTGGAAACTACTGATGCACAATGACCAGCAAAGGAAATACCTGTATGGGCAGAGAAGGAACCTGAATTGGCAGCAGATGTAGTAGAGGCAGCGGATGTGTTAAACATACGACGTAGAGCCTGGAGTTCTTCCTGGGAGAAACTGATGTTAGCAGTGGGAGTTGGAGCTACACTTTCAGTGTGATTGGCTTTGTTTTTAGACTTAGCACGACCACGTTTGGCCTCAAAATCAGCTGGCTTCCCATGTAATTTCAAACATTGAGCTTTAGTGTGATATGGTTTGTGACAATGCTCACACTTCACAGGCTTTTTGGTGGTAGTAGCAGCAACACTGTCAGAAGAAGTAATAGGGGTGGAGCCAGCAGTCTGTAAGGCTGATCTCTCAACTTTGGGAGTAAGCATCATGGCAGCCCTTCGTGTCTCTTCACTGTGAACCTAAGAAAAGGTCTCCTCTACAGTGGGGAAAGGAACCTGACCAAGGACTTGCACCCGGATAGAGTCATCATCATTGAGTCCAGCAAGGAAATCATAGACCCGAAATTGATCAACATAAGAATAATAGGCAGTAATATCAATAGTAGTAGTAGGTTGAAACCTAGCATAATGATCCAATTACTGCCATAAACAATTTAGGGCAGCATAGTATTTAGTGACAGACATCTCCTTCTGAGTAGTGTTTTGAAGTGTCTTCCTGATTTCATAAACCTGAGCACCACTTCCTGATCGACCATAAGTTCCCTTGACAGCAGTCCATATCTGAGTAGCAGTGTCAAGGAGGAGATATTGACTGGAAAGATCAGTGGTCATAGAATTTAAAACAAATGACATCACCATAGCATCGTTGGCAGCCCATTTAGTACGGGCAGCACCTTCTTCAGCAGATTGTTTGGTGGTGCCGGTAAGATGGACAGTGAATCCCCTACCAGCCACAGTCAAGGATAGTGATCTGGCCCAGATTAAATAATTCGTACCATCAAGCTTAATGGCAGCAGCAGAGGGAAGGAAGTCATTCCTAGTCTGACCATCCCCTCCAGAAGTAGCAGTAGTTGTTTCAGAATCACCAATAGTTCAGCCAGGCAGAAATTGATCTACAAATTTGAAAAAAATAGATCTTCAAAAAATTGAATCAAATCTAAAATATGGGTTTTGAAGTTGCAGCAATTTCAGCCGTCAGAATAGGCTGAAAAACTGATCGAGTGCTCCTCTAGTAGTGGGGAAGAAGTCCTCCAAAAATTAGCTCCTTCGGATGAGCTAATAAGAAACCCTAAATTTATCAAAATTTAGGAAAAAAACAAAAATACAGAAATATCGCAGGTTTGGAATCTGAATTAGATTTGATCCAAAACTGCAGTCTTCTATAAAGGAATGGTGTAGACCAATAATAGCAGGAACCAATCTCCAAAAAACCAGAAGTCCAACTGTAGTTGAAGAAGTAGCTTGATCTCTAAAGATGGAGGGAATCTGCCGGCAGAATTAGGTCACACCAGTGTCTTCAATCTTCAGTGAGGTGTCATTGAGGGCAGCAGCTATATCTTCATTGGATTCACCTCAAAGTTGCTGCCCTAAGTGAGATAAAGAGTCCGAGAGTGGTGGAGAAGAAGAGAACTAGTAACCGAGACTGTTGGAGAAGGAGAGAACCAGTAGCTTAGAGAGTTGGAAAAGAAAAAACCAGAGAATCGAGAGGGCTGCTTCTTCAGATCAGAAACGGCTCTGATACCATGTAAACAGCAGTGAAAAATAATGCTTGAATGATCTTAACCAATCACCAAGGCCCTTTATTTATATAGAATTGAAGTACAATTAATCAAAGTACAAATAGGAATGTTGCCTCAGTCCTAATCCTATTAGGAATTCCTAATACAACTAGGAATGCCAGAATAGGTCTCGGCTGAGGGAAAAACAATAAAACAAAGGGAAAAATAAAAGAAGAGAATCATAATCTGACTAGTACTACTCCTAACTTGACTAGGACTAATCCTAATCTGCTAGGACTAGTAGGACTAATCCTAATCTAACTAGGACTACTTACCCCAATCAGGTAAGCAGCCTATTTCAACATCAACGAAGCAGCAGTGTAGTTCATAATTCCCGTTAATAGTCCTTCCTCTCTTTAGGACGTGCCCCTAGTGTGTACTATTTGGATGTCCCAAGGATTTTTTCTATAGCTAGCCGTCCACTTCAAACAGTGCTAACATGGCCAATTTCCAGTTGTATGGGGATGGTGAAAAGAGATATTTTACATCCCAGAGTGGCTATAATCATAATTTCAAAACTTGTTTTTCAGTCTCATTTCAGCCTGACTGAAATCCAAAACCGAAACAGTGCATTTTTTGCCGGTGAGTTTCAGTTGGCCATTTAGAGGGGCAAACGGCCATATAAGCTCCAATACTTTATGGAAATCCTGTTTAGTCTATGCAAACATATGCAAACATTTATATTGCAAGAAAAATCGTACAAAAATGGTAGTCTAAATTTGCACCCTTGGTTGGCAGTATACGCCGAACCCTATTGTAGACCTTGTGTAATATTGCCTATCATGCACGTTGTTTTAGTACTAGAAGATAGAAAAGGCAAGTAAAACAAGTAAATTATGCACCATGAATGAAGAAACATAATATTGATTAATTATGAAATATTACAAAGTACATGTAACATAGACTCATAAAGACCCAAGTACCAAGTCCCAGCAATACAATACTCTGGAGATACATAAGTACAAAGTAGACCCCCTTAGTCTATCCCAATGGTTAATACTACATGCCGAAATTACTTCCATAACTTTTCTTTATTTTTCAAATAAAATTGAATATTTTCCTTTTTCTCATTTTTTTAGAATTTTTTAATGTTTTTCTTAATTTTGAAAATTTTAAAAAATTACCGGCAAAAAAAACAAAAACCCGACTTCGTAAGGCCATAGATCATCAAATAGTGTCAATATATTAACCCTAATTTTTTCACATTTTTGCTATAAGAAAATCCATTTTTTGAAACCAGAAAAATAAAAAATATATATAAACATGAAGAAAATTGAACTCCGGTGTCTGACATATAAAAATTTCATCACCAACTTTAGGGTATTTATTATATTTTTTGCAAAAATGAATTTTTGCAGGAAACGACGTTGTTAGAGTCACGTGGCAACCCCCAACACCGTATTCCAGCAGTGTAGGGGGAGGCAGCAAAAATCAGGCCGAAATGTGGCTTTTCCTTCTTCCCATAGAGAAAAGGTGTGAAACAGATGAAATAGCTTGAGTTTGGTCAAATTTTCAACTAGGCACATTCGAAACATGATATTTATAATACCATAAATACCCCATTGAACCGTACCGCCAAAATGATACAATATAGGGTCAAAATTTCGACAAAACACCGAAATAGACCTTGTCAATTCTCTAATTCGTATGGTATTTCGACTTGGCCACTTTGAAATCTCCGAAATTTCCAAAAGTTTGGCAAGATTTCGCTGAATTTTCAGACCATGGCTATAATTGAAGATTCCATTCTTTGTGGTACAAAAGTTTCTATAAAAATGGGAAATGCCCTAACTTATGAGTGCGGTTTGAACCACTACCTTGGAATACTATAGTATAGTGAAGATTGAGAAAATCAATTATGCTCTAAAGAAGTATCTACTCTCACGAAAATGCCCCGCATGTAGGTTCGTTTGTCACTGGGGCTAGGCAGCAAAGAATAAAGTCCTTTTCTCTTGCATGTGCCTTTCCTCATTCAGTCAAATCAACGGGCATATCCGACATCGTACTGAGTTTCCCCCTCATCTGCTTGCAAATAACTTATAATAATCTGGACCAATCTCTATAACTGAGGCAGAAGTCCAGGGTGAAATAGTTGGCTGCAGATGAAAACAACACTAAGTTCTTTCACTTGATAGGCTTGGTTGGATGCTAGATCTACTCCACAAGGAGCGGTATGGACGTAGATGATACCATTATGACCTTCCTTTTCGTACCGCTAGGACTCTAGCGTACTCTCCCGAGATTAGAAATGTGAAGGTACCTTTCCCATCACCTGTCAGCTTACTTTCACCACCAGGCACCGCTAAGGGAAGGGCTGCACCCAAGGCAGCTCGTAATCTCAGTTGAATATGTAATTGCAATCAGCTGTGAACCCTCGATGATATCTTTACTGCCAAGTCGGCTTGGGAAGCGATCCGGATGAAGAATCCTAAACCGCCATGGTCTTCCTTGGTATGGAATAAAATTCTTCAGCCAGGACATGCTACTTTTGGTTGGAGATTGCACCACGGTAAACTGCCTACTGATGACCTGATTAAAAAGTGTGGTATCCCCATTACGTCTCGGTGCGGTTTCTGCTGTCAGGCGGAGGAGTCGATTCACCATATTTTCTGTGAGTGCCCATTCACCCAGTTTCTCTGGTCTGCCTTCTCAAGTCTTTTTGGGATTGACTGGCAGCAGCATTCTTCTTTCTTGAATATAAGTATTTGGTGGAAAAATAAGGCGAGGATGGTTTCGCTCAAGGAGGTGTGGATTTGTGGTCTTACTCTTATTGCTTATTTTATTTGGCTTGAGAGAAATTCTAGAAGATTTGATGGGCGAAGTTGCAATCAGTCTCAAGTCTGGGAACGCCTTACCAGGGAAATTTCTATTATTTTCTCATCCATGCCTTGCCAGCCTGTAGCTTTATACGATTTTTTACTGGGAAGGAGATTAAACTTTCCCTTGAGTCCCCGTGGCCCTGCTCGATTTTTGAAGGTTTTTTGGGCTGGTCCTGCTCTAGGATGTATAAAGTTAAATATTGATGGGTGTTCTCTGGGCCAATCCAGGTAGATCAGGGGCTGGAGGTGTTTTCTGTAACTCTGATGCTCAGGTTGTTTTTCCTTCAGAAATTTCCTGGGAGTGGCGACTAATTTTGAAGTTGAGTTCCTTGCTTTTATCTTGGGTTTGGAGCAAAATCCCAAGGCTTTTCAAACCTCTAGATTGAGTGTGACTCAGTGGCTGTCTTCATGCTTACTTCGAGAGCTGTCGTTCCCTGATTTCTCTGTCAACGCTGGTATGGTCTGCTTTCGTATTTGGATTCGATTGTGTGGAAGATCTCCCACTGCTTCCGGGAAGCAAATCCAATCGTTGACTATTTGGCTAACTGCGGCGATGCATCAGAGTCGGCGATGGTGGCTTTCCCGGCTTCGGTTCAAGACGACCTTGTTATGGATGCTCAGAGTAGACCGAGATTCAGACTTGTCTATTCCTATTTTTTTGTATTTTTTAGCCTCTTACTTTTTTCCTACTGATGGCTTTGCCGAAGGTGGGAAAATATTAGGCATTTGGTTTTGAGGGGTTGTCACCCCCTTTTTTTGTGTATATCTTTTTCCTTGGTTGCTTCTTAATATATGATCCTTTAGCAAAAAAACAAAAAAAAATAATCAATTACATTAGGAAGTCCATACCATCTTCCACACCTTTTCTCTATCACATGGATTTGAGGGAAGACTTTTCAAGGTTTTCTTTTCCTTTAGTGCATTAGTTAAGGCGTACCCAGTGCACGAGGCTCCCGCTACTGCACTGGCTTAAAAAGATACAAGTCCAAGCAAGTATTTTGATTCTGCATTCATACTAAGCACGGCCTAACAGCTAAGCAAGAATAAACCCTTCCTAGATCACGAAATAAAAAAGTGGTCTTAACCAAGTTGACATGGCTGAGCTTTTGCTACATGATATGCATGAACTGAAACAGTAACTAGAAACTTACAGCATATAAAACTGCAACTAATTCAGACTGTGTCAAGCTCCAGTCCGTAGATTCACTGTTTGATAAGAATCCCGTCATTACCATAAAGAGAGTACCAAATGCATATGAGAACGCTGTCACCGATAGACTGGCTGGATACTTCATCAAAACTGGAGCCTGCAATTGTGTCAAGGTTACACTTTGCAAACTTAAAAAAGTAAAGAACCACTTTATCTATGAAAACTAGAAAAATAAAATTCAAAATAGAAATAAATTAGTTATAGTATTATTTTATCATACAAATCATGAAGTTGCAGCAGAAATAATCTTAGAAATGTGCAAGAAGCCAAGAATGAACTAGCAAAACTTGCATATAATCTCTCACACAAAAACACAAACACAATAACCATCCTCCTGAACAAACTCTTACTGGAAAACCATTCTTAAATTTGCTAGATCCTTCAATCCAGGAAAGGCCAAGTTCACCAAGTGACAAACTCAAAATTGACCTCAACAAAGCCTCAGGATTGCCAAGTGGGGTCTTACCTTGGAGGCTTTCATTAGATTATTTTGTTCAGACATTGGGCCAATGTTGTCTCTTCTTCAGAGATTCTGTTGCAAATCCAGCATGAGCAGGTTCTCCACTTCTCCCCCTCTACAACAACAACATAGCCTTATCCCAACTAAATGGGGTCGACCACATGGATCCTAGCTCTCCAAACAGCTCTATTCGAAGTCATATATGGCACAAGACCTAAGCTAATCATGTCTTTCCTCACCACTTCACGTATGGTAATTTTAGGCATGTCCCTGGCTCGTTTGGTTCCCTCAATCTGAATCAATCTCTCCATACTGGGGCATCCGATGGCCTCTGTTGAACATGGCCATGCCACCTCAAACGACTCTCTCAGAACTTATCCTGGATTGGAGCTACTCCCAGTCCAGCTTGCCGTTATTCCCTGCTTTTGTCATCCACCAAAACAATATCATCCATAAAAAGCATACACCAAGGAACCTCATCTTGTATGTCTCTGGTTATGTCATTCATGATAAGCGCAAACAAATATGGGCTTAAGGCTGATCCTTGCTATAATCCAATTGTAATTGGGAATTCACTACCTTGACCCCCCCCCACTGTAACACCCCACATGCATGTCATGTTTATTTTATTATTATATTAGATGACCTTAAATATTTTAATCTCTTTGTAAATATTTTAATAATATTTGCATTAATGTCGATATGCTTTACTGCTATTTAATGTTAAATTATATGATCTTGTTATTATTTTAATAATGTAATTGAGCAGTGGCGTAACCGTAATTTCAATCATGGTCAATGGTATGAGTGAATTATTTTGATGAAATAAATTCTGTTTTTATCATTTTTATATTATTATATTAAGAAACATGATATTTATATCATTAAAATGTAAAGCATATTATTCTATTATTTTCTATGTAAGCCCTACATATTATAAGATTTTATTACATTATAACACACTAAGTTTATAAGTATATATTATGGTATGAATATATATAGCTATGTACTATGTGAATAATGAAGTAGGAGGTAGCATGATTAGTTGTAAACATTTTTTTTTTAGTGAATAAGTATATATTACTAAACCCCAGGAGGGGGCTGGAAGGAGAAAAGAGGGGGGGGGGGGGGAATGTACAGTCTGACCCTCTCAACCCGGCTCTCGCTGCTGAGGAGAATCGCCTCTCCGCTGATCTTTCCTCTCTCTCCTTCTCTAAGGAAAGCTTGCTCCGTCAGAAATCGCGCTCTCAGTGGTTGGAGCTTGGTGACTCGAATTCTGCCTTTTTCCATCGCTCCCAGAGCTAGGCAAAATCGGAATTCCATCACCCTCCTCGTCGCTTCTGATGGAACCCACCTCTCCTCCCCCCCTGACATCAAAGATGCTGCTTCCTATTTCTTTTCCTCCCTCTTCAACCCGTCCCTTCCCCCCTATCCCCCCCCCTCTCTCATTAACAAATTCATTCCCCCCGTCCTCCATAGCTCTCTCACGGCCATCCCCTCTGATGATGAAATCTCTAGATCTATCCTTTCCCATAAGTCCAACAAGGCTCCTGGCCCTGACGGCTTCAGTATGGGATTCTTTCTCAGTCATTGGGATTCCTTTAAAGGTCAGATCTTCAAAGCTGTCCGTAGCTTCTTTTTCAAACCTGGCCAGCTTGCTCAGATCAATCACAGTTTCATCTACCTCATCCCTAAAAAGGACGGGGCTTCCTCTCTGACTGACTTCCGGCCTATCTCCCTCTGCAACCTCATCTACAAGTTCATTGCCAAGATCCTTGCCAATCGGATTAAGGGAGTCATCCCTTCCCTTGTCAGTCCCAACCAATCGGCCTTCATCTCCGACTGAAGTATTGCGGACAACATCATCCTCTGTTCTGAGATTGTTCGCGGGTTTGACCGCAAATCACATTCTCCAGCGGCCCTCTTGAAAATTGATCTTCACAAAGCCTTTGACTCTATCCGTTGGGATTTCATCTGTGATGTGCTCTCCCTCATGGGTTTCCCCCCTGTTTTCGTTCGCTGGATATTCGCCTGTATTTCCACCCCTTCCTTCTCTGTCTTGGTAAATGGCTCGCCTGCCGGTTTTTTCGCTCTAATGTTGGAATCCGCCAAGGCTGCCCTCTTTCCCCTTTCCTCTTCTCCCTTGCCTTGGAAGTCCTCTCCAGAAGCCTGCAAACCAAAACTGATCTCCACCTTATCTCCCCTCTTCCCAAGTGCAAGAGCACCAACCTCTCCCATCTGGCCTTTGCTGATGACCTGATGATATTCTCTAAGGCGTCCCATGCCTCCATCTCCGCCTTCATGGACTCGCTTCACCTCTTTGAATCCCTTTCTGGTCTCAGAGTCAACCTGCTGAAATCCAAAATCTTCCTTGCTGGTACCCTTAACTCCACTAAAGAAGCTCTCCACCTCTTAACTGGCTTCTCCATTGGCTCTCTTCCGGTCATGTACCTTGGCCTTCCTCTCATTCCTGCCAGGCTCTCGAACCACCACTGCACCCCTATGCTTGACAACATTCGTAAGCGCCTCCAACTCTAGAAAGGTAAGCTTCTCTCCTACGCGGGTAGGCTTGAATGTATCCGCTTGGTCCTCCAAGCCACTTACATTTACTGGACCGGCATCTTCTCCATCCCCTCCTCCACCATCAAGGCTATTGAGCGAATCCTCTATGCTTTCCTCTGGAAGGGTAGCGACACCCCCAGATTTCTCCACCCTGTCAGCTGGAAGTCTATCTGCCTCCCCAAGTCTGAAGGTGGTCTGGGTATCCGCCGCATTCGTGATTCCAACACTGCGGGTCTCCTTAAACTTCTCTGGAGAATCCATTCCCGCCAGAACTCCATCTGGGTCTCTTGGGTCCACTCTCATCTCCTTAGATCTGACTCCATTTGGACTGTGCCCATCCATGCCGACTCCTCCTGGATTTGGCGCAAGATCCTTTCCGTCCGGCCCCTGGCCCTCCGTGGTATCTCTTCTTCCATTTCCAATGGCAATTCCATCTCTCTTTGGCTTGAACCGTGGCATCCTGCTGGCATCCTCTATAACATTCTTGGCCCAAGGGCCATCTCTTACTCTGGCCTCCCTAAGGCTGCCCCTGTCTCCTCCCTCATCTCCTCTGGCTCTTAGACCCCTCACCCCTCCCTTAACCCAGACATCATCTCTCTGATCTGGGCAACCCTTCCTCCCTTACCCCTCCTTCCCTCCACCCGCGTGGATAAGGTTATTTGGCTCCCCTCTCCCTCCGATTTGTTCTCCTCCTCCTCTGCCTGGAACTTCTCCAGGGTCCCTTGTCCCCCCGTCCCCTGGCACAACCTTGTTTGGTTCAAAGACCATATCCCTCGCCACAGTCTTACTGTTTGGAGAGCCCTCAGACTTTGTCTACCCACCCAAGCCTTCCTTAACCACCGAACCATCCCTGTTGCCGCCCCCTCTTGTATCCTTTGTTGGATTGGTCGTGAAGATATCCCTCATCTTTTCTTTGACTGTCCCTTCTCTACCACTATCTGGAACACAGCTTTAGCCTCTATTTGGCCGCGCAGTAGAAGGACCAGGTGCTTTGATCGCGAATGGTTTTGGTTGCTCAATACTTTTCCAGGAAGCTCTATATGCGATACTATAGGTAAGCTAGTCTTCAGCGCAGCTATCCACCATATCTGGATGGAGAGGAACCTCAGGATATGGACTTCCAAATCGAGATCTTTTGATGCGATTTGGAAAGCCATTTATTTTGATGTGTCCTCTAAGCTCAGCTGCATCCGTCATCGTCCCTCCACGGACAACTCCACGAATAGACACATTTTGGATTTTTGGGGCCTTGATTCTGCCCTTTTGCAGTCAGTCACCTCTGCGTAGGCAGGCTGGCCGCCCCCCTCCCCCCTTTTTTCTTTTGGCTGGTTGTTTGTCGGCCTAGTGGGCTTTTTGTTTGTGCCCCTCCTCTCTCTTTGTATATTGTTCCTTGTTCTCCTTTCCTTGCCCCCTCCTCGGGTTCGGTAATATATTTAATTACCCAAAAAAAAATTTGAAAAGACTTCTTGGAACATGAGAGGTCCAAGAAATTCTGCAGATTTGTTGGCCCATCTTGGCAACTCCAAGAGTCCACGGCTTGGGCTGGTTGGGTCCAAAATGAGTCTTAATTCTTGCTGGGCCCAATGGGGAACTTGGGCTGGAATTTCCTCCTGATTTGGGTCTTCGGCTGCTGCTGGACTGTGGGCTTGAACTGGGTCTTTAGCCGAGTATATTTCTTAGCAAAATAATGGTCTGGCCTTCTTGTGCTGGTGGATTGGTAGGATGCTCTACATCACTAACCCAATCCTTAACCTATTAGGTAACTTAAACTGACTAGAAAATTGAAATAGACTCAAAACAGAGTTTTAATCTACCCCCACTAAACACTCGAAGAAAACTACTAAAATCACTTAAATTGAACTATTGGTTGAACAGGTTCAATTTATGAAAAAAAACACCAAAATAAAACTATGGAACTAAAACAACTAATCCCGTATGCAACCTAATTACCCATTGTATAGGCTCATAAAAGTGGCCTATTACATTGAAAACCCATGGGACCAAAGGTCCAACATGTATAGAAACCAACCCTACACTTATTCCTGATAAAATAATCCTATTTTGGTGATGAATATGCTTCAGTTAGTGTCTTATTTTAGTTGGGTTTCTATTTCAATGCAAGGGGATATATATATATATTTATTTATTTATTTATTTATTTATTTATTTTATTTATTTTTTTTGGATGATACTGGAGAATGAGATTAGAATCAATTGAAAGAAAGGTTGAGTTACATGTTGAGGTGTTGCATGGCTTCTTGGCAGGTCATTCTTCCTCCATTCTCTCTTCTTCCCAAGGTACGTGTTTCCATTATTCCCTCTGGTTTTCCCATTCAATTCCATATCTGTTTTCCCTTCCATCAGGTAAGATTGTTTTCTAGTTCCATCCCTCGGCTACTCTTCTTATTCTTCCTTTACCGTTCTTATTTTCTGTTTTATTTCCCTTCTTTGCCATTGGTTCGACCTTACTAAATTGTGAAGGGATTAATCGAACTATCTACCGAGCAACCCATCTGGCCTGAGGTTTTAGGCAAAAGGTATCCCTCTCATAGGCGACCATAACCCAAGGGTTTCATCTTCCCAAATCACCTCTCATTGTGGGGACCAAACCAAAACATGACAGGAATTAGTGGAGGGCCACTTGGGGAAAAGGGGAAATTTGATATGGATCTCAAAGTTGCACAGGAGAGAAGGGGGAACAAACATGTAGAACCATTCTCCTCGAGCAAACCAACAATTTTTTTATTCAATCTATATGTTTCAATCATAGTACTAAAACTCGCGAAATTTCGGTGGAGATATCGAATATTTCGAGTATCTCGACCTGTCCGAAACGAAACGCAAGTCTGATATGAAAAAATGCAACATTTCGGAAATTTCAATGAAATTTCGGAAATCTCGATGAAATTTCGGAAATCTTGGTAATTTCGGTCATCTCCTTTCGAAAATTTCGGAAATCTCGGACATTTTTGGCATTTTACACCCACAGAAAAATACCATATTTCGACCAAGATTTCGACGAAATTTCGGTATCTCGGAAATTTCGGTCAGGCCGAAACACCGAAACGAAACGAGATTTAGTACCATGGTTTCAATGTTGGGTACAATGTATAAGTAAAGAACAGCAAAAAAATCCTAATTCAACTCTGAAACTAAAATATAGTTCAAAATAGACAAGTAGCATAGTCCTATGTAACCTACCTTGCAATAAAAGACATAAAAATAAATAAACTACTACTACTTCCAACCCTTAGTGGACCATAAACCCAGGTTGGACTGGTTCCGTCTGGGTTTGGGTTTCCAAACTTGGTTATACTAATCTAACAAGTCACATGCTACTGCATCAATTCTCCTCTGAAAAGAACTCAGCTCCGTCGAGTTTGGAAAAGGACTAAGGATGCCATTTGAGTCAACACACTGTAGGAGGAATGATCCCGCTACTTTCTTGAGTTTAATTTCGGGGAGATCTTTGGAGGGAAAAATTTCATCGTTTTGTTGCCATGCTTAAATTATTAGGCACACGCATACCCATAATGTTGTGCCTTCCCATCAAACAGCCATGGTCGACTAGGTAAAAATATGACAAACCTTCAAAGGGAAGACGACGCATTGTATTTTGTATCCACGAATCCACCAATAGAGTATGTAAGCTAACATCTATCAGTAACCTTGCGATGCAACTTTGTAAGGATTTGGATGTGGCTTTGTCTACAATCCCACCTTACGACTAACCTCTTTAGAGATGACATTAGAGCTACTACCTTTATCGATCCCTAGACTACATAATTGGTCATTACACTTCACACGGGTCTGGAAGATACTGTTGCGGCGCCAGTCTTCATCCTCACTGACCTTGTGAGCAGTCAAAAACAGGACAAAGAACATAACAAGGGTGTCGTTCCACATCACTGTTATTGCCGTTGACTTCACTTGGCTTACGCTCCGCCTCTAAATCAACTGTCACAAAACCGAGGTGATCTTCTGGAAATAAGGTATAAAAGAATCCTTATCAATATAAGCCACCAAATGGTTTGGACACTGAGCACTGATATGTCACCATCCTTTGCATGTAAAACACTGAATGGTAGTCTTTTGCACCATAGGAGGTCTGTGATGCCATATCGAAATCACGCTGAGGTGGAGAATATGGTTAGTTAGGCCGTGAAAATGTTGTTGAATAATGTATTACCAGAATACTGTGGAGGTATTCTGGTCCTTTTGGGGCTTCTTTTATGTTCTACCGACTCTCTTAGTAGAGTCACCTAGAGTAGGGACAATTCTGTCATTTTGTAATCTCTCCATTTATTAGAAATAAAAGGGCTTGACTGATCAGTCAGATCATTCAAGCATTCACTCAATTTTGTTCTGTTAACATGGCATCAGAGCCAATTTTTCTGATCTAGTTTTTCAGAACACTCCCCCCTCCCCCAAAAATCGTCTCTCTTTTTTCTCCCTCCGTCTTCTTCTTGATCTCTTCTCACTGTCCTTTTTTCTTTGGTTCTCAGCATCCACATTAGGACAGCACTAATGAGGTAATCGTATGATCTAGTTGCTGCCCTTTTCCAACCTCTTCAACCAATGCTATAAACAAGGTTTCAAATCGATAGCTGCTGCCTCTCTCATATGCGGTTTTTTGAGTTCTCCCATTCTTGAAGATCGAGCCTCTTTCTATGTTGAAGGTTGATCTTTCTTTGTTGGAGATCCATTCTAGTAGCGTTGGACAGCACCTATCACAGGTTTACACCATCCATTGAAGACATCTCCCCTATATCGATCTCCCTTTCAGGGTTTTTCAAAACCCTAACACTCATCAATTTTGGGGTTTCAGATTTCAGCCCTTGCTGATTTTTTGCGGGCACATTTATTCTACTTCGAGTACTCAACACTTCTGGTGACTCTTTATATTGAAGCTCTTTCAAGTTTTTCAGAATTCTCCTCTAAGGATAGATTTCTGCTTAACTGTTGCTGTTCATGGCCTTCCAGGACACCTCATTGGCACTTCTCCAAAGCCATCTGACCCTGGTCCTCTTCAAGACCGATGGATTTCTAATGATGCTATGGTGATGTCTTTTTTGCTGCATTCCATGCAATCAGACCTCTCCAGTGGTTACTTATTATTGGACACTGTACATCAGATTTGGGCTACTGCCAAGGAGACTTATGGACAGGTTGGGAATGATGCTCAGGTATATGAAATCGGAAGAAGGTCCATGACACCACTCAAAAGGAACTCTTTATATCCCAATACTATGCTGCCCTCAAGAGTTTATGCAATAGTTGGATCACTATTCTGATTTTCAGCCTACGAATCCCACTGACATTGCTACCTATTGAAAGCATGTTGACAAAATTCGGTTATATGATTCTTGGCAAGTCTGAACATTGAGTATGATCCTATCCGTGTGCAGGTTCTTAGCAGATCTCCTTTCCCTACACTAGAGCAGTCCTATGCTTTGATACATACCGAGGAGACTCATCGGGCTGCTATGCTGACTACTTTCACTGTAGATCGGTCTGCTCTACAAGCTCCTTCCAGCCCTACTCCCACAACTGATGGCTCTAATAAGACTAATACTTCCTCCAAGGAACCGTCTCCGCAAAGTTGTAAGGCCAGTATGGGGGCTGACGCCTGCCCAGTGCCGGAAGGTCAAGGAAGTTGGTGACCTGATGATAGGGGAGCCGGAGACCGAAGCCCCGGTGAACGGAGGCCATAACTATAACAGTCTGGCCGAAAAAGAAGCATAGGAATCGGCCCAGGAACTCGCACGAGCGGTTGAGAGGCAGAATTCTCTAATAAAAAAGAAGGCTTTTTTAAACTAATAGCTATTTGCTATTTTCTTTCGGCGTTAGAGAGGAAGCTGTTTTTTGTTTGATAGAAAGTTCGCTTTGAAAGCCCAAGCTTATACGCATTGGCCCACAGGGTGCCCCAATAGGGCCCGAATGAAAGACCCAAGCCTACATGAACCATCAAAGAAAGTCCTAAAAATGAAGACTTGGGCCTATCAAGCCTGCTTTCCTCGATGAAAGCCCACAGAAGGGCCAAAGCACAAGCAGCCTACCTATCATCAAAGCAAGCCCAAGCCTAGGGGCAATCAAGCCTTGGAAACTAGTGAAAATAGAACTCAAAAGCAACTAGGCAATCCAACTTCCATTGACTTCCTTGCCTACGAACTACTACTTGAGATTGCAGAGCTTCTCTAATAGTGATATCAGAACTGAAATTAGCAGGGATCTCCAGCTCAAGCTCCAACCAGTTTTCTTTCCAGAATTGAGTGTTGCCTTTTCCAAGAATCCATTTGCTATGATCAAACGCAAACGGAAATTGCTCCAAAACAACTAGCCAACAATGAGAGGAATAGGAAGGAGCAGGGTTATGTAACACCTCATGAGGATCCCCATCTTTCTGTCTCATGAATTGAGCCCAAAGGGAATGACCCTGTAAATATGTCAGTGTGAACACTGCAACAAACCCAATAACACTAAGGCTACTTGCTGGAAACTACATAGGAAACCTGTTGATTTTGAAGCCAAACGTGATCGTGGTAAAACTAAAAACAAGGCTAATCACACTGAAACTGTAGCTACAGCCCCCACTACTGAAAATGATCTCTCCTAGGAAGAATTATAGGCTTTCAGGCGTATGTTACAGGCTTCTACTACATCTACTATATCACTTCCTGCCACTTCTTCTACTCCATCAGGTTCCCACTTTCCCCATTTAAGTATTTCATTTAGTGGTCATGTGCATCGGTTGTCTCCATTTCATGGATTATAGAATCCGGTGCCACTAATCATATGACAGGCTCTTCCAGTCTCTTTCACAAGTATTCTCCCACTTCTAGCAAGGACAAAGTCAGGGTGGCTGATGGCTCCCTCTCATCTATTTCTGGAAAGGGATCCATTAGTTGCTCACCTTCCATTACATTGTCTTCTGTTTTACATATTCCTAACTTTACTACTAATCTTCGTTCTATTAGTAGTCTTACTAAAGATCTAAATTGCAAAGTAACTTTTTTTCCAACTCATTGTGTTTTTCATGAACTAGTAATAGGGAAAACGATTGGATATGGTAAAATGCACGGTGGATTGTACATGATGATGGTCGTCTTCCTCCAACTGCATTACCTTATCAATTATGTCAAACTTCCTCATTCTCCTCTGAATTACATCAATGGAATTTTTTATTAAATCACCCCTCTTTAGGAACTTTATCCCATTTATTTCCAGCAATTGTTAAAAAATGTAATAAGGAGGAATTTTATTGTGAGGCCTGTGTCTTGGCCAAACAGACACGTTCAACTTATTCTACTTCTAAGAAAAGATGTTCTTCCTCTTTTCATTTGGTTCATACTGATGTGTAGGGTCCTAGTCGCAAAGTTTCTCTTTTTGGCCATCATTGGTTTGTCTCATCTATAGAATGTCACTCTAGGAACACTTGGGTCTATCTGATGTACACTAAAAATGAAGTTTTTTCACGTTTTCAGCACTTTCATAATGGTTCAGACCTAGTTCAATGCCACTCTCAAAATTTTGAGTGATAGTGGGATGGAATATATATGGAAGGTTAGTTCCAAAAATACCTTGCTGCCCATGGGATTATACATCAAACCAGTTGTGTTGACACTCCAGCCCAAAATGGTGTGGCTGAGAGAAAAAATCGCCATCTCCTGGAGCTGAGTAGAGCCCTAATGTTTGCTCGGCATGTTCCCTCCTCTTATTGGGGGGATGCTATCCTCATTGGAACCTATTTGATTAATAGGATGCCTATTCGGGTCCTTGACTCTAGTTCCCCAGCTGAGCTCTTACATGGCTCCTCCTCCTTTATCGTTCCCCCTAGGGTGTTTGGTTGTAGGGATACTAGATCTCCTAGTAAACTTGAGCCCCGTGGCCTCCGTTGCATCTTCTTAGGTTGCTTTACCACCCAAAAGGGGTACATGTGTTATTATCCTCCTACTAGACGTATTATGGTAAAGTATGGACGTCGTTTTTCATGAACATCTTTCGTATTATTCGTTCCCCACCTCTTCAAGGGGGGAGTTTTTGTGACTATAGAACCCCCGCTTCAATATGTACATGATAAGTCTGCTCTTGTTCCTCGCTCTACCTCACAAGGAGGGATTCCTATACAGGAGGAGACTACAGATAATGGTAACAATGAAATTCCAGTTCAAGGGCAGCTTACTCCAGTTCGGAAAACCATTTGTGAATTTCAGAGGAGGATTGATGATTCTAATATGAAGGTCTATACAAAGAGCCGTACCAGACATAAGCAGCTTCAATCCACTATAGCACCAGTACCCATCCAGTTGCCAAACCCGGATCCAGAACCTACTTCTCCACCTGGTAAGAATTCTTCTCTTGAGTTACCTATTGTTGTTCATAGATGGTTTGTGTCCTTCATAGACTATTTTACTCGGATCACTTAGGTAAACATGATGCAGCACAAAACTACAAAAGTGAGATTTTTCGTTGTTTTCAGCCCTTTCATCGTATGGTTCAGACCCAATTCAATGCAACCCTAAAAATTCTGCGTAGTGACAATGGCAAAGAATACATGGAGGGTCAGTTCCAAACTTATTTGGCTGAAAATGGGATACTTCATCAATCAAGTTTTGTAGACACTCCTGCCCAGAATGGAGTGGCTGAAAGAAAGAATCGTCATCTTTTGGAGGTTGTTCAAGTCATTATGTTTGCACAGCAGTTTGCTTCTCTATACTGGAGTGATTTTATCCTTACCGCTGCCTACCCCATAAACTGCATGCCTACTCGTGTTCTTGATGGCCGTGCACCTACTGACATTCTCCAGGGTTCTTCTTTTGTGGTGCCACGGTGCCACCAGAAAAAAGTTAGCTGTGTTTGTAATGCTCGCAACCATCATCTCGTAGCATTCGGTGTATCTTTTTGGGCTACTCCACTACCCAAAAAGATACAAATGTTATCACCCTCCCACTCGGCGTACTTTGGTTATTATGGACATTGTCATCCATGAATCCCTGACGTATTATTCTCAGCCACTACTTCAGGGGGAGCATGATCCAGGTTTTGAAGATGTGACTGCTATACTACCATATCCTATTCAGGGGGAGCTATCTCCTCCAACCCCCACTTTAGTCTCTAGTTTGGTTCCTGTTCAGGGGGAGCGTAGACTTGTGAGTCAGATTCCTGTTGATAAAGTCTATACCCAGAAGCACAAGGAGCAAGTTGAGACTACCACCACTATTGTACCTCTTCTCCAATCGTCAGAACTTGATCCAAAGCTTACTACACCATCCGCTAAGGATCCTTCTCTTGAATTACCTATTGTTGTTCATAAAAGCATTAGGTCATGTACCCAATATCCCATCCCCAATGTTGTTTCCTATAATTCTTTGTCTTCTTCCTATCATGCCTTTGTGTCTTCTCTTTCCTCTGTTTCCATTCCACAGAAGTGGCAAGAAGCAATTGCAAATCCAAAATGGAAAACAACCTTGATGGAAGAGATGAAGGCCTTATCCAAAAATGAGACGTGGAAGCTAGTGGTCCTTGCAAGAAACCAGTCGGCTGTAAATGAGTATTTGTTGTCAAGCAGAAGATGAATGGGTCAGTAGATAGACATAAGGCCAGACTTATGGCCAAGGGGTTTACTCAAACCTATGGGATCGACTACCAGGAGACTTTTTCCCCAGTTGCAAAGTTGAATACTGTTCAGGTTTTATTGTCATATGTTGTCAATCTAGGCTGGGATTTGCAGCAATTGGATGTAAAAAATGTCTTTCTTCATGGAGAGCTGGAAGAGAAGTTTATATAGAGATTCCTCTAAGTTTTTCTTGTGACAAGACTCATGGGAAGGTTTACAAATTGACGCGGGCATTATATGGGCTGAAGCAGTCCCCTCGGGCTTGGTTTGGCAAGTTCCATAAAGCAATGATCTCTATAGGGTACAAACAGAGTAATGTTGATCACACCTTGTTCATCAAGCATCGTGGAGATAAGATCACCCTTTTTATATGCTTATGTCAATGACATAGTTGTGACCGGTAATGACGCAGATGAAGTTTCCCACATGAAGAATTTCTTGGGACGAGAATTTGAAATAAAAGATTTAGGACAGCTAAGGTACTTCCTTGGGATTGAAGTTGTCTATTCTTCCAAAGACATTTTTTTCTCCCAAAGGAAGTATATTCTAGACCTACTCTCAAAGATTGGTTTGTTAGGGTGTCATCTTTGTGATACTCCTTTAGAAGCTACTACTCGTCTAAAAGAGAAGAATGGTGATCCTATTGATAAGGGACGTTACTTATCAACGGTTGGTGGAAAAATTGATTTATCTCTCCCACACTAGACCTGACATCGCATTTACAATAAGTTTGGTCAGTCAATTCATGCATGATCCTACTCTACTCATATGGCTGTTGTTCTTCAAATTCTCCATTACTTGAAGTCAACTCCAGGAAAAAGGATTTCCTTGCCTCCGCATGATAATCTTCGTATTGAGGCCTACACTGATTCTGACTGGGGTGTTAATCTTGATCAGAAATCTACTTCAGGTTATTGTATGTTTGTAAGAGGTAATCTTGTCACGTGGCGTAGTAAAATACAGAATGTTGTGGCAAGATCCAGTGCTAAAGCAAAGTTTTGTGCTATGGCCCAAGGAATCTGTGAGTTATAGTGGCATCAAAGTTTACTCCAAGATCTTAGTGGTTCAGTTCATCGTCCAATGATGTTGTACTGTGACAACAAAGCAGCAAGTAGCATTGCCCACAATCCAGTGTAACATGACCATACCAAGCATGTGGAGATTGACAAACACCTCATCAAGGAGAAGTTAGAAAGTGGACAGATTTGTATACCATTTGTGAAGTCAAGTGATCAGCTTGCTGATGTCATCACTAAAGAGCTGAGTGGAAAGTTGTTTCATCCTAATTTAGTCAAGTTGGGCATGTGTGATATCTAAACACCAACTTGAGGGCGAGTGTTGAGTTATGTAACCAGAAAGGGTATTTTGGGTTTTTTCCCCCATAATAGTAGAGTCGGCTATGTGGGGGGGTTATTTGTAATTCTGTCCACTCTTTGAAAGTTATAAATAAAGGGCATAATGATCACATTGATCATTCAAGCATTCTATTCTAAATTGTTCTTTAACATTAATTAATTGACTTATTGATATATTTTGTGACAATCAGACTGGTATTTACATTGCCAGTAATCCAGTCTTCCACGAGAGGACCAATCATATAGATATTGATTATCATTTTGTTTGAGATGCTATACTGTGGAGGCTGATCTCTACTCCTTCATTAGTTCTGCAAACCAACTTGGTGAAATGTTTACCAAGGTCTTGTTTTGGAATGTTTTTCTTCAAGGCTGTTGCAAGTTGGGGATTGGTGCTATTTATGCTCCAGCTTGAGGGGGAGTGTTGAGCAATAAGTCATGAACCGCAAGGGTGTCTTTGTAATATTCTTTCTTAATCAGGCACTTATGCGTATAGTTACTATAGCAAAAGTCTATCTTGTAATTACTGAAAGTTAGTTCATCATAAAGAAAGGTGATAGCAGCTAATTGAGATTAGACTCTTTTTCACAATCTGCTAACTCTATTTCTCTCCTACTTTCTTTCGTCTTCTTTCTTTCTCCTTGTTCTCCTGCACAACATTTCTGCTGGTTACTCTGTGATCTGATTCAGTTACATTACCCCATTCTTAAACAGATAGGCAAACTTTTACCAAACTCTGATAAATCAACTGCAATCATTCTCCCAGTAATCAGGAGCTTTTCAGTAGACTATGAAGTACAGCATACTGCCTAACCATTTAGTTGAAGCAGCCAAGAACAGTGTCAATTTGCCAGCAGGATGAGAAGCCTCCTGCTGAACTTTCAGAACAGGGCAGGAAGGTTAGCCTTCCAAAAGATTACTCACTCGCCCGAAATCCCATCCTAAGTGTAGTTGAGCAATTAGTTTAAAGCTGTAAATAACAGCAGAAGAATAAGAGGGAGGAAAAAGAAGAAGAGAAAACAAGAGAGAGAGAGAGAAAGAAACACGATAGTGTTGATTTGGGAGAGAAGAGTTAAAGCTCTCTTCCATCAGAACACCATTAAATAAACATCACAAAGGGTGTAACAGTAAAATACCCACAGAACTAAAATAGGACCAAACTGCCCCTTTCCTTTCTCCTCCCGGTATTAGCGCTACCAAGAGTCCCATACTCTCAATAACACTCTCCATCAAGCTGGAGCATAGATGTTAATCATGCCCAGCTTGTTACAAATTGTAGATGCTGGATTTTGCCTCCCTACCCGCCCCCCAACGATGACAACAACTGGACGCGAAAGACTGGCAATGCCCTTTTAAAACCCCTTTTTCTTCGGAGTGACTCAAACACCCCCTATTCCACCTCGTTTCCACCCGAGATACCCTCGCATCCTCGGAACGACCCCACATGACACCCTCGCCTGATGCCCTGACCCGGCGGCACCGCGCACAGCCGCGGCACTACACGGCAGCACCACACCCGGCCACGGTGCCGCACAGCAGTGCCGCGGCCAGCAAGCCTTGGCCCAGCGGCGCCGCACCACGCCGTGGGGTACCCAAAATGAAATTTTTTTATTTCCGGTGGTGCCGTTGGTTTCACCCCGGTGCCGCCAGATGGAAATTTTGCCTATAAATACCCCCCACCCCTCATTTCAACAAGTTCCAAGTTGAGGAGAGGGGGGACCCCCAGAGCTCCAGTTTTCAGTTTTTTTTCCTTTTTTCCTAGTATTAGGGCCCTGCCCCAGTCCGATTTCGAGTTTTCGAGCCTCGTCCCTTTGTCCGGAGTCCGGGTCCCCCAGACCCTTTCCTAACCCGTTTCCATCCAAAACTCTGAAGCCTCCCATAGCCTAGTCACCCTGCCCGACGTCCTAATTCCTAGTTTCTGAGGCTTTCTGATGCCGTTATTCTGTCCAAGTCCGAGTACCCGACACCTGTGTAGTTATTCTGCCCGATATCCGAGAAGCCTAGTTTCCAAAGCTTTCCGACATCGTTATTCTGTCCGAGGTCTTAGCACCCGACACCCGTACGCCGTTACGCTGCCCGACATTCGGGTGGTTACTCTCCAAAGATTTTCCGATGCCATTATTCTGCCTGATATCCAGGCAATTACTTTCCGACGCCCCTACTCTGTTTGACGAAGGACAAAGCCAGTTTTTTGCCTCCACCTGAGTTAGGGGACGCGATTCGTCCCGTATAATTGCATTGGTTTAACACATATAGGTGTTTAATCCTTTCATCGCATTTTAATCCTATAATAATGTAGACTTTTAAATTATGCCCGTGGAGTGTACAGTAGCTAATTTAATTAAGCAGTTTGTGCATCATTTTAACTATGCATGTAGAAATAGGACATTTATGAAGGAAGAATATTCGAAAACCAACATCTAATAGAAAGACCAATATACCCGGGCGAAGTGGGTGCCTAACACCTTCCCACTCTCGTAACCTGACCACTTACCCAGAATCTCTGACCAGACCAAACGAAGTCCTGTAGTCCTGTGAAGGACTACACCAATGGGTCCTAGGCCCTAATCCTAGGTGGCGACTCCATTTCATTTAATTGTATGACCCCCATCCCCTGATAAATCATGAACTTTGAGAAGACCCATTCCTTCTCTCTCTCCGATCGAGGACCATAAGCCAAGCCCCCGTCCGTAACCAGGCGCCAAGCACAAGCGCCCCCGAGCACAACCGTGTGAACGCGAGCAGTTCCCGAAAAAAGGAAAGGATCCTTACAGTGGCGACTCTACTGGGGAATGATGGTCAAGCTTTCAATATTAGACGCTACCATTGAACGCAATAATATTCTTCCTTTGGTATTATTGATTGATAACATGTTCGGCTAACCCCTTTTGTGTACTACCACATCATGCATCATGTTCGAAGTGAAATCAAACGACGAGGGTACTCCCTGTTGTGTCTCTACCCCCGGGGAGGTGGGGCACATCATACTAAGTACTCTAAGATTGGATGATACCCGCTTCCGCCACCACTATCATGGACACACAACACTACATGGAAACACACAGCCCCGTGATTAGTCATTAGACCCCATATTTAGATATGGGTAATTCGCGGCGAAACCACAGCCCTTGATATTTACTGTACGAGTTTAGAATCACCGACGAGGGTATTCACTAGTGTGTCGTGGGGTACTTCACTACTCAAAAAGGGCAGTAGTTTGATTACTCTGAGATCGTGTGACCTACTCTCCAGGTATTTTAAAAGCACCGCATACTGACGATTCGTGACCACAAGCGATAGGTATATCGGTTCTGTCAAAGGTGACCTTTTTCTATCCTATCAGCCTACCCATTGCATGCATCATGTAGGAAATTAGACCATATATGATTAGGATACGCTACAAACTAACGTAGCAACCCTTCGGGGCCGAAAACGAGGTTCTTGGCAGTATATCCTCCTTAATGTAGTTTACTCGTCATCCGAAAGAGCTCCATTTGTCCCTCGGATGTCCCTCCATAGTCCCTCGATGAAGGCGACACAATCATCTGGGATGGTGTATCAACAAAAAAACATGTAGCCTCGATAGTCCCTCGAAAAATGGTACAGCACCCAGGTCATTATGTCAATAATGGAGCTCTAGTTATCCCAAAATGGAAGGTGCACATTAACTGAGGATAGACTGTCGGGAGATCCTTAAGAAAGCCTCTTCGTCACGATCCTATTTCAATCTCTGGGAGCCATCGAACAAGGGAGGATTTATGGCAAGAAGTAGAGCGAAGAGGTCAAAAAGGGATCGTCTCGCTACCCCACCATTGTTTGTATATTTGCTTTGTAAACTAGAACATAGATATGTATATATACATATATAATGAAATATTTAAAAAAAAATGATAATTTGTTTGTTACTCAAAATCTTAAAGCAATCTTTCGCCCTTGCAAGGCACAATTCAGCGACGAAAGAACCCTTTGTTGCCCATTTAGGACCGTCAGGCCGGCCGATTAACTCTGGCCCACCTCCACCAGTCTCCATCCCCTTCGTCCAACAGAAATCTCAGCCCATCTTTTGGTACCGCGAGGCAGTCCAGTAGGGTCACCTCCTCTTACGAGTAACATAGATCCGCCAGAGGCCGGTTCTTCAGAAGAAGTTGAGTCAAGAAATGGTCAGCATGAGAAGAGAGATGACAGAGATGAGACAACTAGTTACACATATGGTTCAAGAGATGCAAAGTCAATCTCAAGGAGATAATGCACAAATCCCCGGAGAACCTAGGGTGATGCCAATACCCAGAGTACAACCTACGGTTGTGATAGAGGAGGAAGAAGTTGTGGTCCTCAACACCCCACAGAATCCCCCTGGGACTGAAAGAGAGAAACAGATGAGGGAGAAAGTTGAAAATTGGAGATTGCTGTGCAAGGGAAAGCGTAGCAAAACCAGAAGATGATTTGGTCTTCTTCCCGACGAGAAGGATACCTGAAGACTTCAAATGGAAGCTTGACAAATTCGACGGGACGGGGGACCTGAAAGCCCACCTGAAAATCTTCATTAGTGTGGCCAAATCATGGGAGATTACAGAGAATCAAGTTGGTCAAGCCTTCCTTTACTTATTAGCTAGTTCAGCTCTGAGGTGGCTCACTCAATTAGACCAGACTAAAACTCAAACATGGTCGGCAGTGGTGAAGGAGTTCACCAAACAGTATTCTTACAACCCTAAGGTAGATATTACCCAACGTGAATTGGAAACCTTCATGCAAGGAGCCGACGAAGGATTTTCCAATTTCATTATGAACTTCCACGAGAAGGCATCTAGGATGTGGAAACGTCAAAATGAAGCAGAGCAAGTGGAAATGATTCTAGAGAACTTACATGGGGAGTACCATAACCGCCTCTACTGTCAACACATCAAAACTTTTGAAACACTTATAGCTACGGGAAAGCGAATTGAAGACAAGCTCTTCAAAGGAAAGCAAGCCCAGGCTTCGTCTAAAGGAGGCCTCTGGATCATACTTTGATAAGAACAACAAAGTAGGAAGAGGAAAGGGTCACGAAGTAAACGCAGTAACCACTGGTCAGTACACCGAGAAGAAGATTTCGCCGACGGCCACTGCACCATTGGTTATTCAAGCAGAACAGTCAGCTTCTCCTAGACAGTTCACTTTTGGCAATATGACTCTTACTCGCCTCTTCTTCAAGCTCAAGAGGGAAGGGATGCAGGATGTTGTACCACCGAGACATGTAGATTTGGCCAATCCACCTCCAAGATATAAGCTAGAGTTACATTGCTACTATCATAATCAGAAAGGTCACTAGACGGACAGATTCATACACCTCAAGCATGCCATACAAGACCTGATCGACGTAGGGAAGATAGCATTGAAAGTGGAACAGCAGCCCAATGTAACTACTAACCCATTGCCAAACCATGTGATGCAGATTCATCACCCAAATGGGCCTATTTTATTAGGAATAAGTCTTGGGTTGGAATATATATATGTTGGGCCTTTGATCCCGAGGGTTTTCTATATAACAGGCCACTTTAATGAGCCTAAACTAGGGGTATATAGGTTACATACGGGATTAGTTTATTTTTATGTTTTTTAATTGAACTGGTTCAAATTGGTTGCATCCAATTGGTTCAATTTAAGTGATCATGTGACTTGGTTAAGTGGTCATGTGACAACTTAAGTGGTCATGGATGTAAGTTGGCCTGGATTAGGACTCTATAAGTCCAGTCATGTTTTGAGTCTATTTCCTTTAGTATTCTAGTTTCCTAGCCGATTTAAGTTACCTAATAGGTTAGGGATAGGATTAGGCCTTTCCTTTTTAGTGTAGGAGTCTAATTTTGAGTCTTTTATATAAGGTTGTAAGGGATCCAAGTATGGAATACGAATTTTGATTAATAAAAACTCAGCTTTATGCTTGTTGCCTTGTTGCTGCTATTGCTTCCTTGTGTGAGTGTTGCCTTGTGGATCTCAAGGTGTTAGGGTGAGTGGACTCTCACTACTCCTTGCGTCTGTCCAGTACTGGGAGGTTCTTCTTCTTCTTCAATCGAGCTTCTTCAAGCTGCTGCTGCTGCCTTTGAAGGAGATCAAACCAGTAAGTAATTCTAGTTTCCTGCATATATCCTTCCCCTCTTCATCCTCTAACCTAATCCATCCTTTCCCATCGACCCAATCAGATCACTACAGCCAGCCTTCCATCCCCTCCATTAAACCTTCAACTACTCCTTCGAAGTTTAGCTTGATCCCTAAGCATTCACGTTCCAACCATCAGATCTGTGCCAAACTTCTAGCAAACATCCCTCCATCTTCCTCCTACACTCGATCCCAATTTGAGTCCCATCTAACCATCTAAACCCTAGTTTTCAGCCTAGATCCTTAAACCTAAGACCTAAAACCCGATACCCTAACCCTAATTCTGCAGATCTTCAAACTTAACCAAATCCAATTATTTTTATCCCATAATAACCCCCTAGACCTGCATATTAAACCTATATAAGACCCATTCCCAAATTCCCATCCTAAACCCTAGAATTAACCTAAAACCTAGTGTTGTCCATTCGAACCAGCAACCCCTTTTGCTATTGATCCTGTTATCTGGCTCCTAGTAGGTCTCCTACCTACATAGGACTACATTACCATGGGGTGAATATGTTGCAAGAAGATGTTCCTTGTGAAGATATAATGTTCATGATCCCACCCATAAGACAAAGGAGGAAGTTGATGGATTCTCGAATCTACAGGGCTATCCTAATGGCCCAAACCAAGGAAAAAGAGAAGAAAAGAAAGGAGTTGGAGGCTCTAAGGCAAAGGCCGAATGAAGGATTCTCCGACTTCGTCAAAAGATTCCATAAAGAAGCAGACCAGATGCAACCTCGCTTAACGAAGGAAGAGCAAGTAGGGATAATCTTGGAAAACCTGCATGGAGTATATCATGAGTATCTTTACTCCCAGCGGCGTGAGATACTAGAAGAATTCGCCACCCTGAAGGGGTCGCTTGATGAAAATGAACTTGACTCCCCGAGATGTAAATTCCTTCTCTCTCTCTCCAACTGAGGAGCATAACCCAAACCCCCATCCGGAACCAAGCGCCAAGCCCAAGCGCCCCCGAGCACAAGCGTGTGAACTCGAGCGGTTCCTGGAAAAAAGAACAGATCCTCACACAAATATAATCCACTCTTGCACCCCCCCCCCCCCAAAGACTTAGTAAACACAACTACAAGTTGCTCTCCTGTACGAACATGACAAGGAGAAATCAGCCCTTGGTGAAGCTTCTCTCAAACAAAATGGCAGTCAACCTCAATGTGTTTCATTCTTTCATGAAACACTAGATTTGAAGCAATATGGATGGCAACTTGATTGTCACACCACAATCGCATCAGAGAATCATCAACGAACCCAAGCTCAGCCAGTAACTGTTTTACCCACATCAGCTCACAAGTAACATGTGTCATGGCTCTATACTCCGATTCTGCACTGGAACGAGCAACTAATGTTTGTTTCTTGCTCTTCCAGGACACCAAGTTCCCTCCAACAAACACACAATAACTTATAATAGACCTTCTGTTAACTGGAGATCATGCCCAATCAGCATCCGAAAAACCCTCTCTCCGCCCATGTCCAAGATCACTATAGAGAAGGCCATGTTCAGGAGCCTTTTTAGGTAACGCAAGATATGCATAACAGCTTCCCAATGAGATGTCCGAGGAGCAGATACAAACTGACTCACTATACTCACAACAAAGGCAATATCAGGCCGAGTCACTGTCCGATAATTTAATTTCCCAACTAGCCTCTGATACTTCTCAGGATTAGGCAAGACTTCATCGTCATCAGCAGTAAGTTACAACCAATGGCAGATTTACTTGAAGGTAAGAGAACAAGATCCCAAGTCTGATTTTCTTCCAATGCCAACAATTCCTCATTCATAGCAGCCTCCAACCAGGATGAGATAATGCCTCTGTAACAAACTTAGGAATAGGATGATTCTCAACAATATTTAAACATGAATGGAAGGTTGAAGACAAACCAGCATAGTACACAAAGTTAGAAATGGGGTGTTGGGTACAACTCCGAACACCCTTATGATGAGCAATAGGCATGGTTCAAAATCTTGCGATATGTCGCCGATATTTCGGTATATTTCGGATATCTCGACACTGCCGAGACAAGATCACCATACGAAATGAAAAAAGTCCAAATTTCGATATATTTCGTGAAATTTTGGTATATTTAGTGAAATTTTGATATATTTCGTGAAATTCTGGTATATTTCTCGACGAAATTTTACGAAATTTCGTTATATTTCGTAAATAAAGTATATTTAACAATTTATACATCAAGGTCCGACCGTATACTGTCAATCAAGGGTGCAAACCCAAAACACTACTTTGAGTTCATTTTTTTGCAATATGAAGGTTTAAATGTGTTTATTTAACTTAAATAAGGGTGTACATGAAGTATCAAGCCTTAATATAGCTAAAAACCCACTGAAATGGAGTGCCGAAATATGGTAGAAAAAATACCATATTTCGGCGAAATTTCGGTATATTTCAGATATTTCGGATATCTTAACCAGCTCAAGATACCGAGCTATCGCGAGATTTCAATTTACGGCAATAGGAATATCAAGATCAGAAGGAGGTTCTAAAGAAGAAGGAGTACCTGTTGCAAGATCAACTGGCGAAGAAATAGATGGAGCAAACATAGCTGAGTTGAGGGGCTCCATACTTTCCATTGGTGACGTTGAAATATAAGAGGAGTGTTGATTTTGAGGTAGTCTGCGGAACATGGTTAACAATAGATTGAACAACAGAAACGGGAAGATCATCATCCAACTCAGACACAATAAAAGAAGAACTATCATAGGAAGTGGATTCAAAGAAGGAAACATTAGCAGTAACAAAGTATTTTTGCAACTGAAAAGAATAACAGCAATAACCCTTTTGAGTAGGGGAATAACCAACAAACATACAGTTAAGAGCTTTGAGATCCAACTTTGAAACACCAGGACGATGATCACGAATAAAGCAAACACTGCCAAACACCCGTGGTGGTAAAACAAACAAAGGTATAGAAGGAAATAACAAAGAAAGGGGAATACCACCACGTAAAACAGAAGATGACATGTGGTTAATGAGGTAACACGCAGTTAAAACATCTGGCCAAAAAGGTTTAGCCACTATCATCTCAAATAAAAGAGATCGAGTGACTTCCAGTAAATGTCTATTCTTCCTCTCGGCCACACCATTTTGTTGTGGAGTGTCAGAACAAGAGGACTGATGAATAATACCATGTTGCACCATAAAATCAACAAAGGGAGCAAAAAAATACTCTTGAGCATTATCACTACGAAGAATACGCAAAGGAGTCTGAAATTGATTATTTACTTCATTCACAAAGGCACAAAAGATGGAAAATTATTCTGAACGACTTCTCATTAAATAAAGCCAGGTGACCCTAGAATAGTCATTAACAAAGGTAACAACATGACGAAAACCGAACTTGGACACGACAAGACAAGGACCCCATACATCTGAATGAACTAAAGAAAAAGGTTGGTCAGACCGTTTATTGACTCTAGGTGGGTAACAGTCACGGTAAAGTTTCCCAAACTGACAGGACTCACAATGTAAACTAGAAAGTAACCGAAAACGTGGATCGAGCAACTTCAAACACTTCAACGAAGGATGACCCAAACGACAATGAATCTGGTAGGGTGACGCCATAAATGAAGTGTCCTCAAGTACATAAAGCCCCCCCGACTCATGACCTCTACCAATCATCTTCTTCGTAGTAAGATCCTGAAACATACAAAAGTCAGAGAAAAAGGTCACAGAATAATTATAGGTTTTGGTAAACCGATTAACAGATAAAAGATTAAAAGGAAGGTCAGGTAAATATAGAACTCAAGATAAAGATAGAGGTGTAACATGAACAATACCAGAATCAGTCACTTTAGCTAAGGAACCATCAGTTAAAATAACACTAGATGAGGATGTTTGGAAGGAGGGAATTATACCTGAAACTCCAGTTATATGAAAATCCCCTGAATCAATGATCCAAGGACGAGAGGTAGCAGTCGAAAGACATGCAGTGGCATTACCTGTCTGAACAACGGTGGCAGTTGTTGGCTAGGCTGACTAAGAAATCTGGAATTGGGTAAATCGAGCATACTCCTCATTAGACATCTTCAGAGTCTTACCCTCAGGCTGTGGAGATGTAGAAACAATAGACTCAGTAGTAGTGGCAGAATTGGCAAACTGTTCCTGAGATGGTTTGCCATGATGTTTCCAACAAAAGCATTGGATATGTCATGGGCGACCACAATGGTGACAAGTCTTCATCGAACTTGAACTATCAGAAGCACCCTAAGTACCCAAAGTAGGTGGTTTACTAGAACCAGCCCCACGTCCATGACCACCACCACTATTGCCACTACCACCATTACCAGCCCCACTATTGGGCCCACAGTTGGGTTGAAAAGAGGCCAAAGCTGATGTATCAGCAGCAGTAATATTCCCATGAGAAACACGTAGAACCCTGGAAATGTTTCAGACAGTGTGGCTACCTTGTCGCCACCAAGAATATGGGAGCGGAACAAATCAAACTCCTTCCCAAGTCCTCCCAAAAATCTCATAACAGAAAGTTGCTCCCGCTGACTTTGCATTTGTTCCACATTAGAAGTAATAGGAAGTAGGGAATTAAGCTCCTCGTACATCCTCTTAAAATCAACAAAGTATTGGGTCAAAGGACGATCCTTTCGATCAACCCTGTAGAACTCCTGAGACAAGTCATAAGTACGAGAAAGGTTGTTTTGTCCAGAGTACAAAACATTAAGATACTCCCACAACTCCTTAACAATATCAATGTGGGTCACCAAATCGACAATTTAGTTTTCCATAGAATTCAGCATCTGTCCTAAGATTCTAGCATTAATAGTATCCCATAATGGGTCATCATCAGGTTTATTCTTAAATAAATGAACCTGCTGATCACGTCCGCTCAAAACCAAATTTTCTTCCATTACTGAAAGTTGGTGATACATTCTTTTTCAAGGAAGTTGGTGATACCCTCCAATTTCACAGTCTATTTTTTTCAAGGAAGTTTCTGCTGCTAAGAGGGTCTCTCGACCTCATATTCAATCTCTATTGCTGGTTTTTTTGCAAAGCTTCTGCTATCACCATGCCAGACTCTTGACATTACCTCGGCTACTTCTGGAGGTGATGGTCAGTCCAGGACTGAGTTCCTCTCTTATGCTGCGGCTATTAAACTTGATGGTTCCAACTACCTAATGTGGGCCAGATCTCTCTCTTTGATTGTGGCTGGAAGAGGACTTACTGGCCATCTTACTGGCACCTCTATATAGCCCCTTGATGAGGCCCCCTTCAAGCTTGATGGAATGCTAATGATGCTATGGTAATGTCCTTCGTTCTGAACTGTATGCAACCTGAACTTTCTAGTCAGTATCTACTTCTTGACACAGCTACACAGATATGAACTGCTGCCAAGGAAACATATGGACAATTGGGGAATGATGCACAGGTTTATGAGATCAGGAAGATACTCCATACCACTACTCAAAAGGAATTGCCAGTCGCCAAATATATGCTGCCCTCAAGAGCTTACAGAAACAATTGAATCACTACTCTCGTTTTCAGCCTTGTACAGCTGCCAACATTGCTGCCTATCGAAAGTATGTGGACCAGATTCAAATTTATAACTTTTTGGCTGGTCTTAACGCTGAATATGATCCAATTCGTGTGCAAGTTCTTGGTAGGGTTCCTTTTCCCACATTGGAGCAGGCCTTTTCTTATGTTCATACTAAAGAGACACGTAGGGCTGCTATGATGTTGACTCCTACGATTGAGAGATCAGCCCTATAGGCTGCTGGTTCCAACTCTACTCCTACCTCTGAGAGTATTGCTTCTGCTGCTGCCCCTGCAAAAGAGCCTATAAAGTGTGAATATTGCAACAAACCATATCACACTAAGGTTGGAAATTACATGGGAAGCCTGCTGATTTTGAGGCCAAATGTGGTCGTGGTAAAACTAAAAACAGGGCTAATCACATTGAAAGTGTAGCTATAGCCCCCATTGCTGAAACTGGTCTCTCCCAAGAAGAACTACTGGCTTTCAGGAGTATGTTACAGACTTCCGCTGCCTCTACTACATCTACCGCCAGTTACTCCACTCCATCAGGTTCCCATTTTGCACGTTTAGGTATTTCCTTTACTAGTCATTGTGCATCGGTTGTCTCCACTCCATGGATCATAGACTCCGGTGCCATTGATCACATGACAGGTTCTTCTAGCCTTTTTCATACCTATAATCCTACTTCTGGTAAGGATAAAGTCAAAATAGCTGATGGATCCCACTTATCTATTTCCGGAAAAGGATCCATTAGCTATTCCGCTTCTTTTTCCTTGTCTTTTATGTTGCACATTCCCAAATTCACTACTAACCTTCTATCTATTAGTAGTACTACAAAAAATCTGAATTACAAAGTGACATTTTTTCCAACTCATTCTGTCTTTCAAGAACTGGAATCGGGGAAGACGATTGGATCGGGTAAAGTGCATGGTGGATTGTACCTGCTTGATGGTGAACCTCTTACTACGAAAGATTACCTTCTCAGCTCTGTCAACCTGCATCTTTCTCCTCTGAATTATACCAATGGCATTCTAGATTAGGACACCCCCCTTAGGAACCTTATCACATTTATTTCCAGCATTAGTAAAAAATTGTAATAAGGAAGATTTTTTCTTTGAGCCTTGTGTCTTGGCCAAACAGACACGTTCAAACTATCCTATTTCTAATAAAAAAGTCGTCTTCTTTATGTCACGTGGTTCATACTGATGTGTGGGGTCCTAGTCAAAAAGCTTCTATTTCTGGTCATCAGTGGTATGTCACTTTTATAGACTGTTATTCCTGATTCACTTGGGTCTACCTGATGCACACAAAAAATGAGGTTTTTCCATGTTTTAAGCATTTTCACAAGCTAGTCCAGACCCAATTTAATGCTACTCTCAAAGTCTTGAGAAGTAATAATGCGACAGAATATATGGAAGTTCAGTTCCAAACATACCTTACTGCCCATGGGATTTTACATCATACCAGTTGTGTTGATACTCCAGCCCAGAATGGTATGGCTGAGAGGAAAAATTGCAATCTCCTAGAGGTGGCAAGAGCACTGATGTTTGCTCGCCATGTCTCATCTTTTTATTGGGGCGATGTTGTCCTCACTGTGGCCTATTTGATTAATAGGCTGCCCAGTCGGGTTCTTGATTCCAAATCCCCTATCGAGCTCTTACTTGGCTCTTCTTCTTTTGTTGTTCCCCCTAGGGTGTTTGGCTACGTTTGTTATGCCAGGGATACTCGGTCCCCTGGTAACTTGATCCCCGTGGTCTCTGCTGCATTTTTTAAGGATACTCTGCCACCCAAAAGGGGTGCAAGTGCTATTATCCTCCTACCCGACGTACCCTGGTAATTATGGATGTTGTATTTCATGAGACTCTCTTATTATTTGTCCCCACCTCTTCAGGGGGGAGAGTGTTAATGAAGATGTGTTGACCACAGAGCCTCCCCTGCAGTATATTTACAATGAGTCTATTCCTGTTCCTTCTACTCCTAGTCCTCCCTCTACCTTAGGGGGAGAGGTTCCTATACAGGGGGAGACCATCACAAATAATGTTGTTGACATTCCTATTCAAGGGGAGAAAACTCGAGTTCAGAAAACCATTAGTGAATTTCAGAAGAGGATTGATGACTCTAATGTGCAGACTTATACAAGGAAACATAAGTATCTTTAATCCACAGCACCACCAGTACCCATCCAATTGTCTAACCTGGTTCCAAAACCTGCCTCTGCACCTGGTAATACTTCTTCTCTTGATTTACCTATTGCTACTCGCAAAGGTGTTAGGGCTTACACTAAGCACCCTATATCCCATGTTGTTTCTTATGACTCCCTTTCTCCATCCTTTTGTGCTTTTGATTCTTCTCTTTCTTCTGTTTACATTCCTAACAACTGGCAGCAAGCTCTATCAGATGGAAAATAGAAGGCAGCAATGATGGAAGAAATGGCAGCCTTGAAAAAAAATAACACATGGGAGCTTGTGGTTCTTCCACCTGGGAAGAGAACTGTTGGATACAAGTAGGTGTTCGTAGTGAAACAGAAGGTAGATGGCACTATGGATAGGTATAAGGCACGACTCATGGCAAACGGGTTCACCTAGACTACGGTATTGATTACCAGGAGACCTTTGCCCCTGTTGCAAAGTTGAATATTGTTCGAGTTTTGCTACCCTGTGCAGTCAACCTTAGATGGGAATTACAACAGTTGGATGTGAAGAATGCTTTCCTGAATGGAGAACTGGATGAGGAGGTGCATATGGACATTCCACCAGGGTTCTCTTGTGACAAAAACCAAGGTAAAGTGTGTAAACTGAAGCGTGCACTTTATGGGCTAAAGCAGTTACCTCGAGCATGGTTTTGGCCGGTTTCACAAAGCCATGATTTCTGTGAGCTATAGGCAGAGTAATGCTGATCACACTCTCTTTATAAAGAGGGTTGGTCTTATAGTCTATATTGATGACATAGTGGTTACTGGCAATGATGGTGATGAGATCAACCGGTTGAAGACTTTTCCTGGGCAGGAGTTTGAGATTAAAGATCTAAGAAAGCTACGGCACTTTCTTGGGATTGAGGTTGTCAGATCTTCTAAAGGCATCTTTCTCTCCCAAAGGAAGTATGTCCTAGATTTGTTGGCTGAAACTGGTTTGTTAGGGTGTCATTCTTTAGATACTCCTATGGAGGCTAATGTTCGTCTCAAGGACAAAGAGGGTGAACCTGTTGATAAAGGCCGGTACCAAAGATTAGTAGGGAAGTTGATTTATCTCTCACACACACATCCCGACATTGCTATTGTTATAAGTACTGTGAGTCAGTTTATGCATATCCCTACTCTTCTCATATGGAGGTTGTTCTTCGTATCCTTCACTACTTGAAGTCAGCTCCTGGAAAAGGCATTCTCCTGTCTTCTCATGGTCACCTACGAATAGAGGCATATACTGATGCGGATTGGACTGATTCTCTAGATCGCAAGTCTATCTCTGCGTATTATTCTTTTGTAGGTAGCAATCTTGTCACTTAACGTAGCAAGAAGCAAAATGTGGTGGTTCGTTCTAGTACTGAAGCAGAATTTCATGCTATGGCACACGGCATTTGTGAGTTGCTTTGGCTCAAAGGCTTGCTACAAGATCTTGGTGTTCCTATTCATCTTCCTATGATGTTGTACTATGACAACAAGGCTGCAATCAGCATTGCACATAACCCGGTACAGGATGATCACACCAAGCATATTGAAGTGGATAGGCATTTCATCAAGGATAAATTAGAAGAAGGGCTGATTTGGGTTCCCTTTGTGAAGTCTGCTGATCAGCTTGCTAATATTTTCACTAAGGGATTATCTAGAAAGCTATTTCATCCTAATTTAGTCAAGTTGAGCATTATTGATATATTTGCTCCAACTTGAGGGGGAGTGTTGAATAATATACACCAGAATACCGTGGGAGTATTCTGGTCCTTTTGCAGTTGTTTCTTTGTATTCATGTACCTCCTTGTTAAGTAAGCTAAGCTAGGGGTATTTTGGTCTTTATGCTGTAATTCCTTTTATTCTAAATACATAGGCTTGTGTGATCATAGTACTATATCTCGCGATATATCGGTATCTCGGGCCTACCGAGATATCCGAAATTTTGCGAAATTTCGCCGAAATATTATATTTTTCTACAATATTTGGGGAATCCATCTCGGTGGTTATTTGGCCATATCTAGGCCTGATACTTCATGGATACCCTTATTTAAGCTAAATAAACACATATAAACCTTCATATTGCAAAAACAATGAACTCAAAGTGGTATTTTGGGTTTGCACCCTTGATTGACTATATACGGTTGGACCCTGTTGTATAAAATAGTTAAATACATATTGTTTAAGTACTAAAAGACAAAATAAGAAATTTAAACAAAGTAATGAAACAAAAATAAAGTCAAATGTAGCCTTTAGTTTAAACTTTAAAGTTTAAACTCATAAAGTCATAAGTGCATAAGTCATAACTCATAAACTTCATAATAGTCAATAGTTCAAAACTCAATACACAGTATTTCTACGAAATTTACCGAAATATACCGAAATGTTCCGAAATTTACCGAGATATACTGCTCAATTCACAGTAATTCTACGAAATATACCGAAATATACCGAAATTTTGCCAAAATTTGAACTTTTTTCATTTCGGAAGCCCATCTCGTCTCGGTAGTGTCGAAATTATCGAAATTTCATTTACTGAAATTTTGGCAAAATTTCAGTATCGGCGATATATCGCGAAATTTTGTACCATGCTCACAGCCAGATGCGGAACATGTTTGGGTAAGAACCTTGATTGCTATTCTCCTTAAATTCTCAGCCGATTCTCCATACAACACCCACCAATCAGCTGCATTACAAGTTTACAACAAACAAAGACATGTGTCAAATGTTGTTTCAAATTTCAACTTTCAATACATATATAATTTAAAACTTAAAAGAATTAGATATTGAATTGAGTACTAGCATCATCGCGTGCTCTACCTTGTATTGCAGCATCGGCTCCAAAACTTTCTAATGCATCCCTAAACATCTTCATCTACACCCATGTGGAAAATTAGTAATTACTTATTACTAATTAGTAATTACTAATTACTACTTACTAATTATATTCCAAATGAATTCTAAGACTCACCTCATTGTTGCAAATAGCTTGTAGTTGACCATCTGGCTCCAACTTCTTCACTACTTGTTTCACAGCATCAATAAGTTGAGTTTCCAACCCAAGCCTATTATTATATTGATACTTGGGGTTCAAGTAGTATGCTGAAATTTGACATATAGAAATGAGATATTGTCAAATGCATTGGTAATTAGTAAATAGTAATACTATGAATTAGTTACATAAACAAATTTACTCACTAGCCTTATGCACTGAATGCATAAGTTGATTCTCCCAGTGAGCATTGATGATATCCAAAAAGTGTTTGCTACTGCGAGGAGCCACACTATAAACACTATCTTTCATCAAGTCCATTGCAGCATATAGGACTGGCATGGTAGGGCCCTTGAGAGCAGAGTCAGCTATATGTAGAACTTTAACTAATGGTTCCAAAACTTTCACCACTTTGCTTAATTTTATCCAGAAGTCCTCAAATGACATGGTTGCTTGTGCTTCCCTTCCACTTGTAGTATTGAAACTCTTCCATCTAAACCACTCCTCAGAAGCAAACATACTTCTCAGCCCGGCCTTCTTTGTCTCAATGTTTTTTAGGGCAATGTAGTTGGTAGCAAATCTTGTGATGCCTGGCCTCACCAAGCCACCCTCACATTTTTCCCTCAATAGATTGAGTGCAAAGGAGTGGTTGTATACAAAGTTGGCGACTTATCTTGCACTTTCAACCACAGTCTTCACCAACTTTAACTTTCTCCCTTTTAGCATTAGATCAATGCAATGGGTTGCACAAGGAGTCTAGAAGACCCAGTACCTACTGTTGTTCATCATCTTCTCACCGGCCAACTTGAAGTTGCTTCCGTTGTCCGTTACAATCTGGACAACGTTCTCAATTCCCACATCTTTTTCAACTACTTCCTTTAACAATTTGTAAATGTATTTTACATCCTTTATCTCTTTGGATGCATCTACAGATTTGAGGGAAAACTATCCTCCCATTACAATAAACCATAAAATTGATGATGGACTTTCTTATAGGCCCAATCCATTGATCTGTCATTACAGTCACCCCATATGTCTCCCACATACTCCTCATCTCCCCAATGTACTCATCAATCTTAGACTTTTGTTGAGGTAGATAAACATTCATTACCTCATATGGGGTGGGGCCCTTGAACCTTGGGCCAGCCTCTGCAATTGTATCAATCATAGTATCATAATGGAGGCCTTTTGCAGTGTTTGTTGGGATGGTATGGTATTGCATCCATTTAGCTATTGACTCTTTAACTAACCCATTCATCATCTTCCATGCTCCTTTGATTCTTGGTTGACTACTTCCTTTCTTCCTATGTAGTTTAGGATCTGATGTTGATGGTAGTACTAGTACTGGTAGAGGTGTTGGGGCTGCCTTCACACTTTGTGATCTTTTAAAATGATTGAAAAATCTAGAACCTTCAGATGTGCCAACTCCTCCACTATCCCCTACTCTCTGTCTCTGCTGATCATCTTTAAAACTAACTCTACTCCTTGAAACCGTCCGTTGAAAGTCCCTAGCCTCCTCTGCTGTTTGTATATCATCAGGTACTGCAATGTCCTCATCATCATCAGAGGAGTCATCATCATCATGGTATTGTCCTCCTCCTCCCATTGAATTCCTCACTGTATCCTCAAGTTATTCCCTTATTCTCAACTTGTCAGCCTTCCTCTTCTTCTTTTACCTCAAACTCTCACCAATCTCCCTAGCTATTTGCACAGGTGCCATATGGCAACCTACAACATCTTTAGATCCTCCAGTCAGATGTTGCTTGACCTACCTCCCAAAAACTGCATGTAACAATAGTTACATTGGGATTTTCTCTTATCCCCATCAATTGGAGTGCCATATAACCATGCAATGTCACCCCTATGCTGACTGGCTGGCCTCTGTTCTCTCTGTTCTCTTTGTTCTCTTTGCTCCCTCTGCCGGCTCTGTTGACTACTTTCCCCTACCTTTTGCTTGCCCTTCGCACGTTGTCTTTCACGATCCGCCATAATAATACTTGTTTACTACAATGTAAGTAAAACAAATAATTAAAAATTAATGTAGAAGCACTTCAATTGAGACTTTTAGAATACTAAAACAATTGCATAGCTATTTAATATTTTTCCCCTAACCTTTATATTTTTCTCATAATTAAAAATAATTTTTTATATATAATTTTAATATAAATATTGACCGAACACAACAAACCGAAAATTATTAAACATAATATATATCTAATGCATTTCAAAACATGTAGAAATTACTTTCATATTTTTTCATGATTTTTCAAACCTAAAACTCATATTTTTCCTTATTTATTTCTTCTTTTTTTTTAATATTTTTCTTAATTTCTATTAATAAAAATAATTATTTATGGGCAGAAAAATAAGTTCGGCACCGTGAAGCCGCATATATTTAATTGATCCCCATCTAAGTTATATTACCCCTAATTTTTTCTTATTTTAGTTGTAGGAAAATCAATTTTTAAAACCAGAAAATATAAAATATAAAATACATATGTAAAAAAAATTTCGACACCATGAGGTTGTAGATCGGCCTCCAGTGTCTAACGTATATAAATTTCATCACCATCCAACAACTCTAGTACATAGTATTTTCAAAAAAATAATTTTAAAGGAAAAGGATTTACCTTAAATAGTAAAAAAAGGCTTGTAGGATGTGCTTAGATGAGCCTCTGATGTGTTTTCCGGCGACAATCCGTTAACAAAGTGCTTGAACAATGCTTGGAGTCTTGGATTAGAACTTGGAAGAGTAGAAGAAGAGGGAAAATGGTGGAATTTCTAAGCTATAGAAGGTCTCGGTCGATATTCGAAATATGTTAATATATGGGCCGGCTCACGTGACACTTTAAGTTAGATTTTGATATTTCATCGATATCTCGTGAGTCCACGATATATCGTCGATATATCACGAGATATCGACGAAATATGGTATTTTTCCATTTCGGTATGCTCTCTTCTCGGACTACTCGAGATATACAAAATATGGCGATATTTCAGCGAAATATCGCGAGATTTTGTACCATGGCTCTAACTTGCTACTATCGATTCTAACAAGATAAAAATAAATATAAAAAAAAAAAAGGAAAATTACATTATTTTCCCTAATTAAACCTACACCTAATTGCATCAAGCAAGCTCCAAAAAATCCAGCAAACACAAAAACAGATTCCAAAGGCTCCACCAAAAAATCGATTATTCTCCCTGGGAAAAATCGATCTCAATACCCTGACAGGGTGCTGCCGATAGATGCTCCTCCAATTCCAAGTCAATCTTCACTCCATAAACCACCAAAAAACATAAAGAGAGACCTAGTTCTTACTTTAGATCATGAACTAGTCTCTAAACAGTCCAGAAACACAGCATAGGGTGCTGTACCCCTTCAAACGAAATAAATAAGAAGCCGCAAAACCTCTAATCCGAAATCACCACCTCAATGTCGATAGATGCCTTGATAGAAGAGACTACAATAATCGTAGAGAGCTGTAGCAGTGCCTATAGTTCTGATACCATATAAATAACAGCAGAAAAATAAGAGGGAGAAGAAGAGAAAACAAGAGAGAGAGAGAGAAACACAATAGTGTTGTTTTGGGAGAGAAGAGTTAAAGCTCTCTTCCCTTGGAACTTCATTAAATAAACATCACAAAGGGTATAACAGTAAAATACCCACAGAACTAAATAAATAAAATAGGACAAAACAGCTCCTTTCCTTTCTCCTATCGGTATTAGCGAGAGTCCCATATTCTCGATAACAAAAGCAAACACTTTCATATGACCATTTAATGAATTAAACCATCATGTGTTTAATCTCTCGATTGCACTACATCAACATCCTCACAAGAAATCTATCTGATGTAATAAGCTAGAAGTTAATCCAAACTAACTACCTGAACAAAATTGACACAAATATAATTCTTTTCTGATGGTAAATTGAAATGATACTTAGGAAATGGTAAGCAACAGTGACCTAAACCCATCTAGCCCCAGAATAGTGATCCTAACCTGAAGCTAAACAAGAGAATATCTTAATTGAAAGCACTGAATGCTTAAATATAATGGATGTAATACCTGTATGGCTAGATAAGTTGCCATGCACATACAATTCCCTATTAAGCATAACATACCAACATGCCACCGTTCTAGCCCAAACTCCAGCAAATTATATATCAACCACCCAGCAGGCTCTGGTTGAGCCCTTGCACTTATCTCGCTTAATCCTGAAATATCCATCACTCCATATCCAAACACAGCAGGACCCCTAAATAGAACCATCAGTACTGCACCTGAAACACAGACAAGGGTGCCACCAACCTTCACCTGACCTTCAATTCTCAGCAAATTCACTGTTTCTGTTCTGCATTGACATGATGTAACAGTAAAATTTTCCTTTTCCCCTTGTGGTACCAAAACATGCAAGAAAGGCAAAAGAAAACTAAGACATCACTGAATCAGAGAAATGTACAAAACAATTAAACTCACCCCATTAATACAGCCAAGATGAACGTAAAAACTGGTATTGAAGGCTGAATAGCAGCAGCATAAGTGGGATTTGTGTAGCTAAGACCAATAATGAATAAAAGCTGGTTTCCGAAGATCCTACACATGACTAAATAGGTTAGCAACCAAAGCTCTATATATTTGCTGAGATCACAACTTCTCAGTCCGAACCATTACAATGAAAGCAACATAATGAACAAGTTTAACTTGTACAGACTTAGCCTTACCCAGTCAAACCAAGGAAAAAAAATGACATAAGAAGGCGTCCAGTTAATGGCAGTCGAACCCTTCTGAAAAAGAAGAAACACAGATGGCATCACAACACTACACTTTTAGCTTTTGAGATGTTAAGAAAACACATTATGGCAGCAAAAGGAGACACGATAAACAAAGTTCTCACATCCTCTTCTCTGCTTACCATAAGGAACAAGACGTAGATTAAGAAGCTACAATGCATGCACTAAAGCCAAGATAAAATAAGAGTAAGTATTAGACATGTGGCAATGTGATTCTTCTTGAGCGTTTTCTGCTATGGGTTACCACTGACAAACATTCCTATGAGAAAGACCTTGGCAAGTAAAACATAAATAGTATGACAATGTCAAAAACAATTATTAATCCCATGGATACAAAAATCCTAAACTATTGCCACACAAATTATCCGTCAGAAGGAGGAAAAAAAAAACTCAAATGTATTGAAGTAATATGACACTCATTGCTAGTCAGAAGTTCATGGTTTCAATGCAAGTCAAACAAAAGAAAAATTAAAGAAAGGGCGTACCAAGTGCACAAGGCTTCCGCAACTGTGGGGTCTGGAGAGCATAGTTGTTGCGGAGTCTAGGCGACCCTAGGCATTGGAGAGGGGCCAAAAGCAAAGCGAAACCAAGTAGGCAACCAAGGCATCCAAGGCGCCCGCCTAGGGGACCAAGGCACCCAAGTCAACCAAGGCGCCTTGACAACTATGTTGGGGAGGGTCATAATGTACGCAACCTTACCCCCGCTTCGCGGAGAGATGTGTTTCCCGACTCAGACCCACGACTACTAGGTTGCAATGGAGCAACCTTACCGTTGCGTCAAGGTCCGCCCTCTAAACAAAAGAAGAATTAATGAGTGAAATTTTCATCTTACGTTCTAAACTGTATGCGTTGTACTTTAGGTTTAACATTTTGCGGGTTTAATATGTTTATGTTCTTTTATTTTTCATCTTTGAGGATGCTGTATGTTCATGGATTACATTCCTCGATGGAATCAGGGGCCTGTTAAGATGATTGATGAACAGGGAGAAATTAGCTTGAAAGTGCCTATGGGCTATTCTACGGTCCTTTCATGAGGTTTTTTTCCCGGCTTCCTTCTATGAAGGGAAAAAAGAAAAAGAGGGAGGGGGGGATACTAATAACCCAAACCTAACTAGAAAGATCTGTGTTTTTTTTTTGGTGCAAACACCCCCAAATTTCAGCTATTTACTCTATTGCTTTACAAAATGTACATAAATTCCAAAAGCATAATATACATGAAAAATTCATATCAATTCTCTGTTTGTTCTCATTTTCAAATTGGTATTCAAGCATGGATTAAAATTCAGTTTGATCAGTTGATGAGAGGTAGGGTCCTTTTTCGTTTCTGGCTTTCGGTTTTTGAAGTTGAAAAATGAAAAGATAATCCCCCAACATTTTAAACTGGGAGAAACTGATTTTGAACAAATAAGATAATTCTATTATTTTCAAGACAATAATAATAACAACTGAGAGAAAATACCCTAATTGCGTCATCTACAGAGCTTGAAAGTAAAGATCATTGTGGAGAGAGAGAGAGAGAGAGAATGGGGCTAACTTTTCACGGAGGTAGGCGACAGGGGCGAGGATGGAGAGGGCGAGGACATCACGGCAGACGCAGAAGACGATCTGATTCATCCCCACGTTCAAAGCGACCTTTGTAATGACATGATATCCTCCATTAAATAACTGCACCAAGGCCATGGCTGTATGGGCCTTCCCAATATCACTTCCTCCACCGACTCCTGCCATCTTCCTGAATCTCCCCTATACTCTCATATACATATATAAACCTGCTTCTTCACTTCCTTCCAGTGATCTTTGGACTTTGATGAAGAGATGAACCAACAGTTCGTTGAATCAAATTAGCGACACCATAATGAATTGATAATTTGATCTCACTACTACTCCCCTTGTATCTTTCACTACTGCTCTAGCTGCTATGGATCGGTCTTCTTCTTGTTTTTCTTAGTTTTCGAGGAAGGAATCTGAATGTTTCAAGTTTCAACCGAGTTTATCCCGCACCAATTCTTCATAGCCACGCTTTTACCACTCACCACTTCACCAGAGAAGACGCAATGAACCTCCCAATATCTAATAAAATTCCGGACCTTTATCCCCTCCAGATTCCAGTGCCCTGCCCGCCAAGTTGTAGGGGTAGGATGGTCATTACGCCCCTTTGTTAGGGGACTGGGGAACTGGAGGAGATAATTTTCCACATATCCCCTGCTCCACGAATTTTTGCCTACGGTTCCTGACCGGTGCGGTTCCCTAGTTCCTCTCACAAGAGGGGGGTGGACCTCACCCGAGCAGAGTGTTCAGGTGCCTCGGGTGGGTCCCACCCCCTTCTTCTGAGAGGAACTAGGGAACCGCACCGATCAAGGAACCATAGAGGATAACGATTCCTACCCCACCCCCCTCCCTTCCCTCGGTAATTATAAAAGGATAAATCTATTTGTAACCAACCTGGTTACAATATACTTTTGTAACCTCTTTTTTTTTTTTTTGATGAAAAAGATACGGCATTAGATTAAGATAAGAGAAACGTCTGTACATCATATAAAAAGGGGGGGAAAAGAGTGTTGGTCCTAACTGTATTCTGGGCTAGGGATCTTAAGGAAGCTGTCCATTAGTTGTGTTGAAAGGAGATGGGTACAGCAGAAAAGTTTGAAGTGAGTTCAACGAGTTCAAAAAAGGCCGAAACCAAATTCCAAGGTATACACATCTTCCCTCCTCCTTGTAAGATTCCGCTAAAGCTATAATTAGAGATCCAAATCTCTTTAAGATGGATTCCCTCCTTGAGAGCGTGTTTCCACCCTACAAGATTCCTGTCAGCTCAACCTCCTTTGGATCGGATGAACACAAAATTCCTGCAGATGTTAAAAGACTTTGGCCATCTAACAAAAAGCTATAACCCCATCCAGTTAGTCCCATTGATGGTTCAGAAAGGCCTGCACAGTAGTGAACTAGGAATATACTTCTTGGTTAGGCACATGGGTGAAAACAGGAGTCCATTGTGTCCATATCGTGAGCTAAGTTAGGTGCATTTAAAGTTGGAGGACATAAATTTAAGTCATGCATCCATTGAGAAATATTTGACAACACAACGTGTGGATTAGCCTTGGCTAGACCACGAGACACCTTGTTTCTTACATCCCATATAACAAGTTAAAATAAAGAGAGAGAAAAAATAAGTAGTTGAAGGGAAATCTAGGGCTTTAGAGTTGAGAAGGGAAGCACAGAGTTGTGCAATAGAGGGGCTGCTAAGGTGCTCTATTCTCAGGCCGAGGGGCCCAGATGCCCAGACACGCTTAGTCCATGCACAAGATAGAAAAAGATGCCAGTGGATTTCATCACAAGCACCACAGAGAATACATGTAGGCTCGATCGGCATCCAATGTGAGATAGTATCCTTGACAAGTAAACCTGCATGTAAGACACGCCAAAAAAACATCTTAAATTTCGGATGAATTTTAAGTTTTCAGAAAAAACGCCACCATTTGGAAAGAATCGGTTTATTTTGTAAAGGGAAATGCAAATAAATGGCAGCTTGTCGAGCGGAGAACGTCCCTAATTTTTAAAAGGAGCATTTCCACTAATCCTATCAGAGTCTGAAATGCACACTTTGGAAATTTCAAAGATAAAGTATGGAGGAAAAGTATTAAAAAGCATCTGGTAATCCCATGTAAAAGTAGTAATAAAATCACATACCTTGTAAATTGAGGTGCTCAGAAAATTATTGGGGAATGCAATGGCTTGGGATGGTTGTAACCACTTTTTTATACCTTTGGCCACATCATTAAACCTTGGGTTTTTGACAAATGCCCCCTAAAAATGCCCATTTGTCCAAATGCCCCCCATAACTTTTCTAATTATAAATTCCCCCCTACTTTCAAAACTTTGTAGCATTTTGGTCCAATCCGTTAAGTTGGGACATTAGACGTTATTTTCAGGGAATCTAATGACCAAAATGTCTTTCTAAGAAAAATCTACCAAAATTAAAGTTTAAAATGACCAAATTAAAGGAAAACACAATTGAAATTGAAAAAATTTTCAAGATAACCTCCTTCCTCATCCTCTCACGCTGCTGCGACGGCGGCATTACCACACTGCTGCTCTCATCTACTCTCCTCTATCACTCACCTTACTGCTTCTGCATCCGATGTTCTCACCCTGAGCACTGGGCGATTTGAACTTGAGGGGATAAAAATGTAAGGGTATTTATGTAATATCCCTTCATATGTTCTAATATAATCCTACTTGTATTAATACTCAGACTGTGAGGGACAATCTAGTAATTAGCCCATCTGACCTAAATCCTAGTTTTCCTATAAATACTAGCTGGAGGTAGCAGTCTGGGTATTCCAAACTAGCATACTTAGAGTGTATCCCTCGAGCACCAATGGCACCGACAACAAATTCTACAACCCCGAAATTCCCAAACCCAAAAAAGTACAGAAATGCTCCCAAATAACTCCAAACGACCCATCCAGTTTGGTTTAAATCGAAAATGAACATATGTCAAAATTGGTATCGATTCGACGGTCACTACCCCTAACATCGCATCCACACGTCTAATAAGAGATAAGGACACATTTAAGAAAATCGCAAACCCAAAAAAGTACAGAAATGCACCAAATAACCAAAAATGACCCACCCAGTCTGCTTTAGACCGAAAATGAACAGATGTTGAAATAGGTATCAATTCGAAGGTCGCAACCCAAAACATCACATCCACACGTCTAATAAGAGAAAAGGACACTTTATAGAAAATCGTAAAACGAAAAAAGTTCAAAAGTGCCCCCAAATAAACCCAAACGACCCACCCGGTCTGGTTTAAATCAAAAAAGAACATATGTCAAAATATGTATTGATTCGAAGCTCATGACCCTCAACATCGCATCCACTCGTCTAATAAGAGATACTGACACTTTTTAGAAAATCCCAAACCCAAAAAATGCAGAAATACCCCCAAATAACCCCAAACGACCCACCCGATCTGCTTTAGACCGAAAATGAACATATGTCGAAATAGGTATCGATTCGAAAGCCACAACCCTCAACATCACATCCACACGTCTAATAAGAGATAAGGACAGTTTTTTGAAAATCACAAACTGTTAAAAGTATAGAAGTACCCCAAATAACCCCAAACAACCCACCCGGTCTGCTTTAAATCGAAAATGAACATATGTTAAAATGGGTATCGTATCGATGGTCACGACCCTCAACATCGCATCCACACGTCTAATAAGAGATAAGGACACTTTTTAGAAAATGCCAAACCTAAAAAAGTACAAAAATGCCACCAAATAACACCAAATGACCCACCTGGTCTGGTTTAAACGAAAAATGAACATATATCGACATAGGTATCGATTAGAAGGTCATGACCCTCAACATCGCATCCAAACGTCTAATAAGAAGAGATAAGGACACTTTTAAGAAAATCCCAAACCCAAAAAAGTACTGAAATGCCCCCAAATAATCCCAAACGACCCACCCGGGCTGTTTAAAACCGAAAATGAATATATGTCGAAATGGGTATCGATTCAAAGGTCACGACCCTCAATATCGCATCCACTCGTCTAATAAGAGATAAGGACACTTTTCAGAAAATCCCAAACCCAAAAAAGTATAGAAATGCCCCCAAATAACACCAAACAACCCACCTGGTCTGCTTCAGACCGCAAATGAACATATGTCAAAATAGGTATCGATTCAAAGGTCACAACCCTCAACATCACATCCACACGTCTAAAATGATATAAGGACACTTTTAAGAAAATCGCAAACCAAAAATAGTACAGAAGTGCCCACAAATAACCCCAAACGACCCTCCCAGTCTGGTTTAAACCGAAAATGAACATATTTCGAAATAGGTATCGATTCAAAGGTCACAACCCTCAACATCGCTTCCACACGTCTAATAAGAGATAATGACACTTTTTAGAAAATGCCAAACCAAAAAAAGTACAGAAATGCCCCCAAATAACACCAAACGGCCCACCTGGTCTGGTTTAATCCGAAAATGAACATAAGTCGAAATAGGTATCGATTCGAAGGTCATGACCATCAAAATCGCATCCACACGTCTAATAAGAAGAGATAAGGACACTTTTTAGAAAATCCCAAACTGAAAAAAGTACAGAAATGACCCCAAATAACTCCAAACGACCCACCCAGTTTGGTTTAAACCGAAAATGAACATATGTCAAAATTTGAATCGATTCGACAGTCACTACCCCCAACATCGCATCCACACATCTAATAAGAGATAAGTACACTTTTAAGAAAATCCCAAACCCAAAAAAGTACAGAAATGAACCCAAATGACCAAAAATGACCCACCCGATCTACTTTAGACCGAAAATGAACATATGTTGAAATAGGTATCGATTCGAAGGTTGCAACCCACAACATCACATCCACATGTGTAATAAGAGAAAAGGACACTTTATAGAAAATCGTAAACCAAAAAAAGTACACAAGTGCCCCCAAATAAACCCAAACGACCCACCCGGTCTGGTTTAAATCGAAAAAGAACATATGTCGAAATAGGTATCGATTCGAAGGTCACGACCCTCAACATCACATCCACACGTCTAATAAGAGATAAGGACAGTTTTTCAAAAATCACAAACTGTAAAAAGTATAGAAGTACCCCAAATAACCCCAAACGACCCACCCGATCTGCTTTAGACCGAAAATGAACATATGTCAAAATAGGTATCGATTCGAAAGCCACAACCCTCAACATCACATCCACACGTCTAATAAGAGATAAGGACAGTTTTTCGAAAATCACAAACTATAAAAAGTATAGAAGTACCCCAAATAACCCCAAACAACCCACCCGGTCTGGTTTAAATCGAAAACGAACATATGTCAAAATGGGTATCGAATCGATGGTCACGACCCTCAACATCGCATCCACACGTCTAATAAGATAAGGACACTTTTTAGAAAATGCCAAACCTAAAAAAGTACAGAAATGCCACCAAATAACACCAAACGACCCACCTGGTCTGGTTTAAACCGAAAATGAACATATATCGAAATAGGTATCAATTCGAAGGTCATGACCGTCAACATCGCATCTAAACGTCTAATAAGAAGAGATAAGGACACTTTTAAGAAAATCCCAAACCCAAAAAAGTACTGAAATGCCCCCAAATAATCCCAAAAGACCCACCCGGGCTGTTTTAAACCAAAAATGAATATATTTCAAAATGGGTAACGATTCGAAGGTCACGACCCTCAATATCGCATCCACACGTCTAATAAGAGATAAGGACACTTTTCAGAAAATCCCAAACCCAAAAAAGTATAGAAATGCCCCCAAATAACACCAAACGACCCACCTGGTCTGCTTTAGACCGAAAATGAACATATGTCAAAATAGGTATCGATTCAAAGGTCACAACCCTCAGCATCACATCAACACGTCTAAAAAGAGATAAGGACACTTTTTAGAAAATCGCAAACCAAAAATAGTACAGAAGTGCCCACAAATAACCCCAAACGACCCTCCCAGTCTGGTTTAAACTGAAAATGAACATATTTCGAAATAGGTATCGACTCAAAGGTCACGACCCTCAATATCGCATCCACACGTCTAATAAGAGATAAGGACACTTTTTAAAAAATGCCAAACCCAAAAAAGTACAGAAATGCCCCCAAATAACACCAAACGACCCACCTGGTCTGGTTTAATCCAAAAATGAACATAAGTCGAAATAGGTATCGATTCGAAGGTCATGACCCTCAAAATTGCATCCACACGTCTAATAAGAAGAGATAAGGACACTTTTTAGAAAATCCCAATACCAAAAAAGTACAGAAATACGCTCAAATAACCCCAAACGACCTACCCGATTTGGTTTAAATCGAAAATGAACATATGTCGAAATAGGTATCGATTCGAAGATCACAACCCTCAACATCGCATCCACACGTCTAATAAGAGATAAGGACACTTTTTAGAAAAACCCAAACCCAAAAAAGTACAGAAATGCCCCCAAATAACTCCAAACGATCCACCCAGTTTGGTTTAAATCGAAAATGAACATATGTCAAAATAGGTATCGATTCGACAGTCACTACCCCCAACATCGTATCCACACGTCTAAAAATAGATAAGGACACTTTTCAGAAAATCGCAAACCAAAAGTAGTACAGAAGTGCCCACAAATAACCCCAAACGACCCTCCTAGTCTGGTTTAAACCGAAAATGAACATATTTCGAAATAGGTATCGATTCGAAGGTCATGACCCTCAACATCGCATCCACACGTCTAATAAGAGATAAGGACACTTTTTAGAAAATGTCAAACCCAAAAAGGTACAGAAATGCCCCCAAATAACACCAAATGACCCACCTGGTCTTGTTTAATCCAAAAATGAACATAAGTCGAAATAGGTATCGATTCGAAGGTCATGACCCTCAAAATCGCATCCACACGTCTAATAAGAACAGATAAGGACACTTTTTAGAAAATCCCAAACCCAAAAAAGTACAGAAATACCCCCAAATAAAATAAAAAACCCACCAGGTCTGGTGTAAACCAAAAATGAACATATGTCGAAATAGGTATCGATTCGAAGGTCACGACCCTCAACATTGCATCCACACATCTAATAAGAGATAATGACACTTTTTCGAAAATCCCAAATGCAAAAAAGTACAGAAATGCCCTCAAATAACCCCAAATGACCCACCCGGTCTGGTTTAAACTGAAAATGAACATATGTCGAATTGGATATCGATTCGAAGGTCACGACCCTCAACATCGCATCCACACGTCTAATAAGAGATAAGGACACTTTTTAGAAAATCCTAAACCCAAAAAAAGTACGAAAATGCCCACAAATAACCCCAAACGACCCACCCTATCTGCTTTAGACCGAAAATGAACATATGTAGAAATAGGTATCATTTCGAAGGCCACAACCCTCAACATCACATCCACATGTCGAAAGAGGGATAAGGATAGTCTTTAGAAAATTGCAAACTTAGAAAAGTACAGAAGTACCCCCAAATAACCCCAAACGACCCACCCGGTCTGGTTTAAACCGAAAATGAACATATATCGAAATGCGTATCGATTTGAAGGTCACGACCCTCAACATCGCATCCACATGTATAATAAGAGATAGGGACACTTTTTAGAAAATGCCAAACCCAAAAAAGCACAGAAACTCCCCCAAATAACACCAAACGATCCACGTGCTCTGGTTTAAACCAAAAATTAACATATGTCGAAATAGGTATCCATTCGTAGGTCACGACCCTCAACATCGCATCCACACGTCTAATTAAAAGAGATAAGGACACTTTTTAGAAAATTCCACACCCAAAAAAGTATAGAAATGCCCCCAAATAACCCCAAACGACCCACCCGATCTAGTTTAAACCGAAAATGAACATATGTCAACCCCAATATCGCATCCACAAGTCTAATAAGAGATAAGGACATATTCACCCAAAAAAAAAAAGATATAAGGACACTTTTCAGAAAATCTCAAACCCAGAAAAGTATAGAAATGCCCTCAAATAACACCAAACAACCACCCAGTCTGCTTCAGACCAAAAATGAACATATGTCGAAATAGGTATCAATACTAAGGTCACAACCCTCAACATCACATCCACACGTCTAATAAGTGATAAGGACACTTTTTAAAAATTCGCAAATCGTAAAAAGTACAGAAGTACCCCCAAATAACCCCAAACGACCCACCCGGTTTGGTTTAAACCGAAATGAACATATGTCAAAATTGGTATCGATTCGAACGAAATGACCCTCAACATTGCATCAACACGTCTAATAAGAGATAAGGACACTTTTTAGAAAATCCCAAACCCAAAAAAGTACAGAAATGCCCCCAAATAACCCCAAACGACCCACCCGGTCTGCTTTAAACCGAAAATGAACATATGTGAAAATGGGTATCGATTCGAAGGTCACGACCCTCAACAACGCATCCATGCATCTAATAAGGGAGAATGACACTTTTTAGAAAATCCCAAACGTAAAAAAATACAAAAATACCCCCAAACGACCCACTCGGTCTGCTTTAGACCGAAAATGAAAATATGTCTAAATAGGTAACGATTCGAAGGTCACAACCCACAACATCAAATCTACACGTCTAATAAGAGATAAGGACACTTTTTAGAAAATTGCAAAATGAAAAAAGTATAAAACTGCCCCCAAATAACCCCAAACGACCCACCCGGTCTGGTTTAAACCAAAAATGAACATATGTCAAAATGCGTATCGATTTGTAGGTCATGACCCTCAACATCGCATCCACATGTCTAATAAGAGATAAGGACACTTTTTAGAAAATGCCAAACCCAAAAAAGCACAGAAACTCCCCCAAATAACACTAAACGACCCACCTAGTCTGGTTTAAACCAAAAATTAACATATGTCGAAATAGGTATCGATTCGTAGGTCACGACCCTCAACATCGCATCCACACGTCTAATTAGAAGAGAAAATGACACTTTTTAGAAAATTCTACACCCAAAAAAGTACAGAAATGCCCCCAAATAACCCCAAACGACCCACCCGGTCTGGTTTAAACTGAAAATAAACATATGTCAACCCCAATATCGCATCCACAAGTCTAATAAGAGATAAGGACGTATTCACCCAAAAAAAAAAAAGAGATAAGGACACTTTTAAGAAAATCTCAAACCCCAAAAAGTACTGAAATGCCCTCAAATAACACCAAACAACCCACCTAGTCTGCTTGAGGCCGAAAATGAACATATGGCGAAATAGGTATCGATACTAAGGTCACAACCCTCAACATCAGATCCACACGTCTAATAAGTGATAAGGACACTTTTTAAAAAATTGCAAACCGTAAAAAGTGCAGAAGTACCCCCAAATAACCCCAAACGACCTACCCGGTTTGGTTTAAACCGAAATGAACATATGTCAAAATTGGTATCGATTCGAATGACATGACCCTCAACATCGCATCAACACGTCTAATAAGAGATAATGACACTTTTTAGAAAATCCCAAACCCAAAAAAGTACAGAAATGCCCTCAAATAACCCCAAACGACCCACTCGGTCTGCTTTAAACCGAAAATGAACATATGTGAAAATGGGTATCGATTCAAAGGTCACGACCCTCAACAGCGCATCCACACTTCTAATAAGAGAGAAGGACACTTTTTAGAAAATCCTAAATGTAAAAAAGTATAGAAATACCCCCAAAGAACCCCGAACGACCCACTCGGTCTACTTTAGACCGAAAATGAAAATATGTCTAAATAGGTAACGATTCGAAGGTCACAACCCACAACATCACATCCACACTTCTAATAAGAGATAAGGACACTTTTTAGAAAATCCCAAACGCAAAAAAGTGCAGAAATGCCCCCAAATAACCCCAAAGGACCCACCCGATCTGCTTTAGAAAGAAAATGAAAATATGTCGAAATAGGTATCGATTCGAAGGTCACAACCCACAACATCACATCTACACGTCTAATAAGAGATAATGACACTTTTTAGAAAATTGCAAAACGAAAAAAGTACAGAAGTGCCCCCAAATAACCCCAAACGACCCACCCGGTCTGGTTTAAACCGAAAATGAACATATGTCGAAATGGGTATTGATTCGAAGGTCACGATCCTCAACATCGCATCCACACGTCTAATAAGAGATAAGGACACTTTTTAGAAAATCTCAAACCCAAAAAAGTACAGAAATGCCCCCAAATAGCACCAAACGACCCACCTGGTCTGGTATAAACCGAAAATGAACATATGTCGAAATAGGTATCGATTTGAAGGTCACGACCCTCAACATCGCATCCACACGTCTAATAAGAGATAAGGACACTTTTTTGAAATTCCCAAACGTAATAAAGTACAGAAATGCCCCCAAATAAAACCAAACGACCCGCGCGGTCTTCTTTAAATCGAAAATGAACATATTTCGAAATAGGTATGAATTCGAAGGTCATGACACTCAACATCGCATCCACATGTCTAATAAGAGATAAGGACACTTTTTAGAAAATCCCGAACCCAAAAAAGTACAGAAATGTCCCCAAATAACACCAAACGATCCGCCTGGTCTGTTATAAACCAAAAATTAACATATGTCAAAATAGGTATCGATTCGAAGGTCACGACCCTCAACATCGCATCAACACGTCTAATAAGAGATAAGTACACTTTTTACAAAATCCCAAACCCAAAAAAGTACAGAAATGCCCCCAACTAATCCCAAACAACCCACCCGATGTACTTTAGACCAAAAATGAACATAGGTCGAAATAAGTATCGATTCGAAGGTCACAACCCTCAACAACACATCCACATGTCTAATAAGAGATAATGACACTTTAGAAAATTGCATACCAAAAAAAGTACAGAAGTGCCCCCAAATAACCCCAAACGACCCACCTAGTCTGGTTTAAATTGAAAATGAACATATGTCAAAATAGGTATCGATTCGAAGGTCACGACCCTCAACTTCGCATCCACACATCTAATAAGAGATAAGGACACTTTTTAGAAAATCCCAAACATAATAACGTTCAAAACTGCCCCCAAATAAAACCAAACGACCCACGCGGTCTTCTTTAAACCGAAAATGAACATATTTCAAAATGGGTATGAATTCGAACGTCATGACACTCAACATCGCATCCACATGTCTAATAAGAGATAAGGACACTTTTTAGAAAATCCCAAACCCAAAAAAATACAGAAATGTGCCCAAATAACCCCAAATGACCCACCCGGTTTGGTTTAAACCAAAAACGAACATATATCGAAATAGGTATCGATTCGAAGATCACAACCCTCAACATCGCATCCACACTTCTAATCAGAGATAAGGACACTTTTCAGAAAATCCCAAACCCAAAAAAGTACAGAAATGCCCCCAAATAACTCCGAACGACCCAGCCAGTTTGGTTTAAACCGAAAATGAACATATGTCAAAATTGGTATCGATTTGATGGTCACTACCCCCAACATCGCATCCACACACTAATAAGAGATAAGGACACTTTTTAGAAAATCCCAAACCCAAAAAATGCAGAAATGCCCCCAAATAACCAAAAATGACCCACCCGATCTGCTTTAGACCGAAAATGAACATATGTCGAAATAGGTATCGATTCGAAAGCCACAACTCTCAACATCACATCCACACGTCTAATAAGAGAGAAGGATAGTTTTTCGAAAATCACAAACTGTAAAAAGTATAGAAGTGCCCCAAATAACCCCAAACAACCCACCTGGTCTAGTTTAAACCGTAAATGAACATATGTCAAAATCGGTATCGAATCGAAGGTCATGACCCCCAACATCGCAACCACACGTCTAATAAGAGATATGGACACTTTTTAGAAAATGCCAAACCCAAAAAAGTACAGAAATGACACCAAATAACACCAAACGACCCACCTGGTCTGTTTAAACCGAAAATGAACAGATATCGAAATAGGTATCAATTCGAAGGTCATGACCCTCAACAACGCATCCAAACGTCTAATAAGAAGAGATAAGGACACTTTTAAGAAAATCCCAAATCCAAAAAAGTACCGAAATGCCCCCAAATGAACCCAAACGACCCACCCGGGTTGTTTTAAACCGAAAATGAATATATGTCAAAATGGGTATCGATTCGAAGATCACGACCCTCAACATCGCATCCACACGTCTAATAAGAGATAAGAACACTTTTTAGAAAATCCCAAACCCAAAAAAAAAACAGAAATGCCCCCAAATAACACCAAACGACCCGCCTGGTCTGTTATAAACAAAAAATGAACATATGTCGAAATAGGTATCGATTCGAAGGTCATGACCCTCAACATCGCATCCACATGTCTAATAAGAGATAATGACACTTTTTAGAAAATCCCAAACCCAAAAAAGTACAGAAATGCCCCCAACTAACCCCAAACGACCCACCCGATGTACTTTAGATCGAAAATGAACATATGTCGAAATAGGTATCAATTCGAAGGTCACAACCCTCAACAACACATCCACACGTCTAATAATAGATAAGGACACTTTAGAAAATCGCATACCAAAAAAAGTACATAAGGGCCCCCAAATAACCCCAAACGACCCACCCAGTCTGGTTTAAACCGAAAATGAACATATGTCGAAATAGGTATCGATTCAAAGGTCATGACCCTCAACTTCGCATCCACACGTCTAATAAGAGATAAGGACACTTTTTAGAAAATCCCAAATGTAATAAAGTACAGAAATGCCCCCAAATAAAACCAAACGACCCGCGCGGTCTTCTTTAAACCGAAAATGAACATATTTCGAAATGGGTATGAATTCGAAGGTCATGACACTCAACATCGCATCCACATGTCTAATAAGAGATCAGGACACTTTTTAGAAAATCCCAAACCCAAAAAAGCACTGAAATGCGCCCAAATAACCCCAAACGACCCACCCGGTTTAGTTTAAACCGAAAACGAACATATGTCGAAATAGGTATCGATTCGAAGATCACAACCCCAAACATCGTATCCACACTTCTAATAAGATATAAGAACACTTTTCAGAAAATCCCAAACCCAAAAAAGTATAGAAATGCCCCCAAATAACTCCGAACAACCCACCCAGTTGGGTTTAAACCAAAAATGAACATATGTCAAAATTGGTATCGATTTGACGGTCACTACCCCCAATATTGCATCCACACGTCTAATAAGAGATAAGGACACTTTTAAGAAAATCCCAAACCCAAAAAAGTACAGAAATGCACCCAAATAACCAAAAACGACCCACCCGGTCTGCTTTAGACAAAAATTGAACATATGTGGAAATAGGTATCGATTCGAAGGTTGCAACCCAAAACATCACATCCACACGTCTAATGAGAGAAAAGGACACTTTATAGAAAATCGTAAACTGAAAAAATACAGAAGTGCCCCCAAATAAACCCAAACGACCCACCCGGTCTGGTTTAAATCGAAAAAGAACATATGTCGAAATAGGTATCTATTCGAAGGTCATGACCTTCAACATCGCATCCACACGTCTAATAAGGGATAGCGACACTTTTTGGAAAATCCCAAACCCAAAAAATGCAGAAATGCCACCAAATAACACAAAACAACCCACCCGATCTGCTTTAGACCGAAAATGAACATATGTCAAAATAGGTATCGATTCGAAAGCCACAACCCTCAACATCACATCCACACATCTAATAAGAGATAAGGACAGTTTTTTGAAAATCACAAACTGTAAAAAGTATAGAAGTGCCCCAAATAACCCCAAACAACCCACCAGGTCTGGTTTAAACAAAAAATGAACATATGTCAAAATGGGTATCGAATCGAAGGTCACGACCCTCAACATCGCATCCACAAGTCTAATAAGAGATATGGACACTCTTAGAAAATGCCAAACCCAAAAAAGTATAGAAATGCCACCAAATAACACCAAACGACCCATCTGGTCTGGTTTAAACCGAAAATGAACATATAGCGAAATAGGTATCGATTCGGAGGTCATGACCCTCAACATCGCATCCAAACGTCTAATAAGAAGAGATAAGGACACTTTTAAGAAAATCTCAAACCCAAAAAAGTACCGAAATGCCCCCAAATAACCCCAAACGACCCACCCGGGCTGTTTTAAACCGAAAATGAATATATGTCGAAATGGGTATCGATTCGAAGGTCACGACCCTCAATATCGCATCCACACGTCTAATAAGAGATAAGGAAACTTTTTCAAAAAATCCCAAACCCAAAGAAGTATAGAAATGCCCCCAAATAACACTAAACGACCCACCTGCTCTACTTCAGATTGAAAATGAACATATGACGAAATAGGTATCGATTCAAAGGTCACAACCCTCAACAACACATCCACACGTCTAAAAAGAGATAAGGACACTTTTTAGAAAATCGCAAACCAAAAATAGTACAGAAATGCCCACAAATAACCCCAAACGACCCTCCCAGTCTGGTTTAAACCAAAAATGAACATATTTCCAAATAGGTATCGATTCGAAGGTCACGACCCTCAACATCGCATCCACACGTCTAATAAGAGATAATGACACTTTTTAGAAAATGCCAAACCCAAAAAAGTACAAAAATGCCCCCAAATAACACCAAATGACCCACCTAGTCTGGTTTTATCCGAAAATGAACTTAAGTCAAAATAGGTATCGATTCGAAGGTCATGACCCTCAAAATCGCATCCACACGTCTAATAAGAAGAGATAAGGACACTTTTTAGAAAATGCCAAACCCAAAAAATCACAGAAATTCCCCCAAATAACACCAAACGACCCACCTGGTCTGGTTTAAATCGAAAATTAACATATGTCGAAATAGCTATCGATTCGTAGGTCACGACCCTCAACATCGCATCCACACGTCTAATAAGAAGAGATAAGGACACTTGTAAAAAAATTTCACACCCAAAAAAGTGCAGAAATGCCCCAAAATAACCCCAAACGACCCACCCGGTCTGGTTTAAATCGAAAATGAACATATGTCAAAATGGGTATCGATTCAAAGGTCACGACCCCCAATATTACATCCACACATCTAATAAGAGATAAGGACGTGTTCACCCAAAAAAAAAAAGAGATAAGGACACTTTTCAGAAAATCTCAAACACAAAAAAGTACAGAAATGCCCTCAAATAACACCAAACGACCCACCTAGTCTGCTTCAGACCGAAAATGAACATATGTCAAAATAAGTATCGATACTCAGGTCACAACCCTCAACATCACATCCACACGTCTAATAAGTGAAAAGGACACTTTTTAAAAAATCGCACACCATTAAAAGTACAAAAGTACCCCCATATAACCCCAAACGACCCACCCGATTTGGTTTAAACCAAAAGGAACATATGTCGAAATTGGTATCGATTCGAACGGCATGACCCTCAACATCGCATCAACACGTCTAATAAGAGATAAAGACACTTTTTAGAAATTCCCATACCCAAAAAAGTACAGAAATGCCCCAAAATAACCCCAAACGACCCACCCGGTCTGGTTTAAATCGAAAATGAACATATGTCAAAATGGGTATCGATTCAAAGGTCACGACCCCCAATATTACATCCACACATCTAATAAGAGATAAGGACGTGTTCACCCAAAAAAAAAAAGAGATAAGGACACTTTTCAGAAAATCTCAAACACAAAAAAGTACAGAAATGCCCTCAAATAACACCAAACGACCCACCTAGTCTGCTTCAGACCGAAAATGAACATATGTCGAAATAAGTATCGATACTCAGGTCACAACCCTCAACATCACATCCACACGTCTAATAAGTGAAAAGGACACTTTTTAAAAAATCGCACACCATTAAAAGTACAAAAGTACCCCCATATAACCCCAAACGACCCACCCGATTTGGTTTAAACCAAAAGGAACATATGTCGAAATTGGTATCGATTCGAACGGCATGACCCTCAACATCGCATCAACACGTCTAATAAGAGATAAAGACACTTTTTAGAAATTCCCATACCCAAAAAAGTACAGAAATGCCCCCAAATAACCCCAAACGACCCACCTGGTCTGCTTTAAACCAAAAATGAACATATGTGAAAATGGGTATCGATTCGAAGGTCACGACCCTCAACATCACATCCACACTTCTAATAAGAAAGAATGACACTTTTTAGAAAATCCCAAACGCAAAAAAGTATAGAAATACCCCCAAATAACCCCAAATGACCCACTCGGTCTGCTTTAGACCGAAAATGAAAATATGTCTAAATAGGTAACGATTCGAAGGTCACAACCCACAACATCACATCTACATGTCTAATAAGAGATAAGGACACTTTTTAGAAAATTACAAAACAAAAAAAGTATAGAAGTGCCTCCAAATAACCCCAAATGACCCACCCGATCTGGTTTAAACCGAGAATGAACATATATCGAAATGGGTATCGATTCGAAGGTCACGACCCTCAACATCGCATCCACACATCTAATAAGAGATAAGGACACCTTTTAGAAAATCCCAAACCCAAAAAATACAGAAATGCCACCAAATAACACCAAACGACCCACCCGGTCTGTTATAAATCGAAAATGAACATATGTAGAAATAGGAATCGATTCGACGGTCACGACCCTCAACATCGCATCCACACGTCTAATAAGAGATAAGGACACTTTTTAGAAAATCCCAAACCCAAAAAAGTACAGAAATGCCCCCAACTAAACCCAAACGACCCACCCGATGTACTTTAGACCGAAAAGGAACATATGCCGAAATAGGTATCGATTCGAAGGTCACAACCCTCAACAACACATCCACACGTCTAATAAGAGATAAGGACACTTTAGAAAACCGCATACCAAAAAAGTACAGAAGTTCCCCCAAATAACCCCAAATGACCCACCCGGTCTGGTTTAAACTGAAAATGAGCATATGTCGAAATAGGTATCGATTCGAAGGTCACGACCTCAACTTCGCATCCACACGCCTAATAAGAGATAAGAACACTCTTTAGAAAATCCAAACGCAAACAAGTACAGAAATGCCCACAAATAAAACCAAACGACCCGCACGGTGAGCTTTAAACCCAAAATGAACATATTTGGAAATGGGTATGAATTCGAAGGTAATGACACTCAACATCGCATCCACATGTCTAATAAGAGATAAGGACACTTTTAAAAAAATCCCAAACCCAAAAAAGTACAGAAATGCGTCCAAATAACCCCAAACGACCCACCCGGTTTGGTTTAAACCGAAAATGAACATATGTCGAAATAGGTATCGATTCGAAGATCACAACCCCCAACATCGCATCCACACGTCTAATAAGAGATAAGGACACTTTTTAGAAAATCCCAAACACAAAAAAGTACAGAAATGCCCCCAAATAACTTCAAACGACCCACCCAGTTTGGTTTAAACCGAAAATGAACAAATGTCAAAATAGGTATCGATTCAAAGCTCAGTACCCCCAACATCGCATCCACACTTCTAATAAGAGATAACGACACTTTTAAGAAAATCCCAAACCCAAAAAAGTACAAAAATGCACCCAAATAACCAAAAATGATCCACCCGGTTTGCATTAGACAAAAAATGAACGTATGTTGAAATAGGTATCGATTCGAAGGTCACAACCCTCAACATCACATCCACACGTCTAATAAGAGATAAGGACACTTTATAGAAAATCGCAAATCAAAAAATGTACAGAAGTGCCCCCAAATAATCCCAAACGACCCACCCGGTCTGGTTTAAATCGACAATGAACATATGTCGAAATAGGTATTGATTCGAAGGTCACGACCCTCAACATCGCATCCACATGTCTAATAAGAGAAAATGACACTTTTTAGAAAATACAAAACCCAAAAAAATACAGAAATGCCCCCAAATAACCCTAAATGACCCACCCGATCTGCTTTAGACAAAAAATGAACATATGTCGAAATAGGTATCGATTCGAAAGTCACAACCCTCAACATCACATCCACACGTTTAATAAGAGATAAGGACACTTTAGAAAATTGGAAACCAAAAAAAGTACAGAAGTTCCCCCAAATAGCCACAAATGACCCACCTGATCTGGTTTAAACCGAAAATGAACATATGTCGAAATAGGTATCGATTCGAAGGTCAAGACCCTCAACTTCGCATCCACACGTCTAATAAGAGATACGGACACTTTTTAAAAAATCCCAAACGCAAAAAAGTACAAAAATGCCCCAAAATAGCCCCTAACGACCTACCAAGTTTGGTTTAAACCGAAAATGAACATATGTTGAAATAGGTATCGATACGAAGGTCACATCCCACAACATCTCATCTACACGTCTAATAAGAGATAAGGACACTTTTCAGAAAATTCCAAATCCAAAAAAATACAGAAATGCCCTTAAATAACACCAAATGACCCACCTGGTCTGCTTCAGACAAAAAATGAACAGATGTCGAAATAGGTATCGATTCGAAGGTCACAACCCTCAACAACACATCCACGCGTCAAATAAGAGATAAGGACACTTTAGAAAATCGCATACCAAAAAAAGTACAGAAGTTCCCCCAAATAACCCCAAATGACCCACCCGGTCTGGTTTAAAATGAGCATATGTCGAAATAGGTATCGATTCGAAGGTCACGACCCTCAACTTCGTATCAACACGCCTAATAAGAGATAAGAACACTCTTTAGAAAATCCCAAACGCAAAAAAGTACAGAAATGCCCACAAATAAAATGGAACGACCCGCGCGGTGTGCTTTAAACCCAAAATGAACATATTTGGAAATGGGTATGAATTCGAAGATCATGACACTCAACATCGCATCCACATGTCTAATAAGAGATACGGACATTTTTTTAAAAATCCCAAACCCAAAAAAGTACAGAAATGCGCCCAAATAACCCCAAACGACCCACCCGGTTTGGTTTAAACCGAAAATGAACATATGTCGAAATAGGTATCAATTCGAAGATCACAACCCCCAACATCGCATCCACACGTCTAATAAGAGATAAGGACACTTTTTAGAAAATCCCAAACACAAAAAAGTACAGAAATGCCCCCAAATAACTTCAAACGACCCACCCAGTTTGGTTTAAACCGAAAATGAACAAATGTCAAAATAGGTATCGATTCGAAGGTCAGTACCCCCAACATCGCATCCACACTTCTAATAAGAGATAACGACACTTTTAAGAAAATCCCAAACCCAAAAAAGTACAAAAATGCACCCAATTAACCAAAAATGACCCACTCGGTTTGCATTAGACCAAAAATGAACGTATGTTGAAATAGGTATCGATTCGAAGGTCACAACCCTCAACATCACATCCACACGTCTAATAAGAGATAAGGACACTTTATAGAAAATCGCAAATCAAAAAATGTACAGAAGTGCCCCCATATAATCCCAAACGACCCACCCGGTCTGGTTTAAATCGACAATGAACATATGTCGAAATAGGTATCGATTCGAAGGTCACGACCCTCAACATCGCATCCACACGTCTAATAAGAGATAAGGACACTTTTTAGAAAATACAAAACCCAAAAAAATATAGAAATGCCCCCAAATAACCCCAAATGACCCACCCGATCTGCTTTAGATAAAAAATGAACATATGTCAAAATAGGTATCGATTCGAAGGTCACAACCCTCAACATCACATCCACACGTTTAATAAGATATAAGGACACTTTAGAAAATTGGAAACCGAAAAAAGTACAGAAGTTCCCCCCAATAGCCACAAATGACCCACCCGATCTGGTTTAAACCGAAAATGAACATATGTCGAAATAGGTATCGATTCGAAGGTCAAGACCCTCAACTTCGCATCCACACGTCTAATAAGAGATACGGACACTTTTTAAAAAATCCCAAACGCAAAAAAGTATAAAAATGCCCCAAAATAGCCCCTAACGACCTACCCGGTTTGGTTTAAACCGAAAATGAACATATGTTGAAATAGGTATCGATACGAAGGTCACATCCCACAACATCTCATCTACACGTCTAATAAGAGATAAGGACACTTTTCAGAAAATTCCAAATCCAAAAAAGTACAGAAATGCCCTTAAATAACACCAAATGACCCACCTGGTCTGCTTCAGACAAAAAATGAACATATGTCGAAATAGGTATCGATTCGAAGGTCACAACCCTCAACAACACATCCACACGTCTAATAAGAGATAAGGACACTTTAGAAAATCGCAAACCAAAAAAAGTACCGAAGCTCCCCCAAATAACCACAAATGACCTACCCGGTCTGGTTTAAACCGAAAATGAACATATGTCGAAATAGGTATCGATTCGACGGTCACGACCCTCAACATCGCATCCACATGTCTTATAAGCGATAAGGACGCTTTTTAGAAAATCCCAAACCCAAAAAAGTACTAAAATGCGCCCAAATAAGCCCAAACGACCTACCCGGTTTGGTTTAAACAAAAAATGACCATATGTCAAAATAGGTATCGATACGAAGGTCACAACCCACAACATCACATCTACATATCTAATGAGAGATAAGGACACTTTTCAGAAAATCCCAAACCCAAAATAGTACAGAAATGCCCCCAAATAACACCAAATGACCTACCTGGTCTGCTTCAGACCAAAAATGAACATATGTCGAAATAGGTATCGATTCAAAGGTCACAACCCTCAACATCACATCCACACATCTTATATGAGATATGGACACTTTATAGATGATCGTAAACCGAAGAAAGTACAGAAGTGCCCCCAAATAACAACAAACGACCCACCCGGTCTAGTATAAATCGAAAATGAACATATGTCAAAATAGGTATCGATTCGAAGGTGACGACCCTCAACATCGCATCCACACGTCTAATAAGAGATAAAGAATCTTTTAGAAAATCCCAAACCCAAAAAAGTACAGAAATGATCCCAAATAACCCCAAACGACCCACCCAGTCTGCTTTAGACCGAAAATGAACATATGTCGAAATAGGTATCGATTCGAAGGTCACAACCATCAACATCACTTCCACAAGTCTAATAAGAGGTAAGGACACTTTTTAGAAAATCGTAATTTGAAAAAAGTATCGAAGTGCCCCAAAATAACCCCAAAAGACCCACTCGGTCTTGTTTAAACCGAAAATGAACATATGTCGAAATGGGTATCGAATCGAAAGTCACGACCCACAACATTGCATCCACATGTCCAATAAGAGATAATGACACTTTTTAGAAAATCCCAAACCCAAAAAAGTACTAAAATGCGCCCAAATAACCCCAAACGACCTACCCGATTTGGTTTAAACCAAAAATGACCATATGTCGAAATAGGTATCGATACGAAGGTCACAACCCATAACATCACATCTACATGTCTAATGAGAGATAAGGACAATTTTCAAAAAATCCCAAACCCAAAATAGTACAGAAATGCCCCCAAATAACACCAAATGACCTACCTGGTCTGCTTCAGACCAAAAATGAACATATGTCGAAATAGGTATCGATTCAAAGGTCACAACCCTCAACATCACATCCACACATCTTATATGAGATATGGACACTTTATAGATAATCGCAAACCGAAGAAAGTATAGAAGTGCCCCCAAATAACCACAAACGACCCACCCGGTATAGTACAAATCGAAAATGAACATATGTCAAAATAAGTATCGATTTGAAGGTGACGACCCTCAACATCGCATCCACACGTCTAATAAGAGATAAAGAATCTTTTTAGAAAATCCCAAACCCAAAAAACTACAGAAATGCCCCCAAATAACCCCAAACGACCCACCCTAGACCGAAAATGAACATATGTCGAAATAGGTATCGATTCGAAGGTCACAACCATCAACATCACTTCCACAAGTCTAATAAGAGGTAAGGACACTTTTTAGAAAATCGTAATTTGAAAAAAGTATCGAAGTGCCCCAAAATAACCCCAAAAGACCCACTCGGCCTTGTTTAAACCGAAAATGAACATATGTCGAAATGGGTATCGAACCGAAAGTCACGACCCGCAACATTGCATCCACATGTCCAATAAGAGATAAGGACACTTTTTAGAAAATCCTAAACCCAAAAAAGTACAAAAATGCCCCCAAATAACACCAAACGACCCACCTGGTTTGGTTTAAACCGAAAATGAGCATATATCGAAATAGGTATCAATTTGAAGGTCATGACCCTCAACATCGCATCCAAACGTCTAATAAGAAGAGATAAGGACACTTTTTAGAAAATCCCAAATCCAAAATCGTACCGAAATGCCCCCAAATAACCCAAAACGATCTACCCAGTCTGGTTTAAACCGAAAATGAACATATGTCGAAATGGTATCGATTCGAAGGTCACGACCCTCAATATCGCATCCACATGTCTAATAAGAGATAAGGACACTTTTCAGAAAATCCAAAACCCAAAAAAGTATAGAAATGCCCCCAAATAACACCAAACGACCCACCTGGTCTGCTTCAGACCGAAAATGAACATATATCGAAATAGGTATCAATTCAAAGGCCACAACCCTCAACATCACATCCACATGTCTAATAAGAAATAAGGACACTTTTTAGAAAATCGCAAACCAAAAAAAGTACTAAAGTACCCCCAAAATAACCCCAAACGACCCACCCGATCTGGTTTCAACTGAAAATGAACATATTTCAAAATGGGTATTGATTCGAAGGTCACGACCCTCAACATCACATCCACACGTCTAATAAGACATTCGAACACTTTTTAGAAAATCCCAAACCCAAAAAAGTACAGAAAGGCCCCCAAATAACCCCAAACGACCCATCTGGTCTAGTTTAAACCTAAAATGAACATGTGTCGAAATGGGTATCGATTTGAAGGTCACAACCCTGAACATCGCATCCACACTTCTAATAAGTGATAAGGAAACTTTTCAGAAAATCTCAAACTCAAAACAGTACAGAAATGCCCCCACATAACCCTAAACGACCCACCCGGTCTGTTTTAGACCAAAAATAAACATTTACCGAAATAGGTATCGATTCGAAGGTCACAACCCTCAACATTACATCCACACGTCTAATAAGAGATAAGGACACTTTTTAGAAATTTGCAACACAAAAAAAGTACAGAAGTGCCCCCAAATAACCCCAAAAGACCCGCCCGGTCTGGTTTAAATAAAAAATGAACATATGTCAAAATGGGTATTGATTCGAAGGTCACGACCCTCAGCATCGTATCCACACATCTAATAAAAGATAAGGACACTTTTCAAAAAATTTCAAACCTAAAAAAGTACCGAAATGCCCCCAAATAACAACAAATGACTCACCTAGTCTTGTTTAAACAAAAAATGAACATATGTCGAAACAGGTATTCATTCGAAAGTCACGACCCTCAACATCGCATCCACACGTCCAATAAGAGATAAGGACACTTATTAGAAAATCCCAAATGCAAAAAAGTACGAAAATGCCCCCAAATAACCCAAAACGACCCATCCGGTCTGGTTTAAACCAAAAATGATCATATGTCGAATTGGGTATCGATTCGAAGGTCACGACCCTCAACATCGCATCCACACATCTAATAAGAGATAAGGACACTTTTTACAAAATCCAAAACCCAAAAAAGAACAGAAATGCCCCCAAATAACCCCAAACAACCCACCCGATTTGCTTTAGATCGAAAATGAACATATGTCAAAATAGGTATCGATTTGAAGGTCATGACCCTCAACATCGCATCCACACGTCTAATGAAAAGAGATAAGGACACTTTTTAGAAAATGACAAACCCAAAAAAGTACCGAAATGCCCCATCATAACCCCAAACAACCCACCCGGTCTGGTTTAAATAAAAAATGAACATATGTCAAAATGTTTATCGATTCGAAGGCCACGACCCTCAACATCGCATCCACATGTCTAATAAGAGATAAGGACACTTTTTAGAAAATCCCAAACCCATAGAAGTACAAAAATGCCCCCAAATTACATCAAACGACCCACCTGGTCTGGTTCAGACCAAAAATGAACATAGGTCATAATAGGTATCGATTCGAAGGTCACGACCCTCAACATCGCATCCACACGTCTAATAAGAGATAAGGACACTTTCTAAAAAATCCCAAACCCAAAAATGTAAAGAAATGCCCCCAAATAACCCCGAACGACCCACCCTATCTGGTTCAAACAAAAAATGAACGTATATCGAAATAGGTATCGATTCGAAGGTCACAACCCTCAACATCGTATCCACACGCCTAATAAGAGATAAGGACTCTCTTTAGAAAATCCCATACGCAAAAAAGTACAGAAATGACCCCAAATAACCCCAAACGACCCACCCAGTCTGGTTTAAATCGAAAATAAACATATGTTGAAATACGTATTGATTCGAAGGACACGACCCTCAGCTTCGCATCCACACGTCTAATAAAAGATAAGAACACTTTTTAGAAAACCCAAACCCAAAAAAGTACAGAAATGCCTCCAAATAATCTCAAACGACCCAACCGGTCTGGTTTAAACCGAAAATGATCATATGTCAAAATAAGTTTCGATTCAATGGTCACGGACCTCAACATTGCATCCACACGTCTAATAAGAGATAAGGACACTTTTTAGAAAATCCCAAACCAAAAAAAGTAAAGAAATGCCACCAAATAATGCAAAATGACCCACCTAGTCTGGTTTAAACCGAAAATGAACATATGTCGAAATAGGTATCGATTCGAAGGTCACAACCCTCAACATCGCATCCACACGTCTAATAAGAGATAAGGACACTTTTTAGAAATTCCCAAACCCAAAAAAGTATGAAAATGCTCCCAAATAACACCAAACAACCCACCCGGTTTGGTTTAAACAAAAAATGAACAAATGTCAAAATAGGTGTTGATTCGAAGGTCACAACCCTCAACATCGCATCCACATGTCTAATAAGAGATAATGACACTTTTTAGAAAATCCCAAACCCAAAAAAGTACAGAAATGCCCCCAAATAAACCCAAATGACCAACCCGATCTTATTTAAATCGAAAATTAACATATATCGAAATACGTATTGATTTGAAGGTCACTACCCTCAACATTGCATCCGCACATCTAATATGAGATAAGGACACTTTTTAGAAAATTCCAAACCCAAAAATGTAATGAAATGCCCCAAATAACCCCAAAAGACCAACCCAGTTTGGTTTAAACAAAAAATGAACATATGTCGAAATATGTATCGATTTGAAGCTCACAACCCTCAACATGGCACCCACACGTCTAATAAGAGATAAGAACACTTTTAAAAAAATTCCAAGCGCAAAAAAATACAGAAATGCCCCCAAATGTACCCAAACGACCCACCTGGTTTGGTTTAAACTGAAAATGAACATATGTCGAAATGGGTATTGATTTGAAGGTTACGATCCTCAACATCGTATCCACACGCCTAAGAAGAGATATGGACATTTTTTAGAAAATCCCAAACCCAAAAAAGTATAGAAATGCCCCCCAAATAATCACAAACGACCCACCCAGTCTGGTTCGGACCTAAAATGAATATATGTCAAAATAGGTATCGATTCGTAGGTCACGACCCTCAACATCACATCCACATGTCTAATAAGAGAAAAGGAAACCTTTTAGAAAATCCCAAACCCAAAAAATTATAGAAATGCCCCCAATTAACCCCAAACGACCCACCCGGTCTGTTATAAATTGAAAATGTACATATGTCGAAATAGGTATCGATTCGAAGGTCACAACCCTCAACATCGCATCCACACGTCTAATAAGAGATAAGGACTCTTTTTAGAAAATCCCAAACTCAAAAAAGTACAGAAATGCTCCCAAATAACACCAAACAACCCACCTGGTTTGGTTTAAACCGAAAATGAACATATGTCGAAATAGGTATCGATTCGAAGGTGACAACCCTCAACATTGCATCCACACGTTTAATAAGAGATAGGGATACTTTTTGAAAAATTGCAAATCCAAAAAAGTACAAAAATGCCCCCAAATAACCCAAAACGTCCCATTCGGTCTTATTGAAACCTAAAATGAGTATATGTGACAATGGGTTTCGATTGGAAGGTCACGACCCACAACATCGCATCCACACGTCTAACAAGAGATCAAGACACATTTTAGAAAATCCCAAACCCAAAAATGTACAGAAATGCCCCCTAAATAACACCAAACGACCCACCCGGTCTAGTTTATACAAAAAATGAACATATGTCAAAATTGGTATCGATTCGAAGGTCACGACCCTCAACATCACATCCACACTTCTAGTAAGAGATAAGGACACTTTTTAGAAAATCCCAAATGTAAAAAAGTACAGAAATGCCCCCAAATAACCCCAAACGACCCACCTGGTTTGGTTTAAACCGAAAATGAACATATGTCGAAATGGATATCGATTCGAAGGTCACGATCCTCACCATCGCATCCAAACGTCTAATAAGAGATAAGGACAATTTTTAGAAAATCCCAAACGTAAAAAAGTACAGAAATGCCCCCAAATAACCCCAAATGACCCATCCGAGCTGGTTTAAACCGAAAATGAATATATGTCAAAATAGGTATCGATTCGAAGGTCACGACCCTCAACATCGCATCCACACGTCTAAGAAGAGATAAGGACCCTTTATAGAAAATCCCAAAAGCAAAAAAGTACAGAAATGCCCCCCAAATATCCCCAAACTACCCATCCGGTCTGGTTTAAACCGAAAATAAACATATGTCAAAATGGGTATCGATTCAGAGGTCACGACCCACAACATCGCATCCCCACGACTAATAAGAGATAAGGACACTTTTTAAAAAATCCCAAACCCAAAAAATTATAGAAATGCCCCCAAATAACCCCAAATGACCCACCCAGTCTGGTATAAACCGAAAATGTACATATATCGAAATAGGTATCGTTTTGCTGGTCATAACCATCAACATCGCATCTACACGTCCAATAATAGATAAGGAGACTTTTTAGAAAATCCCAAATGCAAAAAAGTACAGAAATGGCCCCAAATAACTCCAAACGACCCACCCAGTTTGGTTTGAACCGAAAATGACCATATGTCAAAATGGGTATCGATTCGAAGGTCACGATCCTCAACATCGCATCCACACGTCTAATAAGAGATAAGGACACTTTTTAGAAAATCCCAAATACAAAAAAGTATAGAAAAGCCCCCAAATAACCCCAAATGACCCACCCGGTCTAGTTTATACCGAAAATGAATATATGTCAAAATAGGTATCGATCTGAAGGTCACGACCCTCAACATTGCATCCACACGTCTAATAAGAGATACAAACACTTTTTAGAAAATCCCAAACGCAAAAAAATACAGAAATGCCCCCAAATAACCCCAAACGACCCACCCGATCTGGTTTAAACTGAAAATGAACATATGTCGTAATGGGTATTGATTCGAAGGTCACAACCCACAACATCGCATCTACACGTCTAATAAGAGATAAGAACACTTTTTAGAAAATCCCAAACCCAAAAAAGTACAGAAATGCTCCCAAATAACACCAAACGACCCACCCGATTTGGTTTAAACCGAAAATGAACATATGTCAAAATAGGTGTCGATTCAAAGGTCACAACCCTCAACATCGCATCCACACATCTAACAAGAGATAAGGACACTTTTTAGAAAATCCCAAACCCAAAAAAATACAGAAATGCCCCCAAGTAACCCCAAACGACCCACCCGGTCTTGTTTAAACCGAAAATGAATATATGTCAAAATACGTATTGATTCGAAGGTCACTACCCTCAACATTACATCCACATGTCTAATAAGAGATAAGGACACTTTTTAAAAAATCCCAAACCCAAAAAAGTAATGAAATGCTCCAAAATAACCCCAAACGACCAACCCGATTTGGTTTGAACAAAAAATGAACATATGTCGAAATAGGTATCGATTTGAAGCTCACAACCCTCAACATCGCACCCACACGTCTAATAAGAGATAAGAACACTTTTTAGAAAATTCCAAACGCAAAAAAGTACAGAAATGCCCCCAAATATACCCAAACGACCCACCCGATTTGGTTTAAACCGAAAATGAACATATGCCAAAATGGGTATCGCTTTGAAGGTCACGATCCTCAACATCGCATCCACACGTCTACCAATAGATAAGGACACTTTTTAGAAAATCTCAAATGTAAAAAAGTACAAAAATGCCCCCAAATAACCCCAAACGACCCACCCAGTCTGGTTTAAACCGAAAATGAATATATGTTAAAATAGGTATCGATTCGAAGGTCACGACCCTCAACATCACATCCACACATCTAATAAGAGATAAGGACACTTTTTAGAAAATCCCAAAAGCAAAAAAGTACAGAAATGCCCCCAAATTACCCCAAACAACCCATTCGGTCTGGTTTAAACAAAAAATGAACGTATGTCGAAATGGGTATCGATTCAGAGGTCACGACCGACAACATCGCATCCACACGTCTAATAAGAGATAAGGACACTTTTTAGAAAATCCCAAACCTAAAAAATTATAGAAATGCCCCCAAATAACCCCAAACGACCCACCCAGTCTGGTATAAACCGAAAATGTACATATGCCGAAATAGGTATCGATTCGCAGGTCACAACCCTCAACATCGCATGCACGCGTCTAATAATAGATTAGGACACTTTTTAGAAAATCCCAAACGCAAAAAAAGTATAGAAATGCCCTTAAATAACCCCAAACGACCCACCCGGTTTGGTTTAAATCGAAAATGAATATATGTCGACATGGGTATCCATTCAAAGGTAACGACCCACAACATCGCATCCACACGTCTAATAAGAGATCAAGACACATTTTTGAAAATCCCAAACCCAAAAAAGTACAGAAATGCCCCCTAAATAACACCAAATAACCCACCTGGTCTGGTTTAAACCTAAAATGAACATATGTCAAAATGGGTATCGATTCGAAGGTCACGACCCACAACATCGCATCCACATGTCTAATAAGAGATAAGGACACTTTTTAGAAAATCCCAAACCCAAACAAGTACAGAAATGCTCCCAAATAACACCTAACGACGCACCCGATTTGGTTTAAATCAAAAATGAATATATGTTGAAATAGGTGTCGATTCGAAGGTCACAACCCTCAAGATCGTATCCACACGTCTAATAAGAGATAATGACACTTTTTAGAAAATCCCAAACCCAAAAAAGTTCAGAAATACCCCCAAATAGCCCCAAACAACCCACCCGATTTTGTTTAAACTGAAAATGAACATATGTCAAAATACGCATTGATTCGAAGGTCACGACCCTCAACATCGCGTCCACACGTCTAATAAGAGATAAGGACACTTTTTAGAAAATCCCAAACCCAAAAAAGTAATGAAATGCCGCAAAATAACCCCAAACGACCCACCCGGTTTGGTTTAAATCGAAAATGAACATATGTCGAAATAGGTATCAATTCGAAGCTCATAACCCTCAACATAGTATCCACACGTCTAATAAGAGATTTAAACACTTTTTAGAAAATTCCAAACGCAAAAAAGTACAGAAATGCACTCAAATAACCCCAAACGACCCACCCGGTCTAGTTTAAATCGAAAATGAACATATGTCGAAATGGGTATCGATTCGAAGGTCACGACCCTCAAAATCATGTAAAAACCCATGGTGGACATGTGGGGACAATACCTTGACCTAGGGTCAAACCCCTGTGCAATTCCCCCTTTGAATTCATGTTGTTAGAATTCACTTGGCCATGGCACTGGGCGATGTGGCAATGCCCAGAGACATCGCCCAGTGGCTGTTTTTGCACATTTTTAATTATTAAAAATGTGGGGACCACCCCACTTGACCCTGGACACTCTCCAGTGATAGAGGGGACTCTAAGGGACCACCTCATATCCCTGGTTCACTACGGACCCCACCAGAGAGCCCAGAACTGAACAGAATTAGTTTCAAAAATCAGTTTTTAAAAGAGGGACTGAAGGCAAACAAGCCTTAGTTGGCCTTAGGCTATAAATAGGAGGCAATGGGCTCATTTTAGAGCCCTTGGCAAATCTGAATCCGAAAGAGAGAAGAAAGGAAAGAAGAGAGAAAAAAGAGAGGAAGGGAAGGAAGAAGGAAGGAGACCAGCTGCAGCCATTCCAGCCTATAACCGAACCTCCCTTAGCCATTTTCAGGTATAAAAATCCCCTGTATACCTGCTGCCTTTTGTTTCCTCCCTGTTCTTGCTGTGTTCTGTACCCTGGGTAGCCTAGACAAGCTAGGGTTTGCCCAATCTTGGTCCAGATCAGCCATGCAATCCTTGTGCATGGTAGATCTGGGTTTTTCTATGAAAATCAATATTGAGTTATGCTGCTGCATTGGCCGAAATCTGGCTGTGCATGGTTGCACTGCCCAGATCCCCTTCTAGCTAATGGATTGAAGCCCAGACTGCAAGCCAGGGCTGCAGAGACCAAACCCTAGGTGGTTGCAGCCCTGAAACCCTATTGAACTTGCATATCCAGCCTTGCATGTGGCTGAATCCAAGATTTCAGGTTTGATAAAACCCTGTGCACTATTCATCTAGGTTATTTGGGCACCCACAGTCAACCTGACTGGAACCCTGATGGTGAAATCGATTGAACCATGATGTATACCATTGCAAGGGCTACCCAGATCCCCAAACATGCAGAGGATCAAGTGTGGGCCCAGCCCTGCAGGCCCCACCTTGGCAACTTAGCCCAAGGTCGATTCTACAGGCACTGGGCGATGCAGCAAGGCCCAATGCAAGGCCCAGTGATGGAATCTTTCAGAAATGAAGGGGCAGATCTATAATTTCCTGATGGCCTTGATCCTTGGACACTGTGGGATGTGGGAAATGACAAAAATGCCCTTCCCCCACATCTGTCCATAAATGAAAATTATTTAGAAACCCTAAGTGGGCCCCACATGTGACTGTGCACTACTGTGTTTGATTCTGCATCACTGACCTAAAGTGGACAGCAGTGTAATTATGTCATAGACTATTATGGGACCATGTTCTGACCTAGTGGCAGGTATTGGTATTACAAATAACCAATTTGCCCCTGTGCCCTAGCACTAGCCCATGCACCTAAACATGACCTAAGGCCTGGTGCAAGGCTCAGTGATTCCAAGAGTGAACCAATTGAACTCCGGGTCAACCCAGTAAATTAGGGTAACCCTAGGACCACCAGTGTAGAGCTGATAACTGAAAAAGACAATGTTTGATTTATGTCTAGGACCTGATCCCGTGCTCGAGGACAACAATCAGACAACTGCTGGACTTGAATTTGTGACTGAGTACCTAGAGCCAAATACTGGTGAGTAAATAATACTATCGTATGTGCAAATGTAATTATGATCTGATGCCGGCTATTAATAAATAAATCATGAATGCTGTGTTATTTATTTATAATTCAAGTTACTCAAATCATTGGATAATGACTGTTGTTGATCAACACTGTGAATTCTATATGATGGTTGTGATTGCTAGACTAGATGCCGTACTCGGCTTGGAAATGGGGCCTGTGCTAGCCCATATTATGGGGTACGGTTGACACCGCTGGACTCATACGATGCCATATAGACATGGGGTTAGAGTTTCATCACCCGTGCCACAAACCCTTGCTAGCAGGGGTTGAGGTGCTGGATGCCTGTGGGGACAATTATCAGGGAGTGAAAAGAAAAAAAAGAATAAAAGAACACCGGAATGGTGAACATAAATAAAAGAACACCGGAATGGTGCATGAGGGAAGAAAAGGTTGTCCCCCTGGATAATCACGAGATCCTCCGTGACCGGTCTAATAGCAGTTACTAGGTGTCTCATGTCTGTAGACATAGGTTCGAGAGCGTTATGCATACCAGTCGCGAACTGATGCGATAATTCCTCGCTACTACCAGTGTCCTGAGAATCAGAACCCTCGGTCTCCTGGCCATCTTTGCCGGCCAAGGGATTTACCAAGTCGTCTTCAATGACCGCTTCCTTCTTGTTGTGGGTGTTTGCTACTTTCTTCTTCGGTCCCATAATAATACCTAAGTCTATGAGGGTCCCACTAGGTGTGCCAAAATGTGTTGGTGGAAGAAATGTCCAACACTCTCACAAAATGGCGTAGGGATGGAATAGGTGCGGGGTGTGCCAGAACCTTTGACGCAGGCTCAAACGGGCTAGGATTACCTATCTGACTTTCAACCAGGGAATCTAGGGTTCTCTCGTGCCTGAGTAATTCTAAGGACCTTTGGGTTAGACTTTAAAGGTATCGGTCTCAATAGGATTTTGAACAACAAAGCGCAAGATTATTAACAGAAATTTATATGATATGCAAAAGACAAGCAAAGAAACTAAATGAATTGATTAAATAATGAGAATCTACCAAGGTGGATGAACTCTTAATTCCTCCCAATGATAATCCAATGACTGTAACGTATACCTCCCAAAAGAAAACAAAATGAAGAACTAACAAGTAAATGCTGAAAGATAAATGCTAAAAAGTGAAGTGTTGAGTTGTTGTGTGTGTCCTTATGCGCAATAGGTCCCTTGGCTTTTATAGATGGGCCCAACAAGGATTCTGCCTGGCGGTTGCAGCCGCCGTTCCCTCTAGTATCATCCACACCGTTGTGGATGCGGTGGGTCGTATCCCTCAGCTGGAAAATAGGGAGCATTATCCCCCTGAGCGGTTTTCTCTGAACCGTTCCCCTTTGACCTGGTCACCTTATGCCACCCTCAACTGATGACGTGTCTGACCCATTATTGAGCATGAAACGAGTCCCAACAGGTGGGTTTTATTTTCGTTTTCTATTTAGATCATCTCTCTGTTTTACATGTAGATTCAAAGTTTGTTCTTTTCCTACGGTATAGTAAGTATTAATTGGTAAGATCAAGAAGAAAAAAATGAAAAATCTGTATGTTTAGTGTAGTCTTGAGACATGATACAATTAAGGCCTTGATGAGAAAACACCAGAGCTCGACGGATCCAAGGAACTCCAATTATCGTTGAATGGTAAATTAGGATGGCACGCAAAATTATGAAGATCTGCTAGCGACGGGACGATGGAATCCAACCCTAGTATCTTCGACGTCTACCATGAACAATTCTGCAACACCATCGCTACCGGAGCAATTTTCGACCATAAAGCCATCCCCTGATCGAATTCGTCGCTCAATGTTGTTTCTAACCCGTAACAATTGGGACTAGAATCTATGAACTGTGGAATCCTGCATGCTTGGTCCTTCAATCCGAATTCGAAATCTACCGTCAAGTGAACTTCCTGATGGGCTAATTGTTCTTCTGGGAATTGAATGGGTTGTAGTTATTCATGACTCAGAAGGTCGGAAGAGGAACCCGTTAAGCTGAAAGGCGAATGCACCTCCACCACCTGGTCATGACTAGGGTTCTGATTCTGATTCAAGAACTTGACGAACACGATCGCAAGAGCAATATTCACAGCTTCAGTGGAAGTAGTAGTACTGTGAGAACTTGTAGTACTCGTAGTAGTGGGACACGTATTAGAATTAGCAGAGCTAGAAGAGGTGAGTGAGCGACAAAACGTGAAGGAAACAGTCTTTCACCGACGAAATCCTGGTGGTAGATTTGGTTCAAATTTCGTTCATCTGAATCCCCAAATGGCAGGGGAGATGAATTCGTCGATAGAGGGAAGTTGAAAAATAGCAGTGAAATTTGAAACATCGATTTGGGGATTTCCATATGATCTGCTAAAATGGATGAGTTATTGCTCAATCCGGTAAGGAAAACGGGTTTGGCTCACTTATCAGGGGTAAACAAATGTGAACCGCACGATCTGTTCAGGCCACTTGTCAATCACTGAAGGTAATACTGCACGATACTCCTAGATCTAAGAATTGGATAAGATTTTTATCCTGCAAATCAATCAATATAAGGAATTCGTTCAGTCCAGTTATTTCGTTCGGGATCGAACAAGTTAACAAGCCCCGCTCATGAACAAAGAAAACTTTTCGGTCTGTTATAAAAAAAGAAAAATGTTCAGTCCACCACCGATATTACACCTTCAATCCGAAATCGATTTCAACGGAACAAAAACCAAGTAGCAATTTCCACGGACTCTACCGCTCTAGTCACTCTGAAGCTACAGCAGAAGAACAAGAACTCCTCAGAAATTCTCCCTCTCTGTCTTTCTCTGATTCTTTCACTAATGGCTGAATTTCTAGACCTTGAGGCTCAAGACGGTGTTCGGATGCCATGGAACGTATTTCCAGGAACGAAGCAAGAAACAACTCACTGCGTCGTCCCTGTCTCTGCGATCTACACAGTCTTAAAGCCCTTCGCTAACATGCCCGTCCTTCCTTACCCTCCCCTTCGTTGCCGCACCTGCAGATCGATTCTAAATCCTTTCTGCATCGTCGATTACCTCGTAAAGATCTGGATATGCCCTTTCTGCTTCCAACGCAATCACTTTCCTCCTCACTACGCTTCGATCTCCGAAGACAATCTTCCTGCAGAGCTCTTTGCTCAGTATACGACGATCGAGTACGAGACTTCCACGGACAAATCGACTGTTCCTCCTGTTTTCCTTTTTGTCGTCGATACTTGCATTATCGAGGAAGAGCTAGGGTACTTGAAGACTGCTTTGTCTCAAGCAATTGATCTCTTACCAGATAAATCGCTTGTTGGGTTCATTACGTTTGGGACTTATGTCCATGTTCATGAACTTGGGTCCGGGTTGATCCCGAAGACTTATGTCTTCAGGGGATCAAAGGAGATATCCAAGGACCAGATTCTAGAACAGATGAATTTCTTCGCGAAGAGGCCGAAGCCTAGTGCTGGGGTAATTGCTGGTGTCAGGGATGGGCTTTCTGCCGAGAGTATCCGGCGCTTCCTCTTGCCTGCTTCGGATTGTGAATTTGCATTAAATTCGGTAATTTCTTCTGAACTTTGTGGAGTTTTGTTTGAAGAAGTGAATTTAGTGGCTTAATTCAATGTTGGGATTGTGAGGTTTTGTGTAGTTAATGGATTGGATGAGCTGGGTTTTTAATTTAGGTGTTGGAGGAGCTTCAGAAAGATCCTTGGCCGGTGCCAGCTGATCAGAGGGCAACAAGGTGCACTAGCACGGCATTAAGTGTGGCTGCCAGTTTGTTGGGGGCTTGTGTTCCTGGTTCTGGAGCTAGAATTATGACCTTCATTGGTGGGCCATCAACGGAAGGGGCAGCTGCTGTAAGTTTGACTGAATTATCATGGATATGGTTTGAATTTGCTTTTGTTGTTTGCTTGTGATTAGATTGCAGTTTTCTGTCTAAAATAGATATTAGTCTTAAGAGTGTCTTGTGACTTCTTTGTTGACATCATCATTCATCGGCAATGATTTCTTGATGCTGATCCTCATTGAAGAGCAATTAAAAAGGCATATTTGGTTAGGAATGAAATAAGAAATTATTGTATTAGAGCTGACTTGGGAGTTGCTCTGATCAATGACACGCTCTGAGAGAGTCGTTTGAGACGGTATGGTCATGTTCAACGGAGTCCTAGGGATGCCTCAGTAAGGAGTGATAGGGTTCTAATTGAAGGAGCTAAGAGAGCTAGGGGCAGGCCTAAAATGATCATAGGAGAAGTTGTGAGGAAGGACATACATAGTCTAGCTCTTGTACCAAGTATGACCTCGGATAGAGACTATTGGAGGCAAGGATCCACGTAGCAGACCCAATTTAGTTGAGATTCTCCTGACTTGCTGGGTTGTGCCTCTTTCCTCTTATGTTTATCTTTTATCGTTCATCTCTCATTTTTCCTTCTATTTTCCACCTCTCGAATTTTGAAGTGAATAGGAATAAACTTGGTTTGATGGATGTCAAGTTTCAGTCCAAACAAGTATTCTTGTAGCTCCTTAAAGATATGGATGTAATCCAGAATGTGTGGAGTTCGTTCTTCAAAGTACTTTGGTGGAATAAGAAATTCCACGTGTTTAACTTCCACATCATCAATCGTGTACATGGGGTTGTCCACGAATGTTTCTTCGACCTTCTTTGCTTCAAACCCAAGCTCTTTAAGTTCTTCCTTGTCATGCACAGTCTCCTCAATGGTTTCCTTAATCACCTTGTCAACTGTAGTGCCAAGTTCTACATCATCTGCTGTCTCAACTTTGTTTGCTTTAAATTCTTTAATGTAAGCCTCGACATTCGGAACATTAAGGGTTGACTCTTCCATGACAACATAAACTGCTTGAACTTCAACATTAACTTCATAGATGTCATTCTTATCATCTAGGGTGTCTTCACACTCTTCTCCTTCAAGGGCAGCATTAACAGCCTGATCATCATCAAACTGTGGTTCACAAACCATCTTTGGAATGGATTCAATGGTTGTGATAATTGAGTCTGCCTTCTCTTGCTGCTCTTCCATCTTCAAAACTTGAATGACTTCCCTGGTAGCATCTGTTGGAGGTGGAGCGCGATGAGAACCAAGTGAGGCTTTAAATGTTTGCTCAAAAGAGGCCACTTGGTCTATTAGTTGCTTCACGCTCTCTTCAAGTGTAAGTGTCTTTTGGTGGTTATCTTGTGGAAGGGAGAGTTTTTTGTGCATATGTTCCGGTAGGTACTTGTTCTTCAACTCTTCCCATGTCCTAGCCTCCTAGGTTCACGTCCCCTAGCTCTGAGTCTCTCTTTATGGAGCGTCTACCATTGTTTAGTACGACCAGTCAATCAGGAGTAAAGAAAATTATGTTTCTGCTCCTCTGTTAAGTTGTACCAATCAAAATATTCCTCTAAAGAATCCAACCAATCAAAGAAGAAGACTAGATCCCTTTGCCCGGCAAAGGAAGGAACTTCTGACCTCATTTTCCTTGTATTAACATCAGCCCTAGGAGTTGATGGTCTTTGATACCAAATAATGTAGATGAGGCTTAGCTAAGAACTACTCTACAGCGGGATTGATAATAGTTGCAGTGGATCATCAATAATATAAGCAAATCAGAATTAGAAAGTTAGGTGGTAGAGATCCAACCGGCCAATAGATGGCTACCAAACTAAGATTGAGTGGACGTGGTGCTGATCAGGTCCTTTGCTCCAAGTTACACCGAATTCTGATGGCTGAATGTTGAGTTATGAAGCTGACTCAAAATTAGAAGGGTATGGAATAACTTGCAAACCAGCACTGGGAATGAAGCAAATCCCGTTTTCTTACTTTCTACCGTTATTTTAGGCTCATAACCCATGGGATTAAAAGCCCAACACATATATAACTCAACCCCAGGCTTATTTCCACTAAAATAAGCCCTTTAAGTGACTTATCTACATCATGCTCTAAATGAAAATTTTTTATTATATTAAAATAAATGAATATCTTACCGCACTTTTAGTTTTTAGCAATGTTTAACCATATTAAGATTTATGGAATTTTTAGATTTGAGAAAAACCTCAACATTAGAAAGTTAAAAGTTTCACTTACCGCCAAAAATCCAACTTTTGTTTTTGAATTGGGAGGGGGGTTGACTTTTTATCCTTTTGGAATTTTATTTTTTTAATAATTTTTATTGGATTCAAATAGGGTGTATTCACTTATTTATGAATAATAATATCTTAAGTAAATGAGATAACAAATAATTTCATTTACTTAAATGATATTTGTCATTCATAAGGGCCAAGGAGTTTGATACCACTAAGGCCATGACCGCCCATACCCTAAAAAATCTACCTGGACACCTAGGAGGTGCCTAAATGATGCCTGTACAACTAGGTTACGTAGATAGGAGACTCATGAAAAGATTTAGAGAGACCAAGAAGGATCTCCATATGGTCTCTATTGACCTAGAAAAAGCTTATGGCAAAGTTCCTAGATATTTAATCTGGCATGTCCTTGGGAAGATTAGGGTTTCAAGTAAATATGTGAAAATATATATATGATGGTGTGTGGTGACTGGTGTAAGAATAGGGGGGGTCAAGGTAGTGAATTCCCAAACAGTTGGGTTACATCAAGGATCAGCTCTAAGCCCTTAATTGTTTGCACCTATCATGGATGAGTTAACCAAAGACATCCAAGATGAGGTTCCTTGCTGCATGCTTTTTGCTGATGACACGAAAGCTGTAATTAGCGCCAAATTGAAGTTATGGAGATCAACTTTGGAATCAAAAGGTTTTAGGATAAGTAGAACGAAGACGGATAATTAGGGGGTGAAAGTTGATGAGATGGAGATTCCTCAAAGTGACCATTTTAGGTATCTAGGATCAATCATTAGTAAGGAAGGTGATATAGAACTATAGAAGATGATGTCTCTCAGAGAATTAAATAGGATGGATTGATTTGGAGTTGTGGAGAGGTGCATCCGAAGTGTTATGTGATCGACGGACTCCTTTAAAGCTTAAAAAAAAATTTTACAAAACAGTCTTAAGATCCGCTATGATGTATGGTGCGGAGTGCTAGGTAGTTAAGAAGCGTCATATAAATAAGCTAAGAGGAGCGGAGATGATAATGTTAAGATGGATGAGTGGCAAAACCAAGAAGGATAAAACAAGGAATGATCATATTAGAGCTGATTTGGGAGTAGCCTTGATTCAAGATAAGCTGGTCTCCTGGCTTGCGGCTCTGGTCCGCTGGCTTGCGGCTCTTCTTCCTTTGGTTCCTCTAATCTGCATTAGCTCCATAATAAAAAACTTTTAGAAACTATTCTAAAATTGACATTGTTCCTCAAGAGATCCTCAGAGTGAGTTTAAGATAAAGGGTGAACATCGACATTTTTTTAAATCCACTTCATGGCATAGTTCAAAATCTCGCGATATTTCGCCGAAATATCGCTTAATTTCGTATATCTCGAGCTTACCGAGATGCGAAATCAGGTCGAAATGAAAAAATACCATATTTCGTCGATATCTCGTGAGATATCGTGAGATATCGACGATATCTCGTGAGATATCGACAATATCTCGATATCTCGTGAGATATCGACGAAATATGGTATTTTGGCTTAAAGTGTCACGTGAAGGGGGGCTTTAATACAATATTTCGCAAATTTCGGTCCATATTTCGACCGAGAGCTGCATTTGCTAAGGAATTTCAGTCTTTTGCCTATTCTTCCACTCTTCCAAGCTCTCATCCAACACTCTAGCCATTGTTCAAGCACATTGTTGTCGGATTTTCACCGGTAAACTCATCGGAGGGTCATCTAAGCTCATCATCCAAGCTTTTTTCCACTATTTAAGGTAAATTCTATTCCTCTAAAACTATTTTTTTGAAAAGACTATGTACAAATTTTGTTGGATGGTGATGATATTAATATATGTTAGACACCGGAGGCCGATCTATAGCCTCACAATATAAATTTTTTTCCATATGTATTTTTTTTTTTTTTTTCTGGTTTTAAAAATTCATTTTCCTACAATTAAAATAGGAAATAATTAGGGGTAATATGACTTAGATGGTAATGAATTAAATATATGTTAGACACCAATGGCCGATCTACGGCTTCACGGTGTCGGATTTATTTTTCTGCTCTTAAATAATTATTTTAATTTTCGCACATACCACTCCATTGGCATCGGATTATGGTGCATCACAACCTTACGATGGATATAGATATGGATCATCATCATATGGGCGGTTTAGTGGGTAGGGGACTATGACTACGCCCATCCAGGGACATCTGGATCATCTTTTGTAAATAACATCTTTGCATACCCTAGCGGACCTAACTACCAACCTCACGCCATACATGCAGCCAATGCCATCGCTCTTGCGCGGCGCCAACATCATATCATGGATCATCTTCTTCACGATTGGATCGATTGGTAACCCTAGTTTATATCCTAGGATAGGTTACCTACAGATGTTGATGATTTCATTTACGTGACACTTGTGGATGACTACACTCGTTTCTTCTCCGATTCTATACCGTGGTCCACATATGTCCTTCAAACAGAGAGCAATGGACGTCGACTCCGGCGAGGCATGAGTGGGATTGATCCAGGGAGGCACAAAGAACTACTATTAGCGTTTAGCACTTGTAATTTGTAACTTAAGTTGTGATTTCATTGATCTATGAACTTGTGAGTTGTGACTTGCGAGTTGCTGAGTCTTGTGACTTACTAACTTTGACACTTAGTGTATTGCCTTTAAGGCTTTAAGCGAGTTATTGAATATTATGGAGTTTATGAGAATCATGGCACTCATCAATGTGTATTGGCTTTAACTTGATATGTGATGAAGTTAAATACTATTATTAAATATTAATCGCCTAATCTATGTGTATTTAACTATTTATACATTAGGGTCGGTGACCGTATGTCAATCAAGGGTGCAAGCCCAAAACACCAATTTGAATTCACATTTTTACAATTTTATGGTTTAAATGTGTTTATTAAGCTTAAATAAGGCTGTCCATGAAGTTTCAGGCCTAGATATGGCCAAAAACCCCCCGAGATGGACCCCCGAAATATTGCAGAAAAAATGCAATATTTCGGTCATATTTCGCGATATCTCGGATATTTCGGATATCTCGGTAGGCCCGAGATACCGATATATCGCGAGATATAGTACTATGCTTCATGGAGAATATGATCTTACATTAACATTAATTTTTGTTTTCTAGATCTGATGTACTCAGCTGTTATAGGTATCTGTTATGAGGACTGTCCCTTCTTGTCCTGATGATCAATGAACAATGATCGAGTTTTGCTTGAATATGCTATGCAAAAAAGCATTTCTCTCTCAACTCTCAATCAATCGTTAATATTCCTTGATTTCTTTGTTACACCCATGCCCAAACCAGGTCTAATTTGAACTTGGTGTGTAGGTACTGCTCCGGCGAGTGTCGACATTGGTGACATGTGGGCAGTAACAGTCAAGGAGTCAGGTGAAGATGCTGAACTTCCTCCATGCACATGCTCATGGTGTGAAGGGAGTGGGAGGAGATATCCGAATCCACTTCCGGATATTTGGTCGTAAGTAACTTAACCACCTCATGTATGGTAGAATATTCTCATTATATTGTGTACAAATCTTACTAAAACACCTATGAGAGTGGGGGAGAAACACTAGAGAAAATCCAGTTTGAACAACGCAGTATGACTCGCCGGTCAATCATCATAGGCTGATCAATGATCTGCCTGTGGCATCAGTCGGTTGACTGCTGAACTCCCTAGTATGAAGTTGCTGTCTATGGGACCCGGTGCTTCGAGTCAAGCTTTCCTTCACATGTCCCATCATGTTGTGCTACCCTTGTACCACTGCACACCTAGTGTGGAGTCAAAGTGGTGGGCTTACGTGTTCAAATTGGGAAATTAATGGGTTTGATTGAGTTTAGGTGCTCAGGTGAATAGGCCTTAGTGGCCCTTGCCTATCTAATGAAATGAGCTTCTCTTGGCTCATAAACATCACACTAAAAACCGAAAAAGGAGAGAGAAAGGAAGAAAGGAGAAGAAGAAGAAGAAGGAAGAGGAGGAAGGAGATCGGATTGCTTGGTGTTGCTGTCCAAGCTCGAGTCTAGGCAAGAACATTGATTCCCACCTCTTTCCCTCTGTTTCTGTAGAATTTCTAAACCTAGGGTTTAGTATTTTTGACTGGGTTTAAGTTAAAACCCAGTGCGAAGCATTGAGGCCAACTGGAGTGTGTTTGTGTGAGGGTATTGAACCTTCTTGCACACTCCCTAACCGATTACAAATCGAATCCCAAGTGGTTGAGGTGAAAACTGCCCAAACCCTAACTTTTAGGGTTTCGATCGGAGATTCGATCGTATCTCCAGTTTCACTTGGTGGAACTTGATGCCGTTAGGCTCAAAAGATGGGTAGACTCATCCTCTATAATCTCTATGGAATAGAATTGATCAAAGGATCAGGTTGGTCAGAACCTGAACTGAAGAACAGTTCACAGAGCTCTGACCGATCGATCCAACCAGTTGATCATCATCAGTCGATGGGATCCACCGGTGAGCAAACCCAAGTTGTGGAGTCCATTGACTCCATGACCGGTTGAGCTAATCGGTCAATCACTATCTACCGGTGGATAATTGCCAACAACCCATGAGTCTGCATATTCAACCGGTGATCCACCAGTTGATCACTGATCAATTGGTGGGATCAGCCGGTGGACCCAGATTGGGTTATTCCCGTGCCATTTTGGGAAAACTCCTGGGGGACTCTTATTGACCTAATCTAACACACTACTACACGTGAACTAGGTCAGAGACAACCATCAAGGTGAGGTGTATTTGGGTCATGTCGGGTGATAACTTTGGGTTATATTTGCCAAGTCTATTGACCAAGTGAGTAGGTGCGGTTTGAATTAATTTAAAGAGTGTTCTTATTTTATAATTGTTGAATGTTGCATTTCCATGCTTTTCAATTATATACTACTATCTATTGGACTATGTATGCTTTAACTTGTAAATGGTTGAGATGTATGTCTTGTGTGGAAATGGGATACGGTGTGGCCAAGGTGGATTCCAACCGTGATTGCCATACTTATAATTTGTATTCATGCTGCATTATACTTAAGCTTAGAAATGGGTTGCGGTATGGCCAAGGTGGATTTTGGTACCATATTTGTCATACGAACTGCTGCATTAGAATTGTATGTTGCATTAGGCTTAGAAATGATTTTCGGTGTGGCCGATGTATGATTCCGGTACCGCATTCTCCATACTTAATAGTGTGTGTATGTGTATTGATACAGAGCTACAACACTACATCCGCAAGAAGAATACAAATAAGAAGCTGCTGTCCAAGTAGCATAGTCAGTAGTGTTAGATGTGGATCCATACTTATTTTTTTTTTTAAGAGGTTTTTTTAATGTTTTTAAATTGAACCGGTCCAACCTTGTTGAACCTGTGGTTCAATTTAATTGACCTGAGTCACCTTTTAAATTATGTAATTTTTTCTTTTATTTGGATCTACACCACACTCCCACGATTTAAAGAGGGGGTGTGGGTTTAGTTAGTCGGCTAGCCTAGGGGTCATTAAGACTCCTAGGCTGAATAGGAGTTAAGGTTGTTAAGCCTATTTAATTAATGAAATTTGTGGAGCTCTCTCATTTTCTACTTTTTGAAATTAAAAACTGCTATTTGCAAGCTGCTGCTTCTCTTCTCTTGTGAAGACTGCTTTGTGTGTGATCAAAGCAAGGTGGGATTCCTGTCTGCAAAGCTGGGAACCCTCTCTTTCTCTATGGCTCGTTGGAATATTTCCAACCTTCCAAAATATTTCAACCCTAAAGGCCTCTCTCATTGCTTCCATTCACTCCCTTGAATCCTTGCCCCCGACCGATGATACTATCTCCCTCTTAACTATGACCGTGGCAAAACTTTCCGCCCTCTTGGAGGCGGAGGAAATTTATTGGATGCAGAAATCTAGAGTTTCCTACATCAAAGAAGGTGACAGGAATACCAAGTTTTTCCACTCTGTTGCACGTGGGAATATCCGATATCAAAACACTCTGTTCCTTCGTCGCCCTGATGGGGATAAAATCTGTGAACCTCGCTTAATTGCTGCCGAATTCACTGAATACTTCAAGCAGATCTACTCTACTATGCATCCTCTAGATCCTGAATTTGTTAGTAGCCTTTTCTCCCCATGTATCTCCACCTCCCAAGCGGACCAACTATTATCCTTGCCACTGGAGGATGAAATCCGAACTGCCATTTTCAGCCTGGGAGCCTTTAAATCCCTTGGTATTGATGGATTCCCTGCTTTCTTCTACCAACATCACTGGGAACTGGTAAAGAAGTGTAAATTGGTTCAAGATTTCTTCACAACCAAATACCTCCCCCTTGGAGTCAATCACACTCTTCTAACATTGATCCCAAAAAAGGAAAATGCTTGCTACGTCGAGGAGTTTAGACCAATCAGCCTTTGGAATGTGTCGTATAAGATCATCACCAAACTCCTGGCCTTGCGCCTGAAACCTTTTCTTGACAATTTTACCTCCCCCGCTTAGTCCGCCTTTGTGCTAGGTAGTCAAATTAGTGATAACATTATCATTGGCCATGAAATTTTTCACTACCTGAGGCGGAAAAAGAAAGGCTAGACTGGTTTTATGGCTCTGAAGCTGGATATGTCTAAGGCATATGATCGAATTGAATGGCACTTTATCAAAGCAATCTTTGGGTTCTAAGGCTTTCCGCCTGAATGGGGAGACATTATTACAGCACTGGTAGCGTGCACCTTCTCCATCAAAATACGGGGTAGTTGTTTCAACATCTTTGAACCAACCAGAGGGTTACGCCAGGGCTGCCCACTTAGTCCTTATCTGTTCATTACTGCCATGAGGTGCTTTGCTAGACTCATCCAAACCTACAGAGACCTCAACATGTTTCGGGGAATCAAAATTGCACGGGGCGCTCTAGAAATTACTCATCTATTCTTTGCCGATGATACATTATTGTTCTGCAGAGCCACTCATGAGGACATCTCCACTCTCCAATCTATTATCTCCCTGTTTGAAGACCTTTTAGGACAGCAAATTAACATGGCCAAAAGCAGCATCTACTTTAGCACCAACACCCCTTCACATCTGCGGGCTTTCATCAAAAAGTCCCTATCCCTGAAATGGACCATACATCCAAATATTTGGGAACCCCCCTTCTCCCCCCTATCTCTAAGATTAGGAACCTCTCTGATGTTATTTCCAAGGTTCAAGGCAAACTGAATGGTTGGCACAGCCACCTCCTCTCACAAGCTTGAAGAATAACCCTAATTAAATCAGTGCTTAACTCTGCTCCCACCTACCTGATGTCCTGCTTTCCATTCCCTCAGACTATCTGTACCAAGTTGGACAAAATTAATGCCCGCTTCTGGAGGGGCAAAAAACAGGATCAGAAAGGAAAGTCACTGCTCTCTTGGGGTAAGGTTTGTGCACCTGTAACCTCGGGGGGACTGGGAATCCGTACTACTAGTGTTCACAATAAGGCCCTCCTAATGAAACTAGGATGGAATATGCTTAGGGGGCCCCAATCCCTATGGACAAAGGTTCTCAAATCAAGGTATTTCCCTCACTCCTCCCCCTTGATCCGCATTGGTCAAGCTGCATAATACACTGTTCTTGGGTCTGGAGGGGTATTCGCTTAATTCTTACGGATCTGAGGAAAACAATTTGTTGGAAAATTGGGGATGGTAAACTTGCTTCAATCTAGAAATCACCATGGATCCCCACCTTGCGTCACTACATCCCCCCCTACCCAGTCTCACAACACCCTCCATACACGCATGTCAGCGATCTGATGATAGATCAATCCTGGAACATCCCCCTCATTCATCCATTTTCCCCCACACAGTAGCAATGGCAAAATTCTGCAGATCCAACTACCCATACACCCTCACTCGGATTTCCTCATCTCACCCAAGCATAAAACTGGGCAATTCAGTACCAAGCTGGCTGCATCTCATCTAACTCCAACAAGACAAGATACACAGGTGAAATGGAAAACTATTTGGAATCTGAAGACCCATCCCAAGTTCAAACTATTCGCCTGGAAAGCACTACACAATGCCTTGCCGACCAAGGTCAGACTTCAAGGCTTTATCCAGACAGATACACTCTGCCCTCTTTGCAATCAGAAGGAGGAAACAGCTTGGCATATCTTGTTGTCTTGTGATGTATCAAAAAGAATCTGGGCTGCAGGGTCACTTGGACTGCGCACTGAGTCCTTACAATTCCAGGACTTAAAAACGCTATTCAATACCATTTGCACAACTGCGGGGATAACAAAAGTGCAGAAAACTACAATTCTACAGGTCGCTTGCATCACTGGATATTTTATATCGCAGGCTAGGAACCACTTACTTTTCCAAAAGACAAGATTGGATCCTATTGGCATCATAAAGAACATCCGGAGATGGGAAAAGGATTTAAGTATTTTCAATGAGTCATACCCGGCGGGCACCATCACTGTAGTACAATACCCCCCCAACCACCCACACTTGACTACTACCTACAGCTACCAACCGCTGATAAATACATTATCGTCACTGATGGCAGTTTTGACCCAATCACTGAAATTGGTGGATGGGGAGTAGCAGTTTTTCATAACCAAACTCTTGTAACTGCAATTATGGATTTTGGTTGCACAGGTACAGCATCAGAAGCAGAAACCAAGGGACTCCAACAGGGCATCAAAAGTGCATTATCACTGGGAAGCAGAAGCATAGAAGTCTGGATGGACTGTCTAGAACTGGTGCGGTGGATAGAAAATCAACAGGACTACCCATGGCCATGGAAGCTTTTTTCTCTACTCTTTGACATTAAGGCAGATCTCATTAATTTTCAGAATGTTGTAATAATTAAAAAAGATCGACATGAGATCTATATTGCTCATCAATTAGCTCAAGCAGTGCGTAGGTTCTGTTATAACGGAATTGTAATGGATGATTTAAACCTCTACATTTAAATAAAGCTTCTTTTTCTTGCTTATCAAAAAAAAAAAAAAAAAAAGCAAGGTGGGATTGGTGTGTGATCCAATCGACACCTTGCGGTGTGAAGCTTGGGTGGTTCGAACAAGCTTTCTCTCAAGTTCTCTTCTTTAAGATTCGATTTTTATTCAAGTTTCTGCTGCTGCCTATCTTCCACTGCATCTCCAAGTAAGTTTGAAGCCTCCCCAACCCCAATCTTCTTCTTCTAAACCCTCTACAACCCAACCCTAAGTCCCTAACTTTCCCCTTTTATTTTCTTCTATTTGCTTAAACTTAATTCACTCACAGCCATAACCCACCATCAGAATTCAACCAAATTTGGACTACAACATCCTCACAACACCCCTTCCACTCGACTTTGACCTCTGCCCCATCCCACCTTTAAAAACCCTAAATTCCCTTAAACCCAAATCCCTAAAATACAGCCCAGCCACATCTAGCCATCAACAGACCCCCATATCCTGGCCGAGAGACTCTCACCATCACTAGAGAACTCGACTTTAACCCCCTGCCCTAATGCCATCTCTAAACCCTAGATCCCCTCACTTCCATCTTTTTAAAAACCCAAAACCCGAAACCCTAACCTGCTGTCCTTTGAATTCTCACACTTCCACTCATCTAAACTTCACTGGACCAATACTGATAGACTCCCTTACACTGGCCTAGCATAACCATATCCTCAAACCCTAACCCTAATTTGCACTAAAACCCTTTTTCTGCCCAATCGGACTGCCTGTTCATTGCAGATCCTGTTGCTTTGGCTCCTAGCTGGTCTCCTTGCCACCTAGGACTACATTATGTTTGCTTGAGGAGACGGGAGGACGGTGTGGCTGATGTATGATTCCAGTACCGTGATCGCCGACCTTAAGCATATATGTATATATGCGAAGCATACTGCCATGTAGATTCGTATGAGGCTAGGATAACTGACCTTGTTCTACAACCCCTAGCCAATAGGGGGTTACATGTTGGATGGCCTTTTTGTGGTATGTTTGATGCTGATTTTCCAAATGCCACTTTTGCGGTACAATGTGATTATTGTTGGAGGCGGACCGAGCTGGTGACCGATGGTAATTCCGGGACCGGCGGTGTTCATCTGGGTTTACTGGGAGACCCATGACGCATTTGGGGACCAGCAAGCTTTTATTCGCAAGTAGGGTATGTAGCACTGGGTGACCCATTGTGCATTCGGGGACCGGGGATACATCCTAATGTGTTATAGTAACACTGTTAACCTGACTTAGGTGTGATTTTAGGTGGATAATAATGAAATGAACTCATGCACCACATGATGGATTATTTGTGTATGCCTTCATGCCCCCATCACTCATTGAGCTTGGTGAAGCCCACACCATGTGTATGCCTTTTTTTTAGATGATGATGTAGGTGGTGCTATTTCCATGAGCACCGGCACTTCTCCCTCTGTCGCTGATGTAGGTGAAGAGTGGTGGATGCCTGTGTCCGAGGAGTATGGTCCAGACTGTGCTTGTGATGATTGTGCATATTCTGCTTTATGATCGGGGGGCAAGGCATTTATTTACTGCTTTGATATTTTGATACATTTTTTGTAATAACTATTATTATGTTTTGGTTAACTGTGGAACAAGAATAAATTTTTATATGTAATATTCTATCAGATTAGTTATCCAGTTGTGAGAATCACTGAATCAGTAATGTATATATATTTGTCTTCCGCTGTCCTGATTTATTTATGATTCTCAATGGTGGATCGTGCTGTTAAGGTACTGCATTTGAGATCCTGGAGGTCGAATAGGATGGTGGTAAGCATCCTAGTCAGATTCCCCGTGTTTTAGGGAGTGGGGTGTGACATTCTTTGTTGGAAATTGTGACGTAGGATGAGGTTGAGTTTTATCTATGGGATGAGCCAAGTTTGTGTAGCACATGTGAGGTAGAATGGGATAAGCCCACCGAAAGTTGTAGGCCTGGTAGATTTGTTGAGTATGAGTAAACATTGAAGATTCCCAACATAATTGCTGGAAATTGTGGTCTGCAGTAGCTAAGTGTATCATTCCATACTAGTTTTTTTTTTTAATTTTTTAATTTTTAATTTTTAAATTGGTGGATAGAATTTATTGCTTATTTCCAATGTTTGCATTAGAATTTCAAAGATATGTGTTGTATAATTTATCGGTCTACCTTATAAGTGTACTTTCTTATCCATTTCCCTAGAAATATTGGAAGGTGTTGCACAAAATCTTTACCTTTTCTTATTTTCTATTTATTTTGGTCTATTTGTAAACGTTTGCAAGATTTTCTGATTTGTTCTTTATATAATACACATTTACAGATTGTATCCAAGAGTTTATCTGAACCGATTCGTTCCCACAAGGACCTTGATAAAGATTCTGCTCCCTACTATATTAAAGCAGTAAAGTTTTATGAGGGGCTTTCGAAGCAGCTTGTAAATCAAGGACATGTGCTAGATTTGTTTGCATGTGCTCTTGACCAGGTAACTTGCTTGCTTCTCTGTATACTAGACCTTTTCTTTTCTATCTATCTCTCTCTCTCTCTCTCTCTCTCTCTATATATATATATATATATATATATATATATATATATATATTTAACTATTGTAATTTTCTGCTGTAGTTTAATTTTAGGTATCTTTAAAATCATTACCAATTTCTCTTCCCTACTATGCTTGTCATTTTGTCTTTATATTTCTTACAGTAAATTTAGAGCAACAGTGTTGTATGAAGCTAATGGTATGAGTCGTAAGAGGAGATAAGTGGAAGGAGAGTCATTTGAGGTGGTATGGCATTTGCTATGGAGGCATCTATGTGCATATGCAGTGAGGAGTGATATGGTGCAGTTTATAGGAGTAAAAGACAAAGGGTCAGCCAAAAATAACTAGGGAGAAAGTGGTCCGCAAAAAATCTGAATGGCTTTTTCAAACCAGATGGCTTTAAATAGAGTTGAATGGGTGAAAAAAGATGTGTAACTGATCCATTTAGTTGGGAAAAGACTTTTCTTAAGTTGCGTTGAGTTATTTAGTCTCTCTCCATAATGCAACCATAATTTTGAACCCTACTTATTTTTGATTAGGTGGAATATTTTTGTCACAAGGGTCTATTATTTTCCAAACCTTAGAAGGCACCTATTCTGCCACGTGGACAGACTGTGGTGGCACATACGCCCCCAATGCCCTTATCCTTGAGCCAAAACCTAACTTATTGATCTCACAACGGAGTACTTAAAATAACACTTTAGGATTTATAAAAATATTTCGCAACTAACACAAACATTCTTGAAATTAGAACCTTGTTGAGAACCGTAGGATGGGAATATTCCCTCTTTGTTATTAGGGTTTTATTATTTTCTTACTTTACCTTTTTGTCCTTGGGGTTGTAATTCTTATTATAAATAAAGAGGTCCTCTGTCATTATTGACATGACACATTATTCCAAAAACTCTGATTCTGAACTTGGTATCAGAGCCGAAACCCTAGAAAATCTTTTTCGTTCTTTGATTTGCTTCCCTCCATCACCACCGCCACCTTTGGGGGCTACAGCGTCCGCGTCTAGCATGGTAAACAACATCTGAACCATGCACCACTAAGTCCTTCACTTATGCGCCTAAACCACCACGCCCTCTCCCACTTATCCCGATGAACCAAAATCACCGCTGCAACCCCGTCTCTAGTCGCCTCCACCTGCGCCGGGCGCACGACCCGTCTCTAGTCGCCTTCTCTGCTGCCGTGCCAACCTGCTCTGCCGCGCCTCTGTCGTGACCTGGTTGCCTTACATCCTTGTTCCGCCGCAACCTAGCCTTGTCGGCGCTCCATCTCGCTGCGAGCCGTGATTCTTCTGGTTGCCCTTGCTGCCGCTGCCGCGACCCCCTGATCGCCGTGCCACACTTCTTTGCCAGCCCTTCTTGCTGGTGCTGCCGCAACCCTCGTTGCTGTCCCTCTCTCGCCGCAAACTTCCTTGGTTGCTGCGCCTCATCATTGACATCTCAACTGTCAATGTTGCTTCCGTTCGTTGCTTCTTCCGGTCTTCTTCCTTGTGTGTACTAGTCTTTTCCTAATTAAGCATGGGAGACGAAATCACAAGTACTACTTCTACCAATGCTCCCACTTCTGGTCGATCAAACACTGGGCATCACACTCTCCAGCCTGGCCCCATCAAATTAAATGACCAGAATTTGCTCAAATGGTCCCGAGCATGTCTTCTTACATTCAGGGGACATAACTACTCTGGTCTTCTCACAGGAGCTATACCCAAACCAACCGATCCCACTGCAGCGATTACATGGGATGGGAATGATGCGTTGGTTGTGTCCTTCTTGACTAACTCCATGGAGCCCTCAGTCAGCCCCAATTTTGTTCTCTTCAATTCGGCCAGAGATTTGTGGGATGCTGTTCATCAAACCTACTCCCAGGCAGGGAATTATGCTCAGATTTATGAGATTCGTCGACAGGTTCGCAATACTACTCAAAAGGAGCTGACCCTTACTGTTTACTATTTGGCCCTAACTACTCTCTAGCAACACAGTGAGAGCTCTCTTGTCTTGTGCTGCCAATTTGGGGTGGAATTTGTAACAATTAGATGTCAAGAATGCCTTCTTGAATGGAGATCTAGAAGAAGAAGAAGTCTACATCGATCTTCCCCCTGGATTCTCCTTCTCTTCTGCTACTGGTCATGTCTACAAATTGAAGAAATCCCTATATGCTCTCAAGCAATCCCCTAGAGCTTGGTTTGGTCGATTTCTGAAGGCAATGAAGAAATTTGGATATCTGGATATCACCAAAGCCAGGGTGATCATACTTTGTTTATGAAAAAGGAAGGAACCCAGATCATTGCCCTCATTGTGTATGTAGATGATATAGTAATCACCTGGAACAGTGATGATGGAATATCCCATTTAAAATCTCTACTTGCAATGGAGTTTGAAACTAAGGATTTGGGACCTCTTCGGTATTTTCTTGGGAGTGAAGTGGCAAGGTCTGATAAGGGTTTTTTCATCTCTCAATGAAAATACGTTTTAGACCTCCAAAAGACTGGTATGTTGGGGTGTAAACCTGCTGATTCTCACATTGAGGTTAATCACCAGTTATGCAATGGCATGGGGGATCCTGTTGACAGCGAACAATATCAAACGACTGGTTGGCCGACTGATCTACCTTTCCCACACTCGATTGGATATTGCTTATGCTGTAGGCATTGTTAGTTATATTGGGAGTGACCCAAAATGCCCTGCCCAGATCCCAGCTCGAGCGAGGGAGCGATGCGCTTTGGCTAGTGTGCAATAAGGAATTAAAGTTGCACCTTCGCTCACAAGGCGTCTTTTGGGGATTGGGAAGCACTTGGCCCTACAATTGGTATCAGAGCAGGTGGTCGCAAGTTCGAGTCTCCCCGGTGCCATGGGTGCTCTGTTACTGGGCGTGCATTTGGGGGGGGATTGTTGGGAGTGACCCAAAATGCCCTGCCCAGATCCCGGCTTGGGCGAGGAAGCGATGCGCGCTGGCTGGTGTGCAATAAGGAATTAAAGTTGCACCTTCCCTCACAAGGCGTGTTTTGGGGGATTGGCAAGCGCTTGGTCCTACAAGTTGGTTTCTTCATTATCCTAGAACATTCTATCTTGAAGCTGTTAATAGGATATTGAGGTATTTGAAATCTGCTCTTGGGAAAGGTATTCTTTTCTCCAATAATGGGACTTGTCGCCTAGAAATGTTTACTGATGCTGAGTGGGCAGGGTCCATTGATGATAGGAGATCTACTTCTGGCTACTGTTCTTTTCTTGGTGGCAATCTAGTTACTTGGCGTTGCAAGAAACAATTTGTTGTCTCTCGCTCCAGTGCATAAGCTGAATTCCGCTCTATGGCACAAGGAATTTGTGAACTTATGTGGCTTATGGGAATTTTGAGTGATTTGGGGCTTGGCTCTGAAGATCCATGCACCTCTACTGTGATAACAAGGCTGCCATCAATATTGCTCATAGTCCTGTGTAGTACGATTGCACCAAACATGTAGAGATCGACATGCATTTCGTCAAAGAAAAACTTGAGGATGACGTTATTTGCATTCCCTTTGTTAGTTCGGAAAATCAGTTAGCTGATGTTTTTCGAAGGGCCTTAATTGTATGTTCCATCCCTTGGTCTCCAAGTTGGGCATGTTTGATATATTTGCACCAACTTGTGGGGGAGTGTTGAGAACCATGGGATGGGAATATTCCCTTTTTGTTATTAGGGTTTATTATTTTCTTAGTTTACCTTTTTGCCCTTGGGGTTGTAATGTAATTCTTATTATAAATAAAGAGGTCCTCTGTCATTATTGACATGACACATTATTCCAAAAACTCTGATTCTGAACTAACCTCAACACTAAATTAACTAAAACATCATTTGGTAAGACTACATATCATGGTCTTGATATCCCTTATCACTGTATAATCCCAAAATTTATATCATTTGGTCTTTATAATCTGATGTAAGATCTGTTAATCAAGATTGTTACATCAGATTCCCAAAATATACACTGGTATATAAACAAAAAGATACTGCCATCCCAATAATTTTGATACAAATATTCATTGTCCAATAAGCTCATTTACAAAAATCTCCAAAAGATAGACGTCAAAAGAAAGGCTACATAGCCATCAAAATCTGACTTTCCTTCGAGTCCAAACACGCCTCATTTGATCATCTGTGGGGGAAAAATTTAACGTGGGGGTAAGCTAAAAGCCCAGCAAGTAGAACACGGAAGAATCACAAATAAGTAGGAAAATACAGTCATAATCTTTTAAATTCAAGCATAAACATTTCATGACATAAAACATGATATTTGGAAAGTCATAAATAAATTTAAGAAACATTTGAAAGCATATCTTTAATCAACCTTCAGTTTTGGTCTTTAGAATTAAACTGCTAACTTGTGCACAAAAAGTGAGACATCAGTGTCTATTGCCAGCCAGCCGCCCAATCCAACCCATCGCTTGCGGTCCTACTCGTCATCAAACAGGGCATCTTTCAACATTTGGGAAGGAACAATCGCATCCCATCATCAGACTGGCCCTCCACTAGTGAATGCGGGCAGTTGTGTCTCGTCATCAAACAAGTTCTCCCTCCGACTCCACAGGGCAGTCATACCTTGTCCACCTTTGGGACGGGGTCTTCCCACCGGTTGAGTGGGGCATCTTCCACACCCTCATTGGAAGGCACAGTCGTAAAACATTGTTCCTCATCCAACACCTAACCCCCTGTTGGTTAGGGTTGCAGTTCCGGTCGAGTTAACCATCAATTAAACCTTTTATTTCATTTCCAATACATTTCCTTTCATTTCCATTCATTTCCTTTCATTTCCATTCATTTCCGTCCATTTCAAGATAAGACAGTAGTCCATTTCAGTCCATTTAGGTCTATTGAAGTCCATTTAGGTCCATTAAAGTCCATTTCAGTCCATTGAAGATAAAACAGTTCATTTAGGTATAAAACAGTCCACTTCAAAGTATATAACAGTCCAATAGAGGATTAAACAGTTCACTTTAATTCATTATAGACAAAACAGTCCATTTCCATAAGCACTCTCTTTTCATTCATAAAACCATAGGCCAACATTAAGATAACAATCATAAAAGATGCTTTAAAACATTCTTGACACATCGTTTATAAAAGTATTACGTGAGCATACTTGGTCATTTAAACATAACACCATGCAACATTACAAGAAAAGTTATGTGGTTATACAATAGAGTAACCATGCCATATCCCACTCACCTAAATTTTTTTTTTGGTTTTCTTTTTCTGCCGCCGCATCCAGTAGAGCACCACCACCGATCTCGAGGCTCTGGCCTCACCATGTCAGACATGGTTGACTGAACATGCGCTAACGCATGTCGTACCACGTATGACTGTTACTAACAACCACTGACCACCGCTGCTGTCTACGAGGAACTAAAACTCGGAACTTCACCAGGTTTCGACTTTGGGTAAAACCGAGTTGGCTCGAGATATCTCGAGATCTCGATCATGTTGGTGCATTTTTTTTTTCAACTCGAAACATGGTTTTGGTGGGTTTTAGATCTAGTTTGGGTCTGAAACTTGGTACTCAGCCTATTTTGGGCCATTTAAACACAATGACACTATCAGATTTTGCAAAAACAAAGTCTAAATAGGAGTTTCATTTCGGACCTTAGGTTGGTAGGCGACGACACACTAAAATACCCTATTCTACACATAATTTAGTAATAGAAAGCAATCAAAACATTCAATTAATGTAAAACAACATAAATAAGCATTAGAAATGCTAAAGTGTACAATACATCAATCTGTTTAACAATGTTACAACTATCATCCCATAAAATGTGATTGAATCATGCATTCAGTTCCCACTTGTGCTACATAGTCTTCCCATGTCATAGTGTTCCTGTGGTATTGCACATAGTTTGCTATAGCAGTCATATAAGAGTTGTCAAGGGTATAGAAGAGGTGGTTGCCATGAGGCGTGAGATCCATTGCTACTGTCATATTGAGGCATGTATGGGTGTGGCTGGTTTGCGACTGGGACTATGGGCCCAAAACCTGACCCAGTGCTTTGGTGTAGCTGAATGGTGCCGGCAGCAGCTTCTCGGACGAAATCCAGCTAAAAAATGGTGAAAAATCAATGGCAGCAGCAGTGGAAGCAGCCCCTCGGTCGAGATAGCTTGACTTATCTTGAGTTTTGGCACTTTTATAACGTAAGTTGGGTCGAGATCTGGGTCGACCCAAGATGGTTGAGATCTCGAGTCGACCCGAGATCTTAACGAGATATTGTAGTTTTTAAACTCACAAGCCATCTTGTCTCGACCTCCAGAAAAACCGAGATCTTGCGAGATTTAGTTCCTTGGCCGTCTACCACCACCATCACCATTTGAATCCAATGGCTGCTGTGCCTCCTAGGGCCCTAGCCCTCTTTCCATCGCTCTACCAAGGGATCCACTCCTTCTCGTGATCTTCTAGGGGCCTCCCGTCCTCTGTTAAACCAAATCAGGGGCCTCTTGCCCCTTGCTGTAGACCACCCAGGGTCTCCCGTCTTTGTCGCACGACCTCCAGGGCCTCCCTCCCCTGTCGGCACCATCCCAGATTCCCAGGGCCTCTTGCCCTTTGTCTAAGCCATCCAGGGCCTCCTGTCCCTGTCGCATGACATCCAGGGCCTCGCGTCCCTGTCGCACGACCTCCAGGGCCTCCCGTCCCTGTCGCACGACCTCCAGGGCCTCCTGCCCCTGTTGCGGAGCCAACCAGGGCCTCTGGCCCTTGTTGCCGCCTTTACGGGTTCTTCACCTCTTACAGTTCTTGACCCTGGCCTCTCCCAGGCCCATCAACTTCCTCCTCTATTTCCCTTTCTGCCCCATCCATCTCGATATGTTGTCTTGCTACTCTCGCAAAAATATAGTAGCCTCCACATTGTTACTCATTGCTTTATCTATATGTTTACATTCCATATCAGTTTCTTTATTTTTCTATTATCCCATGGTGGACGATAGTGATGTTAATGACTCTGCGGTTGGGGGTAGTGAGGTTAGTCGTGTTGGACTCGTGGCCATAACCTCTCTCTGAAACCGGGTCCAACCAAGTTGAATGAGACTAACTACCTTGCATGGTCACGGGCATGCCTTTGACTAGTAGTGCCAACTTTGTTCTACTCAACATTGCACAAGAACTATGGGAAGCTGTCCAACAAACTCATGCTCAAACCAATGACTATGCTCAAATCTATGAGCTCCGCCATCAGGTTTGGGAAGCCTCCTAGAAGGATATGTACCTTACCTCTTATTATGCTGCCCTGATTGGACTCTGACAACAGTTGGATTTTTATCATCCTGTCCCCATGGTGTGTACAATTGACATTGCTACCATTCAGAAGGAACGTGAGATGGAGAGAGTCTATGATTTCCTCACCGGCTCAAACCCTGAATATGACCAGATTTGAGTACCAAATCCTGGGATGGGATACGTTCCCTACTCGTCTACATGCATATAAAATTCTACAACACGAGGACTGCCATCTTTCTATGTTGATGCCCCTTACTATGCCTCGTCGCTCTGCTCTGGTTTCTGCACCTGCCTCTAGGGAATCTGTTGCTCCTAAGGCATCTACTGGTACTCGAGAACCCGTTAAATTTGATTATTGTGGCAAGCCTCAGCATACTCGAGAAACATATTGGAAGCTCCATGGTCGCCAAGGTTGGGGGGCATGGTGGGAAACAAGGTTTCACTCGACATCATCCAAATTTGACTGATACCTCCGAAGTTTCATCCACTGGACTGTCTGCACCTGCATTTGGCTCTACAACTCCCTTCTCTTCGAATCAGCTCTTGGCCCTTAGCGCATGACTCAACTGTGGACCTCTTCTGCACCTTCCCCTGCCCCTACTTCCAATCTAGCCCAGTTAAGTATTTTTATGTTACCTCTGGTTCTAGTTCCTCTTGGCTCTTTGACTCTGGGAGTCTGGGGCCTCAAACCACATGACTAGTTCCTTTGACCTTTTCTCCTCTTATCATCCCACATTGGGTAAGGACTCGGTCCGTGTGGCTGGTGGATCTTTATCCTCGATATTTGGTAAAGGTTCCACTCAATGGTCCCCTCATATCTCCTTAAAATCTGTTTTGCACATTCCTAATTTGTGTGCGAATTTACTTTCAATTTATTGCCTCACTGTAGATAGATCTGAATTGGTCTGTATAATTTTAGTCCACCTATTATCTTTTTCAGGACCTGGTGACAAGGGCAACAATTGGATAGGGTAGGGTGCATGAGGGGTTATACTACCTGGATATGGGTCCTCCTCAGTCAGCTCCTCCACTCTCAGCTCATACCCTTCGTGTTGGAAGTTCTCTCCAACTGGTTCATCGTTGGCACCAGCGTCTTGGTCATCCCTCATTTCGCACTTAACAGTTAATATTTCCTTCTTTAATAAAGGATTGTAATTCTGATATTTTTTCGTTGTGATGTTTCTGAGTTGGCCAAACATACTAGAATCTCTTATTCCCCAAGTTTTAATAAAAGTGATGTTCATTTTTCTGTCATTCACTCTGATCTTTAGGGGCCTTCTCGTATTGTTTGTAGAGATGGCTATCGCTGGTTATTTCAGTCATTGATAATTGTGGCCGACTCACTTGGGTTTATCTCTTTTGTAGTAAGTTGGAAGCTTTTGCGTGTTTTAAATCTTTCCATACTATGATTTGGACTCAATTTAATGCCCAAGTATGAGTCCATAGTAGTGATAATGACACCGACTATGTGGATCATTAATGTTGCCACTATCTCGATGAACTGGGCATTCTTTATCAAACCTCATGTGTTTGCACTCCGGAACAAAATGGTATTCCTTAACGGAAGATACATCATCTTCTTGATGTGACTCGTTCTCTCCTTTTTACCATGAACATTCCCAAATACTATTGGGTTGATGCTGTTCTCACAGCTGCTTTTCTCTTCAACTGGGTTCCCTCCAGTGTCCTAGACTTCAAAACCCCTATTAGCCTTCTACATGATCCCTCCATAGCCTCTTCTGTCCTTCCTCGGGTCTTTGATGTGTCTATTTTGCCCATAACTCTTTCCCTTCCAACTACAAGCTTGATCCCAGGATCTTCAAATGCATATTCCTTGGGTAGTCAGGCTCTCATAAAGGCTATAAATGCTATCACCCTCCTTGTCGTCTTTTTGTGGATGTAACCTTCGAAGAAACTGAGCCTTACCATCAATCACCTCTTGAGGGGGAGCATCTCGAAATATTACTTGAGGTTCCTTTGAGACCCATTGTTGACATTGTAAGCATTGAGGGGGAGAGATCTGTTGAACCTTCAAGTGATGCCAATGCTTACAGTTGTTTCTCAGTTAAAGGATCCCATCACATATTCCCGGCGAAAAAAGCAACAAGGAAAAGCGCCCGTGGTCAACAACCTACCATGTTCAACGACACCTCTTGATCTTGATTTGCTTCCCTCACCTCAGCCAGGTAACTCCTCTACACCATCTGGCCTTGATGTTCCTGTTGCTATTCAAAAAGGAGTAAGAGCATGTACCCAACACCTCATTTCTAACTTTATTTCCTATGAGTCCTTATCCCCATCCTATCGGGTATTTGTTTCCTCCATATCTTCTGTTTCTACTTTGCAGGGATGGAAAGATGCTATAGCTGATCCTAAGTGGGAGGTTGCTATGTTAGAGGAGATGTACGTGTTTAAGAAAAACGACACGTGGGAACTTGTTCCGCATCCTCATGGGAAGAAGTTTGTAGGGTGCAAGTGGGTATAGTATAACATAAAGCTGATGAACCTGTTGAACGATATAAAGCAAGGTTGGTTGCTAAAGGGTTCACTCAGACAAATGGCGTCGACTACCAAGACAAGTTCTTCCCTATGCTGCGAATTTGGGTTGGAATCTCCAACAGCTGGATGTCAAAAATGCGTTCTTGGATGGGGATCTTGAAGAAGTCTACTTCGACATACCTCCAAGGTTTAAAACTACCTCTACAGTAGGGAAGGTGTGCAGACTAAAGAAATCTCTCTATGGCCTAAAACAATCCCCACGAGCCTGGTTTGGGCGATTCCTAAAGGCTATGTTGAACTTTGGGATCAAGTAAAGCCAGGCAGATCACACTTTGTTCGCCAAGCTTTGAAAAGGAAAGGTTACAACCCTCATTGTATATATGTTGACGATATTGTTGTGATTGATAGTGATGAAGATGAGATCACCAAAATAAAAACTCAACTGGCACAAGAGTTTGAGATTCAAGATTTGAGACTACTTCGATACTTCCTGGGAATTGAGGTTGCACGTTCCAACGAGGGCATCTTTATTTCTCAGAGGAAGTTTGTCCTAGACCTTCTCAGTGAAACTAGAATGTTGTGATGCAAACCAGCATAGTCTCCCTTTGAAGTCAATCATCATCTGAGCAGCACCGGGGATGATCCAATCGACAAGGAGATTTATTATAGACTGGTGGGCAGGTTGATCTACCTCTCTCCCATACTCGGCCAGACGTAGCCTACACAGTTGGAATTGTCAGCCGATTCTTACATGATCCTCGTACCATGCACCTTGAGGTCGCGTACCGGATCTTGAGATACTTGAAATTAGCCCCTGACAAAGGCCTTTTATTCTCCAACAACAATAATCATTAGTTGGAATCCTTTACAGATGCTGATTGGGCTGGCTCTATTGATGACTGACGCTCTACTTCTAGGTATTGCTCCTTCCATGGAGCTAACTTGGTTACCTGGAGAAGCAAGAAACAAGCTATTGCATCCTGATCCAGTGCAGAGGCCAAGTATCGAGAATGGTTGAAGGAGTCTGCAAACTAGTCTGGCTCAAGGTATTGTTAGGAGATTTAGGCTTAGCTGTTGCTACACCTATGCGCTTATATTGTGACAACAAAGCAGCAATCAGCTTAGCACATAATCTGGTTCAATATGACAGAACCAAGCACATCGAAATCGACAGGCACTTCATCAAAGAGAAACTGGAACAAGGCACCATTTGCTTCCCTTTTGTCACCACAGCTATTCAATTAGCTGATGTGATGCAGGGACATCGGCAGCCCCTGCCAAACCCAGTCCAGGCCCAGTCATGCACCCCACTAGGTACCAGCTTAGGTCCAGGCCCAGGCCTCGGCCTCCTTGGCCCCTTGATTGAGCCTGCAGCCCAGGAGAACCAGACCAAGCCCAAGCTTTGCATGTTCTGGCCAGGCCTAGCCTGCGTGCAGCTTTTGTAATGGCCAATGTGTGGCCCAGTTTTTATTTAGTCTCTTATTTTTATGTCTTTTCATATATCTAGGTAGTTAAGTGTCTTTTAATTTTCCTAGTTATTAGTTAAGTGTCTTTTCATATTCCTAGATAGAGTTAATGAGATTGTTTTAAGTTCCTAGGTGTAATGTAGGACAGGAATGAAGACTCAACCAGTCCCAAAACAGGATCTGAAATCGGGGGGGGGGGGGGTGTGACGCTAAAAGAATTAAACAAAATTCAGTAGAGCAGCAGGTTTCCCCTCTGCAGATTTCACTAAAAGGATAGGAATACTGATTTTGGGCAGAATTGGAGAGAAATCCAATAGCAGCCAATCTGCTGGGCAGATGAGGTTGAAACTTGGATCGAGTGGGGGTCTCGGAGGGGGAGAAGGTGTGCTCAAAAGATGGGACAAAGGTGATGGTTGGATTGAGCAGGGGAAGGATGTAATGGAATTAAAAGGTTAGGCTGAAAATAGAAAGTAACCTGAGAACAGTAGATTGGGCAGCAGCAGAGCAGCTTGGTTGAAGGGATGAGGCTTCTAATGGCCTGAGAACTTGAAGGGGATGAAGAACAGAAACTGGAAGAGACCTCCTGGGCTTCCCACCGCAAAGAGTCAGCTAGATCATACACTAGCTCCTTGTCCAAGGATCAAACACCAAGGGAATACTTCAGTAGAAGCAGCCAGCTTGACAGCAATATTGAATAGCAAAATCGTAGCCTAGTATGGCCTCTTGGGTTGCTTTTATATGCTATTAGAAAGGAGCAGCAGGGTCCAAAATTAGAAAATTTAAAAAATAGAAAGTTTCCAATTTGGTCCCTCTTTGCTTGGAGTACAAGACAATCAGCTCTAAACTGATGTGAGCTAATTGTTGACAGCTACTAATTATAAAAATAGAAGCTAACTACTAAAAATGAAATTAGAAAATAAATATCCTAGACTATTAACTTAGCCCACATGGCTGACCATAACTTAAACTGGACCAATTGAACCAACCGGTTCACTGGTTTATTACAAGACTCAATAAAAACATAATAACCCAACAGAACAGCACTGTTCACGTTAACAGTGTTACACCAGCAGTAGTTGAGACTCAAAATCGTGGCTGGCTACCAAGGTAGGCAGCAGCCGCCTTCTTTTTTCCTTCCTTGAGTACACCCTTGGTTCTGCATCAAGGCGCCTTTTAAATTTCCTGGTTAGAAGTTAGAAGTTAGAAGTTTGAACATTGTAGCTAGTTTATTTAATGTTTATTGGGTTTATTTTCTAGGTGTGGGGAAGCTCAAAAGTCCTATTGTACGCTCAATGTATCTAGAGGCTTTAGCCTCCACATTTTCTTTATAAATGCAAAACGTAGAGAGGGTTATCATAACCTCCAAAATTTTCAAAAAAAAAAAAGAATTGCTCTCTTTGTGAGACTTTGCTATGGATCTCAGCATTCACATCCAGGGTGTATCTCCTTGGTGTTGGTCTAGGTGGGACTCCTATGGCTGGTAGACTGGTGGGACTCCAGTTCTACATCTATCTATCCATCTTCATCATCTCCACCACCAACCTTCATCGTTCCTGCCCTTTTCATCATTAACAGTCGATCCTGGTAGCAGCCATGCAGGGCCATTGGCAGCCCCTGCCAAGCCCAGCCCAGGCCCCCGTCAAGCACCCCACAAGGTACCAGCTTAGGCCTAGGCCTAGGCCTCCTTGGCCCCCTGATTGAGCCTGCAGCCCAGGAGAACCAGACCAAGCCCAGGCTTTGCGTGGTCCGGCCAGGTCTAGCCTGCGTGCAGCTTTTGTAATGGCCAATCTGTTGCCCAATTTTTATGTCTTTTCATATATTTAGGTAGTTAAGTGTCTTCTAATTTTCCTAGTTACTAGTTAAGTGTCTTTTTGTATTCCTAGATAGAGTTAATGAGATTGTTTATAGTTTCTAGGTGCCTTTTAAATTTCCTAGTTAGAAGTTTGAAAATTGTAGCAAGTTTATTTAATGTTTTATTGGGTTTATTTTCTAGGTGTGGGGAAACTCAAAAGTCCTTTTGTACTCTCTATGTATCTAGAAGCTTTAGCCTCCATATTTTCTCTATAAATGCAAAAGGAGGGTTCTCATAACCTCCAGAATTTAAAAAAAGAAAAAAAAGAAAAAAAAGAATTTCTCTCTTTTTGAGACTTTAATGTGGATCTCAGCGTTTACATCTAGGGTGGTGGCCTAGGTGGGTCTCCTACGGCTGGTAGACTGGTGGGACTCCAGTTCTACATCTATCTATCCATCTTCATCATCAGCACCACCAACCTTCATCATTCCTGCCCATTTCATCATCACCAGATTCGATCTTGGTAGCAGCCAGTTTTTGGTCTGCATCATGATGTCTTTACGAAAGGCCTTCATTGTAAAGTGTTTCACCCTTTTGAGTGCAAGTTGGGCATGCGAGATATATATGCTCCAACTTGAGGGGGAGTGTTAATGTGTGTAGTGTGTCCAGGCTCAATGTATTGTCCATGTTTGTTGTACCTTGTGTGTGCTAAGATGAAGCTGAGTCATCTCCACCTAGGATACCTTATTTGTTTCCCTAATGCAGTCTATAAATAAAGTGGGCCTATGTCCTCTAGAGACATGCCAAATATTCTGATCCCACTCTGATATTCAACTGAATTCTAGCAACACTTGGGCCAAATAAATGGCTAAACTCTCTAAATAAACTTAACTTGAGCTTATATAAGCACATACCTTGCCACCTCATGCTCTAGCCTTAGGACACCTCCTTCTTTCTTTACCAACACCTAGCTAACCCAAACGACACTTGTTTCTCTTCTCATGCCACCTCTTACTTAGCCTACCACCATGTGGCATGGTCTATAGCAAAGCTTTGAGCGGCCCATGCCACCTACTCTTCAGCTACCTCATGCCTACTTAAACTAACATATGATGATCCTATTCTAGGTGTCAACACCACATCAAAGACTACCATCTCCACTAACTTTCCTTGTTAAAACTTGTAGAAAACCTAGGACCTGTAACCAATAACCTTATAGAGGAGAAAAGAGAGAAGAAAGAAGAGGAGAAGAGTAACTGCAAGGGGAGGAGCTGTATGTCTTGTGTTGCTTCCTCCCTCAAGTATCTTATTTATAATAAAACCATTACAATCATAAAAGGAAAAGGAAACTAAACCTAATCTAAAATAGGTAACTAACTTAGACTAGGAAACTGACTCGTAACTCCTAACAATTAAAGACATAAAACAATAAAGGAAACCATAATGGACTCAACCACAATAGGGACACTCCCCTATCGTGGTACACTTCTCAACACTCCCCTCAGTGAGTATACGAGATATTAAAAGAAAGGCTCCACTTGGACTAAAAAGTATAGAAAATCAAACTCAACACCGAGTCTTGAATAGTGGTTGTAGACTTCAGTGACCACAGAGGAAACTCTAATAAAATCAATAGAAATATCAGCCCAAGCACTGGACGATAGATAACATCAACTACGATCCAAAAACAGCAGATAGGTAACAATGACAGATGTTCTCCAATAATTGCGGAACTTGATTGCTAATAAGAGAAGACGCGATCTTCAATATAAGGAAAGAACTCGATCTTCAAAGTAAGAATCAATTCTATCGCACAAAGTGGAATTTTCCTGTCAATCTTCAAAAAACACCATAGCATGCTTAAAAGATGGAGGGCAGCAACTTCGGAGTTTCCCTTCAAAAGTAAAGTAAAAATCTTCACTGAAATATTCTTGAAAAGATAAGACTCTCCAATTGAGAAAAGTAAGACTCTCTAGACTCTCCAATTGATGACTTGTGCAGAGCAGATATGCAAATAATAATATCCAATTCTAATCTCCCCCTCATGTGTAGCAGTACACGTGAACAAATAACGGACAATAATCAACATCTCAAAGCACGAGCATCATTAAAAAATTTCATAAACAAGAGCACCGCAAATAACAACCGTTGATATAATCCCAATATATATCAGTTTCTAACCTCCCCTCACTGGGGCCAACAACCACCATGCAAGGTCCAACCTTCAAAGAAGTACAAATCCCACATGTGTTCGGCGCCCACCTGGGCAACTGTACTTCAAGAATTTTAAAGAAATGTCGGAATTAAAAGGGCAATGGCAGTTTGGTATATGACCAGTATCTCAATAATTTCCAATCTCCCCCCCTCAAAACAAACTCCAACCTCAATATCATTTAAGTACCAATTTGCCAAAAAACAAATTGATGTGATCTGGGCCCACAAAAGCAATAATATGGCATATATGTATACCCAATGGCAATTTTGTAATATCATCACGCAATCTCCAATTGATGTGGAACCCAGGTCAAAATACCCAATTTCGTTCGGGATGGACCCATCCAAGTATACAATAGGAATAACAAGAGGTAATGGCAAAACTGTAATTTAAGTGAAATCCATATATATGCATAAGCAAGGCCAAATTTAAGGGAGGAGTGGCAATCTGGTAATAAACCAGAATTTGCAAGGGGGCTATGGGTAATTGAAGAAGTAGTGGGACATAATGGGAATTAATTTATAGATTTAGGACTAACTTGGAAGAAAACAAATTAAGGATAGAAGGGGTTATTGACATTATGGAAGGGTAAAATTGGAAAGTGGGGTAATAAAAGTATAAAAAAGAAAATTCTTGGAAAGGGGAAGTTGAAGAGGTCGTCTCCTACCTCTAGCACAAACCAGAGACGGAAAACCCAACCGGTTTCTGAAGGAAAGAACTCCTTTGGGGATGCTCTGTTTATCCTAGGGTTTTAACGATAAGTAGGTGATGGAAATACCTCGGATTGCACCCAAACGAGCTCCAATCGACCACCTGATTCTCGAGATTCAAGGACCTGGAGCTGCAGCAGGTAGAAGTTGCGCAGTTCGATTGCAAGCTTCGATTCTCACAACTAAAGGAAAGTTTCGAAGGAAATCTTAAACTTGAGCCGTCTATGGGCAGGAGTTACGAGTCAATTTCCTAGTCTAAGTTAAAGTGCATGGGGGATGTACCTGCTTGATGACGGTCGCTTCTCTCCACCACCATTGTCTTCTCCGCTACACCAGAACTCCATGGTCTCTTCTGAACTCTACCAGTGGCACTCTAGGTTAGGTCACCCCCCTTTAGGAATTTTAGGTCATTTATTTCTTAGTTTGGTCACCCTTCGTACTAAGGATGACTTTTTTTGTGAGGCTTGTGTTCTGGCCAAACAGGCACGTTCAACTTATCAAATTTCAAATAAAAGGAGTTCTTCTTGTTTTTCAATTGGTGCATTCTGATGTTTGGGGCACTAGTCGTAAAACATCTATTTCTAGTCATCGTTGGTTTGACTCTTTCATTGATTTTCATTCTAGGAACACCTGGGTGTATCTTTTACACAAAAAAATCAGGTTTTCTCATGTTTTCAGCATTTTCATAAAATGACTCAAACTCAGTTCTAGGCTACTTTCAAAGTATTGAGAAGTGATAATGGAACAGAGTATACAGAATCGCAATTTCAAAAATATTTGGCTGATTATGGCATCATTCATCAAACTAGTTGTGTTGATACCCCTGCCCAGAATGGTGGGGCAGAAAGGAAAAATCGTCACTTGTTAGAGATGGCCAGGGCTTTAATATTTACAAGGAATGCCCCATCTCAATATTGGGGGGATGCGGTTCTCACTGCGGCCTATCTCATCAATAGGCTACCCTCTCGGGTTCTTAACTCTCGTAGACCCTCTGATGTTTTAATGGAAAATTCCTCATTTATTGTGCCTCCCAAGGTGTTTGGTTGTGTGTGTTATGCTAGGGATATTAGATCTCCTGGCAAACTTGAACCTTGGGGGCTCTGTTGTATTATCTTGGGTTATTCTCCAACCCAGAAAGGTTATTAGTGTTACCATCCCCCTTCCCGACGTACTATGGTTAGTATATATGTTATTTTCCATGAGTCCCTTTCTTATTATTCTTTGCCACATCTTCAGGGGGAGAGTTCTGATGAAGATGTGTCTTTTGAGATTCCTCTACTTCAGGTTCCTCTAGCTGTTGCCCAGCCTTCTTTACCACCCACGGTTGCTGTCTAGCCTCCTTTGGATGTTGCCCATCCTACTTTGGTTAATGCCCAACATCCTCTGACTGTTCCTCCCTCACCTGATGGGAATCCTTTACAGGGGGAGACCATAGAAAATAGTGTTGTTAATGTTCCCATCCAGGGGGAGCTGACTCCAGTCCAGAGAACTATTGGTGAATTTCATAAGAGAATTGACAACTCCAACATACTCACCTATAGAAGGGGCAGATCCAACAGAGGACAGCTACAACCCACTATAGCACCAGTATCCATCCAATTGCCGGCTCCAGACCCGGATCCTTCATCTCCTGGTAATCCCTTTTCTTCCGACCTACCTATTGCTCATTGCAAAGGTACTAGGACTTGCACTTTACATCCCATATCTCGTTTTGTTTCTTATAGCTCTCTTTCTCCTTCTTTTCGTGCTTTTGTATCTTCTCTTTCTTCTGTCTCGATTCCTAAAAATTGGCAGAAAGCATCTACAGATGGAAAGTGGAAGGCAGCAATGTTGGAAGAAATGAGAGCACTACACAAAAATAATACTTGGGAATTGGGATCTTGTGACTCTTCCTCCAAGGGAAAAACCAGTGGGATGTAAATGGGTCATCGTGGTCAAATAGAAAGGCTAATGGTTTTGTAGATCGGTATAAGGCACGTCTGGTTGCAAACGGGTTCACTCAGACTTATGGAGTTGACTATCAGGAGACCTTTGCACCAGTGGCAAAACTCAACACTATCAGGGTGTTATTATCTTGTGCTGCAAATCTTGGGTGAGATCTTCAGCAGTTAGATGTAAAGAATGCCTTCCTCCATAGGGAGCTTGAGGAGGAGGTATATATGGACATTCCACCAGGCTTTTCTGATGACAAGACTAGGGGTAGGGTCTGTAAATTGAAGCGTGCTCTTTATAGGTTGAAGCAGTCACCTAGGGCCTGGTTTGGCAGATTTCATAAGGCTATACGGCTCCTCCCCTTGCAGTTACTCTTCTCCTCTTCTTTCTTCTCTCTTTTCTCCTCTATAAGGTTATTGGTTACAGGTCCTAGCAATGTGGGACTAAGCCACATACACGAAACAAATAAAACAACAAAGGGAAAAGGTCCAGAATACCCCCATGGTATTCTGGCCCATATATCTAACACTCACCCTCAAGTTGGAGCATATATATTATGCATGCCCAACTTGACTAAGATAGGATGAAACAGCTTGCTACTCAGTCCCTTAGTGAACACATCAGCCAGTTGATCAATAAACTTCACAAAGGGGACGCAAATGAGGCCGGCTTCAAGCGTCTCCTTAATGAAATGTCGGTCAACCTCCACGTGTTTAGTACGATCTGCTGGACAGGGTTATGAGCAATGCTAATGGTAGCTTTATTGTGAGATGGGAAGATGGACAACACTACTGATATCCTGCAATAACCCTCTAAGCCACAGAAGTTCACAAATTCCTTGTGCCATCGCATGAAACGCGGTTTCAGCACTGGACCTTGCCACAACATTCTGCTTTTTCTACGCCATTTGACAAGTTTCCCACCCACAAACGAACAATAGTTAGAGATAGATTTCTTGTCAATAGAACCAGCCCAATTGGCATCAGTATAAGCTTCAATCTTAAGGTGAACATTGGGAGATAGAAGGATTCCCTTTCCTGGAGTAGACTTCAAATACCTCAAAATACGACAAACCGCATCCATATGAGAGGCATAGGGATCATGCATGAACTGGCTCACCAAACTTACAGCAACTGCAATGTCAGGTCGTGTGTGAGAAAGGTAGATTAGTTTGCCCACTAACCGATATAACCCTTGTCAATGAGGCTCACCCTCTTTCTCCCTAAGTTTTGTAGTAGCGTCCATAGGAGTATCTGAAGGATGACAACCTAGCAGCCCTGTCTCAGTCAATAAATCAAGGACATATTTTCTTTGAGAAAGAAAGATGCCCTTTGAAGATCGAGCAACTTCTATTCCTAGAAAATATTTTAGAGGGCCAAGATCTTTGACCTCAAACTCACGACCAAGGAGGAGCTTCAAATCCTTGATAGCATCACCATCATTACCAGTGACCACAATATCATCCACATAGACTATGAGAAGAGTAATCTTGTCACCAACACGTCTGATAAAGAGCACGCTTCAATTTACAGACCCTACCCTTAGTCCTGTCATCAGAGAAGCCTGGTGGAATGTCCATATATACCTCCTCCTCAAGCTCCCTATGGAGGAAGGCATTCTTTACATCTAACTGCTGAAGATCTCACCCAAGATTTGCAGCACAAGATAATATAACACCCTGATAGTGTTGAGTTTTGCCACTGGTGCAAAGGTCTCCTGATAGTCAACTCCATAAGTCTGAGTGAACCCGTTTGCAACCAGACGTGTCTTATACCGATCTACAAAACCATTAGCCTTTCTATTTGACCACGATGACCCATTTACATCCCATTGGTTTTTCCCTTGGAGGAAGAGTCACAAGATCCCAATTCCCAAGTATTATTTTTGTGTAGTGCTCTCATTTCTTCCAACATTGCTGCCTTCCACTTTCCATCTGTAGATGCTTTCTGCCAATTTTTAGGAATCGAGACAGAAGAAAGAGAAGATACAAAAGCACAAAAAGAAGGAGAAAGAGAGCTATAAGAAACAAAACGAGATATGGGATGTAATGTGCAAGTCCTAGTACCTTTGCGATGAGCAATAGGTAGGTCGGAAGAAGAGGGATTACCAGGAGATGAAGGATCCGGGTCTGGAGCCGGCAATTGGATGGATACTGGTGCTATAGTGGGTTGTAGCTGTCCTCTGTTGGATCTGCCCCTTCTATAGGTGAGTATGTTGGAGTTGTCAATTCTCTTATGAAATTCACCAATAGTTCTCTGGACTGGAGTCAGCTCCCCCTGGATGGGAACATTAACAACACTATTTTCTATGGTCTCCCCTGTAAAGGATTCCCATCAGGTGAGGGAGGAACAGTCAGAGGATGTTGGGCATTAACCAAAGTAGGATGGGCAACATCCAAAGGAGGCTAGACAGCAACCGTGGGTGGTAAAGAAGGCTGGGCAACAGCTAGAGGAACCTGAAGTAGAGGAATCTCAAAAGACACATCTTCATCAGAACTCTCCCCCTGAAGATGTGGCAAAGAATAATAAGAAAGGGATTCATGGAAAATAACATATATACTAACCATGGTACGTCGGGAAGGGGGATGGTAACACTTATAACCTTTCTGGGTTGGAGAATAACCCAAGATAATACAACAGAGCCCCCAAGGTTCAAGTTTGCCTGGAGATCTAATATCCCTAGCATAACACACACAACCAAACACCTTGGGAGGCACAATAAATGAGGAATTTTCCATTAAAACATTAGAGGGGCTACGAGAGTTAAGAACCCGAGAGGGTAGCCTATTGATGAGATAGGCCGCAGTGAGAACCGCATCCTCCCAATATTGAGATGGGGCATTCCTTGCAAATATTAAAGCCCTGGCCATCTTTAACAAGTGACGATTTTTCCTTTCTGCCCCACCATTCTGGGCAGGGGTATCAACACAACTAGTTTGATGAATGATGCCATGATCAGCCAAATATTTTTGAAATTGCGATTCTGTATACTCTGTTCCATTATCACTTCTCAATACTTTGAAAGTAGCCTAGAACTGAGTTTGAGTCATTTTATGAAAATGCTGAAAACATGAGAAAACCTGATTTTTTTGTGTAAAAGATACACCCAGGTGTTCCTAGAATGAAAATCAATGAAAGAGTCAAAACAACGATGACTAGAAATAGATGTTTTACGACTAGTGCCCCAAACATCAGAATGCACCAATTGAAAAACAAGAAGAACTCCTTTTATTTGAAATTGGATAAGTTGAACGTGCCTGTTTGGCCAGAACACAAGCCTCACAAAAAAAGTCATCCTTAATACGAAGGGTGACCAAACTAGGAAATAAATGACCTAAAATTCCTAAAGGGGGGTGACCTAACCTAGAGTGCCACTGGTAGAGTTCAGAAGAGACCATGGAGTTCTGGTGTAGCGGAGAAGGCAATGGTGGTGGAGAGAAGCGACCGTCATCAAGCAGGTACATCCCCCGTGCACTTTACCCAATCCAATCGTCTTCCCAGATTCTAGATCCTGAAACACACAATGAGAAGGAAAGAAAGTTACTTTGCTGTTAAGATCACGAGTAATACTACTAATGGAAAGAAGGCTAGTAGTAAAGTTAGTAATGTGCAAAACAGAAGACAAGGGAAGAGAGGAAGTACAGTTGATGATTCCTTTTCCCGATATGGAAGAAAGGGAACCATCAGCCACCTTGACCTTGTCTTTCCCAGAAGTGGGAGAATATCTGTGAAACAAACTAGAGGAACTGGTCATATGATCTGTAGCTCCAGAATCTATGATCCAAGGATGGGAAGCTACAGAAGCGCAATGACCTTCAAATGGAATACCTGATCGGGCAAAGTGTGAACCTGAAGGAGCAGAAGAACTGGTAGCAGCAACAGCAGAAGTCCTTAGCATACGTAGGAGCGCCTGTAGATCATCCTGGGATAGACCAGTGTCAGTAGCAGGGGCTGCAGTAACAATCTCAGTCTGATGGGCCTTGGTCTTTGTCTTTGTCTTTGTCTTGGTAGCCTTTTTAGCTTCAAAGTCAGCCGGCCCATGAAGTTTTTAGCACTTCTCTTTGGTGTGATAGGGTTTGTGATAGTGCTCACAAACAACAGTCCCTGTAGTAGAAGCACCAAAAGAAGCAGTGCCACTAGGTGCAGGAGTGGCGGGGGAGTAGCCTTGAGAGCTGATCTGTCAGTAATAGGAGGGTGCAACATGGCAGCCCTACGGTTCTCCTCAGAGGACACCAAGGCATAAGATTGTTCAAGTGTGGGAAAAGGTTAATGGCCCAACACTTGAACACGAATCTGATCATACTCCACATTTAAGCCAGCCAAAAAATCATATACCCTGATCTTGTCCACATGCTTCTTATAGGAAGCAATATTAGCAACTGTAGTCGGGTGAAAGTCAGAGAAGTGGTCCAATTGATGCCACAGACTGCGTAGAGTAGCATAGTACTTCGAAACTGAAAGTTCACCTTGAGTGGTATGAAGGACCTTCTTCCTAAGTTCACATACCTGGACATCATTGCCAAGCTACCCGTAGGTTTCCTTGCAAGCAGCCCAAATTTGTGCAGCTGTGTCTAGAAGAAGAAAATTATGCTGCAATTCTGAAGTCATAGAGCCAATCAAGTAGGACATGAGAACACCATTATTGGCAAGCCACCTTTCCTGAGCAGGTCCTTGTTCAATAGGCATAACACTAGTGCCATTAATATGGCTGGTGAGACCATGGCCAGCAATGGCAAATGAGGCAGATCTGGACCATAAAAGGCAATTTGAGCTATCAAGTTTAATAGGATTTGGTGGAAAATTATGGTAGTCTGTCTTGTTGTGGCCATCATGAAGTGGCTGATCCGAAGTAGCTGAAGAATTAGAAGAATCACCCATACTGGCGGCAAAGAAGCCCAATAACATCTTCTAGTTTAGGGCTGATTAACTCTCCAAAAATCAGAAACAGCAGCAAAGGAAGAACCCTATATTGATATTGTCAGGGTTTTGAAAAAACCCTGAATTGCTGAAATCGATGAAGGGAATAAAGAGTCACAAAATCTGCAGAAAAAAGGCTTGAACTGAAGTCGAGGGAACCTCTATAATGGAAGAAAGAACCTGCAAAAATTCAGAACCAATGGGCAGCAGCAACCCCAAGATCGATAGGTGTCAAGGTTTTGAAAAAAACCCTTTGATGGTGGAATCGATCTCAAAGAAGTCTTCAAATCTGTGAGATAAGAACTGAACCAATAAAAGAGCAATCCTGCTGCAGGTTGTGGTCTTCAAAGAGAGGAGTTGATTCCTTGTAGATGTTGTAGAAGCAATCTCCAAAAAAATTGAAGATCCAAATATCGCAGGCAGTCTTGGCTGGTTCCTATCAAGCAGAATTATGGAGCATTAATGAGGAAATGGAGGCAGCAACTGGATCGCATGATCACCTCATCAGTGCTGCCCTATATGGGAATGGAGAACAAAGGAGAAGAGAGAGAGAAGAAAAAGAAGAAAAAGAAGAAGAAGAAGAAACACTGAAATTCGAAGGGGGTTGGTCCCTAATTCGAAATCTGCTTTGATACCATGTACAGAGATTTAAATTAGGGTAAGGTTTGGATGATCAATTCATCCCAAGCACATCTATATTTATAATCATAATGAAAACAATAAAATAATTAAATGAGGAATGTGGGACTAAACCACATACAAGAAAATAAAATAACAAATGGAAAAGGTCCAGAATACCCCCACGGTATTCTGGCCCATATATCTGACATTTACCCGAAAGTGCTTACATACCTCAATTCCCACTTGACGTCCGAAACCGTATCACTCTAGAAACTTACCTGTCAAAAGTCCATAATTATAGGTTAATGCCTAAGAATTGTGCGGTATCACATAGATGTTGTTCATTCCGACAGTTGGATAGTCTAGGTTGGCCACATGTCAAATTTCAGAATCTAATTCAATCAAATACCCCATGTATTTCCATGCATGTGTACCAGTATTTCTCTCTCCTCGCTTTCTCTTCCCCTTTTTTCTGTCTTTATTCTCTCATCCCTGCTTCACCACCACCAGATCTATTTACTTAATTTGCATTTGATAATCAGTGCAGGAAAAACTCTTCAATGCTGCGGCAGTAAAAGCAGATCTGCATGGAGAGGAACTTTCAATAGACATGCTGCAGAAAACTAAGAATAAAAAAAAATAGAAGGAAGGTGGAGATGGAGATCAATTGGAAGAAAATATAGGGGAGAAAAGGGAGACTGCTAGCAATGGTGCTGTAGGAATGAAGGGTGAGGGACAGATTGCAGGTAAATAGGAAGAAAGGGAAAAAAAGGGATGGGAGGGGAGGGGGGGGGGGGAGGGGAGGAGATGAGAGCCAACCAAATCTTCAAACAAAATTCCCAAATTCTACTCCAGTCGATGGGGGTTTTTGTTTATGTTGATATTCTAGGGGTACTCTGGTCTTTCTAGGTTTTCTAGTCTTTCTAGTCTTTATTCTTTACTATGTAAGGCTGCAGTAAGTACAGGGGTATTATTGTCCCCCTGCATATTTTGACTTAAATATATATATATAATAGGAAGGGACCCGCGGCAATAGTTAATAATTCTAGCCGCGGGCAGCCTCCCTCGATATTCTGTTTACTGTCTTGTCTTCTCTCTCTCTTGGTCTTGCCTTGGTTTGGTTGCAGGTTTCTGGTCTTGTAACATGGTATCAGAGCTATTGTAATCAAATCAGGGTTTTCTCTTCGTCCCTTCTGCTGATTTTTTTTTTAAAATCCTGTGGTGTGCAGCCGCCTATTGCTGCCTCTACTATGACTTAAGCCTCCTTCTCTCATCATTAGAGGACTCTACTATTGTCTACAAGTTTTTTTTTTCAAGTTGCTGAGTTGCTGATTATGGAAGATTCAGTCGATTTCCCTCACTTCTGCTAAAATCGAATATTAGGGTTTTGCTTGAGATTGATTTTTTTTTTGGAGAACCACTCTCTTGCGATTTTTATTTGGAATGGCTGATTATTTTGGTGCATTGGATTTCTTCTGCATTGTTGCTGCCATTGGTTGTTAGCCTTTACCTATTTATGCTTTTTCACGAAGTATTCCTACCTACTGCTGCTCGATTTTTTTATTGTGACCTGCTGCTCTTTTTTTTTTTTTAATGGTGATCTGCTGATTTACTTCTTCTGGGAAGTATACCCTATTGCTGGTTCTTCTCTCCAGCCCTGTGTTGGCTCCATATGGGGTTCTACTTGCTTCTACTATTGAATTTCCTCTTCCCATATCGATTTTTATTTCGGTCTCTGAAACCCTGACAAGGTGATTGATTTTTTTTTTTTTTGGTGTTGGTTCTGTCTGTTGCTGCTGCTTCTGTGCATAGTATTTTGCTACTAGTTCTATTTGCTTGTGGTATTTTGGTTATTATTCCTGCTGCCTTCCTTTGCCGCTCTTCATTATGGCTGAGATGAAGACCACTGCTCCTCTTACGGATAATGTGAATGTTACCATTACCTCTATCAAACTCAGAGGAAGTTCTAACTATTTACTGTGGGCTCAAGCTGTGAAGGTTTACATATGGCAAAGGATAAGTTCAAATATATTACATCTGATCACCTTACCTCTGACGATAAAGATTATGGTGAGTGGATGAAGGAAACTGCAATCACACTTATTTTGTTATGGAACAGTACGGAGCCCTACGTTGCTGTTATTGTCATGTTTCACACTATTGTTAAGGGTGTGTGGGACAACTTGAAGGACATTTATTCTCAGGAGAAGAATATGACTCGTAAATATGACCTCTATGAGAAGTTATTTCAACTTCAACAGTCTGACAAGTCTCTCCAGGATTATTATAATGCCTTTAAGGGTGTGGTTGAAGAGTTGAATGTTTTTTAACCTCTCACTACTTATATTGAGAAGCTCAAGGCCTAACGTAATGAATTTTTTGTTTCTAATTTTTTTCCTGGTTTGATTCTGATCTGAAGACTGAAGGGTCACATACTGTTGAGACAATCCCTAGTCTTGGTGATGCTTATTCTTGCCTACAGCGTATTGTCTTCCCTGTGAAATTTAACTCCTCCTTGAAGGACGGCTCTGCTTTTACTGTTGGTCTTGGCCGTGGGACAAGGGGCGGATGTAGGGCTGGTGGTCGTGGTTTTGGTGCACGGGGCTCTGGTGGACAGCATACCGATCGTTCGTCTAGGCAATGTACTTATTGTGGCAAGCCTAATCACACAATTGAGACTTGTTGGGCCAAGCATGGCAAGCCAAAATGGGCAAACCAGTTAGCCAATCATGCAGTTTTTTATGGTGGTTTTGGTATAGTGACTTCTAGTGATACTATACTCGGTATTTCCTCCGATGGCTCATCTACCAATCGTGATGATATTTCCCAGATCCTACGGTGTTTACAGAGTCTTGAGACATCCACTCATTCATCTACTAGGGCTTCAACTTCCTCTACTATCTTAGCTCATGAAGGTACACTTGCTCCTCTTACCACTACCTCTACTCCCTGGATCATTGATTCCTGGGTATCTGCTCATATGACTGGCAAGTCTTCTCTGCTTACTTCAGTTACCACCAATGATACTTTATGCCTATCATTCTTGCTAATGGCTCTTCTACCCTTGTTTCTGGTCATGATACGGTGTCCCCTACTTCCTCCCTCAACTCTTTCCTTTGTTTTGCATGTTCCTCATTTTCCTTTAAGATTACTTTCTATTAGTCATTTAACTAAGCCTTAAATTGCTCTCCAACTTTTTTTTCCTTCTCTTTGTGTTTTTTCAGGATCTTCACACAAGGTAAACGATTGGTGGAGGGCGTGAGACTGTACTACCTCAACGGTGCTGCCCCGACTTCTTCTGCTGCTGCCCATTCCGTTGGTGGTGCGACTCCATTCCAATGGCATTGTTGGTTAGGTCATTTGTCTTTGTCTAGGTTGAAACTCATGTTTCCTTATTTTAAGTCTTTGTCTAGCTTAGAATGTGAGGCCTGTGAGTTGGGAAAGAATCATCGTGCTTCATTCCCTTCTCGTTCTGTGGCTTGTAGTTCGTCTTTATTTTCTTTACTTCATTCAGACATTTGGGGTCCTTGTTGAGTAAAAAATAAACATGGGTTTATATATTTGCGACTTTTGTGGATGATTATTCTTATCTCACTTGGTTGTACCTCTTGAAGGATCGTTCTGATTTCTTACCTATATTTCATAATTTTATAATGAAATAAAGATTCAATTTGGCATCCCCATTAAAGTTTTTTTGTTCTGACAATGCTTTGGAAAATGTGCAACGAGATATTTCTGATTGCTGTCCTGGCCATAGTATGATTCATTAGACTAGTTGCTCTTACACTCCACAACAAAATGGGGGTGGCGGAGCGCAAAAATAGGCATTTTTTAGTGGTAGCCCATGCTAGTATGTTACATATGCATGTTCCTAAGTTTTTTTGGCGTTATGCTGTTTAAATGCTTGTTATTTGATTAATCGCATGCCGTCTTCCGTTCTTGCCGATAAATCTCCATTTTTCGTTCTTTTTCCTACCTTGCCCCTCTTTTCCTTACCTCGTGTATTTGGCTGTGAGTGTTTTGTGCACAATTTGCAGTCGCATCCTGATAAGTTGTCTCCTCGATTCATTGTGTTTTTCTATGTTATCCTCGGACTCAATAAGGCTACAAGTGTTTTGATCCGGTTACCCAAAGGTATTTTGTGAGTGCTGATTTCACTTCTTTGAGGGTACTTATTTTTTCTCTTCCCAGGGATCTTCCTCTGGGGATTGGTGAATCAGTCCTCATACTAATGAGTCTCCTCCTATTCCTTAGTTCCATTCACACCACCTTTATTGGTATATCAACGACGGAACAAATCGGTACCCCTTGGTGAGGTGTCTACTGCTTATGCATCGTCTTCTTCCTCTGGTGGAGCTTCAAGTCTTACTTTATCTGATGATTTACAAGTCGCCAAGCGTAAAGGTACACGTTCCTGTATTCAAATGTCTATGGCAGTGTATCCTATAGATCAGTTTGTTTCCTTGTCTCTTCTCCCTCCTATCCATCAGTTTGCAATGTCTCCATCTACTAATTCTAGCCCTAAAAATCATACTGAAGCTCTTCAACTCCTTGGCTGGAAAGCTGCCGTGGATGCTCTTTTGACTCGTTACACCTGAAGTTTGGTAGATTTGCCTCCTGGTAAGGACTTGGTTAAGTGTCGCTGGGTTTTTATTGTTAAGTACCATCCTAATGGATTTGTGGAATGGCTGAAAGCCCTTTTTTCGTTGCCAAAGGATACACATCGACTTATGGAGTTGTTACTTCGAGACATTCTCTCTTGTTGCCCGGTTGATATCGGTTCACTTGCTTATTTCTCTTGCTGTTAACTTTGATCGGTCCGTATTTCAGTTAGATATTTTAAATATCTTTCTCTATGGTGATCTGCAAGAGGAGGTCTATATAGAGCAACCTCCATGGTATGTTGCTCTATAAAAGAATTATCTACAACAACATTTTTAGACCAAGGATTTAGGTCAGCGTCATTATTTCCTTGGTATTGAGGTTGTGAGAAGCAAGAAAGGTATTAGCTTATTTCAGAGAAAGTTTGTCTTAAATCTCCTATTTGACACTGGTATGCTTGCATCAAAACCAGTAGATGTTCTTATGGATCCTCATCAGAAGTTTGGAGTTGATGATGCCTTAAAGATGTGCATTAGTATAGGAGCTTGATTGGGAAGTTGAGATATCTCACAGTCACCAGCCTAGAAATATCTTTTGCAGTCGGTGTCCTTAGCCAGTTTATGCATGTTAACAGATTTAGAATTAGAGTAAGGCTTGGATGATTAATGATCACCCCAAGCTCTTTATTTATATCCTTGAGAATAGATGACAGACATACAAATAAGCAATGTGGGACTAAAGCCCGCATAACAGAAAAATAAAAGAAACAAAAAGAGGGTTAAAATACCTCTACGGTTCTAACAATTCTAACACTCCCCCTTAAGTTGGAGCAAATATGTCAATCACGCCCAATTTGACTAGATTAGGATGGAACAATTTCCCAGACAATCCCTTGGAGAAAATATCAGCAACTGGATCAGTAGACTTCACAAAGGGAGCACAAGTCAATCTGTCTTTTAACTTCTCCTGGATAAAATGCCTATCCACTTCAACATGCTTGGTGCGATCATGTTGTACTGGATTGTGAGCTATGTTGATTGCAGCTTTGTTGTCGCAGTACAACATCATAGGAAGATGAACAGGAATACCAAGGTCTTGTAGTAAGCCTTTCAGGCAAAATAACTCACAAATGCCTTGTGCCATAGCATGAAACTCTGCTTTAGCACTAGAACGAGCCACCACATTCTGCTTCTTGCTACGCCAAGTGACAAGATTGCCCCCTACAAAAGAACAATACCTAGAGATAGATTTCCGATTTGCAGAACCAACCTAGTTGGCATTGGTAGATGCTTCTACTCGTAGGTGACCATGAGGAGATAGAAGAATGCCTTTTCCAGGAGCTGACTTTAAGTAGTGAAGAATCCAAAGAACAGCATCCATATGAGAAGAATAGGGGTCATGCACTCATGCATAAACTGACTCACAGTACTCACAGCAACAGTAATGTCTGGACGTGTGTGTGAGAGATAAATACAGCTTCCCCACTAGTCTTTGGTACCGGCCTTTATCCATAGTTCGAGAACTCGTTTCGTTTCGGTATTTCGAGCTGACCGAAATATCCGAAATATTCGAAATTTCGGATATTTCGGTCGAAATATTGTATTTTTTCTGGTATGTTTCGATAGGTCATTTCGGTGGGTTTTAGGCCAAGTTAACGCCTGAAACTTCATGGAAACCCTATTTTAGGCTATATAAACACATTTAAATGTTCAAATTGCAAAAATAGTCACCCAAAATGGTGTTTTGGATGTGAACCATTGATTGGCAATGTACGGTTGAACCCTAATGTATAACTTAGTTAATTACACATTTACACATACACATTGTACATTAAACAAGTAAATTGACTTGGAACTAAGTTGGAAACATAATGACTCATAAGTTAAGTCATAAATCATAATATTAAGTACATAAGACATCAAGTCAATAACAAGTTAACAAATAACAACTTAAGAGTTAAGATTTAAGAAGATGATATCAAACATTCCAAATCACAATATGTCAATATCCCCAATTGTCCCCTACAAGGCTACAAGTCAAGTAGTCAACTACTCATCATTCATCTCAAATGTTTACAAATTTGCTAATAATAACTACTCCGCCGTCCAGGATCAACCCCACTCATGGTCCGCTGGAGCCGATGTGTATTGCCCTCCGACTGTAGGACAAATGCATGCCACGTCATAGTCTGGGAGAAGAAGCGAGTGTAGTCATCCACAGTGGTCATGTAAACTGCATCATCAACATGCTGAAGGTAACCTATCCTAGGATATAGGTCACCAAACTGTGAAGAAGTACTACCCACTGATCGACTATGATATGAGTCATATGACGGCTCTGGGAACATGTACGGGTTGTACGGCTGCGGCTGGTGGGTTGGGTAGCCAGTGTAGGAAAAGAAGTCATGCACAAAAGACGATCCACTATATGGAGTCATACTCAAAACTGGGAATGGATGGAGAAGATATAGGCTGCTGCCCCCAAGGGTACTGCCCAGAATGCCCTTCGCCACATGGATGTGAATGAGATGAACCATGCTTTGATTGTGCTGGAGATGGACTGCTGTCTACATGAAAAGATGGGGCACGGAAATGCCCGCTCGATCATCTTGTCTCTATCGCTAATACTCGATCCACCATGAGCCGAGATAGGGCATCAATGTCCATAAGCTCCCGCCTACTAGTACCACTACCACGACCACCGGGACGGGACTGGCCACGCTGCTTTCTCGAGTAGGTCGAGGTGGATGATGTGGGCCGTGTGGGCTGGTGTGGGGCGGTGGGGGCACGGATTGCCTCTTCTTTGCTCTTGTACCCAAACGGGACTCGAGTTCCCTCATATGCTTGACTACCATCACCATCATCATCACGTCCATCATTACCTTCATCATCACCTCCATCATCACCATCTCCACCAGGACCACCACCACCATCTCCACCATCACCATCTCCATCAGATGACATAGACCAATCTTCATCCTCCTCATCAACACCACCAGTAGACTGGAACGGTATGGGTGACGCGTCCTGTGCATGTACCTCATCCTCTGCAGCCATGAAGTCATCCACATCAGCTTCTATGTGTTCAGCTATCATGGGGTCAGGTCTACCTCCAGGCTGATCTAACACTGGCTCACCTCTATCCCTCACCTAATCAACGATAGGATCTTCATCATCTGACTCCACCTGGAAAATGTCGGCGAGATCGATATTTTCCCTGATACCCTCTTGTCCCATGTGTATGTGTTGCATCTTCAACCTCAAATTATAATGCACATACACTAAGTCAGAGAGACGTTCAGAACCCAATCTATTTCTCCTCTTGGAGTGGATGAGAGAAAATGTACTCAATTCCGTTCACGACCGGATCTTGAACATGTGCGGGAGAGAACCTTGATTGCTATTTTTCTTAAATTGTTTGCGAACCCCATACAACACCCACCATTCAGCTGCATTACAACAAAAGAAACATGTCACCTTCATTTCAAAAGAATAAGATATTGAATTGAGTAATGACTAATGAAATAGTGACTAATGAGTACCGGCATCACCGCGTGTCCGGCCTTGCTGTGCAGCTTCGGTTCCAAAACTTCCCAATGCATCCCTAAAAGTCTTCAACTATAATCATTTGGAAAATATTTAAAATTAGTAATGACTCGTTACTATTTAGTATTGAATTGAGTAATTCCAAATGAATTATAACTTATAAGACTCACCTCATTGTTGCATATCGCTTGTAATTTACTATTCGGCTCCAACTTGGCAACTACTTCTTTGATTGCGTCAATAAGACATTATTCAACGAGCCTATGATTGTATTGGTACTTGGGGTTGAATAATATGCTGAAATTGGCATTACATATTCACTAGTTAGTAATATATCCTTCAAATTAACTTTATAAGATGTAATTGCATAAAAAACAAAGAGTGTACACTCACCAGCCTTATGCAGTGGATGCATAAGTTGATTTTCCCAGCGCTCCTTGATAATTTTGAGAAAGTGTTTGCTATGTCGTGGATTTGCATTGTAAATACCTTCATTCATCAAGTCTATGGCAGCATATAGATGTGGCATGGTTGGTCCCTTGATAGCAGAATCAACTATATGCAAAACCTTGACCACTGGGTCCAGAAGTTGTACCACTTTATGCAACTTAGACCAAAAGTCATCTGATGAAATTGTAGCTTGTGCTTCCCTACCACCATGGGTATTGGACCCATTCCAGTTGAACCAGTCTTCAGAAGCAAACATTGATCTCAGTCCAGACTTCTTGGTTTCTATACTCTTGAGTGCAATGTAGTTGGTGGCGAATCTAGTTATGACTGGCCTCACTAAGTCACCCCCACACTTCTCCCTCAAGAGGTTTAGTGCAAACCCATGGTTGTAGACAAAGTTGGTCATTTGCCTTGCCTTTTCCACGATATGTTGTACCAATTTGATCTTTCCCATGTCCTTCAACATGAGGTCTATACAATGGGCAGCACATGGAGTCCAAAACAACCGGTACTTATTGTTTTGCATCAACCTCTCACCGGCACTCTTGTAGTTGCTTCCGTTGTTCGTTACAATTTGGACAACGTTCCCCCCACTCCTACATCTTCTACCACTTCCTTCAGCAATTTGTAGATATACTTTGCATCCTTTTTCTCCTTGGATGCATCAACAGACTTCAGAAAGACTGTCCTCTCATCACAATACACCATAAAGTTGATGATGGACTTTCTTGTAGGACCAGTCCAACCATCACACATTATAGTCACCCCATAGTTCTCCCACAGCCCCCTCATTTCATTGATGTAGTCTTCAAGCTCTCTCTTCTGTTGGGGCAAATACACATTCATAATCTCATGTGAGGTGGGCCCCTTATACCCTGGGCCAGCCTCAGCAATGGAATCTATCATAGTCTGATAAAAGGGGCCTTGTGCTGTGTTTGCTGGGATGGTATGGTATAACATCCACTTAGCTATAGATTCCTTCACCATCCCCTTCAGATTTTTCCATGCTCCCTGGATTTTTGGTTGTTTGTTGCCTTTCTTTCTATAAATACCAGGTGCTTGGTGAAGTGTTGGGTCATCTTGTGGTGGTGGAGGCGGAGGGGGAGCTGCCCTCGTATTCTGTGATCTCCTAAAGGGATTAGGCAACCCACCTCCTCCACTTGTACCTGCTCCTCCACTACCACTAGCACAGCTCTAGAGGTACTAGCTCCTCCACTACCACCTACTCTCTGTCTCTCGACTCTCTCCTGATCCTCATGATAACTGGCTCTGCTCATCATCTGTGCTCGTCTCCAATCCCTAGCCTATTGCTCAGTCTCTATATCATCAGGAATATAGACATCATCACTGTCATCATCATCATCATCACGATGGCTTGATTGGCCTCCCGCTGTACACCTCACTGCTTGCTCAAGATCTATTTTTGCCTTCTCCCTCTGAGCCTTCCTCTTACTCCCTCCCTTCATGTAATCAATGACAGCCCTAGATATCTCCACAGGGACCATATGACATGCGACCACTTCAGGAGAATTCCCAGCTAGATGTTGTTTGAGTCTAGTGGCACCACCTCCCAAAGCTGCATGTGACCATAGTTGCATTGGGATTTTCGTTTATCCCCATCAATTGGAGTGCCATGCAACCATGCAATGTCACCCCTAGTGCGCCTGGGTGTGCTCCCCTCCTCCTGGGTCTGGGCCGGCTGCCTCTGCCCCTCTTGCCTCTGGCTCTGTCGTTTACCACGGTTCGTCATAATCAGACTAGTTTACTGTTGCATGAATAAAAGACAATTCATTAATCACTGAAGCACATCAATTCTTTTAGTTTAAAATTTTAAATGTTTAAGAATTAAGATTTAAGAGCACTAACACAAGTATATAAGTATAAAACTATTTAGTATTTTTCCCCTAACCCTCATATTTTTCTCATATTTAAAAATAATTTTAAAAAATATTTTTCAAATAAATATTGGTCTAGCACAACAAAATCGAAAAGATATGTAAATGGGCAGCAAATAAGAAGTATGTACAATTTACTTTTATATTTTTCAGTAATTTTAAAACAAAAACCTCATATTATTTCTTATTTTTTTGCTTTTTTTTGAATTTTTTAAATATTTTTTATAATTTTCAAAAATTAAAATAATTAATTATTGGCAGAAAAATATTTTTGACACCATGAGGCCATAGATCGGCCAATGGTGTCTTAACATATATTTAATTCATCACCATACAATATACATAACCCCTATTATTTTTTGATTTTTGTTGTAAATAAATCCAATTTTTGAAGTAGAAAAATAAATAAATAATATATATACCAAAAAAAAATTTCGACACCGTGAAGTCGTAGATCGGCTTCCGGTGTCTAACATATATTTATTTCATCGCAAACAAACATGTTGATCAAGCATTTCCCTAAAAAAAATCAATTTTGAGAATATGGTTTTACCTGAAATAGTGGAAAGGCTTCACAGATGTGCTAAGAAGTTTGTTCTCCAAGTGATTCCGGCGTAGATGTGGCAAGGATTCAAGTGGGAAGTGGAAGATTGAAGAAGAAATAAGCAAAAACCTTCAAAAACCAAGCAAAAGAGGAAAAATGCTCTGTTTCTCAGTCTCGGTCGAAATTTCGACCGAGACTATCAAAACATGGTATTTTATATAAAGCATTTTCTCGAGATTTTTGAAATCTCGCGAGATTTTAAAAAAATCTCGAAATATCTCGAAATCTCGAGAATTTCGATCAAAATTTAGTATTTTTTTGATTCGAGGGGTCATTTCGTTTAGAGGGGGTCGAAATTCTCGAAATACTCGAAATCTCGATCGAGATTTCGCGAGATTTTGAACTATGCCTTTATCAATAGGTTCACCCTCCTTTTCTTTGAGACGAACAGTAGCGTCCATAAGAGTATCTGAAGGGTGACATCCTAACAAACCAGTTTCAGACAACAAGTGTAGGACATACTTCCTTTGGGAGAGAAAGATGCCTTTAGAAGACCTGGCAACCTCAATCCCTAAAAAGTATCGTAGCTTCCCTAGATCTTTAATCTCAAACTCCTGCTCAAGAAACTTCTTCAACCGGTTGATCTCATCACCATTGTTGCCAGTAACCACAATGTCATCCATATAGACTATTAAGAACAGTGAGGTTTTTTCCAGCCCTTTTTATAAAGACAGTGTTATCAACATTACTTTGCTTATAGCCCACAGAAATCATGGCCTTGTGAAACCAACCAAACCAAGTTCTAGGTGACTGCTTCAGCCCATAAAGTGCTTGCTTCAATTTGCACACTTTACCTTGATTACTTTCACAAGAAAACTCAGGTGGAATATCCATGTACACTTCCTCACCAAGTTTTCCATTTAGGAAGACATTCTTTATATCCAGCTGTTGTAGATCCCATCCAAGATTGACTGCACATGATAGCAAAACCCGAACTGTATTCAACTTTGCAACAGGAGCAAAGGTCTCCTGGTAGTCAATCCCATATGTCTGAGTGAAGCCTCCTGCAACCAGACGTGCCTTATATCGATCCACAGTGCCATCAACCTTCTGTTTGACCACAAACATCCATTTACATCCCATTGGTTTTTTCCTTGGAGGAAGATCTACAATATCCCAAGTATTATTTTATTTCAAGGCTCTCATTTCTTCCAACATAGCTGCCTTCCAATTTCCATCTGCATAAGCTTCCTGCCAATTTTTAGGAATAGAAACAAAAGAAAGAGAAGACACAAATGCATGAAAAGATGGAGAAAGAGAACTATAAGAAACAAAGCGAGAAATGGGATGCAAGGTGCAAGTCCTAGTACCTTTGTGATGAGCAATAGGTAGTTCGGAAGGAGAAGTCTCATCAGGAGGAGGAGGATGAGGATCTGGATTTTGAGCCAACAATTGGATAGGTATTGGTGCCATAGTGGATTGATGCTGCCCTCTTTTGGAGCATCTTTTTTGATAGGTGATAACATTTGAGTTTCAATTCTCTTCTGAAATTCATTGATGGTGTTCTGGGTTGGAGTTAACTTCCCTAGACTAAGAATATGACTATCATTATTTTCTACATGCTCCCCTTGAAAGGGATCCCTGCGGAAAAAGGGGCAGCAACCAAAGGAGGCTGGGCAGTAGCCAAAATAGGCTCCAAAGTAGACGGGAGAGGAGGAGCCTCAAGGGGAGGAAACACAAACACATCTTCACTAGATCCAAAATTCTCCCCCTGAAGATGTGGGGATGGATAGTAGGAAAGACTTTCATAAAAAACGACATCCATACTGACTAGAGTACGACGGGAAGGGGGATGGTAACACTTATAACCTTTCTAGGTTGGATAGTAACCCAAGAAAACACACCACAACCCATGAGGGTCAAGTTTACCGTGAGATTTTGGGTCTCTGGCATAGCACACACAATTAAACACCTTGGGAGGAACCACAAAGGTGGAATTCCCATGTAAAAGTTTGGCTGGACTGCGGGAGTCAAGAACACGAGAAGGCAACCGATTAATGAGATAGGTTGCAGTGAGGATAGCATCCTCCCAATATTGGGAGGGAATATGGCGCGAAAACATCAACGTTCTAGTCACTTCCAACAAATGTCGGTTCTTCCTTTCAGCTACACCATTTTGGGCTGGGGTATCGACACAACTAGTCTGGTGAATAATCCCATTATCAGCCAAATACTTCTGAAATTGGTTTTCCTTATACTTGGTGCCATTATCAAGTACTCAAAACCTTGAGATTAGCCTGGAACTGAGTTTAGATCATTTTATGGAAATGTTGAAAACAGGAAAAAATTTTACTCTTTGTGTGCATAAGATAAACCCATGTATGCCTAGAATGGCAATCAATAAAAGAAACAAACCAACGCTGACCAGAAAGGGAAGCTTTACGACTAGGGCCCCAAACATTAGAATGCACCAAGTGAAAAAGTGAAGAACTCCTTTTATTGGAAATAGAATAAGTAGAACGTGTCTGTTTGGCCAAAACACAAGCCTAAAAAAAAATCGGTCTTAACACATGGTTTGACTAAAGTAGGAAATAAAGATGCTAATATTCCTAATGGAGGATGACCTAATCTAAAGTGCCACTGGTAAATTTCAGAAAAGACTAAGGAGTTCTGATGTGGAGATGGTAACAGGGGTGGAGTGAGACGACCATCATCAAGCAGGTACAAGCCACCATGCACTTTACCCAATCCAATCGTCATCCTAGAGGTCAGATCCTGAAACACACAATGGGAAGGAAAAAAAAGTCTCTTTACAGTTAAGATCACGAGTAAGACTACTAATGGAAAGAAGGTTAGTAGTAAAATTAGTATGCAAAATCGAAAACAAAGTAAGGGAGGAAGTGCAGTTGATGATTCCTTTTCCAGATATGGAGGAAAGGGAACCATCAACCACTTTAACCTTGTCTTTTCCAGAAGTGGGTGAATGCCGATGGAACAGGCTAGAGGAACCGGTCATGTGATCCGTAGCCCTAGAATCGATGATCCAAGGATGGGAAGCTACAGAAGCACAATGGCCACCAAAGGGAATACCTGATCGGGCAAAGTGTGAACCTGAAGGAGCAGAAGAGGTGGCAGGAGCTGATGTAGTAGAGGCAGCAGCAGTGGAAGACCTTATCAGTCGTAGGAAAGCCTGTAGATCAACCTGGGATAGACCAGTGTCAATAGCCGGGGCTGTAGGAATAGGTTCAAAGTGGTTTGCCTTATTTTTTGGCTTCTTCTTGGCAGCCTGTTTAGCCTTAAAGTTAGCTGGTTTCCTGTGAAGCTTCCAGCACTTCTCCTTGGTGTGGTAAGGCTTGTGACAATGCTCACAAGTAACAGTCCCTATAGTAGAATCACCAAGAGAAACATGTCCGACAAGTGCAGGGGTAGCTTCGGCAGCAGACTGGAGGGCTGATCTATCAGTAACAGGAGGATAAAGAATAGCAGCCCGACGGTTCTCTTCAGAGGAGACCAAAGCATATGATTGTTCAAGTATGGGAAAAGGGGAATGACCCAATACTTGAACACTAATCTGGTCATACTCCATGTTCAAACCAGCCAAAAAATCATACCCCTTGGTTTTGTCTAGATGCTTCTTATATGTAGTGATATGAACAGCTGTAGTGGGATGGTAATAAGAAAAATGGTCCCCTTGCTTCCAGAGACTGCGCAAAGTAGCATACTATTTGGAGACAGATAACTCCCCCTGAGTAGTATTATTAGACTTCTTCCGAAGTTCATACACCTGTGCATCATTACCAAGTTGGCCATATGTGTCCTTGCAAGTAGACCAAATCTGATGGGCTGTATCGAGGAGAAGAAAACTATTGGCAAGGTCAGATTACATTGAGCCAATCAAATAGGACATAAGTGTACCATTGTTGGAGAGCCATATGGTCAAGAGAGTGCTAGGAGCAATCGGCATGGTAATAGTACCATCAATATGGCTAGTAAGTCCATGGCCAACAATAGCAAAGTAAGCTGAACGGGGCCAGATCAAATAATTGCTCCCATCCAGTTTGATAGGATTAGGGAGGAGATCACGATTGTCATCCCTACTAATCCCATCAGCAGTAGAGGTGCCAGTAGAGACATCAGAGTCACCCATAATACAGTAAGAAAAAAAAAAAACCGCAAACGAGGGTTGTGGTGACAAGAAACATAAGCAATCCTTCAAATTAAAGGCCGAAAATTGGTGGAGAATCCCCTTCCAATGTCACAAGATGCGTCTCCAAAAATCAGCAGCAGCAGACAAGTGTAGCCCCTAGATCGATTTTTTCAGGGTTTTGAAAAAAACCATGTTAGGCTGAAACCGATATAGGGAAGAATAGGCCCAAAAACTGAATTGTTGAGGCTCAAATTGGAGGCAGATATGTCTTTATACGTGGAGAACCAGCCTTAAAAAAATCAGCACCAACAGAGGCTCAAAACCCTGCGATCGATTTTTTCAGGGTTTTGAAAAAAACCCTGATTTTGTTGAGATCGATGTAGGGAGAGAAAGCTGCAAAAAAACACTGGATTGAGCTGAAACTTGGCTCGAGTGTGGGTCTAGAAGAGACAGAGCAGCCCTCCAAATATCAGCCATTCAGCCCCAACAGAGGACAGCAGCCCCTAGATCGATATTTGTCAGGGTTTTTTCTGTTTTTGGAGAAATCGATCTAAGAGGTTTTCAAGGCAGATCTGAGATTGAAAAAACTCAACAAAGGAACCTGCTGCAGTTCTTGATCTTCAATAAGGGAGATTGGTTCCTTACAGTTGAGGTGGAATCAATCAAATAGGTGAAGCTTCAAATATCACAGCCAAGGTGTTGTTGATATCGAAAAAAATTATTTAACCATGGAAGGAGGTGAGAAAGGGCAGCAGCTGGATCTATGGATCACCTCATCAGTGCTGCCCTATTGAAGAATAGAAAACAAAAGAAGAAAAGAGAGAAGAGAAGAGGAGATCGAGATAGAGAAAGAGAAGAGAAAGAAGGAGCTGAAAATAGAAGGTAGAGGACCCTAATTCAAAACCTGCTCTGATACCATGTTAACAGATTTAGAATTAGAGTAAGGTTTGGATGATTAATGATCACCCCAAGCTCTTTATTTATATCCTTGGGAATAGAGGACAAAAATACAAATAAGCAATGTGGGCTTTAGTCCCACATAACAGAAAAATAAAAGAAACAAAAAGAGGGTCCAAAATACCCCTATGGTTCTAACAGTTCTTACATTGCAGTCTCCTCAAAAGGCTCATTGGGATGCAGTTGTTCGTATCCTTTGCTATTTGAAGGGTGCCCCTAGTAAAGGGCTTATTTGTTGACCATATTAGCATATAGAGTTAGTTGCTTTCTCTGACGCTGATTAGGTTGGGATCAGCCAGTGATCGTCGTTCTACTACAAGATACTGCACTTTTGTTGGAGGTAACCTAGTTACGTGACGTAGTAAGAAACAAACCATCCTTGCCAGATTTAGTGCAGAGGCGAAATACAGAGCTATGGCTCATACTACAGCCGAATTAATGTGGTTCCGTTATTCTCCTTGAGATGGGTTTTTTCTGTGCCTACTCTTATGAGGATGCATTGTGACCATACTTCGAAATTTCGTCTTGTCTCGCCATTTCAGGCTGGTCGAGATTTCCGAGTTCCAAAATTTCGGCGAAATATGGTATTTTTTTTGGCCATATTTCGGCACTCCATCTCGGTGGGTTTTTGGCCATATTAAGACCTAATACATCATGCACACCCTTATTTAAGCTAAATAAACACATTTAAACCTTCATATTGCAAAAAAATGAACTCAAAGTGTTGTTTTGGGTTTGCACCCTTGATTGACAGTATACGGTCGGACCCTGATGTATAAATAGTCATCAGTATATTGTTAATCAAGGGTGCAAACCCAAAACACCACTTTGAGTTCATTTTTTTTGCAATATAAAGGTTTAAATGTGTTTATTTATCTTAAATAAGGGTGTACATGAAGTATCCGGCATAGTTGTTAAGGCAACGTCTTGGCGTCTAGGCGCTTTGGGCGACTTGGGCGCCTTGGTTGCCTAGGCGGGCACCTTAGACACCTTGTTCGCCTACTTGGTGTCGCTTTGATTTTTTACCTTCTCCAACGCCTTGGGTCGCCTAACCGCCGTGACAACTATGGTATTAGGCCTTAATATGGCCAAAAACCCATCGAGATGGAGTGCCGAAATATGGCAGAAAATATACTATATTTCACCGAAATTTTGGAAATCTCGACCAGCTTGAAATGGCGAGGCAAGACGAAATTTCGAACTATGATTGTGACAACCAAGCTGCCATATTGCCAGCAATCCGGTCTATCATTAGCGGACCCAAGGTTCGAAAACTCGTTTCGTTTTGGTATTTTGGGCTGATCGAGATATCCAATTTCGGATATTTCGGCTGAAATATTGCATTTTTCTGCATGGTTTCGATAGGTCATTTCGGTGGGTTTAAGGCCAAGTTTAGGCCTGAAACTTCATGGAAACCCTATTTTAGGCTATATAAACACATGTAAATGTTCAAATTACAAAAATAGTCACCCAAAGTGGTGTTTTGGATTTGCACCATTGACATATACGGTCGAATCCTAACATAAAACTTAGTTAATTACACATATTGTTCAAGACTTTAAGTACTAGAGGACATAATAAGTTAATAATTAATAAACAATTTAAACTAGTAAATTCACTTGGAAACATGAAGTGAATGACTCATTGACTCATAAGTCACAACTTAAGTCATAATATTAAGTACCATAAGTCAGTAACAACTTAACAAGATAATATCAATATCCCAAATTCCCAATACAAGTCAAATAGTCATCAAGTGACTCAAATGCTTACAAATATTCTAATAATAATTACTCGGCTGTCCAGGATTGACCCCACTTATAGTCCGATGGAGCCGACATGCATTGTTCTCTTACTGTAGGACATATGAATACCACGTCATAGTCTGGGAGAAGAAACGAGTATAGTCATCCACAGTTGCCCTGTAAATTGCATCATCAACATGTTGAAGGTAACCATTGTTGGAGTTATTAGCGAGGAAAGTACTGGTCTCTCTTCCCCAACTCTGGCGACCCGTATTCAATCCTGTGTTCTCCAAGTGCTTCCGGCATAGAATGAGTGAAAAATGAGCAAATTGCACCAAAAACTAAAAAATTACCTCGACCGAGAGCTCACGAGACAATGTGTAAATAGAAGGGAATTTTTGTAATTAAGGCTCGATATCTCGCGAGATGGTACATTGGCTCGAAATATCGCGAGATGATCGAAATTTCGATCGTAACATTGTATTTTTTCGTATTTAAGTGGCATTTCGTTTTGGACAGGTCGAGATACACGAAATTCTCGAGATCTTGACTGAAATTTCACGAGTTTTTGTAGATTGAGCGGACCAAGCATATTGAAGTGGATTGTCACTTTGGTCGGGCATAATTCAAAATCTTCGGATATTTTGGCCAGGCCGAAACGAGATGCAATGTCAAAATGAAAGCATGCAATATTTAGAAAATTTCGGTGTAAAAAATGTACTGTTTTCATTTCAGTATTTCAGCATTTTACACCCAGAAATGGCCAAGCAAAACTCATAGAAAAAATACAGTATTTCGGTGAAATTTCGGTATCTCGGAAATTTCAGTCTGGCCGAAATGGCCTTCCGAAATGATATTTAATACTATGGTTTAGGATGCTGTTTTAAAGAACTTATTGGGACTCCTTTCGTTTCTTCTAAAGACTAGTTGGCTGACATGTTTACTAAGTCTTTGTTTGCTCCTAGCTTTTGCACTTGTTGTAAGTTGTAACAAGCTGAGCATGGGTGATGTATATGCTCCAACTTGAGGGGGAGTGTTGAGATTTTAGGGGTAATTTGGTCTATTTAGGTCTTCTAGTCTTTCATGTTTTTATTCGTTACTTTGTAAGGCTGCGGTAAGTACAGGGGTATTATTTTCCCCCTGTATATTTTGACTTAAATATATATATATATATAATGAGGGACTTGCGGCAATAGTTAATAATTCTAGCCGAAGGCAGCCTCCCATGATATTGGTTGTCTACTCTTTTCTCCTCTCTCTCTATCTCTGTCGCTCTCTTTTCTCTTGCCTTTGTTTATTTGCAGGTTTCTGGTCTTCTAACAGTTTACAAGCTTTAAGTAAAAAAAAAAAAAAAAAAAATGAAAATAGAAGTATAGTCAAGATATTCTTCCTCACAAGTTTAATGCACAAAAGATTAAAACAAGACTTCTAACAATAATAAAATACTCCCTAACTTGACTCTCAGCCAAAACTTGGCCCCACTTTTAAAAGACAACTAAATATAGTAAAAAGACAGATTTTGCAATAAACCTCCTGAATTTAGAAATTACAGTTAAGTCCCTGAAAAAATAATTTCGGTAAAACCCAATAAAGAAAAATAGTTTACAATTTTTGACTGGAATGTTTGGGCTTTGCCTTCCAAGCCTGTCATGCCATTCTTGCCAAAGCAATTGGATCAATGACATGATGGATCTATAGGCCAAGCAACGGCTCGGTAGAATGAGATGTGTTTTGGGCTTTTTTCATATTTGATTTTCGATTGGGATTCTACATTCATAGATTTTTTACTTTTTCGTTCTTTCTTTGTTATTGTTGTGGGTGGCTTGCCCTTGCCACGTTAAGGGCGTTGTACTTCCATTTGATCATTTCCAATGAAGGTTGTTATTATATAATAAAAATACGATGCAGTTTTCCTTCAAGATCTATTTCTACAAAAAGTAGCTTGTTTTGATTGTTTGTTTAATAAATCTTGGTAGGAAAACTTGTTCCACATGCCAAAATTGAACTTAGCACCCTTTTTTTATTTCAAATATTGCAGGTGGGCGTGGCTGAACTTAAAGTTGCAGTTGAAAGAACTGGGGGCCTTGTTGTGCTTGCAGAAAGTTTTGGGCATTCTGTTTTCAAGGATTCTCTGAAACGTATTTTCCAGTCAAGTGACTATGATCTGAGCCTCTCATTCAAGTAAGGCCTATGTGAGCTCTTTACTTTCTGTATGAGGAAGTAGTCTGATAGTTATTTTTTTTCTACAAACTTGAATGTTCTTTCCAAGTTTAGTGTCCTCAAACATCCTGAGAATGTCCTTAAATATAAGCTTTGAAGAGCTTATCTTCTTTTGTCCTGTAATATAGTCTCTCACCTTGACACAAAATTGTGATCCTGATCGATCTGTTTGCTGTCTGCATAGTGATTACCTTTACTTTCTGAGTGAAATTTTCTTTCTTAATCTCTCTGTTTCATTGTAAAGAACTCTTTTAGAGATCATCAGGAGAAAAGTAAGCAGCAATATTAATTGTAACAGAGTTAGAAAAGGACTAATCTGTATTTAGGGCATGAGCAAGAGAAGAGAAGAAATGAGGGAAGAAGAAGAAAGGAGAGAAGAATAGGGGGAAGACGAGAGCAGACCAACTAGTGAATTGAATTACCCTAATTGTCTGTGTTGAGTTTTAGTGGTATTTTCTTCTTTCTTATTATTCTGGGGTTTTATAATCTGGTTTAGTGTAGATCGTGGGCACAAGGGTAGTTTAGTCCTTGTACTTTATTTCTTTTGTCTTCTGATATTTTATTATTAATATATGAGGGAGAGTCTGCGGCTAAGTATTCAACACTACCTGCAGGTCTTCCCCCCCTTCTTGGGAAGCTTGTCTTCTCTTCTCTTTCCTCTCTTCTTTCTCTTCATTCTCTTATCTGATTACAGGGTCTTGGTATTGTAACATGGTATCAGAGCTACTGTAATCAGATCTGAGATTTTCTTCACATCATTCTCTTCTGAGTTCTTTTCGGTTTTCACCCGGTGGTGACATGGTGTGCAGCCACCTATTGCCCTATTGCTGCATCTAATATGAAATGAACACTACTCTCATTAATGGAGTGTCCCATACCTGATTATATGGTTGTGTATTGCCGCTGAATTGAAGGTTCCATCGATTTCAGGCTCATACCTTAATATTGATTTTCCAGAAAACCCCTGATAACATTGAACTTCATGGACTGCTGGTTTTGGTGGTTCTTCTCTGAAGTTTATGGATTGTGTGCTCTTGGTTGCTGCTGGAGCTTGATTCTATTACAGTGTTGAAGGCTCTACTCTACATCTCACTTTGATTTTGCTGCTTCACCAAAACCCTGACAAATCGATTCTCTCCCTGGTTGGTACTCTGGTATCTGTTTATGTTGGTGAAACATTCCCTATTACTGGTTATGTATTCCAGCCCTGTTTTGTGATCTCGAACCGCTCTTGATTATCTTTTCTGCCTAGAATCCATTTTTTCGTGGTTTTTTCCAAACCATGGTTGTTATAGATTATGTGTTACCATTCTGGTTATGTGTCATGGCTGAGACCAAGACTATGGACATTGTTAATGTCCAGATAACATTTACTAAGCTCAAGGAAGGCAGGTAGTAAGTAGTAATCATCACAAAGAAGATAGATAAAAGTGCAATATAGGCCGCTGTGAGCCAAGTAACAATATAAGGTTGCTGGGAACCAAGTAGCAACATAAGGTTGCTGGGAACCAAGCAACAGCATTAGGTTGTTAGGGACCAAGTAGCAGCATCAGGTTGCTGGAGACCCAATAACTCGGCATAAGGTTGTTGGGGACCACAAGTAGCGACACAAGGTTATTGGGGAGCAAGTAGGAATTTTGTTGCTGAGTACCACTAATAACTATCTTAAGATAAAATTGTTGCTGAGAACACGAGCAGATGATAATGATCTTCAAATAAGTAGATGACACTTTGCTGATGACATGAGTAGATAATAACCTCCAATTGAGTAGATAAAAACTTCAATCTCCCCCTCACGTTTCGCATTACATGTGGACAAATAATGCAGAGGATGCAATAAGGAATATTCCATCATCATATGGTAGTAGTAACCAGCATCACGAAGGATGAGCATCACATCAATCCCATAATCAAGAACAGCCACAAATAAGATCCCAGATAGGCTAGATTTAAACGAATTTGAGCAAATAATCTCCAATAATAACATCAGCAAAATAATGGCTTCACAAGGAAAGAACCAACACCCAATATAATACAAACAACGTGCAACATCCACTTAAGAGCAACAACATCATCATTCCATGCAAGTATCAATCTTCAAAACATTGCAACCCCAACTGATGTGATATAGGGGTCCAAGACCCTAAATTGGGTGCTATGGGCCCACAAATGGCAATTGAAACTGAATTATAATGAAGGAATGACGATTTTGTAATTTATTCCAACTGAACCAAATAGGGTGGCAAACTCGTAAATAAATGGCTCTCATTTTAACAATGGAAGGGCAATTCTGTAAATACCTTAACATTCAGGATCCATAAAGGCTAAGGACACCAAGGGGATTCTTATTTATTGAGTGGGGCGAGATTTGGAATAAACTTAAAATAAGGGACAAACCAGAATTAGAAGTAATATTTAGGGGTTATATTAGAAATCAGAAAGAGCCTTGGTGCAATGGTAAGGTTGCTCCATTGTGACGAAGTGTTCACGGGTTCGAGTCTGGAAACAGACTTTCTGTGAAAGAAGGGGTACGGCTGCGTACATTATGACCCTCCCAGACCCCGTAGTGGCGGGATCCTATTGCACTGGGTATGCGTACGCACTTATTAGAAATCAGAAGTAATAAAGCAAAATATCTAATACTTATTGTCTTGAAGCAATATGAAAAGGAATTCTTCTTCCTCACGATACTAAGTGGGGGGGGGGGGGCGAGATTGCAGAAGTCTTCTTCCTCACAATAACTCAAAACCTCTCGATGACACTCGATGATGTCGCAAAGAAATAAGGGTTCTGATGTCGGTTTCAGAACCATAGCAGCAAAACGACAACGAAGCAGCAAAAGGCCCATAGTGGCCGTTAGCAAACATTTAGTATATGGTTGCAGAAAATCAAACAGGAATTTATTCAACTACAGATCGAAGAACCATAACAAACAATAGCACACAGCAGCATCAAGCAGCAAACCCTAGCAGTAAATTGTTTACAGAAAATTGAAGCTGCAAACAATACGAAAAATCAGCACATAGCAGCAAATCGATACCAAAAACCGAAGCAGCATGGGAATCGATTCAGGTTTGATCTTCATATAAATAAAGTCTTCATTGAAACCCTATTTCTTCTTCTCTTATCAGCTAGGGTTTCACAAATAGGAATGGACCACATAAGTGACTATGTACACCACAAATCAGAGAACCTTGTATGACTCTCAGAACAGATCAGCAATAAGATAATAAGTACTGGTTACAGCTTTGATACCATGTAGCGAAACCAGGATCTGAAACCAGTACTTGCAATGCTGCAATTGTGAAGAGAACGATGGAAGAGGAAGAGAAGATATGCTGAATCACGATAGATTCAGTCTGTGTGCTATCATGGTCTCCCAATCTTTATGATACTTGCTATTGTAAGTAGACTCTTAAGTAGGAATCCTACTTAGAGTACACAACTATAGTTATAAGCTGAAAAGAAAACTAAAACAGGAAACTGAAACAAACACATCACGATAGAATTATTTTGTCATCTTTCATTTTATTCCTTATTTTGTTTTAGTTGTGGGACCGAGAGACTTGTAATGTTTTTGTTAATGAACCCAGTTGAACAAGAGTATTATATGTATTTCGTAGTTACAGGAAAGATTTTATTAAGCTTAGTAGTATCCAATCAAGTACCTTGCAGAGTAATATGGTTTCATAATTTAACCAAATTTCTGATTTGTTGAACATGGATAAGAGCTGAAGGATAAATATAGAATATGTTGCGAATATTTAATTTAAGCCTGCTTTAGGTAAATGTTCCTTTGAGTGCATAACAAAATTAGTGGTGGTCTGTAATGTGCAGTGGTCTGGTCTAGCTAAATTAAATGTTTCACTCAGAGTTCGAAAACTCGTTTCGTTTTGGTGTTTTGGGCTGACCAAAATATCCGAAATTCGGATATTTCGGTCAAAATTTTGCAATTTTTTTTGGTATGTTTTGGTAGGTCATTTCGGTGGGTTTTAGGCCAAGTTAAGGCCTTAAACTTCATGGAAACCCTATTTTAGGCTATATAAACACATTTAAATGTTCAAATTGCAAAAATAGTCACCCAAAGTGCTGTTTTGGACCATTGATTGGCAATGTACGGTCGAACCCTATTGTATAACTTAGTTAATTATACATACACATTGTTTAAAACTTTAAGTTCTAGAGGACATAATAAATTAATGATTAATAAGCAATTTAAACAAGGAAATTGACTTGGAAGTTGGAAACATAAAGTGAATGACTCATAAGTCATAACTTAAGTCATAAGTACATTAAGTCAATAACAAGTTAACAACTTAAGAAGTTTGAATCTTGTGTTCTCCAAGTGATTCCAGCGTAGATTCGAAGGTCGGTACACAAATAAGCAAAGAGAGTTTGAAGAATGAAAAAAACAGAAGAAACAAACCACAAAAGAGAAGCCTTGTTAGTCTCGGTCGAAATTTCGACGGTGACTAACGAGTTTCTGCCTTTTGTACTAGGTGTTTTGAAAAGAGAATCTCGATATCTCGCGAGATGTACCAATATCTCAAGATATCACGAGATAATCGAAATCTCGACCGAGATTTGGTATTTTTTTGATTCGAGGTACCATTTCGTTTCGCCTTGGTCGAGATTTTCGAAATATTGGAAATCCTCGACCGAGATTTCGCGAGATTTAGTACTATGGTTTCACTATGTTTAGAATTAGGGGCAATCTGGTCATAAGTTGTGGGGTTTGGGTTTTTATGTTATTTTCTTTTCCTCTTGTTATTAGATTGTAATTTGTAAGGAGTTAGGGGTAAATAGTAAAACCCCCAACCATGGATTAAAGTATTGGTCCATATTGTATCGGTTTTCTGTTGATATCAATACGATACTGACCGATACGTCTCTTTTTAAAAAAAAATGTATTGTATCTAGTGTCTCGATGTGTATCGACCGATACTTGTCGATGCAATACGATACGATCGATACACTCAATACGTACCAATATCACCATTTGTTTGGGTTTCTAAATGTATCGATACACATGCCTTTTTCACATTTTACACTAAACACGAACTATAACCCCCAAAATCTTTCTCGGGGACTACGCCCCTGAACCCCCAAAGAGATTTGTTCGCTTGCTATGGGTCCGCATCATGAACTAAATCTCAACTTTTTCTCCCTTCGGGTCGTGCCTCAAAATATGTTGGGCTGGTTGGATCCACATCGCACTCGAATAATTGGAATACAAGACGTACTCAACTTTTGAAGGGAAAAGGTAGGTTTTTTTCAAAAAACTTGATCTTTTGCTTCAAATCTTGCATTTTAGTTCTTTCTTTTTTGCTATGATTCAAGAAGAATAGGTTCAACTAACTATTACATTTGCAAAGATTTGAACTCAAATCCACCATTTTTCACCCAAAACCAAAAATGGCTTCAAAGTGCCGCACTTGTCTGGTTATACATATTCACAATTCTTAGTGTATATGCATGATATACTGGTGGGTCAAACCCGAGCCATTGGTGAAGATAACAGAGAAAGAGATGGAAAAATTTGTTCGCGGCAAAGTGATCTACAGGTTCAGGGTACCCAGAATTCTCGTCACGGATAATGGGACGCAATTCAACAATCCTATATTTAAGACCTTCTGTTAGACATACCACATCGACTTCCGATCCTTCTCCGTAGCTTACCCACATGCCAATGGCCAGGTCGAGGTAATAAACAAAACATTGCTCGAGGGAATCAAGAGGAGACTAGATGAAGTGAAGGGGAGATGGGTAGAGGAACTTTCCAGTGTCCTATGGGCATACCGAACAACGGTAAGGACACCCACCGCAGAGAGCCCATTCCGACTAGCATACGGAACCGAAGCTCTAGCACCGGTCAAGGTCCTTGCCTTAGTCGCATAGAGTCTTGCACTTCAACGAGCGAACGTATGACGATGGACTTCGAGCGAATTTGGATTTCTTGGACGAGGTTCATGAGAAAGCATTACTCCGGAACGTGGCATACCAGCAGTGAATGGCCAAGTATTATAATTCAAGAGTCAAAGAAAGGCTGTTCCACCAGGGAGACTTAGTTCTAAGGAAAGCTCAGGCATCACAACCAAGGAAGGAAGGAAAGCTATCGGCAAATTGGGAAGGACCCTACATAATATCCAAGCAGATACGACTAGGGACATATCGCTTGAAGACTCCGGGGGGCAAGAAGATAGACCGACTCTGGAACTTTGAACGCCTAAAGAAGTTCTACCAGTAAGGGATCAGCTACAAGGATCAACTACAAGTAGTTAGTTATTTACATGTTTAAAGAATTTTTGAAGTTTTTTCAAGTAGGATTTTTTTGAAGTTTTTCCAAGTTGAAGATTAACAAGAAATGAAAGCTCTTAGCTTCACTTCCCCGTTGCCGAGCACTTCTCCATCACCGATCGAGTTTGCACAAGCACCAAGGCCATTAGCAACGAGGCTCTACGCCAACCAAGGCCATCGGCCACGAGGCTCTACGCCAACCAAGGCTGTCGGCTATGAGGCTCTATGCCAAACAAGGCTATCAGCCACGAGGTTATATGCCAACCAAAGCCATCGGCCATGAGGTTCTTTGCTAAATAAGGCCATCAGCCACAAGGCTATATGCTAACAAGGCCATTGGTCACGAGGCTTTATGCCAAACAAGGCCATCGGCCACGAGGCTCTACGCCAACCAAGGCCATCGGCCACGAGGCTTTTTGCCAAACAAGGCCATCGGCCACGAGGCTATATGCCAACTAAGGCCATCGGCCACGAGGCTTTATGCTACCCAAGGCCATCGGCCACGAGGCTCTATGCCAACCAAGGCCATCGGCCACGAGGCTCTATGCCACTAAAGCCCATCGGCCTCGAGACAACAGATAAAGGTAAAATTGTATGCACAAAGATCTAAGGTAAAGATAATAAGACATCGAAATTATGAAAGGTACTACAAGCACACGCCAAAAAGTACTCTGTTACACAAAGAAATAAAATCAAGGTTCAGGAAGAGCAAGGGCGGCAGTGGTGACATCAACGCCCTCCTTCGGACAAGGGAGAACCAAGCTCGGGTACCGGGCTACCTTGACGCCCTCCTCCGGACGAGGGACATTAGCTATCGTCTCGTCAGCATCCGCAGTGGCAGAAGGGGAAGAAGGAGAAGGAACCCTAGAAGGCTGAAGGGGAACTATGCCTGGAGATGAAACCGCCTCAACATCCTCCTCCGAACAAGGATCATCGGCCACTACCTCGTTGGCATCAACGGCAGCAGGAGGTACATAGCTCTGAAACTCTCTGAAGTCGTAATCGGGAGTTCTCCCGTGAACAAAGCCTACAGCGTCGTTTATACCCATGGTATAAACCTCGTCATTGTAAGCATAGAACATGTCAAGCTGGCACGGGATACTCGGAAGTCAGCCACGGCTTGCTCATGGGCATGGGCAAGATCAGAAACATGCTGCTCCCGTAGGGTATGAAGCTCGCCCTCAAGGGTTCGGACCCTGTCGGATAAGTCCGCGGTTCCATCCTCCAAAGTAGCCTTCTGAGAAGACAACGCACGAATCTCCTCGACCATTTTTGCCTCTCGGGCGGCCCCCACTTCGCATGCGACCCTCCGTCCCAGGACTATATGCCACATCTATATGCTGCCATAGAGTTGATGAATGACAGTGTTTATAATGCAAATCCATGAGGCAGCAAACACTTTCTGAAAATCATCAAGGACCGTTGGGAAAATCAACTTATGCATCCACTGCATAAGGCTGGTGAGTATACACTCTTTGTGTTTATGCAATTACATGATGTAATTTATATCTTTTAAAGTTAATTTGAAGGATATATTACTAAGTACTAACTAGTCAATATGTAATGTCAATTTCAGCATATTATTTGAACCCCAAGTACCAATACAGTCATAGGCTTGGGCTGAATAGTAGTCTTATTGACGCAGTCAAAGAAGTAGTTGCCAAGTTGGAGCCGAATAGTAAATTACAGGCGATATGCAACAATGAGGTGAGTCTTATAAGTTATAATTCATTTGGAATTACTCAATTCAATACTAAATAGTAATAAGTCATTACTAATTATAAATATTTTCCAAATGATTATAGTTGAAGACTTTTAGGGATGTATTGGGAAGTTTTGGAACCGATGCTGCAGAGCAAGGCCGGACACGCGGTGATGCCAGTACTCATTACTTCATTAGTCATTACTCAATTCAATATCTTATTCTTTTGAAATGAAGGTGACATGTCTCTTTTGTTGTAATGAAGCTGAATGGTGGGTGTTGTATGGGGGTTCAGCAGATAATTTGAGAAAAATAGCAATCAAGGTTCTCTCCCAGACATGTTCAACATCGGGCTGTGAACGAAATTGGAGTACATTTTCTCTCATCTACTCCAAGAGGAGAAATAGATTGGGTTCTGAACGTCTCTCTGACTTAGTGTATGTGCATTATAATTTGAGGTTGAAGATGCAACACACCAACACATACGCATGGGACAAGAGGGTATCAGGGAAAATATCGATCTCGCCGACATTTTCCAGGTGGAGTCAGATGATGAAGATCCTATTGTTGATTGGGTGAGGGATAGAGGGGAGCCAGTGTTAGATCAGCCTGGAGGTAGGCCTGACCCCATGATAGCTGAACACATAGAAGTTGATGTGGATGACTTCATGGCTACAGAGGAGGGTGAGGTACACGCACGGGACGCGTCACCCATACCGTTTCAGCCTACTGGTGGTGTTGATGAGGCGGATGAAGATTGGTCTATGTCCTCTAGTGGTGGAGATGGACCAGATGGTGGTGGTGGAGATGGTGATGGTGATGATGTAGGTGATGATGAAGGTAGTGATGGACGTGATGATGATGGTGATGGTGATGGTGCATATGAGGGAACTCGAGTCCCGTTTGTGGTACAAGAGCAGCAAGAGCAGCAAGAGGCAATCCGTGCCCCCACACCGGCCACACGGCCCACTTTGTCCACCTCGACCTACTAGAGAAAGCAGCGTGACAAGTCCCGTCCTTGTGGTCGTGGTGGTAGTACTAGTAGGCAGGCTGAGCTTATGGACATTGATGCCCTATCTGGCTCTGTTGGTGGACTGAGTATTGGCAATAGAGACAGTAGATCGAGTGGGCATTTCCGTGCCCCATCTTTTCATGTAGACAGCAGTCCATCTCCAGCACAATCAGAGGAGGCTTCAGAGCATAGTTCATCTTATTCACATCCATATGGCGAAGGGCAGTCTGGGTTGTACCCTTGGGGGCAGCAACCTATGTCTTCTCCATCCATTCCCAGTTTTGAGTATGACTCCCACTCACAGGGATATAGTGGCTCAGGATCGTCTTTTGTGGATGACTTCTTTTCCTACCCAACCCACCAGCCACAGCCGTACAACCCATACCCATACATGCTCCCATACCCGTCAGGCTCATCATATGACTCATATCATAGTGGATTAGTGGGTACTAGTACTTCTTCACAGTTTGGTGACTTATTTCCTAGGATAGGTTACCTTGAGTATGTTGATGATGCAGTTTACATGGCCACTGTAGATGATTACACTCGCTTCTTCTCCCAGACTATGACGTGGCATGCATTTGTCCTACAGTCGGAGGGCAATACACGTCGGCTCCAGCGGACCATGAGTGGGGTTGATCCTAGATGGCAGAGTAGTTATTATTAGCAAATTTGTAAACATTTGAGATGAATGATGACTACTTGACTTGTAGGGGACAATTGGGGATATTGTTATTTGTTAACTTATTATTGACTTGATGTTTTATGAGTTATGACTCTTATGTAATATGTATTTAATATTATGATTTATGACTTTAACTTATGAAATTATGAATTATGACTTATGAGTCATTATGTTTCCAACTTAGTTCCAAGTTCCAACTTCCAACTTCCAAGTCAATTTATTTGTTTAATCATTAATGACAATGTGTAAATTGTAATTCTGTAAATGTGTTGTGTGAATGTGTGATTAACTAAGTAGTCTAAGACTCTTAAGTTATATTTATACATTAAGGTTCGACTGTACGTTGCTAATCAATGGTGCACATCCAAAACACCATTTTGGGTGACTATTTTTGCAATTTGAACATTTAAATGTGTTTACATAGCCTAAAATAGGGTTTCCATGAAGTTTCAGGCCTTAACTTAGCCTAAAACCCACCGAAATGACCTACCGAAATATACCCCAAAAAAATACAATATTTCGACCGAAATATCCGAAATTTTGACTATTTCGGATATTTCGGTCAGCTCGAAATACCGAAACAAAACGAGATTTTAAACCTTGTTGCCAGTTGCTTTCCACAAAGGTACATGTTCTTGCACCCAAAAGTCCCCAATGTTTTGTACTCTATTGATAAATATGTCTTCTAGTCTCATTGACCATCCTTCATGCACAATTTTGCTTCATCTTTATTTACTACCACTATCCCCAAAAATTATACTGAGGCCCTTAGCATTCCTTGTTGGAAAACTACCATGGATGTGGAAATGGATGCTCTTTTGTCTTGTCATACTTAGAGTTTGGTCGATCTGCCTTGGTAAGGATCTTGTTAAGTGTCGCTGGTATACACTATCAAATACTTTGATGGTTCTATTGAGCGGCTCAAAGCCTGTCTGGTTGCCAAGGGGCATACACAGACTTATGGTATTGACTATTTCGAGACCTTCTCCCCTATGGCTCGGTTGAACTCTGTTCGTTTATTTATACGAGTTATATCTATGCTGTCAACTTTGATTGGCCATTGTTTCAGTTGTATATTAAAAATGCTTTCTTATATGGTGATCTTCATGAGGAGGTTTATATGAAGCAACCTCCAGGGTATGCTCCTCGGGGGGACAACAGTACTCAGGTGTATAAATTGCGGAAGGCAATCTATGGTTTCAAACAGTCACCCAGAGCATGTTTTGAGAAGTTCAGTATTTCGTTGGTTTCGTGTGGGTTCTCACAGTGCTACTTTTATCACTATGTGTTTGTTTGTGGTCGTGATGGCAAGCTAGTTGTCTTGGTTGTTTATGTTGATGATGTTATTGTATCAGGTGATGAGGTGGCAAGTATTGTAGAAATTAAAACTTATTTACAGCAGCATTTTCAATCCAAAAACTAGGAGACCTCCAATATTTCCTTGGCATTGAGGTTGTGAGAAAAAAAAAGGTATCAACCTGTCCCAGATAAAGTATGTCTTAGACTTTTTGTCTGATATTGGTATGCTTGCGTCAAAACTAGTGGGTATGCCTATGGATCCCCATCAGAAGTTTGGAGTAGATGATGGTGGTACTCTCAAGGATGTGCACCAGTATAGGAGTTTGAGTGGGAAGCTGATTTACCTTACTGTCACCAGACGAAACATTTCTTTTGCTATCAGAGTTCTTAGTCAGTTCATGCAAGCCCCACAGAAGGCTCATTGGTATGCTGCTGTCCGCATTCTTTGTTACTTGAAGGGTACCTTAGTAAAGGGTTTATTTATCGTCCTAATCAGCATATGGATCTGGTTCCGTATTCTGATGTTGATTGGTATGGCTCGGCAGGTGATTGTCATTCATCTTAGGTTATTGTACGTTTGTTGGAGGTAATCTTGTTTCATGGCGAGGTAAGAAGCAGATTACTATTGCAAGGTCGAGTGCTGAAGCAGAGTATAGTGCTATGACACACACTACGACAGAATTGATGTGGCTCAGGTCTCTCCTATAAATGGGTTTCCTGTGCCCACACCGTTGAGGATGGGTTGTGATAACCAGGCTGCTATATATATTGCTAGTAATCCTGTCTATCATAAGGGGACCAAGCACATTGAGGTTGACTGTCACTTTGTTGATGATGCTGTTATGAAGAAGCTTGTTGAGACCCCTTTTGTGTCGTCTTCGGATCAGCTAGCACATGTGTTTACCAAATCGTTGTTTGCTCCTAATTTTCGCACCTGTTGTAACAAGCTGAGCATGGGGTGACCTATATGCTCCAGCTTGAGAGAGGGGGGGGGGGGTGTGTTAGTGGCAATCTGGTCATATGTTGTGGGGTTTGGGTTTTTATGTTATTTTCTTTTCCTCTTGTTATTACATTGTAATTTGTAAGGAGTTAGGGGTAAATAGTAAAACCCCCAACTGACTTACCAGTTTTGGATTTGATTATTATATATATAGGGGTAAGGGAGCTGCGATAGTAACACACAATTCTATCGTAGGCTGCCCTCCCAACCTTCTCAGCGGCTTGTGCTCTTCTTCTTTCTTCTTCTTCTTCTCTCTTCTCTCTTCTCTCTACTCTTCTACTGATTAGGTCGTTCCTGGTCTGCTACACACTATATAGCATAATTTGTTTAGGGCTGGAGATGCTGCATCACTGAATTTAATTCTTTTCTTGTTTGCAAGTGAAGTAGATATTGAGCCAGACTGATGATTTCTGAATGCATGGCAAAGCTTATTGACTTGGTTTTATGATCTCCAACTTAAGTTTTTCATTTGTAGAAATAAGCACACAAGAATAAAGAAGTTAGGGCCTTGTTGTTTGCCTTTTTTTCCATGTAGCTTTTATACATGAACTTAAATATTTTCTAATTGGAAGTTAGGAATTGGTATATGTTTCTTACTCTTCTTTTTTATCCTTATGTACAGTGGAATATTTGAAGTAAGCTGCTCAAAGGATATCAGAGTTCAGGGCGTTCTGGGTCCTTGTGCATCTCTCGAAAAGGTATAATCTGAAGCTTCTCATATGTTTTGTACTTTTCTTGTTCTATTCTGATTTTTTGCATGTTGCTAATTTCTGCAGAAAGGTCCTTTATGCTCTGAAACAGTTGTTGGTCAGGGAAACACCAGCGCTTGGAAGATGTGTGGCCTTGACAAAGCTACCACTTTATGTTTGGTATTTGAGATTGTTAAAAAGGAAACTCCAGAACCTATTGGTCCATCTACAAGCAATCAGTTTTACCTCCAATTTTTAACTTAGTATGTACTCTGGGGCTATCCTCTTAAAATTTTGTAAGAAGATACTACGTTGAGCTTTTGTATGGAAGATGAAGCTTTTATAACAGATTACAGATATTGTGCTCCAGTTATCAGCACACTAATGGTCAAATGAGACTTCGTGCTACAACACTTGCCAGAAGATGGGTTGATGGACCTGGCAGCATACAAGTAAGCTTCTGATATTTGTTTTATTTTGTTTTTTCAGTTCATATTGGCTTCTCTTCATTTACTCAACCAAAATCTCTTCTTACTGATCAGCAAGAGGAAAACATTGGCATCTAAAAGATTTTTTCATTGTTGAATTTGGGAAATTATTTTCTTTATCCTTTCATGGTTTAATCACTTATTGACCTTTACGCCAGGCAAGGAAGCTAGTAGACTGAGTTTCCTCTGAAAGTTGCAACTTTCCTAAGGAAGCAATTCAGATTTCAGAGTCATAGGTTCTCCAAAGAAACTATGGTAGTGAACCAGGCTACCTGATGGTGATCCCAGGGTTCAAAAACCCTGTTGGGTTCGTTTATGGGCCCACACGAAGAGTAAAAGGTTCAAATAAAAAAGTTAATGGTAAAACAATAAATAAATTGAAGTTTGTAAGAATGGTGGCAGAATTGTAAATAATGGGGAATCTTAAAGGGTAACTTGAGATTAAGATATGGGGAGGGATACAATAAGGATATGATTTATTATAAAAGTATAATAGACTTGGAATAAGATTAAAATAAAGGGGGGGGGGGGAGTAATAAGGAGAGGGTGTAATGTAGTCCTAGATTGGTAGATGATCTAATTAGGCACCAATAACCAGGTCTGCTATGAACTGGTAAATCGGTAGGCCAAAATTCGGATTTTTAGGCAAATTACGGTTAAGGTTTAATGGAACCTAGGGTTTGAAGGTAGGGTTAGGCTAAATTGATGTAGGGGAGTAGTGTAGTCCTAGATAGGATCGGATCCTACTAGGAGCCAGGTAAACAGAGGTTCTGAAACTGTCTGCTGATTGGGGCAGAATTGGTTAATTTGAACCAAAACTAGGGTTAGGATGAGGGGGTGAATAGTTGGGATAAACAATAAAAGTGGGCAGGTGTTTAGAAGTCTATTGTAGGTTAAATTCTGATGAGGTTTGAAATTCTGGGATTTCTAGGGTTAGTGTTTCGGGTTTTGTAAAAGAGGAAAATAGCAAGAACTAGGGTTTGAAGTGGGATTTCTGTCAAGGGGTTTTGGCCGAGTGATCTTGTCACACCCCAGCCCAGTTAGTATGGGCAAGGTGTGACCGGATGCTAACTAGCACCCAATCAATGCTCCAGGATCATAAGTGCAATACTCCCATTCACAGTTCATCAAACATAGTAAATCGTCGCATCGGAAGAGAATAAGCAGTAATAATAATAACAATAAATAGAGAAATCAAGTGATAACTAGATATTTATATTAATTGAACTACGTATTACAGTGATAATATTCTCACAAGGTACTTCCAAACAAAAGTATAACAGTATCTATAAAGTATACTACACAAAAGTAATTTATAAACAAAAAAAGTAATAGCCTGCTCCATCAGGTCAATCACGCGAACGCGCAAGCATCACATCCACAGGATGCCTCATGAACTTCAAATTCCTACACCGTACGACCCTCATCGGTGAGGAAGTCTGAAGCAGAAACAAATCCATCATCTGGTTTCTCAGAACCAGCCGCACTATTTGAAAAAGAAGAAGTACTAACAGGTGTGAGCTCCACTGAACCCAGTAAGGGAAACATGCAAGCATGTGCATATAGTCCATGATGCATGACCTAAACTAAGGATGCTTTTAGCAACAATTCTAAGTCACATGAGGTATGAGTGCTGCTGTAGTAGGTATGATATTCTGAGTCTCGGAATCGCAAACCAGGCATCGATCACCTAGGAATACCACTCTACTATGGTGAAGACCCACCGGTTCTGGAATGAACACATTAGACCTCGACGAACCCTCAATGCTAACCCTACTGTGTGTTCCCATTCCGGTATGTACTTTTCAGACCTGGGACAGTGAATGGCATTTTGGTATGTACCCTTTAGACCTGCCACAGGTTATCCAACACCTTACCCCTGTTGGTAAGGATCGTAGCACTGGGTTCATACCAATCCTAACCCAATGCATTCTATCATGATGTCATATATTTCGGCAGTAAAAAGATAGTAATTTAGTTCCATAATCATCTCATCCATCACAATCATAGAACATAATAATTATGCAAATACATTATGGTATGTTTCCTAGAATCATGCATAGATCTAATGCAAAAGGAAAGCAACTATAAGCCTATATTAACCTTAACCATTAATATGTGTATGAACAGGTGCAGCAGGCATAAACATACAACAACAATAAACACTCCATAAATAAAAGTCAAATTCCCTTACCTGTATTGGAGAAATATCCTAGCCAAATGAAGCTCTAACACACACAAACTACCCCAGCAATAATGATCTTACAGTCCTAAAACAGTAGTAGGTAGCATGAATTAGGCAAAAATCAAGTCTAAAGTATAGCCTAAACCAACTAGGATTAAGGCTAGTACAGCAAGGCAGAACTAGATTCAGACCTGCCTGAAACCGGTTGACCGTAGGGGTCACAGGCCCTGAATCCGGTTGGTGTTCCAGTGCCTGATGGAGACCCAAAACCCGTGGATCTTGCCATGCATGGGGGCTAATTTCTCAAATTGGCTTTGGGGAAAATAAGGGTACAGCCATGTAAACATTTTGACCCATTTGCATGTATGATCAAAACCAAGTCTCCCAATTAAAATTAAATAAAAGTGAATATCTTGAAATTTCGAGAACATGGCTGAAACCCAGTGGAAAAAGGGTTTAGGGACAATACGAAGGCTGGAGATGATCCTCCATAAGCTGGATCAACCCACGACATGAAGGGTTTGTAGTCCTTACAACCCCTAACTTAGGGTTTACCATGTTAGGGCTGGTGTGGGTTATGAACCCAGCTGAAACCAAAGAAGAAGGGAAGAGATTGAACAATTTAGAACAATTTTTGGTGACCTACCAAGATGGGAGATTGAAGAAGAGATAGCCCACAACTGAATTGATCTTCTCCAAGCTTTTCCAAAGCTCCAATGGTAATGATCTCTAAGCTCTAGGTCTTCTTCTCTTACTCTTCTTTCTTTCTCCCAAGCTGAAATCGTTTCTTAGCCTTAGGTAGGAAAAGAAATGAAAAGAAAGCTAAGTCCCATATATCTAGTAAGGTCCTACTGTGGAGTGTTTGGTTTTGGTTAGGTAGAATTAGTTTTAATAAATGTGTTTCTCAAAACTGATTTTAAAGATAATTAATTACTTAATTCTAAATTTTAAGTTATGATTTAAACCAAGTTACATCGTCAAAGTTCGGGGGGTGTAGGTTAGGCTCTGGTGGTGTAGGTTACAAGTTGGGGTCTTATGGGGTTTTGGCATGGTGTCGTCTCCCTTTCGGGAGGTTCGTCCCCCTGATCCTGGCCTGGAGGGCCCCCTGCTGAGTCGCGACCTGCATCCTTTGCGGCTGTGGTCTCTCGTTTGTTGACTGCTCCCGTAGTGGACGTCGAGGTTAAGAAGGTTTCTTCCCACTTTGGGGATCCGGCCGCGTTCTTCTCGCAGGCGGAGGTGGATCAGTTGGAGAGTGCTTTCTCGACAGCCTTGGTTGCAAAGTGCAGCTACGGGAGGCCGTCATTGGATCTGGCAAAGGAAGCCTGCAGGAAAGGAAGCCTGCAGGAAAGTGCAGAGGGGCAAGATTGGCGCAATTTGTGGTGCTACAGGGGAAGCGCTGCCGGCTCAGGGGTTTCTACATGAGAGGGCTATGGCGTTTGAGGGTGCTGGTTCTCGGGACAGGGAGGGGGTCTTCATTCCCACGAGTGAGGTGGTCCCCCTGCTACTAAACGTGTCGTTGGCCGTGGTTTGGTGGGGGGGGGGGAGGTCGATGGAGGCTTGTAGCTCGAAGGGTTGACGCAAGGCCTACTAACTGTGTGCAGGGTGAGGCAGATGATCGTGGCTTAGACTTGGTGCAGCCTGGCACTATCACGGCTACCGGTGGAATGTCAGAGGAGGTCTTAAAGGAGGGTGAACTTCCCGCTGGGGTTGAGACACAGGGGTTGATGGCCTCCACTGGGACTGGAAACGCCATGGTTCTAGATTGTCAGGTGCCGCTGCAGCTTCGCCAGGCGGTGGTCGATGAGGAGCTTGTAGAGCGGCATGGGTTTTGTGAAGGGGTGACGGCTGGTTGCCTTTCTGCTGAGAGCCCTTCTTCGTATTCTTCTCCTCTCTTCGGGATCAGGGGAGGGGGTCTCGGTGTTAGTGTTTTGGTTCCTGAGAAGGAAATGGATTCAGCTTCGGCCAGTTTGGATGGCTTGCTAGATGCTTTTCTTTCGCAGGTGGGCAGTGGTGTGGTTGTTGGCATTAAGGGCAGGCACTCTTGGTCTGTGGATGTGGACTCTCGGCCTTACTTTGAAGGGGGGTCGGGGTTGGCATGTGGCTGGGACGACGCATATGTAGATGAGGTGCAAGTGGCTCAAGTGGATCGGGTTACTCTGCTTGAGAGTTTCAAGGCCTTCTAGGTCTCTCTTGGGGGGAGGGTTCACTGGACACTTTAGAAGGCTAGTGAGTGGACTGCCGTTGCTTCGTAGGACCTCCCGGTGGTTGGGGGGGTAAGCGGGTCATGGACAGCGCTGCCAAGGTTTACAAAAGGCTTTTGCGAAAACAGAGACGCTTGCCAAGTACTGCTCGGTGGGAACTGTTGGGCTATAAGAAAGTGAAAAAGAAGGGTGTTTAGAAAGTGCTTGGCGGTAGCCAGCGACGTGTCACAAAGTCCATGGGATTGGGCCGGCTCACAAGCTACAACCCCCTTATGAACTATCTATTCTGGAATGCCCGAGGGGTTGGGAACAAGCCTACTTCTAGGCGGTTGAAGACCTTAATCAATCTGCACAATGCGAACATCGTAGCTATTGCTGAACCAAAAGCACAACCTTCAAAGGCGCGGTCGATTCAAAGAAGGATTAATGTAGTCCTAGATAGGTAGGAGACCTACTAGGAGCCAAACAATAGGATCAAATGACAAAAGGGGCCGCTGGTTCGAATGGACAGTACTAGGATTTAGGTCAATTCCTAGGGTTTGGCTTGGATATTGGGAAAGGGGTTTATAGGGTATTAATGGGCAGGTCTAGGGGTTCAATATGGTATAAAAAGGTTAGGGTTTGGATGAGTTTTGAAATTCTGCAATTTTGGACAGAATTGAATTTTAGGGTTTTGGGTTTGGGTTTTAATGGAGCAAGTAGATGAAGGGATTAGAGTGGGAGTTTGGGGCTGAAACTTGGATTGAGTGTCAACAATGATGTAAGGGATGTATGCTGAAAGTTTGGTTTGAAACTAATGGGCAGATTTGAAGTTATGAAGGAATCCTAGTTAGGGTAGGAGTGAGAAGAAGAATGTTTAAACACAGTTCAGATTCAAACTTATTGGATTTGAAGAGATCTTCAATCGCAGCAGCTTTGAAGATGAACAATGGGGTCTCCCAATCTACAAGATGCAAGGAGATAAGTAGCAGTTCTCCCGATCTTCACGATGCAACGAGTCGATTGGAGATCCACCAATCCCTTCACCTTGATATTACTCACAAGGCACACTCACGATGGAGCAAAGGCAGCAGCAAAGGCAGTAAGCATAAAGCTGAGTTTTTATTAATCAAATTCGTATACAATGCTGGCTTGCCTTACAAACTTACATAGAAGACTCAAAAATAGACTTAGACACTAAAAAGGAATGGCCAAACCCTATCCTTAACCTATTAGGTAACTTAAACCAACTAGGAAACTAAAATACTAAAAGAAATAGACTCAAAACATGGCTGGACTTATAGAGTCCTAATCCAGCCCAACTTACATCACATGACCACTTAAGTTGTCACATGACCACTTAACCAAGTCACATGATCACTTAAATTGAACCAATTGGATGCAACCAATTTGAACCAGTTCAATTAAAAAATATAAAAATAAACTAGGTATTGGGCTAATCCCGTATGCAACCTATATACCCATATTTTAGGCCCATAAAAGTGGCCTATACATTAGAAACCCATGGGATCAAAGGCCCAACATGTATGTAACCCAACCCTAGACTTATTCCTAATAAAAGAAGCCTAATTTGGTGATTAATCTGCATCAACTCTCCCCAGCTTGAAAAAATTCATTCTCGAATTTTGTAATGATAAGGGGGAAGCAACATGTGAGTAGCAGCTTTGACCATTCCCCAACAGAATTCTTGTTTCTTGTAGACTTTAGGGATGTAGTTTCAAGGCGTGGAGCTTCCTCTTCAAAGATCCATGGTGGCATAACAAACTTATGTGTTTGACCTTTGAATCAATATCAACTATGTATGTCGTGTTCATAGAGTCTTCAACGTTGATAACCTTCTCATCTAAAACTTGAGGCACAAGTTGTACCTCTTCAAGAACAACATCTTGAATGCCAATGATTTCCCGTGGAGTGCTATCAACCACCTCTTCATCTTCTGCTGTTTCAGCTTTGTCTTCAACTTGTGCTCTCTTAATTTCCGTTGGTAATGTACATTTGTATTTAGCTGCTAATTTAACACTGGTGATGTCAGATTTCCAACAATCTTTAACTTGCAAACAGGATCTCATTGATGGAGGCTTCAAGTTGTCTTCAGATTTGAAGGCCTTTTGGTGGTGATGTTGTCGATGGGAATTTAAGTTACTTTGTTGTAGAGCTCTGAACGTCTGTGGGAAATATTTCTTACTCAGATCTTCTTTCATCTCTGCCCATGTAACAGGTTTTCTACCACGGTAGTCAGGATAATCCATCTGGGTTCTCCACCAATTATGTGCTGGTCCCATTAGCTTGGTATGTGTTAGTCTCATTTCCTATGCTCAGGCAAATCATGCCAATTAAAATAATCATCTAAAGCAGCTAACCAATCACAAAATACCTGTGGATCTGGTCTGCCATCAAAGTCTCTCAACTCAGACGCCTCTGGAGGTCTATGGAGTCTCCTGTAGTCTCTATATCCTTTGTTCCTATCTTCACTATGATCTGTGTACCTTTCTTTGTCTTCTCTGTATTGATCTCTCCTTGGGGCTCTTTGTACTATCGAATTGACTTGATATTTGTCCTTTTCTAGGGGGAATGTTGCTGTCCCAATGAGGGGTAGTCCTCTTCTCTTGCAATCGTGTCACCTTTTCATTCAACTTCTGTAGCATCTCCATTATAGCAGCCATAGGATCAGGTGGAGGGGGCAGAATTGGATTGCCATGTACATCCATGGCTCTGATACCAATTAATGTTGTCCTAGATAGGTAGGAGATCTACTAGGAGCCAAACAGTAGGATCAAATAGCAAAAAGGGCTGTTGGTTCGAATGGACAACACTAGGATTTAGGTCAATTCCTAGGGTTTGGGTTGGAAATTGGGAAAGGGGTTTATAGGGTATTAATGGGCAAGTTTAGGGATTCAATATGGTATAAAAAGGGTTAGGGTTTGGATGAGTTTTGAAATTCTACAATTTTGGGCAGAATTGAATTTTAGGGTTTTGGGTTTGGGTTTTAATGGAGCAAAGAGATGAAGGGGTTAGAGTGGGAGTTTGGGGTGAAACTTGGATCGAGTGTCAACAATGATGCAAGGGATGTATGCTGAAAGTTTGGTTTGAAACTAATGGACAGATTTGAAGTTATGAAGGAATCCTAGTTAGGGTAAGAGTAAGAAGAAGAATGTTAAAACAAAGTTCAGATTCAGACTTATTGGATTTGAAGAGATCTTCAATCGCAGCAGCTTTGAAGATGAACAATGCGGTCTCCCAATCTACAAGATGCAAGGAGATAAGTAGCAGCCCTCCCGGTCTTCACGATGCAACGAGTCGATTGGAGATCCACCAATCCCTTCACCTTTATATTACTCACAAGGCAACCTTGATATTACTCATAAGGCACACTCAGGATGGAGCAAAGGCAGCAAGCATAAAGCTTAGTTTTTATTAATCAAATTCATATACAATGCTGGCCTCCTTTACAAACTTATATAGAAGACTCAAAAATAGACTTAGACACTAAAAAGGAATGGCCTAACCCTATCCCTAACCTATTAGGTAACTTAAACCAACTAGGAAACTAAAATACTAAAAGAAATAAACTCAAAACATGGCTGGACTTATAGAATCCTAATCCAGCCCAACTTACATCACATGACCACTTAAGTTGTCACATGACCACTTAACCAAGTCACATGATCACTTAAATTGAACCAATTGGATGCAACCAATTTGAACCAGTTCAATTAAAAAACATAAAAATAAACTAAGTACTGGGCTAATCCCGTATGCAACCGATATACCCATATTTTAGGCCCATAAATGTGGCCTATTACATTAGAAACCCATGGGATCATAGGCCCAACATGTATGTAACCCAATCCTAGATTTATTCCTAATAAAAGAAGCCCAATTTGGTGATAAATCTGCATCAAGGATTGGCATGGATTCTGTGCATCTTATAGAGAGGATCTGGATTTTCTGGAGGGCTTCGATGCAAGTCTAGGTGGTAGTGGAGAATGGGCAGTTTGTTACTTTGGACTGCCTGGTGGCCACCTCTGTGCGTTTCCTTGTCACTTTTGTTCATGGTTTAAGCTCGGTGGTGGAGAGAAGAATGTTGTGGGATGCTTTCGATCTGTTTTCTATTACTACTGGCCTTCCATAGGCGGTGGGAGGTGATTTTAATGCTGTTCTGGTGCCTCATGAGAAGGTTAGCGGGAGGCCGGCCTGCTCGATGTCAATAGATGAAGTTGGTGACTGTGTCAGTACAGCTGGCCTCATTGATATGGGTTATGTGGGTAATATGTTCATGTAGTCTAATAACCAGGAAGTTGCGAGCACGGTGCTGGCAAGACTTGACAGTTTTCTGGTTAACTCGGCTTGGATGTCAGTGTTTTCTAGGTGTGAGGTGTCTCACTTGAGTAGGGTTTGCTCCGATCATGCGCCTCTATGGCTTTCTTGCTCGACTACCATGACCCAGTCCTTCTCTAGCTTTAAATTCCAGCAGATGTGGCTGCACCACCCGAGTTTTTAGGAATTCGTCAAGAGTCAGTGGGTAGTTCCGGTTGATGGGTCTCCTCTCGTGGGTTTGTTTTTAAAGCTGAAACACCTGAGGGGTTCTCTTCGTACTTGGAACAGGGAGGTGTTCGGGAATGTCCATTAAAGGGTTAGGGAGGCAGAAGATGCGGTCAGTAGGGCGGAGGTGGCTGCAGACCAGAATGCTGGCCCTTAGGCTTGCAAGGCCCTCAAGGAGGCCAGGAAAGTCCTGGAGGGGGTTCTATTATAGGAGGAGATATTCTGGAAGCAGAAGTCCAGAATCTCCTGGTTGAAAGAAGGGGATAGGAACACCAAATTTTCCACTCCATGGTCAATGTTCGTAGAAAGCAAGGGGAGATCCGCAAAATCCGATTTGGTGATGGCTCCTAGGTCACTTGTCAGGAGGGGATGCAGGCGGTCGCTGTTAATTATTTTTTTGAGATATTTGCTACCTAGGGATGTGCTGTGGATGAGGAGCTTCTCTCTTCTATTCCTCAGGTTGTGACGGAGGAGGACAGTATTTTTTTGCTGGCCCCGCCTTCTCTAGAGGAGGTGAAATTGGCGGTGTTTTCACTGTCCTGCGATAGTGGCCCGGGCCCGGATGGTTTCTCAGGGCATTTCTGGGCTTGTTTAGAGGTGATTTGCTACGATGTCTGGGCGGCGGTGAAGGATTTTTTTGGTGGGGGAGATCTCCCAAGGACCTATACGTCTGCTAATCTTGTGCTCATCCCTAAGGATAGCACCGAGATAATGTCGGATCTTCAGCCCATTAGTCTCTGTAATTTCTATTACAAGATTATTGCCAAGATCTTTGTGTCCAGGTTAGCGGGTTTACTTCCCTCCTTGATTGCGGAGGAGCAGGATTCTTTTGTACAAGGCATAGCATTCACGATAACATATCCATTGTCCAAGAAGTCACACTGGACTTGAACAGGAAGACTCGTGGGGGAAATGTGGTGTTGAAGCTGGATATGGCTAAAGCCTACATCAGGTTGGAGTGGAAGTTCCTTTTTATGGTGCTTGCTAGGTTTTCCCGAGGCATGGACAAATTTAATCGGGAAGACTGTGGAGAACTGTTGGTTCTCTATTGTGCTAGGTTGCGTGATACTTGCCACGTTATCCTCCATCGTGGCATCTCTCTGGCTCATAACACTATATTTCATGTTATCTCTTATAATTCCCTTTCTCCATCCTTTGTGCTTTTGTTTCTTCTCTTTTTTTTATTCGTATTCCTTAGAATTGGCTGGAAGCTCTTACAGATGGAAAGTGGAAGGCAACAATGATGGAAGAAATGAGAGGCTTAAAAAAAAAATAATTCATGGGATATTGTGGTTCTTCCTCAAGGGAAAAGACCAGTTGGATGTATATGGGTATTTGTGGTGAAATAGAAGGTTGATGGCACCAAGGTTCTAAAACTCGGGTCTCGGTGGCATCTCGGCCTTGCTAGAAACCGAGACGAGTCGAGATCTCGCCGAGATCTTAGCGAGTTGCTGCTTTTTTTTTTTTTTTTGACTCGGACCCCCAATTCGGTGGGTTTTACACATATTTTGGGTCTGAAACTTGGTATTCAGCCTATTTCAGGCCATTTAAACACAATGGCATGCCCAGATTTCCCAAAAAACAAGTCCAAATATGAGTTTTACTTTGGACCATAGGTTGGTAGGCAAGTCCAAAGATGTTTAACGTATATCAGAACCACATGAATCTATCAAGGATTACACAAATTTTGTTGAAAAAAATAGATTTGGGGAAAACTAGAAAATACCTTTGAAAATTCTTGAAATAGGTGATGACTCTTGGACTGTTGGAGTTGAATCTTTAATTTAGTTCTTGAATCTCACTTGAAACCATGCAATCCAACTAAGATTGAAGGAAAGAGGAAGAAAATGGAGCAAAATGGGCTTGGGCTGTTTTCCCTTTCTTTAGAGCTATGGACAGAACTCAGTGAGATTTTCGAGTTCTGTCCCTGTAGGTTAGTTTATAAAATGGGTTAGATAGGTGAAATGGGGAGAAAAAATGGGTTAAAACCCATATCGAGACCCAATATCGAGATCTCGAGATCTCGGCGAGAAATTGTATTTTTATAACGTAAAAAATCAGGAAAAAAACTTCAAAATTGGACTCATTTGGGTAGGTCGAGACGATACTGAGATCTCGCCGAGAAAGTGTATGTTTATAATGCGTAAGGCATCTCGACTCGAGTTTTTGAAAAACCGAGAAACTCGGCGAGATCTCGTGAGTTCTCGAACCATGGATGGCACTGTGGATCGATATAAGGTACGATTGGTGGCAAAGTGGTTCACTCAGACATATGGGATTGACTACCAGGGGATCTTTGCACCGATTGTTAAACTAAACATTGTCAAAGTGCTACTATCTTGTGCTGTAAATCTGGGATGGGATTTACAATAGTTAGATGTGAAGAATGTTTTCCTCCATGGAGAGCTTGAAGAGGGGGTATATATGGACATTCCACCTGGGTTCTCATGTGACAAAACCAGAGGCGAGGTATGTAAGTTGAAAAGTTCTTTATATGGGCTAAAGCAATCGCTTTGTGCTTGGTTTGAAAGATTTCATAAGGCTATGGTTTCTGTGGGATATAAGTAGAGTAATGCTGATCATTCTCATAGTCTATATGGACGATATTATGGTAACTAGGAATGATAGTGATGAGATCAACAAGTTGACTTTCCTTGGCCGTGAATTTGAAATAAAGGATTTGGGACAACTTTCTAGGGAAAGAGGTTGCATGATCTTCAAAAGGCATCTTTCTTTCTCAAACTTAGTATATCCTAGATCTATTATCTGAGATCGGGTTGTTAGGGTGTCACCCTGCTGATATACCTATGGAGGCTACTACAAGACTTAAGGAAAAAGATGGTGAACTAGTTGACCAAGGTCGCTACAGGAGACTAGTAGGAAAACTTATTTACCTCTCTCACACACGGCCAACACAATCATTGTCGTGAGTTTGGTAAGTCAGTTCATGCATAATCCTTATTCCTTTCATATGGATGCTATTCTTTGTATTCTTCGTTATTTGAAGTCAGCCTCGAGATAAGGAATTCTTTTATCTCCTCATGGCCATCTACGAGTTGAAGCGTATACTAATGCTGATTGGGCTGGATATTCTGATAGAAAGTCCATATTTGATTGTTGCTCCTTTGTAGGTTAAAATCTTGTCACTTGGCATAGCAAGAAACAGAACGTGGTAGCATGACCCAGTGCTGAAGCAGCGTTTCGTGCCATGCACAAGGCATTTGTGAGCTGTTGTGGCTTAGAGGTTTACTACAAGATCTTGGTGTTCCTGTCCGCCTCCCTATGATGTTGTATTGTGACCACAAGGCTGCCACTAGCATTGCTCGCAATCCGGTTCAGCATGATCGCACCAAGCATGTGGAGGTTGATAGGCACTTCATCAAAGAGAAGCTGGAAGAAGGACTAATCTGTGTACCTTTTATGAAGTCTGCTGATCAATTGGCTGATGTGTTCATTAAAGGGTTAAGTGGGAAAGTCTTTCATCCTATTTTACCCTAGTTGGGCTTGTTTGATATTTATGCTCCAACTTGAGGGGGAGTGTTAAAATATTTTATTAAGTGCCGTGAGGTCTATTTCAGTCTTTCTGGTTATTTTTCCCTATAACCAACTCTAATTAAATAGAGTCAGCTATGTAGGAGCAGCTCTGTAATTTTTCTCTCCCCTCTTCTATTATAAATAAGGGCTTGGATGTGCATTAATACATCCAAGCATTGAGCTCTAAATTCTTTCCTGTGTGGCAAATTGGAGGCCAAACTGAAAAGACCGACTGGACTGAACCAAACCGATAGTGACCAGACCAAAGTCCTTGTCAGTTCAGTCCAGTTTTGTTTTTTGGAAAAATTCTCTGTTCGGATTTGGTCTGAACCATTTGGACTGATAAGACCAATTGAATGGACTGAAACTTGAAAAACCTGATAAAAAGCCGTGTGTTTTTAATATTGTTTTTCTTTTTTATATATGAAAACTGAAACCGGACTGATAATAGACCAATAAGGAACCGTCGGGAGAAAGCGATAAGGTACTGAAACCAACCGGACCAATAGGTTTTGGTTTCGGTTTGGATTTTATAGACTGATTAATTATTGGTCTGGTTTCGGTCTGCCCCCATGTGTGCTAAACCCAACAAGACAAGACTGAACTAAACCAATCTTAACTGACCATTTGAGTTTTGACACCCCTACTTTTAAGGTTGTTGCGTGCTCAGTATTTCATGAAACTGATTGTTTTTGTGCAGGAGTTAATTGCTGGATTTGACCAAGAAGCGGCTGCAGTAGTAATGGCACGTCTAGTTTCTTTCAAAATGGAATCTGAGGTAACGTAAATGAAATCCCGACTCTCTTTGTTCTTTGAATTTCTCTGCTGCTTATAGTTAACTCCCTCTTGCTTCCTTGTCGGTATTGGTTGGTGAAATTTTTTCCAAATGAGGAGCTGTATTTTCTTTCTGTATGTTGAGCCAATACTCGAGATAGACGAAAATAACAGAACAGTGGAATTTAATGGTTAACTGGTAAAACTTTTACTATGTGACCTGCAAGCTATCTAAGAATCTTGCAGAGAAAATATGGAGATGACTATGTGCTTAACTATAATTATTCTCCTGTCAGTTTGAAAGTTGATGGTTGAAGGTCTGATTGAGTTGTACAAACTATGAGGCCCCGTTTGTTTAGAGGGGTTTATGGGGTGGGAGAGTTGATGGATTACTGTAGCATTCCATGGGAAAGTTGCAAAATCCCACGTATTTCGTGGGACTTTGTAAAGCCAAGGGATGGGAAAATTATGGGATTTGCAATGCCATGTCAGCAGACATTGGTAATGATTATGTTCCCTCCATTATCTCAACAGTCCCACCCCCTTGCAAACAAACAGCCTGGGGTGGAATTGTTGCAATGCCATGTCAGCATTTTACCACAACTTTCCCACCCCTTGCAAACTATTCCGCTAAACAAATGGGGCCTCTTACAAAATGATAGAGCAGAATAAACTATTCATTTGGTAATAACAATAATGAACGTGATTCACATATCTATCATAAAAAACGGTTTGGAGGCTATGTACTTAATGCATTGTATAGAATATGTTCTTGTTACAAACATCAGGACATAAATAAATTTTTTATTTTTGATTCATAGTTTGTCTAATACAGCACTCCAGTTCCCATATATTCCCTTTCATCATTGTGATGTTTCTGTTTCTGTCTTTCTTTTTCTTGTTTATATAATATGAGATTATGTCTTATATATTATTCATCTGTTTATTTATTCTACAGTTAGGCTATTCTTGTGAGTAATTTTGTATTCACCTATGACACTCATATTATGTTGAAGTTGCCAGCAGTGCAGCTGGTAAGGGCCTTTGCTGGTTATATAGCTAGGTCTTGGGATCAAATCCCACTTTCACTTCACTTGGGGAGTGGTGCGTTGGAGGGGTTTAAGGGGAAGTGTATATACATAAAGCTTTCCTATTCCAGTGAGGGGTGGGGGGTACTCATATTACATCAATATTTTGGAATTTTATTGTCTAAAATTAAAGTGCCCCTGTTGTCCCAATAGGAGAGAATTTTGACAGAATCATAAACCAAGTACAAATAGAGCTGTTAAACTTTTGTTCTGCATCAGGTTTCAAATTGCAGTTTAGCTCTATATATTTTGATTCCTCCTGGCACCATAAATCATTTCAGTGATTTGAGTCAAATTCTGCAAAAGCTAAGGCTCTGTTTGTTTCCACGTTAGAAGGTGGAAAATGAAATTTTCCTGTAAGATAATATTTTCAGTTATTTGTTTTCTTGTTTTTTTTCAAAAAAAGGCATTGTAAAATAAGAAAATTTTACGCCCTGTAAGAATTTGATGTAACATTTCATTTTCAAGGAAAATCATACTGTGAAATAAATGGGGCTCATGTAGAAGTTGCGGTAATTTCAGGTAAAATCACCAACGTCAGAGTTGAAAATTATTTTCTGTTTGACTGTGACTGAATTCAAGATCAAAATCAAGATTTTATTCCTTGGGATCAACAATTTAGATATGTAGATGTGTTGTCTCTACTCTCAACAACTGTTTTTATTCACCTAGGCGCTGTGGGTCCTCTCACTTGCATAGACGGCAAGGTGTAAGCAGTAATGTTTGTACATATGCCTCACAGGCATGGCTTTATAGTTAATAAATTAATCAATTGAGAAGTGCTCTCTATTGCCACTTGATCAACTGCATGTTGCTGAAAAATGAGATATAAGTGACCTTGGGTTCTACTTCTACCTGTCCACTGAGTTTGGGTCCCATACTACCTACCATATAACAGAGATTTCGGCACGTAGAAAAACCCTTGTAGGCTACCCACGTGTAAAATCTCTCCCCATAAATAAAATGTATCATGTTCATATAAGATGATCGAATTGTCTTTCCAAATAACGTGAAGATATTTGGGCCACCTGGAAAAACCCTTCTTGGGAGCCCACCTAGATAAAGTCTTCCGATACATAAAATATATCACATTCATGTAAGATGACTGAAGTGCTTTCCCAAACAATTTTTTGTGGGAGGGGAAGTCCTCAATATGGGGTGTGAGGAAGTGTTTAGCTCTCATATTTCATGGTGTGAGGCCATGGTTCGAAAACTCTTCTCGACCCAGTCGAGATTCTCGAGATCTCGGCGAGACAATGCATCTTCCTTTTGATTTTTTTTTTTGGTTTTGGAATGAATTTTCGGTGGGCAAATGGCCTTATTTGGCGCCAAAACTATAAGAGAAGATTGTTTTAGGCTTGATAAACATATTTAAATCTTCAAATTGAAAAAGAAAAGAAAAAAACCCACCCAATTTGATGTTTTGGATTTGCACCCTTGGTTGGCAGTAAAGGCTGAACGAACCCTTACTGTAATATTCCCTATTCTACACATTGTTTGAATCATATGAGACGTAATTGGCCATTAAAATAAGTAAATTATGTAATAATGGATGAAGACACATAATATTGAATAATTATTTAAGAAATAGTTGAAGACTTAAAGTTTTTACTACAAACCACAAGATACATTGAAGTGTTCACAGTGCATATTACATAGACACCCAACCCAATTACAATGAATAATACATAAATCATAGACACCTTACTACCCTAGTCTTCAACGTCTCCACTCCCAAGTCCCAACAATACAATACTATGACTCTAAGAGTACTGAGGAGGTCAAGATTTCTCCGAGATTCTCGATATATTCAAAATTTCGATTGATTATTCGAAACTATGCATGTTTTGTGTCTTGTATGTTATCTCGTCTCGAGATTCTCAAGATATTCAAGATCTCACCGAGATTTCGGTTAGTTTTTGAGCTGTGTAAGCCATCCACCCAAGGTGTTGAGCCCAACAGTTTATATTTTTTGAGTTTGATTGATTTTAAGGAATCTGTCTTCATGCCTTGTCATGTTAAAGAAAGTGTTTGTATCTATGATCAAAGTCTATTGAAATTTTGTCTGAATGTGATCTTATTTTTGCTAGATTTGTAAATGACCGTGAAGGATTTCAAAGTTGTTAATTGGGACTTGGATGTGGAAATATGTGATTAAAATATACTGTTGTATAGTTTCGTACGTGAAATACTCTCCCGTGGATATAGGTGGTTATGCCTACATAAGTAACTTTTTGCACTTGTATATTGCTCTTCCACTGTTGCAAACTTATCATGGATCATGACCTAAAGGAGTTAAACTGATGCACAAAAACTTCTGGATGAAACCTTTTGAGTCCTGCAAATTGTATGATATTTTGTGTGGAAGTTCTTTGATCATTCTGAAAGCAAGTTGGTGAGCTCTCTTTTTGAATCTAGGTTTCTGTGAAACAACTCAAAGGAGAATTTTATGCAGATCTGGAAGTTGAATACTTACTTACTGTTGAATTTTTCATTTGAACGAGAAATAGATTAAGAGATATACTTCCCCCACACCCCCCCCCCACCCCCCAGCTCCAAAGGTTAAATAGACAAGTAAAATGGAATCCAGATTGAGTTTGTAGTAATCGTCAACTTGTTTTACTACCACTCACTACTGTCAATCACATGATCCTGTTGCTCTTTATTGACTAAAAGATCTGATTGTTGTGATTGCCTAGCAGACAGAGTTTGATCCTATCAGGTGGCTAGATAGATCATTGATACGTCTATGTGCTAGGTTTGGTGATTACCAGAAAGATAGTCCGTCTTCTTTCAGCTTATCTCCCAGGTTGTCAATATTTCCACAGTTAATGTTTCATTTGCGACGTTCTCAGTTTGTTCAGGTATGTTACAGTGTTACTCTGTTTGTCTTTCCTAATCAGGCTTATTTTAAAAGTGGTACAATGTTTATTGTAAAGCTTACGAGTATTAATGTGATTATTCCATTTGCTACAGGTCTTTAACAATAGCCCAGATGAAACTGCTAATTTCAGAATGATCCTAAACAGGGAAAATGTTGCGAATTCAGTTGTTATGATACAGCCCTCATTAATATCTTACTCCTTCCATTTGGGTCCAGAACCAGTGCTCCTTGATGTGGCTGCAATTGCTGCTGACAGGATCCTACTTTTGGATGCCTATTTTACTGTTGTTGTGTTTCATGGGATGACTATTGCTCAGTGGCGAAATGCTGGATACCAAAATCAGAAAGAACATGAGGTAATTAGTTATTCAACACGTATGGTGAACTTCTCTACTTATTTAGTCACCATGCTTGAAGTGCTTTTGTTAATAAGAACCTAGTTTTAGCCGTAAAACCTGAGGGGTATTCAATGTCCATTATCTATCCTAACTAGTAGCTCTCTCATCTTGGGCATCCTCTTACCAACTTCATTTCGTTGAGGTCTTTTACAAAATTTTTGGAGTGCCTTGTTTGGCACTCCTCTTACCCTTCATCCATTCCGGACACCGTCAACCATGTAGTGTAAATGGCTAAATAATTCCTGCACAGGCATATACATATTTCAAATTCTTTCCCTTTCTTCAAATGGGTAGCTATAATGTGGAGTTGGAGAAAAGGATGTGTGCTACAAGCTTGACTTATATAGGCAGGGCCTAGAACACCATCTACTAATCATGAATACAGGGGAACTTCCACTGAATGACCAAATTTTTAAAACCAGACTATATAAACAGATCTAGAATTAACAGAAGATTGATTAAAACAGTAGCCAAGTGATCTCCAGAGCTGAATTACTTGGCCCTAATGTGATATATTAATCCACTGATTGTAATGAACAGAAGTTTGGACATAAGATCTAGTTTGCAGAAAATGGTAGGAGAAAAGAGTAAATATCCATGCATTTATTATACTTGAAGATTCTACACGTACACCCCATCAATCAATGACCTTGTTGATGTTATCTACCATCAACCCTAGAGATTCAGTGGAAATTCCATGTTTTTATCCCCCTTTTTGTAGGTACAATTGGGAAAGATGCAACCAACCCTAAGGGATATCTTCCCATGGCCCAGGATCCAACAGCCCCCTTTCTATGTGGGAGAGTTATTGTCTTGGGAGAGAGGGGTAAATGTTATTGTTTGGAGTCGCCACCTAGATCAGGACGTAGGACCCGTAAATGTCTCTCCCTTCTTTTTTTTTTTGGGGGGGGGGGGGGTTTGAATTCACTCTAATATAAAAGGCAAAAGTATGCCCCATATCTCTGGGTAAGTTCCAGGTTATGAGCTGTGAAGGTGTTAGGGACCTAGGCACCCCCGGCCGATGGCCAGTCTCCTTCTAGGTAGATCAACTCCTAGGCTAATTAGTCCTACTAACTATTCTTTTATATAGCATGTATAGTAGTAAAGCATCAAGTATAACAAAACAGTAAATCCAGTCCTAATCTAGGTATCTATGCCAAATAAATATTAAAACATTCACGAAAGCAGGTGAATCTAATATAAACAGGGTAATGATGAAGTCAAGGCAATGTAAACATGGTACAATTGTTAAATGGGGGTGTTGTAAAATACATTCAAGGGGACTTCTGTCCTAGGGGTATTATTGTCCTTGTTCTTATTCTAGAATGTTCTCTCGTCTATTATAAATAAAGAGGGGCTGTGATCAATTTGTCACAAGCCATTATTCTCAATTCTCCACATGGTATCAGAGCAGAGATCCACATCGAGATCCAAATTGTAATGGTTCTTTTTGTGAAGCCTTAATCCCTTTCTACCGCCTTACTTTTTCCTCTTTATCTTTTTTTGCGCCGCAAGCACCACTAGTCTCCACCACCTCCGCCGTCTCTCTCTCTCTCTCTTTCTCTCTTCCTCTCGGTTTCAGCCACCACTACCGCCTCTGACACCACTCACCACTTCCGCCTCCTTCTAGAGGGCTCTTCTGTCCTCATCTTTCTCTCGATTCACCCTTGTGGATTTGAAGTCTTATCTCCGACAAAAGTTCCAAACTAAGGATTTAGGGAGGTTGAAGTATTTTTTGGGAACATACTTCTTCTGCGGCAGAAGAAGTATGTTCTAGATTTGCTGATTAAGATAGCTATGCTTGGGTCCAAGCCTATTGACTGTCCTATGGATCCCATTGTAAAACTAACTGTTGAATAGGGAGATGTCCTTGCTGATCTTGATAGATATAGAAGACTGTTGGTAAGCTGAATTATTTAATGGTTACCTGACCAGATATTGTTTTTCCTGTTAGTGTGGTGAGCCAGTTTCTCTCTTCTCCTCAGACTCCTCACTGGGATGCTGTTATTCGGGTGTTACGATATCTCAAGAAGGCTCAAGGTAGAGGAATAGTGTATTGTGATCATGGTCATAATCGAGTTGGGAGTTTTTCAAATGCTGATTATGCAGGATCTCCAGTTGATAGGAGGTCAACTACAGGATACTGTACTTTTGTTGAGGGAATCTTGTTTCTTGGAAAAGCAAGAAACAAAGTGTCGTGGCTCGTAAGAGTGCTGAATCGGAATATCGAACTATGGCTCATGTGTGAGCTGATGTGGATTCAAGTATTCAACAGATGTTGTCTGAGTTGGGTTTTAAAACCTCAGTTCCCATACAGTTGTGATCTGATAACCAGGCAGCCGTCATATTGCTTCAAATCCTGTGTTTCATGAGAGGACAAAGCATATTGAGATTAACTGTCATTTTGTTCGTGGGAAGATGTAAAGTAGTCTAATTCTTCTAAGCCATGTCAGAACTGGAGAGCAGTTGGCAGATGTGTTCACAAAATCTTTGGGTAGTGGGTGTATTGATTATATTTGTAACAAGCTGAGCATGATTGATATATATGCTCCAGCTTAAGGGGGAGTGTTAGAAGTATCGTGTGAGTCCCATTAGTGGGTCTCGGGATTAGCGCCTAATCCCTAGAGTAATCCCAAGAGTCTATTTTAGTATTTTGTTTTTCCTTATTTGCCCCTATCTCTAATATATATTTTGTATCTCTTTCATTATTCATTGAATTGAAGATTTCGGCTGCTGTTCCATTCTCTTCTTCTTCTCTTCTCTTCTCTACCTCCATTATTTACAAATGCAATGCATGAATTCATTTTATTATTATCATATACAACAAAACTAAGTCATTGGTCAAAGTGCTATTGGAACATAGCTGGCAATATCCTTGGTCTTGGAATCTCCCATCGGTCACTAGCAATACAAACCCTAGTTGCGAAAGGGAGCTTGCCAGTCCCGGAATGTGCCATCAGTCACCCGGCAAACCCCGATAACCCTGTTTTGGTGCCATGGTCTCAGAATCGTACATTGGTCACCTTGGTTCAGTCCATCTCCGACAATAATCACATCGTACTGCTGGAGTGGTATTTCGAAAAATCTCATCAAACCTACCACAATGGGTTATCCAACACCTATCCCCCTGTTGGCAAGGGGTCATAGCACAGGGTCAATTATCCTAGCCGCATGCTATTCTACATGACAGTATGTTATATATATACATACTTAAGGCCGGGGATCACAGTATTGGAATCATCCCTCGGCCACATTGTCCTCCCGTCTCCTCATGCATACGTACACATACAACTGAGTATGGTGAATACGGTACCAGAATCCTCCGTCGGCCACACCGCAACCCATTTCCAAGCCTAATGCAATCATTATTTCTATTACAACAGTTATGGAATTGAAGTAGTTAGTATGGCGAATACAATACCGGACTCATCCATCGACCACAGCGTAACCCATTTCCAAGCCTAAGTCTAATGCGACATATAATGATCATCAAACAACAATATGGTGACCACGGTATAAGAATCCACCCTGGCCACACCGTGTCCCATTTCACATTCAAAACATACATATCAAGGCATAAGAAATTAAAGCATATAGTTCAAGATATAGCAATCATATAGTTAAATCATGTAGATGCATGCTTCCTAAAACAGTTAGTATAATTGAAACACTCCATAAAAGAAATCAGACCAACCCACTCACCTTGTCGGAAGACTTGGCGATTATATCCCAAAGCTAACACCCGAATTTTTTTCTAGTATTTTTCTCCTTAAGTATGCATAAAATGAAATGTTTTCTTCCAATTTGAATTATTTGTTTCAACCTTGAGGTGTTTAGAAATTTAGTATTTGTATTGATATCTGGAGGTGCTTTATCTTACAGGTATTTGCCCAGTTGCTGGGAGCTCCTCGTGATGATGCAGAATTGATACTAACGGAACGTTTTCCAGTGCCTCGCATGGTCATTTGTGATCAACATGGCTCTCAGGTAATTTCTTCAACCTACTTTCATTCCAATAAAAGTTTTATTTTTCCAAAATAATATTATGTAGTTAATCTTCCTGAATGTTTATGGTTGAAGGAAAAGATATAGTCAATGCTATAGTGGAATAGCAGAGCAGGATTTGTGTAGCCAGTCAGTGATTGGAGCGATGTTTAATTGGCTTGAGGCAATCTGCCTCATTTCTGCCAAAGAATCAGTCTCTGTGCAAACACAATGTCTCATAGATGATTCCTAAGTCTTTAAAAACCTGCAATTTTAATCATGAAGATGTTCCAATAAATTTTTCATAGAAATTTCCATTACTCAAGCACCTTAAATAATTGAAGTGGATGTTTGAAACATTGTGTGTGGCACAAGCAGCCCTTCATGAGTAAAGCATCCAAGACTCTGTTTTGCAAGTGGTTAAAACCTTGAAAGAAGTGCTTAGCTGCTTCTTGTATGGAAGTAGTTGAACAGATAAAATTTTCAGGAATGCTTATGTAGCACTCCGTGACAAGGCCCAAGAGTTTGGAATCAGTTGCCCGCTGATTCCAATCTAATTCTGTTCTGGATCGGCCAGAGTCGGGGTGAATCAGTACCCTAATCCCTAAAATTGGCCACAAGTGACCTAAAATAAGCCTCTGTACAATTCCAGATTAGCTGGGATTAGGATTGGCTGGAGCCGATTCCAATCCGAATCGAATCGGCTGATCCAATCCCAATTCTTCAAACCCTGCTCTGTAATGGCGCTGTTCTAAGAAAGTTATGCAATTTCCCCAACTGTGGTCTCTGCGGGAGAATTTCTGAGGTTAGCTGAGTATTGAAAGTTATCTTGGTGAAGCTGATTCCTGAGTTGCATGAGTCCAAGGTTATCATTTGTCACTACTACTGTTGTACTAGTTTCTTTAGTCAAGTTTTACCATTTTATCCCGAGTTGGACTTATCATTTTACTGTTGCATCTTTTTAAAGTAAATCATCGTTTATTTGATGAGAATTGTTATGTTAATGTACTTAATTACATCATAGCGGAACCAAACGATGGAACTATTTTGGTGACCAACAATCTGATTCTATTAAGGTGCAAGTATTAATGAGAAGTTGAAGGTGAGGGTTGCATATTGGGCCATGGTTGAAACCTCCTTTAAGAGATGTCTCTTGCAACTTTTTGTTCTCAGAGGAGGAAAATCATTAGATCCAATTATCCAAAGGTGAAAAGAGAGATGCTTAGTAGAGATTCTTTTATGGCTGAATTGTTTTCATTCTGGATAAGGCTAGACTGCTTGGGGATAGGTTTTCACAATTGTTAGTGGAGGGAGATTCATAAATGATTCATCTATGAAAATATTTTACAGGGCTTGTATTTCAAGCAAAAGGAAATTATGGAGGTTCAGAAATACCAAAAATTATTTTAGTGAAATGTGATAAGAAAATTTAGGGAACAGCTTCCAATTCAGCTCTGTGTCTGTTTTTTGCCAGAACAAAAGTGTTATTATTATGCATATGATACAATTGCTACCCTTGGAGTACATGACCCCCATCTTATGATTGGATTCTTTACTACACTCAACCATGCAGGAACATGCTTCTTTGTCATGTGCATTGAAAAAAGAAAAAGACAGAAAAAAAATTGTTAAAATACTGTCATACCGATAGTGGTATTTTTGTCCATCTTTTATATTTCTTTGCCTTAGCTGATTCTTATTAGGTATTCCTAATTAGAATCGCTATAGGTTGCTTTCCTAATTACAGTTTGATTGGTTTTAACTCTTTTAATATAAATAAATGCTTGGTGATCCATATTGATCACTCAAACATTCAATTCCTAAGGCTGATTACATGGTATCAGAGCCAACTCTGATCTAAGAGCAGCCTTTCTCTGTGTTTTCTGGTTTTCTGTTTCTTCCCCTTCTCGGTTTCTGTTATTTTTTCTTCTCCACCCCTCTCGGCCTCTCTCTCTCCATCAGGGCAGCAACTAGGAGGTGATCTAATGAAGATTTAGCTGCTGCCCTCAATATCACCTCATTGAAGATCGAAGAACAATTGGTGTGACCTAAATCTGCCGGCAGGTTTCCTCCATCCTTGGAGATCGAGTTATCCCTTCAACTGAAGTTTGATTTCTGCTTTTTGGAGATTAGTTTCTGCTCATATTGGTCTACATCCTTCCCTGTTTGAAGACTGCAGCTCTAGATCAAAACCAATTCTGATTCAACCCTGTGATTTCTCTGCAATCAGGTTTTTTCCTAAATTTTGACAAATTTAGGGCTTTTTATTGGCTCATCAGAAGGAGCTAATTTTTGAAGGATATCTTCCCTACTATTAGAGGGAAACTCAACCTAAGTTTCAACCCATTCTGACGGATGAAAATTCTGTAATCCCAAAACCCAGTACTCAGCTCGATTCTGGTAACTGCTCTGCTAGGGCTTTTTATTAACTCGTAAGAAGCTGCTGATTTTTTGAAGACCTCGTGCTTACTAGCAGAGGAGAATTCGATCCAATTTTCAGCCTATTCTGATAGCTAAAATTGTGGGAACTTCAAAACCTGTCTATCATACACTCTTGCCATCATGTTTGATCTTACTACAACTGACTCAGATGGATCTGCCTGTCCAGAGTACCTTCCTTTTGCTTCTCCCAAAAAATTAGATGGGACTAATTACTTGATGTGGTCAAGGTCCACGTACCTCACCATTGCTGGCCGTGGCTACACAAGACACCTTACAGGTAGTCTTCACAAACCTATTGAAGGACCTGCCCTGGCTCGATGGTTATCTCAAGACTCTATGATAATGTCATATCTTATTCATTCTATGCATTCTTCCATTGCACTTGGTTATCTTCTCCTGGGCACTGCTGCCCAGATATGGAAGGCTGCAAAGGATACCTATTCCATAGTTGTCATGGTGTCGCCATATCGACGCCTTGGCGTCATATTGATAGAGAAGTGGGCATATCGACCACTGATATGGGTGATGTAAGAATATCGACCGATATGGCCTCCATGTCGTGGCCATGGTGCTGCCATGGACGCCATACCACGACATATGGACATATCGGGCGACATGGTTGTTTCAAATTATATAACTTAACTTTTTAACAATAATTTTTTTTTTAATCATTTTTTATTTTAATGCTTTTTCCTTAACTAAAAAAATTAAAAAAACATCAAACAGAAAACACTAATTCATTATTGACTAATACACAATCACATATTCACATCAGCAAATTTTTTTTTTTTATTTAGATGGATTGTTTATTAGCTTCATTCACTCAATATAAATTACATTCTTGTAATTGTTTTTTTTGTTTTGTTACTTTTGTAGTCACTTTCATATGAATCATATCTCAACTCTCATGATTTTTCAACTTTTTATTAGCAAGACTTTTGCTATCAAGTATTTGATAATCCATGATTTGATATACACTAATGGATATTACAGTTTCATGAATTAAACCATAGTAGATTAGTAGTACACTTTCATGTTAATTTTTTATGTTATAGGATATATATTATAGCATACTAAATCACATTAAAAATAGAGAAAATAAAAACTAAAACATGGTCGATGTGATTGCCATGGCGGGCGACATGTCGACATAACACCCCTCCATCGACTTGGATCGCTGTGACGACGTGACAACTATGACCTATTCCCTGGTTGGGAATGATGCTCAGGTATATGAATTAAGGAAAAAAATCATGATACTAAACAGAATGAGTTGACAATCTCTCAATGCTATGTTGAACTCTGAAAATGCTAACAAGAACTTGACCATTACTTTGATTATCAGCCCACTACTGCTACTGATATTGCTGCATACACGAAACATGTTGATAAAATTAGGGTTTATGATTTTTTGGCTGGCCTTAATGTTGAATATGATCCGATTAGAGTTCAGATTCTCGGGAAGGAACCTGTCCCTACTCTTGAACAGTCCTATGCATTAGTCCATATTGAAGATTGATGCCGTGCAGCTATGCTCCATACTACACCTCCAGATTAGTCAGCTCTAAACGGGGACTGCTTTGAATCCTCCTATTGCTGAATCTTCTAAATCTGAGAAGGCAGCCATCAAATGTGAACATTGTGGTAAGTTATGGCACACTAAGGCCACATGTTGGAAGGTGAATGGTAAACCAGCGGACTTTGAAGCTAAGTGTGCTGCTCGTGGGAAATCGAAAAACAAAGCCAATCATACTTAGGTTGTCACTACTACTCCTACTACTGACACTGGACTATCCAAGGAGGAACTTCAGGCTTTCCGGCATATGGTACAGGCTAATGCTCCTTCTACTACGTCAACTCCTGCTAGTTCTTCCATAGTTCCACCACTCTAGGTTCAAATTTTGTCCACTTAAGTATTTCTTTTGCTGGTCATTGTGCATCGGTAGTCTCTTCTCCCTGGATCATAGACTCCGGTGCCACTGATCATATGACTGGATCTTCCAGCCTATTTCATCGGTTTTCTCCTACTTCTGGTAAGGATAAAGTCCAAGTGACTGATGGTTCTCTCTCTTCTGTCTCTGGGAAAGGATCTATCAGTTGCTGCCCTTCTCTAACTTTATCCTCTTTTTTACATATCCCTAAATTTTCCACTAATCTTCTATCCATTAGTAGTCTTACCCGTGATTTAAATTGCAAAGTAACTTTTTTCCCTTTACACTGTGTTTTTTAGGATCTGGCAATGGGGGCGACGATTGGATGTGGTAAGATGCATGGTGGATTGTACCTGCTTGACTACTTCACCACCACTACTTTCTTCTCCCATTCATCAAAGCTCATTAGTCTCTTTTGAACTTCAACAATGGCATAAAAGACTAGGTCAACCCCCCTTTAGGAACTTTATCTTTTTTATTTCAAGCATTAGTTAAACAATGTATAAGGACGATTTTTTTTGTGAGGCTTGTGTTTTGGCTAAACAACATCGTTCCACTTATTCTATTTCTAATAAAAGAAGTTCTTTTTAATCTTGTTCATTCTGATGTATGGGGACCTAGCCGAAAACCTTCTCTCTTTGGCCATCGTTGGTTTGTTTCTTTTATTAACAGTTATTTTAGGAGTATATGGGTTTATTTAATGCATAACAAAAGTGATGTCTTCTCTTATTTTCAAGTTTTTCATAAGATGGTTCAGGCTCAATACAATGCCACTCTCAAGATATTTCGAAGTAACAATGGAAAAGAATATATGGATGGTCGGTTTCAACACTACCTTGCTGCCCATGGCATACTCTATTAGACCAGTTGTGTCGATACCCCAGCCCAAAATGGTGTGGCTGGTAGAAAAAACCGCCTCCTCCTTGAGGTGGCTCGAGCTATTATGTTTGCCCATTCTGTTCCTTCTCAATATTGGGGAGGTACTGTCCTTACCACATCCTATCTCATTAATAGGGTACCTACCCAAGTCCTTGACTCCCAAACCCCTACTACTTTATTACAGGGATCTTCCTCCTTTGTCGTTCCCCCAAAAGTTTTTGGTTGTGTCTGTTATGCTAGGGATACCCGATCTTCGAGCAAACTTGAACCCTGTGGCATTTGCTGTATTTTATTGGGATATTCTCCATCCCAAAAGGGTTATAAATGTTACCATCCCCCCACCCGTCGTACCTTGGTCAATATGCATGTTATCTTTCAGAAAGCTCTCTCTTATTATCCATCGACCCCTCTTCAGGGGGAGTATTTCAGTAAAGATGTGTTAGTTGACCTTCCTGTTCAACACCAACCGAATATTGACCCCACCCCTCTTAACCCTCCTGTTCCTTCCCTCCCTCCGCATGACCAAGAGGATTTTCCATAGGGGGAGAACTTAGATGCTGAAAATCCCATTCAGGGGGAGTTGACTCCAGTCCAACAAACCATTAGCGAATTTCAGAAGAGAATTAATGACTCTAACATCAAAATCTACCATCGAGGATGTTGTAAGGGTATTTATGTAATATCCCTTCATATGTTCTAATATAATCCTACTTATATTAATACTCAGGCTGTGAGAGGCAATCTAATAATTAACCCATCTGACCTAAACCCTAGTTTTCCTATAAATACTGGCTGGAGGCTGCAGTCTGGGTATTCCAAACTAGATACTCAGGGTGTAATGCTTTAAACAACCTTGTGCTTAAACCCTAAACCCTAACAATCTTAAAGCATTAGGATTTCCGTTTCTCTGCGATCAAGATCGCCTTTGGATTTTGGATTCACGTTCGGCTTCGTCACAATTCTGGTTTTCTGATTGGCTTTGGAGTTTTACTTGATCGGCTTTTGGTGATTACAGAATCTGATCACGGTTATTCTTTTTATCTTGACGGCACCGATCAAAGCTCTTGGGTCACGGTTCCAGTTTGAGAGGTAATTCTTTATCAAACGATCAATCAAGCTTGGAGATCTGTCTTCACGATTCTGTTCGAAAGTGCGTCACGGCTTTCGTTTCTCAAAGTTTTTGCTTTGATTTGGTTTTAAAACAAAGCTGAGTAGACGTTTGCAGACCTTGGCAGAGAACCTTTATCTAAGGTTTTTTATTTGGTAGTTTGATTACAAAGACAAAAGCATGTTTTGTCAAAATAAAAAAATAAAAAACAAATCAAAAGAAGTTTTGGAGATTACCTTTTGGCAGAGTACGTTGTTGGCAGAGAGCTTCTTCTTTCAAAACTCCTCTTTATTTCTGTTGATTTGACTATTACAAATAAAATAAAATAAAAAAACAAAGGAAAAGGTAGAAGAAGACAAAAAGGACACTTTTTTATTTGATTTATCAAATCTTTTTGGGTTCGGTTGCTATCTTCGGGTTGCGACCTGTACCAGCCATCACCGAAAGCAGCCAGCGACTCGCGCCAGTCAGCGACCTACATCGCCGCCATCCTTTCCTGCGTCGTTTAAATCCAGGGTTCTCCATCTCAGGTGTAATTGTTCTTTGGAGCATTTATTTTTATTTGAGTTTTTCCTTGGGCATATACACAAATCACATAATAATGGAGAAGCATGCTGTTCCAATTGAGATGATCAAATTGGAAAGCTTTTGTGGCTCTAAGTTCAGGTCTTGGAAAAGGAGGACTTAGTTTGGACTGAAGTACCTCAATATTTTCTATACTGTAGTAAATACTTTTTCTGATTGTACGGACCTAACTGAAGCCCAATGGATAAGTGATGAGGACTTTTGCAAAGACTACCTATTGAACTGCCTGTCAGATAGGCTGGCAGAGATCTATAATAAAATATGAGATTGCAAAAGAGATTTGGGAAAACCTAGAAGCCCAATTCAAAAAGGAGGAGGACTTATCAAAGACTCACTTGGTTGACAAGTTTATGGATTTCAAGTTTCAAGAAGACAAGGAAATATTTCCTCAAGTAAGACTTTGAAAACTTGAGAACAAAACTGAACCAAGAAAATATCTCTGTTGTTGATGCATTCTTAGTGGGTGCAATTATTTTTAAGTTATCCTGTACCTGACATTCCTTTAAAATTGAGATGCATAGGAAGAAAACACAAGTGGGGCTGGATGATCTCAAACGGTTCATTAAAATCGAAGATGAGAACAGAGTCAGGAACAACTTGGAGATGGTGAAACAACAACAGGCATCTGCCAATTTAGTTTCACAATCTAAGAAAAATCTTACGCAGTTCAAGCCACCTAAGAAAGAACCCCAACAGTTGGAGGCCAAAAAGACTAACTTTAAAAAGAAGGTCAAGTGCCGCAACTGTGGAAAGTGGGGTCACTATGCATCTGAGTGTAGGGGTCCTAAGAAAGGGAACACTGACACACCACAGAAGGATATTCACATGGTGGTGGACAAGACTGAGCCTACTAACTTTGTTGCCATGGTTGGCAAGGGTAAGGGGTTGGCCAGTACATCTTCAGATTGGTGGTTGGATTCTGGAAGCCAAAAAGACTTAACTTTAAAAAGGACAAGTGCTGTAACTGAGGAAAGTGGGGTCACTATGCATCTGAGTGTAGGGGTCCTAAGAAAGGGAACACTTACATACCACAGAAGGAAGTTCACATGTTGATGGACAAGACTGAGCCTACTAACTTTGTTGCCATAGTTGGCAAGGGTAAGGGGTTTGTCAGTACAGCTTCAAATTGGTGGTTAGATTCTGGAGCGACTTGTCATGTTTGCAATAGCAAGAACCTGCTAACTGATGTTGTTCAAATAGCAGAGACTGTTACTGTTGTAAATGGAGACGTCGTGGATGTGATTCAACAAGGGACAACGAACTTGGTCTTATCATCAGGTAAAATACTTACTTTGAAAAATGTTAAAGTTTTTCCTGGTTTTGAAAAGAATTTAATTTCAATTTGGAATTTTGGTTGATACTAGCATGTCTATTACTTTTAGTAGTAATAGAGTAATATTATCTGTTAACTCTTTTTATTTTGGACGTGCTTATAATCTGAATGGTATGTTTAGGTTGAATTTAGCTAATGCGATAATAAACCAGGTTAATCATTCTTCACTTTTATCCTAAAATACTACATTGTAGGTTAGGACATGTGAACTATAGGAAAATGTTCAAACTAGCTAAAACTCATAATTTACCATTAGATACTTCAATTAGATTTAATAGATGTGAAATATGTGCTCAAACCAAAATAACTAGAAAACCTTTCAGACTGGTTTCTAGGTGCACTCGACTTCTTGAACTTATACATTTTGACATTTGTGACTTTAAAAGCTACACAACTAGAGGAGGTCGGAAGTATTTGATAACATTTATAGATGATTTTTCTAGATATTGTCATTTATACCTGTTAAAATCTAAAGATGAAGCATTTTAAAATTTTAAAATTTTAATAATAGGGTAGAAAATCAGTTAAACTTAAAAATTAAAAGATTTAGAAGTGATAGGGGAGGAGAATACAAATTGACAGAGTTCAAGGAATTTTGTACCTCTGCGGGCATAATCCTTGAAACTACTGCTCCTTACTCACCTCAATCAAATGGCATAGCTGAAAGAAAGAACAAGACGTTAACAGAGATGTTAAACTCTATGTTATTGACAGCTGGCATGCCCTCTTACTATTAGGGAGAAGCAGTGTTCAATTGCAAATCACATTCTAAATAGACTACCACATTCAAAACTGACTTCTACACGTTATGAACTATGGCATAACCATCCATGTAGATATGACACTCTTAAGGTTTGGGGATGTATAGCTTATGTTAGGATACAAGACCCTAGGAGACCTAAGGTGGGGACTAGAACAAACACTTGTGTGTATTTAGGTTGTGCAGAAGACAGTGTTGTAGACCGGTTTTTGGATCTATCAACCAATGTGATGATAGAATCTAAGGATGCTATATTCTTTGAAGATAAATTCCTCAGAGATAAAGGTCTGACCTTGCCTGGTCTGACTAAAATGGTTACAGAATCACCTTTGGAATTTGAACCAATTGTTTTTGACACTCAATCCACAATGGTTACTGAATCAGAACCTAGAAGAGTATCTACTAGAGATAGAGTACCCAAAGATTTTGGTGAGGATTTTGTGACCTACCATCTAGAGGCCGATCCATCTACTTATAAGGAAGCGAAGAGATTTGGGGACTCAATGCTATGGAAAGAAGCCATTGATGAGAAAATGAGCTCTTTAATGCAGAATGAGACCTGGCACCTTGTTGATCTACCTAGAGGAGCCAAGACAATAGGCTGTAAGTGGGTACTGAAGAAGAAACTTAATCTGGATGGGTCTATAGCCAGATCTAAAGCACGGTTAGTAGTTAAGGGCTATACCCAGGAGAGAGGGATAGATTATTTTGAAATCTACTCCCCGGTTTGCCATTTGGCAACGATAAGGATTCTTCTTGCCATAGCATCTATTGAGCACTATGTTGTGCATCAAATGGATGTAAAAATGGTTTTCCTAAATAGAGACCTAACAGAAGAAATCTACATGAACCAACCTGAAGGGTTTGTCATGGAAGGTTCTGAAAAAGAGTTTGTAAATTAAACAAACTCTCTATGGTCTTAAACAAGCACCTAAATTGTGGCATGGGAAGTTTGACAAGACTGTAAAGAGCCTTCGTTTTAAAACCAGCAACTCGGATAAATGCCTTTATTTTTTGTCTAAGTTAAACAAGGTAGCATTTATTTGTTTGTATGTAGACGATATGTTGATTCTAAGTTCTGATTTCTCTGTAGTGAGTGACATTAAAGAAACCTTGTCTAAAGAATTCGACATGACAGATCTTGGTGTGGTAGACACCATTCTTGGAATGAGAGTAAGCTTCAGTGAGCAAGGGATCACCCTTAGTCAGTCTCATTATATTGAGAGGCTACTTTCTAGTTGGGGATACAGTGATTGTAAACCGATTGAGACACCTTATGACTATAACAAACGGTTGAAACCTAACACAGGCGACACTGTGAATCAGTTAGAATATTCTAAACTGATTGGTAGTCTCATGTATGCAATGAGTTGCACTAGGCCAGACATAGCCTTTACGGTAGGCATGCTGAGTCGTTTCACTAGTAATCCTGAAAAAGAGCATTGGGATGCCCTGATGAGGCTGATGAGATACCTCAAGGGTACTCTACGTTATGCTCTATGTTATATTGGACATCCTCCAACTTTGGAAGGATATTCTGATGCATCTTGGTGCTCAGATTTGGGAGACAACAGATCCACTAGTGGTTATGTATTTACACTAGGAGGAGTAGTTGTAGCATGGAAATCCAATAGACAGACTGGTATTGCTCTGTCATTATGGAATCGGAACTTTATGCTCTAGCTTTTGCAATAGATGAAGCAGAGTGGATAAAGGATCTGATCATGGATATTCCATTAAGGAGTTTTAAGTTAAACTCCATATCTATATTCTGTGATAATCAAGCAATAAAGACGATTGTGAATAACTCACTCTTTAATGGTAAGAGGAGACACATCAGGCTGAAACAGGCAATGCTGAATTATAGAACAGAACAAGGAATTATCACTTTGATTGATGTGAGATCGAAGGATAATACGACAGATGCCCTTACAAAGGGATTGAACAAAGATCGAACATTCAAAACTACGGGGGAGATGGGGTTAAAGACCATTTAGACAGGTTTTAACCTAACCCAGTATTATTTTGAATTATTTGAATCTCATTTAGCCTTGGTAAGCATTCGGGACAGTTTACATATTTCAGATAACTTAGTTAGGTTACTAAGTATGGGGATCTGTGAAACCATTCCAAACTTAATGGTGTAGCAAATTGTTCATGTAAAGTTTTTTACTTTGTTATTCCACAAAGGAATATGAAAAATGTCTGATATGTTTCAATGATATAGTGCTAGTCTTTATGTCATTCCAAATTTGATGACATGTCTTTCATAGTATGGTGTACCATTCCAAATTTGATGATACAACATAAATCTATGACTGATATGACGAACACAGTATTCCAAATGGAAACATGGTATGGTCCTTGTGAAAGAGACTGTATAGGATCGAGTTCTTATAAAGAAACTTGATGATGATGCTTATTATTTTTTATTTACCTTTAGCCATACATGGAATGTACTAAGTTCTTATTGTTGAACTAGATACTATTTTACAAATGATTGAATTCATATTATTTTATGAAATTCATATTTGACAAATTATAGATAATGGCGAAGATGGAGGAGAACGGTTGAATCTGAATCTCGATGAGGATGACTTACTTGATGAGTAAAGTCACATGGATTGCAAGGACTTTTCCTTTTGATTATTGCTTTTGGTTTAGCCACTTGCATGTGGAACTTCGGATTTATTGTTGGGTTTAGTTTTGACCTAAAACCCTAGTTTTTTTTCTTGAAGTTTACTTTTTTGATTTATTAGATTATTGATATTCAATTTATTCAATTTATATTGATTCAATTACTAATTGAACAATGGTTTCTATACATGTGGTAGATATATGCAGAATATAGGAGGAGATTGTAAGGGTATTTATGTAATATCCATTCATATGTTCTAATATAATCCTACTTGTATTAATACTCACGCTGTGAGGGGCAATCTAGTAATTAGCCCATCTGACCTAAACCCTAGTTTTCCTATAAATACTAGCTAGAGGTAGCAGTCTGGGTATTCCAAACTAGATACTCAGGGTGTAATGCTTTAAGCAACCTTGTGCTTAAACCCTAAACCCTAACAGATGTTCCAAAAACAAGCAGCTTCCATCCACTACAGTACCAATATCCATCCAGGTGTCGGCTTTGGAACCAGATCATTCTCCAGGTAACATCTCCTCTCCTTCTCCTGACTTACCTATTGCTCATCGCAAAGGTATTCGAGCTTGTACACAGCATCCTATTTCTCATGTAGTCTCCTATGATTCCCTTTCTCCATCCTTTTGTCTCTTCTCTTTCTTCTGTTCATATTCCCCAGAATTGGCAAGAAGCTTTTGTAGATGGAGAGTGGAAGGCAGCAGTGATAGAAGAGATGAAAGCCTTACAAAAGAATGATACATGGGAGCTTGTGGTTCTTCCTCCAAGAAAGAAACCAGTTGGATGTAAGTGGGTGTTTGTGGTGAAACAAAAGGTAGATGGTACAGTGGATCGATACAAAACACGATTGGTGGCAAAGGGATTTACTCAGACTTATGGGATCGACTACCAGGAGGCTTTTGCACCGGTTGCAAAGCTGAACACTGTCAGAGTATTATTATCTTGTGTAGTAAATCTGGGATGGGAATTGCAGTACTTAGATGTGAAGAATGCCTTCCTCCACGGAGAGCTTGAAGAGGAAGTGTATATGGATATTCCACCGGTTTCTCATGTGATAAAACCAGCGGCAAGGTATGTAAATTAAAGCGTGCTCTATACGGACTGAGACAGCCACCCCGTACATGGTTTGGACGGTTTCACAGGGCTATGGTTTCTGTAGGATATAAGCAGAGTAATGCTGATTATACTCTGTTTATAAAAAGGAATGGTGAAAAAATAATCGTTCTTATAGTCTATGTGGATGATATTGTAGTTGCCGGGAATGATAATGATGAGATCAGCAAGTTAAAGACTTTCCTTGGCCAAGAATTTAAAATAAAAGATCTGGGAAACCTAAAGTACTTTCTAGGAATAGAAGTTGCTTGATCTTCTGAGGACATTTTTCTTTCTTAAAGGAAGTACATCCTAGATTTGTTGATAGATACCGGAATGCTAGGGTGTCATCCTTCTGATACACCTAAGGAAGCTACTACACGGCTTAAAGAAAAGGAGGGTGAACCTGTTGACAAAGGTCGTTATCAGAGATTGGTCAGTCGGCAAGCTTATTTATCTATCTCATACACGACCAGATATAGCAGTTGCTGTGAGTATGGTAAGTCAGTTCATGCATGATCCTCATTCTTCTCACGGGGATGTTGTTCTTCGAATTATCCGATATTTGAAGTCAACCCCGGGAAAATGAATTCTTTTGTCTCCAAATGGCCATCTTCGGGTTGAAGCGTATACTGATGCTGATTGGGCTGGATCCTCTGATAGGAAGTCATCTCTGGCTAGTGCTCATTTGTTGGTGGAAACCTTGTTACATGACATAGTAAACAGCAGAATGTAATGGCAAGGTCTAGTTCCGAAGCAGAATTTCGTGCTATAGCATAGGGTATTTGTGAATTGTTATGGCTCAAAGGCTTATTGCAAGATCTTGGTGCTCTTGTCCGTCTTTCCATGATGTTGTATTGCGACAACAAGGCTGCCATTAGTATTGCTCACAACCCTATTCAGCATGATCGTACCAAGCATGTGGAGGTTGATAGGCACTTTATCAAAGAGAAGTTGGAAGAAGGGTTGATTTGTGTTCCTTTTGTGAAGTCTGCTGACCAATTAGCAGATGTATTCAATAAGGGATTAGGTGGAAAGATTTTTCATGCTATTCTAGTCAAGTTGGGTATGTTTGATATTTATGCTCCAACTTGAGGGGGAGTGTTAAAATACTATCATACCCGATGGTGGTATTTTTGTCCATCTTTTATATTTCGTTTCCTTAGATGATTCTTATTAGGTATTCCTAATTAGAATTGGTATAGGTTGCTTTCCTAATTATAGTTTGATTGGTTGCAACTCTTTTAATATAAATAAAGGCTTGGTGATCCATATTGATCACTCAAGCATTCAATTCCTAAGGCTGATTACAAAAATAATTAAGTTATTTAAAAGGTGATTGTTGAAAACTAATTGGAGCCTTAAAGATGGACAGGTAGTGGACATCTATTACTTAGTAATGTAACTGAGCTTTGATAGTGTTTAAAATACCAGAATCCGCAGTTTTTTATCATCTCACTAAATTCCACTTTTTGAACCATTTTTAATCTATCGTTTTTTTTTTTTTTTTTTTTTTTTTTTTTTTGTCCAAAGGTTTCTTTCCTTCTCATTCTCTGCAGAAACAGATTTGAATTAGGTTAATGCTTGGATGATTAGTTCATCCCAAGCACATTGTATTTATAACTATAATAAAATAGTAAAAATAATTACATAAGCAATGTGGAATTAAACCACATAAGAAACTAACAAATAATAAAGGAAAAAAGTCCAGAATACCCCCACGGTATTCTGGCCCAATATAACTAACACTCCCCCTCAAGTTGGAGCATATAGATCATGCATGCCCAACTTGACTAAGATAGGATAAAACAGCTTGCTACTCAATCCCTTAGTGAGCACATCAGCTAGCTGATCAAAAGACTTCACAAAGGGAACACAAACGAGGCCAGCTTTAAGCTTCTCCTTGATGAAAAGTCGGTCAACCTCCACATGTTTCGTGCGATCATGCTGGACAGGGTTATGAGCAATACTAATGGCCGCTTTATTGTGACAATAAAGCATCATTGGAAGATGGACAACAACACCAATATCCTGCAATAACCCTCTAAGCCACAGCAGTTCACAAATTCCTTGTGCCATTGTGCGGAATTCGGCTTCAGCACTAGACATTGCCACAACATTCTGCTTTTTGTTCCGCCATGTGACAAGGTTTCCACCCACAAAGGAACAGTAGCCAGAGATGGATTTCCTGTCAGGAGAACCAACCCAAGCGGCATCAGTATAGGCTTCAACCTTCAAGTGACCATTGGCAGATAGAAGAATTCCCTTTCCTGGAGCAGACTTCAAGTACCTCAAAATATGACGGACCGCATCCATATGAGAGGAATATGGATCATGCATGAACTGACTCACCAAACTCACAGCAACTACAATGTCAGGGCGTGTGTGGGAAAGGTAGATTACTTTGCCTATTAACCGCTGATAGGCACCCTTGTCAACCGGCTCACCCTCTTTCTCCCTAAGTTTTGTAGTAGCTTCCATAGGAGTATCTGAAGGATGACGCCAAGTAGCCTGTCTCCAATAGATCAAGGACATATTTTCTTTGAGAAAGAAAGATGCCCTTTCAAGATCGAGCAACTTCTATCCCTAGAAAATATTTTAGGGGACCAAGATCTTTGACCTCAAACTCATGGCCAAGAAGAATTTTCAAATCCCTGATTGCAGCATCATCATTACCAGTGATCACAATATCATCCACATAGACTACGAGAAGAGTAACCTTGTCACCAAGTCGTCTGATAAACAAAGTGTGATCAGCATTGCTCTGCTTGTAACCTGCTGAAATCATAGCCTTATGAAATCTGTCAAACCAGGCCCTGGGTGACTGCTTCAAGCCATAAAGGGCACGCTTCAATTTACAAACTTTGCCCTTAGTCCTGTCATCAGAGAAACCAGGTGGAATGTCCATATATACCTCCTCCTCAAGCTCCCCGTGGAGAAAGGCATTTTTGACATCTAACCGTCAAGATCCCACCCAAGATTTGCAAAGACAAGATAATAACACCGACAAGTGTTGAGCTTTGCCATCGGTGCAAAGGTCTCCCGATAGTCAACTCCATAAGTCCGAGTGAACCCCTTTGCAACCAAACGTGCCTTATACCTGTCCACCGAACCATCAGCCTTCTGTTTAACTATGAAGACCCATCTACAGCCCACTGGTTTTTTCCCTGGAGGAAGAGTCACAAGGTCCCATGTATTATTTTTGTGTAGTGCTCTCATTTCTTCCAACATTGTTGTCTTCCACTTTCCATCTGTAGATGCTTCCTGCCAATTTCTAGGAACCGAAACAGAGGAAAGAGAAGATACAAATGCATGAAAAGAGGGAGAAAGAAAGTTATACGAAACAAAATGAGATATGGGATGTAAAGTGCAAGTCCTAGTACCTTTGCGAAGTGCAATAGGTAGGCCGGAAGGAGATCGATTACCAGGAGATGTAGGATCTGTGTCTGGAGCCGGCAATTGGATGGGTACTAGTGCTATAGTGGGATGCAACTGCCCTCTTGTGAACCTTCCCCTTGTATAGGTGATCATGTTGGAGTTGCCAATTTTCTTCTAAAATTCACCAATAGTTCTCTAGACCGGAGTCTGCTCCCCCTGAGTAGAAATATTAACAACATTATTTTCTATGGTCTCCCCCTATAAAGGATTCCCATTAAGTGAGGGAGGAACAGCCAGAGGTTGTTGGGAGGTCTCCAAAGTAGGATGGGCAGCATCCAAGGGTGGATGGGAAGCATCCCAAAGGGGCTGGATAACAGCCGTGGGTGGTAAAGAGGGCTGGGCAGCCAGAGGCTCCTCAGGTAGAGGAATCTCGAAAGCCACATCTTCACTAGCACTCTCCCCCTGAAGAGGTGGCGAAGAATAATAAGAAAGGGACTCATGGAAAACAACATCCATGCTAACCATGGTACGGCGGGAAGGGGGATGGTAACATTTATAGCCTTTCTGGGTTGGAGAATAACCCAAGAAAATATAACAGAGTCCTCGAGGTTCAAGTTTGCTGGGAGATTTAGTATCTCGAGCATAACACACACAACCAAACACCTTGGAAGGCACAGTAAAGGAGGAATTAACAATTAAAACATCAGAGGGGCTACGGGACTGAAATACCCGAGATGGCAGCCTATCGAATTGATCCCACGAAACCAGAAGCAGAGGGAGCAGCCGATGCCAGCCAGCATGTGAACTGATGAACCGACTATCTCTCTTACTTTTAGGGCCGATGAAGAAGAAGCTGGGGAACCTAACCTAACTGTTGATCTGAAACTGGAATGGGGGGATGGGAGGATAGAACCGACCTCACCCGCGACCTCGTTCTCCTATCCGTTGATGATTCGCTCCCCGGTCGCGAGTAACCTGATCGACTACTTTCTATTGAGAAATTCCCCAACCTACAACTCTACTTGCCGATCGGGCTAGGGATATCTTTATGCCTAACCGGAGCTGGGGAAGGGAGAGTCGGTCGGCTCAAAGCCCGAGATAGGCTGTCGTGATAACCGCATCCCCCCAATATTGAGACGGGACATTCCTCACAAACATTAATGCTCTGGCCATTTCTAACAAGTGGCTGTTTTTCCTTTCTGCCACACCATTCTGGGCAGGGGTATCAACACAACTAGTCTAATGAATGATTCCATGGTCAGCCAAATATTTTTGAAATTGTGATTCTTTATACTCTGTTCCATTATCACTTCTCAATATTTTGAGAATAGCTTGGAACTGAGTTTGGACCATTTTATGAAAGTGTTGAAAGCATGAAAAAACTTGATTTTTGGTGTACAAGAGATAGACCTATGTGTTCCTAGAATGACAATCAATGAAAGAGACAAACCACCGATGGCCAGAAATAGAGGGTTTACGATTAGGGCCCCAAACATCAGAATGCACTAACTCAAAACAAGAAGAACTTCTTTTATTTGAAATAGGATAATTTGAACGTGTCTGTTTGGCCAGAACACACGCCTCACAAAAAAAGTCATCCTTAGTTTGTAGGGTGACCAAACTAGGAAATAAATGTGCTAAAATTCCTAAAGTGGGGTGACCTAACCTAGAGTGCCACTGGTAGAGTTCAGAAGAGACCATAGAGTTCTCGTGTAGTGGAGAAGGTAATGGTGGTGGAGAGAAGCGACCATCATCAGCAGGTACAGCACACCGTGCACTTTACCCAATCCAATCGTCTTCCCAGAGGCCAGATCCTGAAACACACAATGAGAAGGAAAGAAAGTAACTTTGTAGTTAAGATCACGAGTAATACTACTAATGGAAAGAAGGTTAGTAGTAAAATTAGGAATGTGCAAAACAGAAGTTAATGGAAGGGGAGGAAGTGCAGTTGATGATTCCCTTTCCAGAGATAGATGAAAGAGAACCATCAGCTACCTTGACCTTGTCCTTCCCAGAAGTATGAGAGTATCGATGAAACAAACTAGAGGAACCGGTCATATGATTTGTAGCCCCAGAATCTATGATCCAAGGATGGGAGGCTATAGAAGCACAATGACCGCCAAAAGGAATACCTGACCGGGCAAAGTGTGAACCTGAATGAGCGGAAGAATTGGCAGTAGCTGATGTAGTAGAGGCAGCAGCAGCGGAAGACCTCAGCATACGTCGAAATGCCTGTAGCTCATCCTGGGATAGACCAGGGTCAGTAGTAACAGTCTCAGTCTGATGGGCCTTGGGCTTTGTCTTGGTCTTGGTCTTGGCAGCCCGTTTTGCTTCAAAGTCAGCTGGTTTCCCATGAAGTTTCCAGCACCTCTCTTTGGTGTGATATGGTTTGTGACAGTGCTTACAAACAACAGTCCCTGTAGTAGAATCACCAAGAGAAGCAGTGCCAATAGGTGTAGGAGTGATGGGGGCAGCAGCCTTGAGAGCAGATCTGTCAGTAATAGGAGGATGTAACATGGCAGCCCTACGGTTCTCCTCAGAAGAAACCAATGCATAAGATTGTTCAAGTGTGGGAAAAGGTGTATGGCCCAACACTTGAACACGAATGGGATCATACTCCATATTCAAACCAGCTAGAAAATCATAGACTCTGATCTTGTCCACATGTTTCTTATAAGAGGCAATATCAAGAATCGTAGAGGGGTGAAAATCGAGTAATGATCCAATGTTGCACACAGTCGCGAAGAGAAGCATAGTAGTCCGAAACAGAAAGGTCTCCCTGAGTAGTGTGAAGGACCTTCTTTCGAATTTCATAAACCTGGGCATCATTGCCAACCTGTCCGTAGGTCTCCTTGCAAGCAGCCCAAATCTGGTCGGCAGATCCGTAAGAAGAAAATTATGTCAGAAAGTCAAGTCATAGAACCTATGAGGTAGGACATGAGAACACCATTATTGGCCAGCCACTTAGTCTGATCAAGGCCTTTATCACTAGGCTTAACAATAGTACCATCAATATGGTCAGTGAGGCCACGGCCAGCAATGGCAAAGGAGGCTGATCTGGACCACAGAAGGTAATTTGAGCCATCCAGTTTGATGGGGTTAGGTGGAAAGTTGTGATAATCTGTCTTGTGATTGCCATCATGAAGTAAGTAGCAGAGAGTTGGTAGAGTCACCCATACCGGCAGCAGAGAAGGCCAAACAACTTCAAGTAAAGGCCCAAACAAATAGAACCAGCAGCCAAAAAGGAACCTTGATCGATTATGGTTTTTAGGGTTTTGAACAAAACCCTAAATTGATGGAATCGATGGATGAGCCTAGGCTGCAATAAATAATATCAAAGTGGCTGAAAAACTCGAGGTAGAGAAGTCCTTAATAAGAGAAACACATCTGCGTAAAAATCGATAAAAAACCAGGTGCAAGCAGCCCAATATCGATAGAATTAGGGTTTAAAAAACCCTGTAATGATGAGATCGATCTCAATGTCTTCACACACCAAAAAACAGATCTGTAGAAGCTGATATAGCTGTCGAAGGAGCCCTTATAAGTGAAGAAAACACCTGCAAAAAATCAGCATCAGCGGGCAACAATAACCCTAAGATCGATAGATGTCAGGGTTTTGAGAAAAACCCTGATAATGGAGGAATCGATCTCAAGGAAGTCTTCAATCTTGAGGAATAATTTCTGAACCAATAAAACAACAATTCTGCAGCAGCTTCTGGTCTTCAAAGAGAGGAGAGGAGCCCTTGTATCTGATGTAGAAGCAATCTCCAAGAAGGAACTGAAGAACCAATATCGCAGCAGTGTTGATTGGAGTCTATCGAACAGAATTATAAGTCATAAATGAGGTAATGGGGGCAGCAACTGGATCGCATGATTACCTCATCAGTGCTGCCCTATATGGGAATGAAGAACAAGGGAGAAGAAGGAGAGAATTAGAAGAGAAGAAGAACAAAAACCAAGAAAAATTGGTGTCCCTAGTTCGAAATCTGCTCTGATACCATGTAGAAACAGATTTGAATTAGGTTAATGCTTGGATGATTAGTTCATCCCAAGCACATTGTATTTATAACTATAATGAAATAGTAAAAATAATTACATAAGCAATGTGGGATTAAACCACATAAGAAACTAACAAATAATAAAGGAAAAAAATCCAGAATACCCCCATGGTATTCTGTTCCAATATAACTGACATTCTCTTTCCAGATTGAGATGACTGCGTTATTTATTTTCTTATGACTTAATGCAGGCCCGCTTTCTGTTGGCAAAATTGAATCCCTCAACCACATACAGCTCCAGCTCTGCTTCACTAGGAGGGGATGTAATCTTCACGGATGATGTCAGCTTCGAAGTATTCTTGGATCATCTCCAAAGGCTGGCAGTTCAACAATAATTTTGGTACAAAGCGGTCTAGGTCTGTAAAAATTCGTCTTAATTCCTTGTACAGTAAGTTGGAGAATCATGCTTCTTGCTTTGCCTGCACTCTGTAATTTTCATAATTCCACTTTAGTGTAGTTTCTGGGCTCCCGGTGTTTGTTCAAAGACTTGCTTATGTTGGAAACTTACGCCCTCCATTCTCAATATTCATTTCCTTTAATTATTAGTTCTTTGGTGCCATAATCTGTTGTGGGCTGGATATGGCATCATTCTTTGGTTCTAACCTGAACATCCACAACTTGCTCAGCTGCCAGCATACCTGCTTGGTTGATATGTTTTATTATTCTGAGAAGGAAACTGTAATCCAGATTTTGCAGCCTCCTTAGCTAAATAATACACAATTGGGTTAGCTTCTCTAAAGCAATGCGTAATCTTCCACTGAATAGACCGCATATAGGGTTGCAAAGCCAACCACGGTTGACACGGAAACCATGGGAGACACCCAGATCACTACCGCAGCTGAGTTAGACTCTATCTATAAGTAAGAAATTTGTGATTCCTTGGCTTTTTGAATGCCAAGAATAAGAGGTGATTTCTGCCTGAAAATTTGTCTTAATGTCCAAGGAATTCCATTATTGTTATTGTTATTGTTATTGTTATAAATTATTACTATTATTGTTATTGTTACTAGGAACAGAATTCGTTGTATGGGCCTCTAGTGCTTGCGTGTGTACGCTGGCCAATGGTAGCGAACTCTTGCAAGCATCAACCTAGGCGGGATTTTAGCCTTTCTATGAGGAGCAGCACGGTCCTTTTCGTGCACTTGTGTGTCCAGACGCAGGAGTCACGCGGACCATGCAACTAGGTAGCATTCTTTGTTATTTTTACTACCACCACCACCACTATAAGTATTATTATTTTTCTCCATGCCATTATAGTTGGTGGCATCTAGACCAGTGGACGCTTTCCATCTGAAGATATATGTACAGTTATACATCACTTGATAAGGGAAGTTGCAACCCTCACGGGTGCTGACTATGAGGTCGAAATATATTAATCACTTTACCAATAAAATAATTATGATCAACCTTCCATCAATTGATACAATTCCGTTAATTTTACAGAATTATCAGAACGCCGCAGTGAAACATCAAATATTATAATGCTAAAATATTCCCTTGGAAGTATTACACAAGAGTACCTCCACCCGTGAGTCACATGTTTCTCTAAGGCTAAACCCACCAGATTTCTACAGCATCATTCAACGCAGGTATAACTCGATCGTGTCTTGTTCACTATATAGTAGCAAATCCCCAAGGTCGTCTTGCAAAACTGGAAAGAGGGGTCCCTAAGGGATAAGCTACAACAGCTCAGTGAGTAAAGTCTACCCTAGGATTCTCTCACCAATCACAGAGTCGGTCAAAATTCACAAATATATCCTATTCAAAATATACATTTTCAATTATAGAAATCAAGTCAAATTCCGTTACTCATTTAATCTCTTTCAATCATATGTTTCTTTCTTACAATTGATACTGTTTCACCAAGATTTCTCCCAGGGATTAATCCATGGGCGACCTCCTTTTGATGAAAACTAAAAATTGATTATACTAGTAACGAACAAAGGAGAAAAATAAAGGAGGATCTGGAATTTCCTACAAGAATCATCAAATAACTTTTTTCTCGTATTTCTATTCAAAAAGATCTGTCGTCTACATCGAAAATGTGTTCTCTTATATATCCTCCCCTGTTCTTTCTTCCATCAGTCTTCTTAATAGTTGTTGCATGACAGTTATCCTCCTTCCTTGCTGCACGTGGGCTCCTTATTCTTTTATTCTTGGTGTGGTCCCCTCCTTGATCCTTTCCGTGATTTGTGGAATCTGTTGCTGGTAATCCAACCGTCTTTGGAGAGTGACGCTATAACCGTCTAGTCTCTCATCAAATATCTGAGTTTCATCTTTATTGGATATTTTAATATATCTAGATATAGGGTCAGGATTAAAAGTAAAAAATATATGGTATCACTTGCCCCCTATTCTCTTTACCTTATTAAATGTTTTGGTTAAGGTGAAGAGAATACAATCTTGGTAAGATTTTACTAATTTACTTATGATTTCAATGTATTGTTTATCCATATGTATCTTATATTTTGAATATCATATTAAGAGTCTATGTTTAACACGTGGGAGCGAGAACGGATTCATCCCTTCGCACCTTTTGAGAGACTTTATCAGGGAGTTATAAAATTCAATTTTTTCTTTTTTTATACTCTTCTATCTTTTCCTATGCTCTTACTTTCAAGTCTAGGTCTTTTCATCTTCTTTGCTGTTCAAACCAAAAAATTTTGCGAGAATTTTCAAGGACTCTCTATATCCCGTACTTCATTGTTTATTGAACCTTCTCGGTTGGAGGCCTTTTCTGAGTCTGGTGATATTACTCGGCTTCTTACATCCTTTTCAAGTGTAGGTTCTTCTGATCCAAGTGAGTATACGCTTGATATTTCCCCCTTTTTCTTTCAATTTGAGTTCTTTTTCTGTTTTTATTTGCATTTAGGAAAATGGAAAAACATAAAGGAAAAGTTTCAAGAGTGGAAAACGATGAAGTTGCTTCTTTATTGGATGAGTGCGTGACTTTGTATTATGGTTTTGTTCAGGGAGAAAATCGAAGAATGTCTTCTTTCACATCTTTACCAGAAGAATCGATCTCTAGGGTTTCGATATTTACCCCTAGGAATGCTTCCGAGATTCCGACTAATGTTTCTACTTTGGATTCTATGAGACAATTAGGAAGGAGAGGTTATCAGATTAAACAGCCACAACTGGATCCTACTATTGGGAAAGGAGTGGGTGAGATTGCTTCTGTTATCTTCATTTTCAATCTCATGGAGATCCGTTGTGTTTATGGGATCTCAGAAGATATTGAACTAAGGGTTCCTTCTTCCAAAGAGAGGCTGAATCGACCCCGTCATGGGGAAGTGGGTCTTCTTTTGGATGCCTTCGAGGCTGACCACCAATATCCGCTCTCCATTTTTGTAGGACGTCTTCTTAGACATTATCAAATTTCTCCTTACCAACTGGTCCCTAATGGTTGGAGAAGTATTGGGGCTTTTCAGATCAAGTGTCTCAGATTGAAGAGACAGATTTCTATAAGTTTGTTTATAAAATGCTTCACCCTAAATCATGTGAGTACCCACCCCGGATGGTATTATTTTCACCAGCGTAGTGGTGTCCCTGTTGTTGGGTCTTTTCCAACCTCCAACCATGGCTGGAAACAACGATTTTTCTAGGCAGTCCATACAGGACCGAGGTGTCCTACTAATTGGGGTTTCCCTGATACTGGAAAGGGGAACAAGATTATTCCCTTAGATGCTGTTGATCAAACTAGTTTTGAAGCTATTATGGTAGATGGGAATCAAATCAAGGGTGAAGCTGTTGATTTACTAGATATGGGTGAGTACCTCGGGAATGGAGGTCTTATGAATAATAAATAAGGATTTATATTGTTTTGTTTTATATTTATGATATATTATTTTTTTTGTATATGTTGCAGTGAATTTCGGTTTGGACTCTTTGACTAGCCACATAGTGGAGAAAGATCTTCGCATTGATGGGAACCAGATTTCTGAACCTCCAGAGGTGAGTATGGGTAAGAAAAGAAAAGTGTCTTCCTCCTCGGGAGATAAGGGTCTTTCCAAGAAAGGGCTAATAAGACCTTCTCCTACATCTTCTCGAAATACCGAGGTCGAAGGTCCCTCCCCAAAGGAAGGAGGCAATCTCACTATGGAGCCAATCCCCCAAGAGGTCGGTTCTTCTACAGGATTAATTGATCATAATGCCGGTGGGTCTTCCATTGTACCTACCGACCTTCCTAATGTTCTTTGGAAGAATAAAGGTAAAGAGAAAGCAGACATTGGAGTGTTTATCCTAGAATGGTCCATTACTAAGGATCAAAAGGTGGTTAGTGATCTTATTGCTTCCGAGGAGTGGGTTTTGAAGGGCATCGCTCCAGAGGATCAAGTTTTACTTTCTGGGATGCCTGACATGTTGCTAGAGCAATCTACTTTTGCTCGAAATTATGAGGTGAGCTTTTTGTTCTATTCTTTTCCTCTTTATTTTCTATATATATATTTTCTGACCTCGGTTTGGTGTCATTCAGGCATTGGGTTATCTTTCTGAGTTGGTGCTACATAGGAGGAGCGTGGCTGATGTATACAAAAAATTAGAGGAAGATCTGATAGTGATGAACAGGTCTCTCGAGTTTTCTGAGAGTCAACGAATTCGTTTGAATGATGAGTTGAAAACAGTGAAAGCTGAGAAGGATTCTGTTGAAAAATCATTGTCAAGAGTTCAAGAGAAGTTGAAATTGACCGAGGTGTCAGCTAAGTCTTAAAAAAATGCTCTTAAGAAGGAGAGGAAGAGGATAGATAGAAAGAAAATAGCACTTGATGACAAGCAGACTGAGATTGATGAAATGAAAAACCAAATGTCTACAGCTAAAGCTCAAGCTATCGAAGAATATCTTCTTTCAGAAGCATGTCAGGAGATGCACAAAGGGACTGCTTCCTTAACTTTAATGAATACTGCTTATTCATTGTGGAAGCAAGTGAGAGAAAGACAACCAGATTTTAAGTTCAAAGGGATTCGAGAAATCGATGTGATGATCGAGCGATTGGAATCTGGTACTTTCAGGCCTGGTTCCTTAGCAGGGCAATCAGATGTTCCTCCTTCCTCTTCTTAAATTCCTCAGCATATTCCTCCAAAAACTATGGATCCAGGGGCCAAGGTTGGTTCTGATTTGATTATAAGTGGTGACGTTGTTGAGGTGACTATTGCTAATGCTATGAATGTTGCTCCCGATCAAAAGCTAGAATCGTTTGTTGAAGGAGGGATGTGTATTCCCTCCCCCGCCTTAAATCTTTCTACCACTACTGAGATTCCTGATAACACTTCTAATGTTTAAGATTTTTAGTGTTTTTCTTTCTTGTTTTTATGATTCAATGGAAGGATTTTAAATTTCTTCGTCAGTCTTTTCCTTTCTACTTGTTTATTCGCTATATTTATATATTGGATTTTGTCATAATTGGCTCATTCCTTTACTTAGGAGTTTGTCTTTTCACTGAACACGTTATCTCGGGTAATCTCGAAACGCGAAAAGGAGCTAGAGTCTCAAGTAGAAGTATTGAGTCGTGCCAATACTGTTCTGGCGAAGCATCACTTCAGGTTACAGGCGGAATCTAAGGAGCTAAAGGAAGAGTTGAAGAAATTAAAAGAGGAATTGGAGACGTTTCAGGCCCTGGAACGTCGGGAGGATGACTTGGCTGCAAGACTAGACTATGCTCAGGATATTGTGGATGATGTCGGTGATTATGTATGGGCTAAAAGACGAGCTACGGCGAACCTAACAATCACTCATATACTTGATTCTCCAGCCTTCAAACATTTTTGTAAGGAGAAGGAGAAAGAAGGAGCTCATCGGTTGTTTCTTCAGTTAAAAGATGTTATCCTAGATTTTGAGTGGAATAGGATAGAATTAGGGTTTGACCCTCAAGTTCCTATTCAGGAGGTGATACTGGATCCTTTGTCCTTAACTATTCCTGCCTTTCCTCCCCCACAGAATGTTCCTGGGCCTTTGCCCCCTATTCCTACTCTTCCTACCCTGCAAAATGTTTCTGGGCCTTGCCCCCTAATCCGTAGTGTCCCGAGTTAGATTCTTCAAAACTTTGTAATTTTAATTATTTTATTTTATTTATTTATTTATTTATTTTTGATATTTTTAATTATTCATATATATTTTCCAGAAGAAATACAATGATATTTTGCATACCTTGTATTTGATGACGTACATCTTTTGGTATTATGATCTACTCAATAATGAATATCTCACTTTTCCAAGATTTTTGGCGGTTTCGATGAACTTCCATTTATTGCTTCCCTATTTAATTGGCACTCCTCATAGCTTTATGCTTATCAGAACTGTTGAGAGAACTGAATCATTGTTTCAAAAATTGCACCTTTTCTGAACGTGGACGTAGTACGAACTCATCAGGATTGGAACACGTGGCTCAAGATGTAACTTCTTTGAACGTGGGATAGTTGTCTTATTAATTTCTTCTTTATCTCGAACCGTCGCTTCGCTTTATATATTGGGAGATTTTTCTATTGTCTTCAGTTTTGAAGGAGAGATGCTTACTCTTCCATGGCCTTGTTTCGCTATTGTTATGGCCATCTCATAGAGATTTTATATCTTCAGTATCATCTTGACCATGGAAGTTCTCATGCACATGAAGAATACAAAACTCGAAGAATTTTACCTTATAGAGATTTTGCTTTCGGCTTCAATCTTCAATCGACATTTTTCATCATAGCTTCGATCCTCAATCGACACACAACGTCTTTTGAGTTGTTAGGCTGTGATGGTACCTCTCTGAGATATCTTCCTTTCTCTATCTCTCTGTAAAAGGAAGGTTGTTTTGGAGAGGTGGAGAATCCGTAGGAGATTTCTCGCGGTCGATCTTCACTATTAACATATTTGGTGACCGGTGGCGTGGATCTTCCGAGCTGCTGAAGGGCCCTAAATGCCTTTGTTTTCTCCCAGGATTTTTTGATTTCTTTCCATCACTAATTTGTGAGAGGTTGAAATAGGGGTCTTGTGGTTTCCTTCACCATGCTTGAGAGTGAATCACCTTCAGCGAAGTTGTCTTCTTCGGATTCTCAGGGGGTGCCTAAAGCAGCTGGTGCCATTTATCCAGCACCGAGCTTGGTATTGATTACCGAGGTGGAAATATAATACTTGGGTTCTTGATGTTCAATCTTCCTCGGCTTTCTTCCATACTGGTCCCCCCTATTCATAATCTCCTGGCGGTGTGGTTGTGCCTTGAAATAGCCAGGTTTCTTCCTTGGTGGACTTGACGGTGTGATTGTGTCACGAAGTAGTCAGATTTCTTCCTCGGTGGATTTGTATCCGTGATGGACTGTATTTTCTGTCTTCATGTGCACCATTGCTTAAAGAAGTGTGACAGTTTTCTTTGAAAGCTTGTAAATTCATACTTGTACAATTATATTGAATATTAATAAAGAGATTGCTTTGCTTTATTATGCCTTCTTTGTACAGTCTTCTTATAAATTAAATCTGTGCTTCCACTGATACCTTTTATTGTCTTGTCTCGGCTTTGATGATGTACTCACCATTATGGTCGGATGTCCGTTATTTCTTTAGGGAAGCGCCCCTATGGTGCAACTCACCATTATGGTCGGATGTCCATCATTTCTTTGGGGAAACGTCCCTATGGTGCAACTCACCATTATGGTCGGATGACCATCATTTCTTTGGGGAAGCGCCCCTATGGTGCAACTCAACATTATGGTCGAGTGACCATCATTTTTTTGGGGAAGCGCCCCTATGGTGCAACTCACCACTATGGTCGGGTGACCATCTGGAGAACAATATGCCCACTGATCATGTTATGCTCCTCAGCTCACTATTTGTAGGAAATTTTGTATGCTTATTGTCAACTTGTATTTCACTTTATTCCATTGAGAATCATAACAGATTTACAAAAGTTGTAGTTTAACATAATCAGTAAGCTGACCTTTTACTGATAGAATTTTCGTAAGTTTTCAGCATTCCAAGACCGGGTTATGTATGTCCCTTCTAAAGTTTCCAAATGATACGCCCAAGGAGCTACTCGTTTGGAGATTCTATACGGTCCTTCCTAGTTGGGTGATAACTTCCCCATAGACCTCGGGTCTGAGGCTTCTAGCTTGTGTAGAACCAACTCTCCCTAGTGGAACCTTCTGGTTTTCAACTTTGCATTGTAGTAGCATGCCATTCGCTGCTGGTGTACTGCATTTTTCATTTGAGCTGTCTCTCGGATTTCTTCCAACAAGTCTAAATGTACTCGTAGTTCTTCATTGTTGATCTCGGGATTATAGAGTTGTATCCTTAATGATGTTTCTCCTATTTCCACTGGGAGTATTGCTTCAGTTCCATATGCCAGCAAGAAGGGTGTTTCTCCAGTTGCTAACCTTGTGGTCGTTCGGTATGCCCAAAGAATATTGGGAAATTCTTCCACCCATAATCCTTTGGCCGTTTCGAGTTTTTTCTTGATTCCATCCAATAAAATTTTGTTCGTTGCTTCCGCCAATCCATTGGATTGTGGGTGGGCTACTGAGGTCTTTCTTAATTGAATTTCATATTGGTCACTAAATTCCTTAAATTTCTGCTCAAACTGTTTCCCATTATCAGTAATGAGGGTTCTCGGGATTCTATATCGGTATATAACCGAGTGCAAAAAGAATTTCCAGACTTTTGCTGCTGTGATAGTTGCCAATGCTTCTGCTTCTACCCATTTGGTGAAATAATCAACAGCTACTACTGCAAATTGCTTGCCTCCAAATGCTTTGGGGAAAGGTCCCAATATGTCCATTCCCCATTGTACGAAGGATAAGGGACTAGATATGGAAGTGAGCTAGGTAGTTGGTTGACGAACAATTGATGCAAATTTCTGACATTTCAGGTGTTTGCGAACAAAACTTAATGCTTCTTTGCGGAGGTATGGCCAAAAATATCCTTGTCTAATGACCTTGTGGGCTAGTGATATGCCCCCCAAGTGTTGTCCGCAAATGCCTGTATGTATCTCCCGAAGTACATGTTCTGCTTCTGATGGTCGGAGACATTTTAGATATGGCATTGCAAATGCCTTCTTATATAATGTTCCTTCTATCATTGTATATCAGGCAGCTCTCATCCTGACTTTCTTGGCTTCTTCTTTATCGGTGGGTAATATGCCCTCCTGGAGGTAGTTGATTAATGGGTCCATCCAACAAGGTTCTGTCTCCACCGGTAATACTTCTTTGGATTGTGCTATGCTCGGGGTAGTTAGTATATCCAGATACACGGTTCTGCCCAAATCTTGAAAATCCGAGATGGCAAGTCTTGAGAGGGCATCTGCTGATGCATTTTGTGCCTGAGGTATTTGTAATATCTCGAAACGATTGAAGTTCGTAATCAAGTCCTGAACCCTTCTCAAATATTGGGCCATCCGTGTTTCTTTAGCATCATATTCCCCTTTGACTTGATTAACTATTAGCTGAGAATCACTGTGTACAGTAATACGCTTCACCATTAGACTTTTTGTCAGCTTCAATCCTACAACCAGAGCTTCGTATTCTGCCCCATTATTAGTGGCCTGGAATTCGAATCTTAGCACGTATTGCACAATAAATCCTCCTGGGCTGGTTAATATCAAACCTACCCCACACCCGTATGCGCTGGATGAACCATCTACATATAGCATCCATTCTTCCGTTGTCTCCTCGGGTTCTGCGGTGGTAGTGATTTCCTCATCAGGAAGTGTACATTCTACCACAAAATCTGCCAAGGCCTGAGCTTTTATTGCAGTTCGGGGCTTGTAATGGATGTCAAATTCCCCTAACTCCATGCACCATGCCACTAACCATCTTGAATGATCAGGCTTTGATAAAATCTTCTTCAAAGGTTGATTAGTGATTACCTCGATGCTATGTGCCTGGAAATAAGGCCTCAACTTCCTGGCTGCTGTGATTAATGCATACGCATATTTCTCTATTGTGTTGTATCTGGTTTCCGTATCCAAGAGGACTTTGCTGACATAGTATATTGGCTTCTGAACTCGTCCGTCTCTCCTGACCAGAACTGCGCTCACTGCTGCTCTTGAAATGGCTAGATATAATTGTAGTATGTCTCCTGGTTCAGGTTTGGCCAGAAGTGGTGGTCTCATCAAGTATTCTTTCAATTTAATAAAGGCTATTTGACATTCATCAGACCACTCAAAAGTGAGTTTAACCCCTTTTGTTTCTCTTTCCTTCCTTCAATTTTTTAAGGCTTTAAAGAATGGCAAACAACGCTCTCCCGAGACGAAAATAAATCTTCCTGAAGCAGCTAGCCTCCCTGTAAGTTCTTGTAACTCCTTAACCTTTTGTGGAGGGCTCATCTCCAATATGGCTTGAATTTTTACTGGATTCGCTTCTATTCCTCTTTTCGAAACCATAAAGCCAAGGAACTTTCCCGACATTACCCAAAAAGCACATTTGGTCGGGTTTAATTTCATTCTGCTTTCTCTTAGTACTTGAAATGCTTCGTTCAAGTCGGATACATGATCCGATGCTTTTAAACTCTTGATCAGCATGTCATCTACCTATACTTCAACATTCCGCCCTAGCTAATGTCTGAAGAGATAGTTTATCAGATGTTGATAAGTCGCTCCTGCATTCTTCAATCCGAAAGGCATGCGTATATAATAATAAGTGTCTCTTCCGGCGATAAAGGAAGTTTTGAGTATGTCTGGCTCATACATCTTAATCTGATTATATCCTGAATATGCATCCATAAAAGAAAGCATTTCATGACCTGCCATCGCATCTATTACTAGATCAATTCGAGGCAGAGGGTAATAATCCTTGGGGCAAGCTTTGTTCAAGTCGGTGAAATCAATACACATTCGTCACTTCCCATTTGATTTGGGCACCATCACGACATTAGAGAGCCATTCTGGATAGATGGCTTCTTCAATAAATCCTACTTCGAGCAATTTGTTTATTTCTTCACTTATTTTCTGTTGTCATTCTGGAGAAAAGGTCCTTTTCTTTTGGAACACTGGTTTAGTCGTCAGATGGACATTATGGTGATGCTCTGCTATCTTTCTGTCTATCCCTGGCATGTCTGAAGCTGACCAGGCAAAGACATCGGAATTGGCTCTTAGACACCTTATAAGTGCAACCCTTCTTTCATGGCTTAAATTGGCTCCGATTTGGAGAACTCGCATTGGGTCACCTTCTACTACTTCTACAGGGACTAATTCTTCAGCTGGTTCACTCCGTTCTTACTCTTCCATATCTCGGTTATCGCTCAAATGAATGAGATGCATCTGAGGTTCTTTGCCCTTAGATCGAAGATATCCTTCATAGCAGTGGCGTGCAGTAGCTTGGTTGCCTTGACATTCCCCTATGCCTTGCTCAGTAGGGAATTTCATAACCAAATGTGGTGTTGAGACCACAGCTTGAAGTGCGTTGAGGCCGGGTCTCCCCAATATACCATTGTGTACTGAGTCCACCTTTACCACTAGAAAGTTCATCATTATAGTGGAAAGCTTAGGTTTTATTCCCACAGTAACTGGCAGTTCAATAGAGCCTTCCACCCGTACAAGTGCTCTGTTGAATCCATATAAGGGAGATTCTACTCTCTTCAGCATCTCGGGTTTTAATAGCATTTTTTCAAATGCGTCGTAATACAAAATATCAGCTGAACTTCCATTATCTACCAGGATTCTCCCTACTAAGCAGTTTGCGATGACCATCTTTATCACCAATGGATCATCATGGGGAGTCTGTATATCCCTTAAATCTTCCTTGGTAAAGGTTATATGATAATCCATCCTCCTCCTTTTATTTGTCATCTCAGCTTGGAATACATTCCGTGCATGTTGTTTCCGAGATCTCAAAGTTTCTCCTCCAAAACCAGGTCGTCCATATATGGTAGCTATTTCTCTCAATGACATGTTTTCCTTATGAAGATTACCTTGGTTGGATTCTTCTTTTCCTTTTTTCATGGGGGGCTTTCTGTTTTTCTTGCTGTTCTTGAGCATAGTAATCTGTTTTTCACTCTTCCCCTTCTTTCTTAACAAATCTTCCCAAACACCCTCTCTGTATGAGAGTTTCAATTTCATCTTTCAGTTGTCGGCACTCCTCAGTATCATGACCATGATCCTGATGAAAACAACATAACTTATTCTTATTGCGCTCATATGCCAGTTTAACCATCTTAGCTGGCCAGCGCAGGGCTACTTGATCCTTGATTTCATTCAAGATGTGTGCCCGAGTATGCGTCAGGGCGGTATAAACTGATTCTGGCTCTCGATCTATAGTCTTTGGTACCCAGGCCTTCCTGTCATCTTTGTTCTTCTTGAAATCCTTATCTTCTCGGATGCGTTTGATGCCAATCTCACGGGAAGCTTCTTCTTTCCTTTCTTGAATTTTATTTTAAGTTCTTTCTTCCTTTTTCGCTGCCAAAACCTCAGCTAAATTTATATATTTCTCACATCTGGCGAGCAATTCATACATGTCTTGAGGCTCATCCATGATTAGGGGCTTTTTCAGCTCCACATCGCGGATTCCACTATGCAATGCCTGGAATTTCACCGTGGGATCTAAGTTGTGCACCTGTAGGGCTTCTTTATTAAATCTTGTGAGGAATTCTCTAATGGATTCATCAGATCTCTGCTTTATTGCTAAAAGGTTGGCAGTTGTTTTCTTATGCACCTTGCTGCTAACAAAATGTGCTAAGAAGGCTCTTGCCAAGGTTGTGAAATTAGAAAAAGATTGTGGTGGGAGATGAGAAAACCATTGTTGAGCTGCTCCCTTCAATGTGGATGGGAAAGCTCTACACATTATAGCATCCGAAGCTCCTTGAAAGAATAGGAGAGATTTGAAGGTTTTTAGATGATCCTCTGGGTCTGTGGTTCCTGAATATTGATCCATAAGAGGCATCTTGAATCCTTTTGGTAGAGCTTCCAATCGTACTTCATCTATGAAAGGTAAATCTATAGTAAAGTGAAAATTGGGTATAGAGGCTTGATTCTTTTCTCTTCTGACTTCTAGGATCTGATCTTGAAGCTCCATAACTTTTTCATTCAAGAACCATTCTGCTTTTGTCATATATGAATCTTGATTCTTGGGGTTTTCCTGCGCCTCCTTATTCCTTCGTCGCGCATCATTAGCATTACTGTGATTCTCGCTACACTCCAGTGATCGTGATCTTTCACGACGTGGAGGCGGAGGAGGGGGTAACGGAGCTCCCCGTAATAATTCTCGTTGCAGCTCCATCATCTGTTCTAACTTATCATCCCATTGAGCCTGCATCTCGTCAAACTGCTCTATGGTGACATAGCATTGAAGATTCCCGGAGCGCTGATGCTGAGAGTTTTCCAGATGAGGTAAATCTTGATTTCTTGGTTCAAGATTTTCTGGTGCCTTCCGTGAGTCACCCGATCTAGCTTCTTTGTGTCCTCCGACTGATGGTTTTGGAGGAACTGTAGGGCAGGCCACTGATCGAGTAAGTCTCGACTGGTTTCTCATGGTGGTCATGACGAGATCTCCGACAATGACCTTCGTGGATGATGGATGGTGGGATCTTCGCAGGTGTTTTCCTTCGTTCCCACAGACGGCGCCAAAATGTTTCACCAAGATTTCTCCCAGGGATTAATCCATGGGCGACCTCCTTTTGATGAAAACTAAAAAATGATTATACTAGTAACGAACAGAGGAGAAAAATAAAGGAAGATCTGGAATTTCCTACAAGAATCATCAAATCACTTTTTTCTCTTATTTCCATTCAAAAAGATCTGTCCTCTTCATCGAAAATGTGTTCTCTTATATATCCTCCCCTTTTCTTTCTTCCATCAATCTTCTTAATAGTTGTTGCATGACAGTTATCCTCCTTCCTCGCTGCACGCGGGCTCTTTATTCTTTTATTCTTTGTGTGGTCCCCTCCTTGATCCTTTCCGTTATTTGTGGAATCTGTTGCTGGTAATCCAACCGTCTTTGGAGAGTGCCGCTATAACCGTCTGGTCTCTCATCAAATATCTGAGTTTCATCTTTATTGGATATTTTAATATATCCAGATATAGGGCCAGGATTAAAAGTAAAAAATATATGGTATCAGATACCATTTCAACACATGGTGAATGGCATCACAGTATAGTCATGCACACGTTAATTCATCAAAATTATCAAGATTGAATTGGTCATTATACCCACACTCATGGTGGAATGGACTCGTAATAATATCACATTGATACCTTGTCATTACCATACACTCCGGGTGAAATGGACTCATAATTGTCTCATACACATGCTTCTATTACTATCATAACCACACTCTCATAATGGGATGGACTCAATCACAATACTCTCATTTCTACCTCATGCCATCGTTCACGAGGCCATCATTTCATTGTACCTTCTTGTTGGTGCTCTTGGCGGTGTTGTAAATCATTGTTGGCAACAAGGTTTGACAGTGGTGCGGTTGTGAAGATAGTATTCAATTGGTCAGTGAATTTTTGAGCTTGCATTTTCTTACTTCTTTCTCATTGGTTCAAAGGGTATCTTTTGGAATTGTATATATATTCTCATTAAAGGGCCGAAAACACATCTCTGGAGCCCTAGTGAAGAAGGAAATCGAGGAGAAGTCGACTTCTACCATTCCGACGTGATTCAAGAGCAAAGGCGCGAAGGATATTGTTTGAAAACATCGGTTTGGTTGTGAGCGATGGATTCGAGTGCTTGATTCGTCCCATTGAAGATCTCACAGTATTTGTTTGGAGTTGGGAGTTTTCCTTTAAGAAGGTAAACGTGTTCACAAACCACTGTCTCTGTGTAATTTATTAAGGGTTGGGTTTGTGATTGAAATCTGATTATTAGGTTGATTGATTGGCTGAGGCCATTTTATATTGGGGATTGAAGTCCTTTCCCTCACTGAGGTGAGAGGTTGAAGCAAGGTAAGGGGTATCCTGGCCGTAGGGGCGGCTAATTGTATTATTGTTGAGTATTGGGCATATACGAAACCCTGAGGGGTATTGCTCCATGGACGTAGCCTTCCCATACTGTGAGTTGAACCACGTAAATCGTGTCTCTGTGTCTACTTTTGTTTGTTGGAGGCTAATCCCTATTTTACAGAGTGGGTTTACAATCTTGGTACACCTGGCCACATTCTGGTGGTGCGAGGTGAGACTGTAAGCAACTGTGTGGTTTGCAAAATACATCATGAAATTTAAGGGAACTGATTCACACCCCCCCCCCCCCACTCTCAGTTCAATCCGGCTTTCATACTTCTACTCCTTCCCCCTTAAGTGAGGTACATCATTAATTTCTCTCTCCTCTCCCCTACTAAGAGAGGAATTCCATTAGTCCCCTTCACTCTGCCTCCCCACGCTATGTGAGGTATTTTCTTATCCACAGTGTGCTCTCATCCCTCCTTCCCCACGCTAGATGTTGCACCACACTTGCATTGTCTCATGTATTAGTGTACACAATATTTATTCATGGACTCTCAACAATGACCACAATTCATCTCATTATAAATTTACTCAGACACATATCAATCTACCTCTTGCTTTTCCATCAGTAGAGAATTTGCTTCTCTCTTGGTTTGATCAAGCATCATTTAGAAACCAAATTGGAGCTTTGAGGATTGTTATCACTTGTTGCTTTCTTTGGGAAATATGGTTTCACAGAAAGGACAGAATCTTCAATGACATTGATCTTAATCCTAGGATAGTCATCCAGAAAATTTAGGGTTTTAAACTTATCAGCTAGCTATGTTCCAAAATCTTCTTTGAGTTTCCATGACAAATGTAATGTTGCTACACTCGGAATTCCTTTGTGTTTTACTCCCACTCCATAATATCTTTATCTAATCGTGGGTATGTATGAAAGAGAATTTTGGTAACGAAATAATCTTATTATAGCTGAATTTTTGTGATACCCTTTCTTTTCTATAAACTACTTGATATCTTGGTTTCAAAATAGCATACATATTCTTACGATTTTATTCAAACCATTTCTATTTATAATCGTTGTCTTGTAATAGAAACACGAGTGATATATTGATATCCACATAGGTATGGACTTTAGTGAGAGTGTCACCGATTACTAGTAATCCAGTTGTTACAATCGTGCCCAAACCCGTACTAATTTAAACTTGTGTGTAGATGTGGAGCCAGTGTATACCGGTGACCTCTGGGCCATTATAGTTAAGCCAACACATAAAATCATTGGTCAATCAACGGGTGAACCTGTCAAAGAAAGGTTCCTAGATAGGAATCAAGGAAGGTTCGTCGATGAGTGGAAAGTACTTGTGTTATACCCGTGCCCAAAATACACCCTAATTTTTCAAGCCAAATTGAATTTTCATTGATAGGTGTTGCAACGCTGCCTGCAGTCGACATCTATGAATGTAGACCGTAGCAGTCAAAGGGAAAGCTAGAACACAAGGATGGGATTCGTACCTCGGTGGATAATTGGACCATGCAATGGGTAAGCTTCTAACCCTAAATGTTAGGTATACATACCCTCCTTGAAGTCCTTGAAGTGTGGGCCAAGGCCTGAATACTTTACTGTTGCTATTTTGCCTTTTCAACAAGAACGGATTAACGAACGGACTCACAGGACTGGGTTATGTCCGAGAATTCATTGGTGCTGTTAATCCCTTTTGTGAAGGAAACCTTGTGGGACCTCATCCCAATCCTTCCATACCATGTGGGTTCAAGTAGGTGGGCCCACATGGCTCATTTAAAGTTTTAAGGAGTTTTAAGCCTAAAGAGACCTAACCAAATAGGCCCTTAGGCCCATTTTAATTATAAAATGGGTGAGTTCTTTAGCTCTTTCCCATTTCTCCAAAAACCCAAATCGTAGGAAGGGAAAGAAGAGCAAAGAAGAAAGAAGAAAGGAGAGGAGAAGAAGAAGAAGAGAAGGGAAAGGGAGGAGGGAGAAAGCCTTGCTACCCTCTCTCTTATACATCATCCTCCCCTTCCTATTGCTATCCCTTTGAAGAACACCTCACCCTCCTCACTTGTAGTCCAAGCCAAAGGAAGAAGGAGAAGAAGAAAAGGAAAGAAAGGAAGGAGATCAAGGGGGCTCACCTAGCCTTGGTTTTTTCTTCCCAATTGGTTGTGAGTAATCTTCCCAACTCTCCCTCTCCATTTCTCTATTTGTTAGAGTAGGGTTTTGGATTTTGGGGTGGGTTAGGAATTGTTTGAGTTCCATTTGAGACTTAATGCTCTTGTGTTGGGGCATGGTCTTAGTCTATTTGGGTGCCATTGCACACCCTTATTCCTCCTATTGATGTACCATACAACCCAAGCCTTGAAAATCTAAGTTTTTTTACCCAAAACCCATGTTTGGGTTGGATAATTGGGTATGGACAATAGATGCCTTGATTCATTGTGCCATTGGGGTTAGTAGGACCCTAATGAACCTTAGAGACCTACCCTACAAGTCCTTGGGGCCATTAATGGCATTGGGGATTGATTTGGTTGAAGTTTGGGCTGAAAACCCGTGTTCATTCTGCGAACGGAGCCAATTATCGTGGGTTACGTCCATAAATCCGTTCGTTACAAATTGCTTGACTGCTCACTATTTTGGCCATAACTTGGTCTATACACATCTTATCAACGCGATTCAAGTTGCATTTCAAACTAGACTTCTAGGGATACTTTTCACATGGAGAAATCCCTGATCAATTTGAAGTGGAAGGTCCTCCAAAGTGAGCCAAACCTGGCTGATGTGCTTTGACAGCAAAGTTTAAAAGTATTGAATCTATTTACCTTGGTGACTTCAAACCTAGGATTCTACTTCGAACCCAAGGTGTGGCCTTGGAGGGTTATAATTTTCACTAGTAGACCTCTACCCCCACTTTGCAAACCTAAAGACCCTCCTTGAGCAACCTTACTTGTTGTTCTAAGACCCCATGACCTTAACCCTAGATAATGGACCCTAGAAGGATCCAATCCTTAGAATCCTAAGACCAAAGCTTAGGCTAGGTCATTGTGACCTTAATGGACCCTTTGATGATCTTCCCTAAGCCCTAAAAACAATAATACACAAGAGTTTAGGTTGGAATCAAATAACTTAAGAAATCCATGTTCTGACTCGAACGGATTATTGGACGGAACCAAGTATCAGGACTTACGTCTGAGAATCCATTCCAATTGTTGAAGCTTCTATTTCTTATACCTGAGGACGGAACCATGAACGGATTCACATGAGTGTGGGTTACGTCTGAGAATCCATTCGCTAATGTAATGCTTTTACTGGGAACAGACCTACAGAATTGGGTTACGTTCGAAAATCTTTCCATATTCTTTTGCAGTTTTATGAACTTAAAACCTTGAGGACACTTCATAGACCCTTCCTACACTTTCTAACTTCTATGTTCACCACTTTTAGTCTACCAACCTACTACAGGGAAACGTGTATCACGTCGATCGGTAACAAACACTACGAGCGATATGCAAACTATTGTGAGTGAGTTTGGGTGACTATTTATGTTTGCTTAATAATATTTATACATGTATCTTGCTGCTTGCATCATTATGATCATGATTGCATATTTGCATTTTATCTTATTGATTGATGAGTTAATGTGGCGGATTGTATTTGGGTTTCAGTGCCAGTAAGTACTAGTATTGGAACCCCATGGTTACATGAACTTCTATTGCATGCCATATTGAATTGTATGCGCCGTGTTGTGGTGGTAACCGGGTGTTAGATAGAATGGGACGTTGATACATGTGGAATACCTCTCAACATGATAGGATTCTTGTAGTATATATGTGGTTAGGTTTTATTCCCTATGCTACGACCCTTACCAACAGGGGTTTAGGTGTTGGGTAACCGGAGCACCTGTCACCTGTGGAGAGTGTGAGAGGCCAGGCCAGGGATAGTAATGGTTATCAAGGTAATAACTGAGGTTTTCCTGTGATGAGAAAGGAAGGACCCACAGTGTCTCCCGAGTTATTGCAGGTGCATATACCATGGACTTAAAACTATTTGTTAGGTGAAAAATCAATTAACATTTACATGCATCGTGGACTATATGTGGACTATATGTGAATTGTGTGTATGTGCATGACCATCCGCTCGTCGGGCTCAGTGGAGCTTACCCTCGTTGCGCAACACTTTTGAGTTGTATGAAAGTGGTGTTTTGATAGTGCTCCTCCTTTTGATGTGAACTGATCGGGGTCGGTGACTTAGGACTCTAACGCTGGGTGTACATTTAAAGACTGTGCCATTGAAGCACAACTTTATCTTTTGTTATTTTGTTTACCATTTGCCTTGTATAAATTTGGTTATTGTTGTTTCAGTTTTCAGTTTATCTCTTGGGTCGAAATGTAATATATTAAGTTATTTATCATGTAGACTTTGAACCCTTATGTTATTATAAACTCTTCCGCTACTTTTGATCCCTTTGAAAAGGTAATATTTCTTTGCTTCGGCACATTGATATTATTTTGATGAATATATTAGTTTTAACTGTGATTCAGGACACTGCATTTGTGATCCTGACAGTGATGTGAGATGACGCGTGTCATCCCAATCATAACCTTTTATTGTATTTTTATCCCTTGTCAGGATGGGGGTGTGACAACTTGATTCCCTCCATGCACCTACTAAAGATGTGAAGGGCTCTGAGGGAAATACTCAAAACCTCTTTTTTTCTGGATGACTGAAGGTACATGTCCCAAACTATCATGCACATACCTTCCATGGTATTTATATATGATGCCAACACCATACCTAGACTCCCATATAAGTCCCTATATGTTTGGCCTTGGACAGCAATAGTTAGACCTCAAAGATTGTTGTCTAAGTTGTTGCGGTCGATCAAGCATCACCAACCACCCCCATCAACCGTAGGTGCTGAATGATGCCTTTTGCATGTTGTGGATCCCACTAGGCCTTGGGGTGGGTCCCAATCCCTTATGGCATTGTTATATAGGTATGTTCACCATTCCAGCCATGTCATTTGTGTGCTTGGTTGTGGGTCCCCTTGCCCAACCTTGGGGTTTAATATGAATTAAGATAAGAGTTTAGGGTTGCCAACCAAACAAGCCCTAAGGGCCACTTAAATTATAAAACCTCATGATCTCTATTAGCGCATTTCATTGCTCCCTCTACCAAAAACGTGGGATAGTAAAGAGAAGGAGAGAAAAGAAGAAGAAAAGGAAGGGAAGGAGAGCCAGTGCATCTCCTCTTGGATTCCAAGCATCATCCAAGGTAAAACCCCAAACCTTGAATGCCCTTCATCCATTTCCTTGTATATAGTGTTCTAGTGTTGGATTTGGGAGTTTCTTCTTGAGTTTGGAACTTAAGATCATTGGAGCATGCTATGGCCCCATTAACATGAACCCTAGGTATTCACATACCCTTGTGCGCCTTCTCATTCCCAAAACCCTAGCTATTTCACTATCCATAGGTGTGGATAACCCCAAACCCAACTTGTACATGCCTCCAATGGTGGTCATTCTTAATACATTTAGAACCCTCCAATGGTGGGTACATGTTGACCACCATCTTCCCTTTAAATTCATTTGAATTATAAAACCTAAAGCTAGGGTTTCTATGAATGAAAACTAGGTTGAGACCATCCCTCGTGATTTGGGATGTGATTATTGTCACGCTCTTATTCTAATAAGGAATGTAATAATACAGAGGGTGTGATAAGGATGACACGTGTCATCACAAAGCTACCAGGATCACAGATACAGTGTCCCAATCCACAGTTATAATCAATATTAAAATACATTAACATCAGAATACAAAAGAAAAAGAATATTACATTCAAAATATGATCAATGTTTGCGGAAGTGTAAAGTTAAATAGTTACACGATGTTCAAAGGCTAATTATAATAAATACTATAGTTGACATATCTCTTATGATAACCATATAACTACAAAAAAAAAAAAGTATAATATGAGTTTTTATTCAAGGGCATCAAGCCCCAAAGTAATAAAAAAGGGACCAAGTCCCAACCATCAGTATGGCCCATAGGCGCAATCATCACAAGGACATCCATCACTGTGTTCCTCTGACATAGTCTCCGGCTCCTCGATACCAATGTCATCATATCCCGAAGACTGGACTTTGAGACCAGTAAAGTATCCACCATCTGCATCAAAATCTAAACGAGTATACATAGAGGGGGTTAGCCCACTGAGCCAGTAAGGGGATGGGAATGCACATATAAGTTGTTCACAAATAATCCATGATGTATGTAAATGTTGATTGATTTTCCACCTAATAACAATTCTAAGTCAATGGTATATGTAATTGTGACAACTCGGGAAGCACTGTGGGTCACTTATCTTATCGCCACAGTAAGTCCTCAATTGTCACTAAGGGCCCACGTCGATCGAAGCCACCAAAATCACCCAGTGGCAAACCCCAATGATCAGTGGTCATCCCTGACCTGACCTTTCTCCCCCATAGGCAGCAAAGAGCCTTGATCACCCAACACCTAAACCTCTGTTGGTAAGGGTCTTAGCATAAGGAAAACAAAACCTAGCCACAGATATATACTACATGCAAATCCTATTGTCTCGAGAGGTATTCTGGGTGCATCAACATCCTATTCCATCTAGCACCTGGGTATCAACATGATACGACATATACAGGCCAAGATGACAAGCAATAAAAGCTCATAAACAGTTTTGGGGTTTCAATATTGGTACACTCGGCATCGTAACCCAATACAAGATGAAGCAACCACATATTACATTCATATCTATTCACAATCAAGATAAAGGATAAGCAATTATGCAACATGCTTGATGAGAAACAAAGCCCAAAACCCACTCACCACTAGTACACGTATGATTCGGTGTGTCTACTAAAGGTTGCTTTGGTACATGCCCCTCCATATAAGTTAGATTGTCTGAGGATGCATGATCAAGATGTTAGAAGAAGTAGGAGGTATCACACCCCAAACCACCCCCTGGGAGGATTAGGTAGGTGACCTGAATTGCACGGTAGCAATCCGTCAAACCCCAAGGATCCAGAAGCTGTTAATATCATTCACAAACGCACACACCCATAATGATGGATAAGAACATAATTACAGAGTGCAGTGGAAACTAATATTTTCATTAACTATTCAAGTTTTGATACACGCCACACAGTTACTGCTTACACAACACCACCAACTGGGCAGTCACTACACCTCAAACCAATAGCTTCACAAAATAACAAAAAAAGAATTCGCTAGGTTAGAAAAAATAAGCTGCCCGCCCTTCATGTGTCATCTTCAACTATCACCAAAATCATCCGTATCAGAGGAATAGCCTCCATTCGGGTTCACACCCACACTGTCATAATCAAAACCACCTTCTTGCTCGAGATGAGCCTCCCAGCCAACATCACATCCACCTGTAAGATCATCTAAAAAGAAATATACAAGAGTGTAACCTCCACCGAGCCCGTGAATGAAATATAACCATGCATGCACATGCAAGCCCAACCAAATGAATCCTACATGAGATGAGGTTCTTTATTATTATTAAGCCACCTGGTATCACAACTAAGGCAAGTAAAAGTGCTACTACAATCCCCAATACATGTATCCCTGGTGCAGGCTTCTAACCCCTTCCTGTGATACACCCATTGAGTTGTCAGAGAAGACCGATTGGCTCCAGCATCTCTTCCCAAGGTCAACCCAACCAGCCGTCTAGGATTATTCGATGATACCACTTTTCTTGAAGATTGGCATTCAGCCGAGCAGACACCTTTTTTGTATAACTTATTTTCTTTTCTTTTTCTTTTTCTTCTTTTTTTTTATTTTTTTATTTTTATTTTTATGTAGGTTCTCTCGCAGACATCCAACACCTTAACCCCTATTGGCAAGGGTTCGTAGCACGGGTGATGATACCCTAACCAAATGCATTCTATATGACATAGTATGAGTCGGGTGGTGTCAATCGTATCCCATTCTACGGGCTACCACGGGCCTCATTTCCAAGCCGGCTACGACATCTAATCTAGCATTTTCATAAGTATAATATTAACTTTCAATTTCAATAGCCATCAGGTACGAATCAGAATCAAATAGGAATATAAAGCAATTTAAAAAATAAAATAGTAAATATTATTGTTGTTGTTGTCATGACTCATCAGTCATGTTACACCCATGGTGTAATTCCACTCACTTGTATCAATCCCGCTTGTTCTTCAGTTGGCTAGGTTCCAATCGGTGTCTGACACTGCACCTTGTGTTTAGGGTTATAACCTAAGTTGATCGGACCATTAGAACATGTCAAACACTGTCTCAAAAGGGTCTTAGAGCTCCAGCATTGGTTTTGGTTTGCTCAATCATTGTTCAACAATTATGGGAACAGTAGCATGATTCTTTTCTAGGTTTGGCTTGGGTTACAGTGTGGGTTTGTGGCCCCTTTTTGGGTCCACTGGTACACCCAAGATATGGTTACCAGCAAGGATGGTTGGAGTAGGGTTTTAAGGTAATTTTTATGCCCCCAACATTGTCCTACGGGTGAGGGTCTAATAGGCTAGAATTAGATTAGACCAAGTACAACAGCATTGGACGATTCACTGGACGTTTGGATCAAACGTCTAGTGCATCCTCTAGTCCCTGTTGGACATGGGTTTTCTTGCTCAGAACTTGATTCCAGCAGTTGAATTCATCCCATCTTCGAATTGGATGCAATCAAAGGGTAATATAGCTTATAATTAAGCTAAATCAATGGTTATGGTTGTTCCTTAATCAGTTTGTTTAATGATTGATGGGTTTGGGTTCAAACATCAAACAGATTAAGCATGCAAGACTGAGATTGACATGCAGTCATTCAAACTTCATTTATACACACAACAACAAGCATGCAAATGCATTATAGCCAAGATCTTAGGCCCTAATATCCAAAACACTCCACGCATGCAAAGATCCATGCTCCTAGCTTACTATCTATGGTTTGCATGCATGATCAGGCATGAAATCTAGCTAGATGCATGGCTAGAATTTAAGATGCATGTAATAATAAGCTAAAACAGCATAAATTCATATAAATTCCCTAAAACTAGTCATGCATGCATGATCTAAGCAGCCCTAAAGCTCTAGGCAGTGATTCCATAGGAAATCCTGTAGAGACAGCCTTATAGCTTTGGTCTTTGGAGTTCAAAATCAAAGAATAGAGTTGGATCAAGGTTTAGAGGGGAATTCTTAGGCTTGGTGAGCTTACCTTGGGTTGTGGAGGAATTCGGCCAAGGCTTGCTCAAGTTCAAGTCCTCCTTCTCTTCCCTTCTCCTTCCTTCTTTCTCTCTTTCTTCCTTTCTCTCTTCCTTCTTTGTCTCTTTCTTTCTCTGCTATTTAGGAACAATAATAGCCTAATTTTGAGTTGGGCCCCCTATTTATAGTTTCTATAGAATTAAGGTCAGTTTGGCTAGGCAATCCTATAGGGAAAAATGCATTTTTAAAGTGATTTTTTCCTGGTTTAGCTACATAAGTGGGGCCCACATGGATTCCAAGATGGGGATTGGTTCCTAAATTTTCAAGGTACATATTGGAGGTGTTTGAAGGCAGTAGGTTCAGCTTCCACAAGTTTGGAATGGGAAAATGTAGGTTTTGGCATCACTAGAGCTTGCACTGGAGCTTTGGGCCAATCGTCCAGTGCATCATCCAGTGAATGTTGCACTGTTGAATTTTGCCTGTGGTTCCTACAGAGGTTTGTTTTTCCACATGGTACTTTCCCAACACCCTACCACACATACAAGGAGGATATGTTTAAGAGCATAGCCCCCCTAATAATCAGGAGAGAGAAATACCTATGCTCTGTGTTGTACAGTACGTGATGGGCGGAGCAGCTGCAGGGTGTTGCAACCCACCTTCTCACAGGTATGGTGGATGTCATCAGTGAGGGCTCCCTATTGATTGTAACCACTGGGGTGATACACCACAAGTCATTGGTGTGGGTGGCTACTGATCCCTGTTCTTTAAGCAAAATCTAAGTCAGATTGGGCAGGATTGACATTCTCCCCACCTAACAGAAATTTTGTCATCGAAATTGACATACCTTATTGGGGATGGCAATACTACTAAGCTTTGGCTTGACAATTGGCACCCGCTTGGAGTTCTTTTTAATAGATTTGGTAGTAGAATCTGTTATGATGCAGGCTCATACTCCCTTGCTGCCCGTCATGCGTTTGTTAAGGAGATTATTAGCGATGGAAATTGGTACCTGGCCCTTCTACATCTTTTGATCTCATCGATATTTGGAGGGCCCTTCCAACTATTGATAGTCTTCACCAAGATGATCCGGACTTGGTGGTATGGACTGGTAACCCCTCAGGTAACTTCTCTTCCAAATTAGCTTGGAATGTTATTTGCAAAAGAGCTCCTCAAATAGATTGGAGTGAAGCAGTCTGGTTTGAGGGGAGCATAAATTCCCACTCTTTTATCTCCTAGAGATGTCTTTCGGATGCCCTCCCCACTAGAGATAACCTCATTCATGGACACATCCCAATACAACATCATTGTGAATTATGTTGGGCTGGAATTGAGAGCAGAAATCATCCCTTCTTCGAGTGCCCCTTTAGCTCTGATATTTGGAGCAAAATCTTTGACTTGTGCTTTCATGGTGGGGTTTGTCCAAGAAATGTTATTGACACTACTATTTCGGTGAGATATGCTGTAGGAAGAGCGGGGAGACTGGGGCTGGTTATTAAGCTTGCCTTTTGTGTCACAATCAAGCACGTCAGAGAGGAACTACAGAATTTTTAGGAATAAAGCTAGATCCAAGGACCAGATCATAGGTGCAATAAGGGGTGATGTCATTGGAAAATTATCCTCTGTTGATTTGGTGGGAGACCCAACTACTGTTAATCATCATATTGCTGCTAAGTGGTGTCTTCCAATGTAATGGGTTGAAAGAATCCCGAAAGCTTGCTCTTGGTTCGCACCAAATCATAACATGTCTACTCTTCACTGTGATGGTTCTCTTTCAGGTGACAAGGTTGGTTTTGGAGGGCTCATTCGTAATGGAAGTGGGGATCCTATAGTTGCTTATGCTGGCCTAGGTGAAGATCTTTGTGTGCTATCTATGGAGCTCCTAGCTATTCTCAAAGGTATTTCTCTTTGTATCGATAAGGGCTTCCATGAGGTCTCTTTCAAATCAGATTCAAAGCTGGCCATCGACATCTTGAATGGGGAGAATATCGGGCCTTGGAAAATCCAAACTACAAAAAGAAAGATCCTTACGAAATCAAGATTGCTAAGAACAAAAGAATTTGTTCATGTTTGGAGAGAACAAAACCAACCTGCAGATTTTATGGCTTCCTTCCCTAGTGGTCCTTCTGGAATTCTTTGGGAACCTAGGTCCTTTTCCCCTAAACTATCGATCCTCATAAAGAAAGACAAGGAGTTTGTAACCTACTATAGGATGTAACCTTAGAGGTTTTGTGCCTTTTCCCTAATGTTTGATAGGGCCTGTCCTATCTTGTCTAGGTTCCTTTTCCCCTTTTGTGGGTTCTTAAAGGATGCCTCTTCTGTATTCTATTCTCTTGCTTTCTTAATACAAATCTTATAAAAAAAAATACACTATGTACATAGAAATGATAAAAAAAACATGAGAGACTACATTGTAATGATGGAAATATAGTAAATATACCTCTAGATGAGTATTCCTTGCATCTCGGCGATCCCCTGGCTCAGGGGGAGACGGATGAATGGAGCAACGTTGGTTTCTTCGAATAGAGTAACGGCTCTTTGTATGTGTCTTTCGTTATCTGTAAATGGACAGAATAACGGTTGTGAGGGGAATTTTTGTTATCCGTATACAGACAGAATAATGACATGGTGGGGACAGGATCGCTCCTTTCTAAAGTGGACAATCGACGGATCTACCCACACTTTGGATTCTCACTTAAACGGGTGCTCACAAGTGAAGGAATGGGGACAAAAGGGGTTGGAAACTGGCTAGGAGGGTCTCCCTACCCTAAAAATCCTTCAAATGAGGGGAGGGGGACCCTCCTATTTATAGGGGGTGTCCCACCTCCACAGGGCCGTGGATCACGTCAGCAAGCTGACGTTGCAGTCCCCCGCTGCGTCGTGGTTTTTTGCCATACTACCGTGGGAGGCCTCCATAGGGCAGTGGGAAACTGTCCACGGCGCTGTGGACAGTGTGGGCCCTCCCTCCTACTTTTTGAGCCTCAAATGGGCTTTCTTGGTGTTTTGGGCATATCTGGGCCTATGGGCCCTGTTTTCTTAGATTTTTAAAGGGGGAATGGTGCGATGTCCATCATCTGTGTCTCATCGTCATCATTGCCAGGGGTGGTGGCAAAATTTCAGTGTCTACAATTTGCCCCTCTTTGGCTGAGGCCTATGCCAAGAGCTGAAGGACGAAGACAAAAGACTAATTGATTCTGTCACCAAGAGCATGTACTATTGACACCTTGCTCAAGGGTGGTAGAGTTGCAAAAAAATCTTTCGATAAACCTCAAAAGAAAACAGGTGGCTAAAATCCTTAGTTAAACCACAAAGGAAAAATCATGCGGTTAATCATGGCGAAATCTTCCGATAATCCTCGAAAGGGAAATCACACTTGTGGGTGGTACCGAGAATCAGAGTCCCTATGCACGCGGGTATACACCGGTGATTTTATTTTATTTTATTTCATTTTATATATTCACTATCATTATATATATATATATAGATCATTATTAAAATTTTATTTTATTTTTTTAATTTTTAATTTTTAAAATTTTTTTTTGTCCATGGCACTGAGTGGGGTCACCACAGCACCGTGGTCTAGGCGGCACCGCTGCTCCATGGCAATGGGCCCACAGCATCGTGTGGAATCCTCGGCTCCGTGGAGGACTTTCCAAGACGTGGAGGATTCCACGGTGCCGAGGTCATGACTTCTTTAGTTTATAAATTAAGGGGGTCCCCCCCCTTATATTTCTTACCTTGTTTGGTTCCCAGACTCTGCCACTTTTTTTTATTTTTCCTATTTTTGAGTGTATGCTACTGTGATAACTCGGGAGACACTGAGGGTCACTTATCCTATCGCCCTAGTGAAACCTCAATTATCACGAGGGGACCTACGCCAGTAGAAGCCATCATGACCACCCAGTGGCAGACCCCGATAGCCATCACTACCCCTAACCTGGCCTCTCCCACCTCCACAGCCATCAGGTGCTCAGACTATCCAACACTTAAACCCCTGTTGGCAAGGGTCGTAGCATAAGGGAGCATAAAACCTAGCCATAGATATACTACATGCAAATCCTATCGTCCTGAGAGGTACTCCGGGCGCATCAACGTCCCATTCCAGCTAGTACCTAGGTACCAGCACGGCATGACGCATACAGACCAGGATGACAAGCAATGAATATAATAATAATGATAATCTCGGGGTTTCGATAGCAGCGTACCCGACACTGTAACCTAATATAACATTGTAAAGCATCATATCCACATTTCATCAATTCATATCCAACATGGTTAATATGCAAGGATGCAACATGTTAAGAATGGATGCAGCATAAACACAACTACATGATCTATATAATAAAAATAATATATATATATATATATATATATATATATATATATATATATATATATATATATATATATATATATATAACAAGCCCAAACATCACCCAAAACCCACTCACAGTTTGCTTGCTTGTCATTCGATGTGTTTGGTAAGGTTTGATTTGGTGTACACACTCCCGTACAGATTTTGAAGTCTGAGGACGCATGAGAACAATGTTAGAAGTGTATAGGTGCGTCCCATGAAGGGCCTCAACAATTTATTTGAAGTTTGGGTCAAGATAGCAAGGACGGATGAAGGAACGGAGTCAACCAAGTGAGTCCGATCGTTCCCCCGCCGCCATTCCTTTAAAATCTGAGAAGATTTTCACCTTCAACCTTTCATCCATGGAACCACAAGGTTCCAAGGGTTAGGGAGGTGAGTCCAATCCTTCGTTGGAGGTCCAAAATACATAGTCCTTTATAGGACTTAGAGGATTCAAGGGATTGAATCCAACTCTAAGGCTTTCCCCAAGTGTTATAGACAAGTGATTCTAAACATGAAATCCTTAAGTCAGTCTGATTCCTAGCCTTCTTGTTGAGATCCAACAGCCTCATGAGCTAGGGGAGGGTGTCCTAAACCTTTCTAAGGTCATAATGTCTCATATCATCCATTGGTCTTGGGAGATCCCATAGATTGGTCTCTCCTTAGGAATTTCCATTTCTAGGTTGAGGTCACAAGTCCCTTAGGACAGCAAGGGGGTTTTGAGGGCATCAAGGGTAGACCTTGGCACCTCGATGGGTCAATTAATTAATATATTTAGGGGGCACTTTGGGTGATAATTAACCCCCAATAAGGTTTATTAAGTCTTACACAAGCAGCCACGACATGGGCGAGGTCACCTTACTAAAGTTATGTTCCTAAGTTGCTGTCAAAATATATCAGTTGGGTTTGGGCCCACTTTTGATGGTTTTTTATTTGGATTGGATCCACAGTTTCTTCATAAAAATGTATCTCTTCAAGTCTATTTTACAACGCAACTTGAATCACATCGATACGATCTATATAGACGAAGTTATGGTCAAAATACTGAACAATGGTCATACTGTAAAACTGCGGGCGGATCCACGGGAGGATGCACGATGGTAAGTCCGGTACTTAGTCTGCTCGTAGTAGGAATGTGTTTTTCAAGTTTGAACTTCATCCAAATTGATCCCCAATGCCCCCAATGGCTTCAAGGGCTTGTAGGGATGACTTCCAAGGTTCATTAGGGTCCCAAATGTCCTAATGGCACAATGCATTAGGCCATCTATGGTCTATATCCAATTCCTAAACCCAAACTTGGGTTTCTGGGTGAAATCCCTAAGTGCTCATGGCTTGGATTGAATGGCACACCATTGGAAGAATTAAGGGTGTGCAATGGCACCTAAAGGGACTAAGAACAAGCCCCAATATAAGAGCATTGGGTCCCAAGTGGAACCTATGCTAATCTCAAGCTCCAAAATCCAAAACCCTAGGCTAGAAATTAGAGAAATAGAGAGGGAGAGTTAGAAATCACTCACCTCCAATGGAGAACCAAAACCTACGGCTAGGTGAGCCCCCTTTCTCCTTCTTCTTCTTCTTCTCCTCTTCTTTTCTTTCCTTTTCTTCTTCTCCTTCTCCCTTCTTTTTCCTTTTCTTCTTTCTTTATCCGGACAGCAAGAGGGGAGGGATGAGATGAGGTGTAGGAGGGGAGGAGGACGCAGCTTGCTCTCTTCTCCCTTCCCTTATCTTCTTCTTCTTCTTCCTCCTTTCTTCTTCTCCTTTCTCTCTTCTACGGTTTCAGCATTTGGGAAAGATGGGAATGAGCTAAAGAGCTCATACCCCTAAATAACTAAAATGGGCCTTAGGGCCTGTTTGGTTAGGTGCCATCAAAACACATTTAACCCTTAGTCTCTTAATAGGTTCTAATTAGGTCTTAGGTCATGTTTGGTCCAAGTCTTAGACCATTAGGTCCATTTAGTTAATTAGGGTCTGTTTGGGGTTGGACCCAAGTTCATAGGACTTAATTGTCCTTCAAGGTCTGTTTGGTTTTAGGTTAGGGTGCTAAAATCCATTATTCCTTTAAGGTTAGGCCTTGTGGGCCCATTTTCGTGGCCCACTTAACCAACTCATGGTAAGGGCAGGGGTTCACATGGTCCAAAGGTCTGATTAGGGTGTCTGAATCTCAGGAATGTGGGTCCCATAGGAAAATAAATCAAAAGCGCAGGTAACAGCACGGGCGGATTATCGATCGGATTCACCAGGTGTGGATCCGATCGTGACTCCGGTGCTGCTGTCAGGGCCCAAACTTTAAGGAAAGCTACGGGGCTTTGGTCCACACTTCCAACACTTCGAGGGGATTCTTATAATAATATACTAGGTTCAAGGTCATTACTGTTGACCATTGCCACCATGGCATTATCCTTTGGGTAAGGTCTAAATTTCCCCGAGGTAATAAGGTATATTTTGGGTGCGGGTGTAACATCCCCCTAACCTTATTAAAAATTTTGTACTCAAAATTTGATGCGTCTAGGGTTCTGAATAGATGAGGATACTCCAACTACCTTTCGTCTTCTCATTACCTAGACGCTCCTTGATCAGAATGCTCACTCCACGGTACCTTCACAATGAGATAGTATAGTTGTGGAGACTGAGCTTGTTGCACCCTAGGTTCTCTTTAGGTCCTCACCATAGGTCAAGATAGCAACAAGTTTAGGTCATTCCCAAATCAAAACATTAGCTGAGTCTAGGATGTACCTCCTCAGTATCAATGTATGGAATACATCATGGATTCCTAGCAATTAAAGGTAGTAGGTTGACGCCTTTGGTTAGGGATCTTCTAAACTCTCAATCTTACTGAACCTCATCACCCATTTGGTTGGTGATACCTGAAGTAACAAATCATCTCCTAAGACAAACTCCACGTCCTCCCTTCCCTTAGGGATATAACTCTTCATTGTCAAGTCCAAAACAAGCTAATGCGGCTCATGAGTCAAGACAAGCATCAGACTGGGAGTGTACTTTCTCGACATCAATATATGAAACACATCATAATTACCTGCCAAGGATGGTGACAGTACCAACCCGTACACTTTGGCTTCACTCCTCTTTCTCTTCTCGAATACATCTATCGACTGTAGTAACGCTGCATCAGCAGGTCAGGCTTCTCTGATCTTCTCCATCAATGACGATTGTACCACTCAAGTTGTAAATGACCTAGCGGTACTTTCTATCAACAGTCCAAAATCCTCTCTTTAATAATATCCATCCTTAGACCCTTACATCGGTGGCCTGAAATTATCTGAGTTCGATTGATCTATGTTCAACATATCCAAGGATTCGGGAGGATCGACTTTGAATAATCCTCGAGAATCAACAGATCTAACTATTTCTATGTATCACTCCCAATGTCTATATTCCTGAGGTTTTTGGGTTGTAAGGTATAAGTCTGTACTACCCTTTTTCTTACAAAGCTTTTGCTCTGAAGACTCTCACTTCTGTTTCTCTGATACCTAACTCAACTTTAGAATAAATTGGAATATTGATGGATCCCATGCTGTTCACTCCAATTAACGGAGGGGACATTCGGTGACCCATTACTCCACTCATACCTATTGTTGAGTAAAGTTCTGTCAAATCCTTCAGCTCCAGTTTTCAAAGCCATTCAACCATGCAAGACTACAAGACCAACTACTGACAGAACATTCTACACCAACTTCCATCCTAAAAGCTGTTACTGATTTCTTTACCTCTGGTCTAGACTACCTCTTCTAACCATCCTTCGGTTATGGGTGAACAGCCGTATTAACTCTCTACTACACGCCTTACAGTCCTTCACCACTCCTCTGGAATTTAGACACACATCTGAGACACTACAGGATAAGGTCCATGGACTAGGTCCATATACTAAGTCATTCCCAGCATTTTTGGTAGGGTTACTGACAAGTCCTAGGAATGGCACTCCCAAGTGACACGGTTGCCATAGGCTCACTTTAGAGCACTCAGGACCACTCCCAGTACTTCTAATATGGTCACTAATGAGTTCTTAGAATAGAACTCCCAAAGGGATGCATGGGGCCGATGCTCAAACTCGATCGACTCACCTAAGTGATGCTTAAGGTCAGGCAAGATTTAAGAATCAGCTCTCCTGAGGTACACTCAGGGCCAATACCGAAATCTCCATCTAACAATCTTAAGTAGTACTCGGGTCAGGTAAGATTTAAGAATCAGCTCTCATGAGGATGCTCAGGGCCGATACCGAGATCTCCATCTGATACTCCTGAGTGGCACTTAGGCACAGGCAAGATCTAAGCCGCTCTCCCAAGGATCGCTCAGGGCTGAGACCGAAATCTCCATCTATCACTCTCTAATGATACTCAGGCTCTGGCAAGATTTAAGAATCAACTCTCATGAGGTCGCTCAGGGCTGACGCCGAGATCTCCATCTGATACTTTCGAGTGGTACTCAGGCTCAGGCAAGATCCAAGCCGCTCTCCCAAGGATTGCTCAAGGTTGATACCAAAATCTCCATATGATACTCCTAAGTGATACTCAGGGTCGAACAAGACCAAGGATAGGCACACCCAAGGGTATTCGGGACAATCTCAGCACAATAGATATCTCCCAAAGAAGCCCGGGCCAATCACTGAGGCCATGAGAAAACAAAAGAAAAGAAAAGAACAACCCCCCTTCTAATCATTAAACTACCTAATAAGTCCTTTGGTGAGTCTCTCACCGACAATAGGCTACGCACTAAGGGGTTCCTACAACAACGATCGGCAACTAAAATTGAGTTCAAAGTTCTAAAACAAATAGAGCATATGCATATAATAGGAATGAACATATGGTACCTAACACAATGAACTTCATCTTAAAGTCATGTCAGCAATGTGAAGAAAACAATGCATGTCAGACATTAGAAAAAGATACATGTTACTATGCTCGATGGTGACTCTGTCCACTCTAGAATCATGGTGAGACGTTGCCTTGGGATCCACTGTCTCGTTGTGACTCCTCAAGATACAGGACATTCAGGTACGACACGTACTCGGCCTTACGGTATGGGAAATTCCTGATCATATGCCCCCGCTCACTACATTTATAGCAAGTAATATTCAGATTACAAGCTTGAGGGGTATTGGTGGATCGTGATGACCGGTCATATGGATTTGCATTTCGTCTCCCAGATTGCACAGGAGTTGAACCAGGGTAGGCCCCTTTAAAATTCTTATTGGGTCCCATGGGTTCCTGTGGACTTGTAGGTCTCTTTCTGAATTTGGACTGAGTTACGTATTCCTCCTCTTGTACGTCCTTCCCAAACTTATCAAGTACAGGATGCGTATCGGGCACTAGAGGAGTCCCTGGTACAACCTGTGCCCGCTGCGCAGTGTGAAACTGTGCATTCTGACTAGCCATAAACTGTTGCTACTGATGTTGCACTGCAATAGTTACCTCATTCATGAATAGTTCTTGACATTGCTGAAGGTCTTTTAGCATATCCAAGAACGTGTCCTTCAACAATTCATCTTGGCGTCGAAGGAAACTTTTCAACACATCATTCACCATAACGGTGACATCATGAGCAATGAGGAAGGGTTGTGCAGCAACGGCAGGGGGTGGGTTGCCCTGCACACCAGTGGTAGTAGGTTTCGAAGGAGGTATAGGTGGTGGCACCTGAGAGGGGGGCACTGGCTGCCTTTCCCTTGCTATTGCTTGAAGCTGGGCATTCATGGTTTGCATGAATAAGCGTTGTTCTTGTTGCATAGCCCGTTGATCCTATAGCATAGCTTGCAACGTGCTCCCCAGCATTACGGTAACTTTTGCATCATCTTGAACTGGAGGCGTCTGTAACAGAACCACACCTAAGGAGTCCATGGCCTCATCGTGTGGAGGGGAACGATTCCCACTAGAACGGGTACAGCCCATTCCAATTACCTGCTCATTTGTTTCCCACAACATAAATACGCTAAAACATTAAAGCACAAAAGAAGAGTTTAAGTCATTGAGTTCCCACACACATATACATGCATGACAAATCGTAAGTGATGGAAAAAACATAACATGAGTTAGAATTGGACTAGCCAGAGAAAGCTAGTCAAAAATTCCACAGTTGGCTTGGATGGTTAAAGTGCAAGTTGTAAATAGATCATACAATCGCCTGATCAATCACCCAGAAAGTCTACATTCAAACACAGAGACTGACAATGACATGGAATCCTAAGCATAGGGTCCATAGTTCTTTTATGTTTTATACTCTTTATATTATTTTAATTCAAGTAGTAGTAGTTTATTTTTTTTCCCATTTATGTAAGAACTCTAGAAATTCAGATGAAATTATGACTAAATAGTTGTTTCTTCATTACTGTGCTTTGTTATGTTGTTCATTATCGATGTTATCGGCTTTTACTCCTAACTAGTCTTCTACCTAGGATATTTACTCATCAACTTATTATCATGCAAGCTTTTAAGTTCTGAACCTAATTGTGTAGAGTAAATCAAGGGTCTCCGCTAGACTGTGATAAATCAGAGCATCACGGCTCTGATACCACTTTGTCACACCCCTATCCCAATAAAGGATAAAATACTCTAAACGAGGTATGATAGGATGCTTACCAACATCCTAACCACTACCGGGATCTCGCTGCAGTGGCCAACGCACAGTCTTACACTAATATTAAAACATAATAATATTAGAACGCGAAAAATAAAGGAATATGCAATTCCCAAAAGGATCAGAAATGAGTAGAAACGTTACAAATACAAAAGGTTCAAGTCTACGTGATAGATAGTTTAATATTTTATATTTTGGCCCAAAAGATTAACTAAAAACTGAAATAGTAGAAATACTATCAAATATATACAATACTAATAATAAACAAAATAAAAAGATGTAATTGTGCCCCAATGGCATAGACCATGAGTGTACGCTATCATCAAGGTCCAAAATCACGGGCTCCGATTAATCCACAGCAAAAGGATCACCATCATAGATCACCTGCATATAGCTAAAAAGGGGTTGCGCAATGGGGTTAGCTACACCAGCTAGTGAGAGAGTAAAGGGGAGTGTATATACACCACACAAACAATTTCAATATCAGAATGATGTATGCTAATGTTAGATTCATTTTTCACCTAGCACACAAATTCTATCGGTCAAGTATATGCTACTGTGATAACTCGGGAGACACTGAGGATCACTTATCCTATCGCCCCACTGAAACCACAATTATCACGAGGGGACCTACGTCGGTAGAAGACATCATGATCACCCAGTGGCAAACCCCGATAGCCATCACTACCCTTGACCTAGCCTCTCCCACCTCCACAGCCATCAGGTGCTCAGACTATCCAACACATAAACCCTTATTGGCAAGGGTCGTAGTACAAGGGAGCATAAAACCTAGCCACAGATATACTACATGCAAATCCTATCATCTTGAGAGCTATTCCGGATGCATCAACGTCCCATTCCATCTAGTACCCGGGTACCAGCACAGCACGACGCATATAGACCAGGATGACAAATAATGAATATAATAATAATGATAATTTTGGGGTTCTGATACCGGCGTACCCGACACCGTAACCCAATATAACAATGTAAGCATCATATCCACATTTCATCAATTCATATCCAACATGGTTTATATGCACGGATGCAACATGGTAAGAATGGATGCAGCATAAACACAATTATATGATCTATATAATAATAATAATAATATATATATATATATAACAAGCCTAAACATCACCCAAAACCCACTCATAGTTTGCTTGCTTCTCGTTCGGTGTGTTTGGTAAGATTTGATTTGGTGTACACACTCCCGTACAGATTTTGAAGTCTAAGGACGCGTGAGAACAATATTAGAAGTGTATAGGTGGGTCCCATGAAGAGCCCCAACAATTTATTTGAAGTCTAGGTCAAGACAGCAAGGGCGGATGAAGGAACGGAGTCAGCCAAGTGAGTCTGGTCGTTCCTCCTCCGCCATTCCTTTGAAATCTGAGAAGATTTTCACCTTCAACCTTTCGTCCATGGAACCACAAGGGTCCCAAGATTAGGGAGGTGAGTCCAATCCTTCATTGGAGGTCCAAAATACATAGTCCTTTATAAGACTTAGTGGACTCAAGGGATTGGATCCAACTCTAAGGCTTTCCCCGAGTGTTATAGACAAGCGATTCTAAACATGAAATCCTTAAGTCAGTCTGATTCCTAGCCTTCTTCTTGAGATCCAATAGCCTCATGAGCTAGGGGAGGGTGTCCTAAACCTTTCTAAGGGCATAATGTCTCATATCATTCATTGGTCTTGGGAGATCCCATAGATTGGTCTCTCCTTAGGAATTTCCATTTCTAGGTTGAGGTTACAAGTCCCTTATGACAGAAAGCGGGTTTTGAGGACATTAAGGGTAGACATTGGCACCTCGATGGATTAATTAATTAATATATTTAGGGGGCACTTTGGGTGGTAACTAACCCCCAGTAAGGTTTATTAAGTCCTACACAAGCAGCCACGACGTGGGCGAGGTCACCGGACTAAAGTTATGTTCCTAAGTTGCTGTCAAAATATATCAACTGAGTTTGGGCCCACTTTTGAGGGTCTTTTATTTGGATTGGGTCTACAGTTTCTTCATAAAAAATGTATCCCTTCAAGTTTATTTTACAACGCAATTTGAGTCACGTCAATATGATATATATAGACGAAGTTATGGTTAAAATACTGAACAGTTGTCATGCTATAAAACTACGGGAGGATGCACGATGGTGAGTCCGGTCCTTAGTCCGCTCGTAGCAGGAATGGATTTTTCAAGTCCTAACTTCATCCAAATTGATCCCCAATGCCCCCAATGGCTTCAAGGGCTTGTAGGGATGACTTCTAAGGTTCATTAGGGTCTCAAATGTCCTAATGGCACAATGCATTAGGCCATCTATGGTCTATATCCAATTCCTAAACCCAAACTTGGGTTTTTGGATGAGATCCCTAAGTGTTCATGGCTTGGGTTGAATGGCACACCATTGGGAGGATTAAGGGTGTGCAATGGCACCCAAAGGGACTAAGAGCAAGCCCCAACACAAGAGCATTGGATCTCGAGTGGAACCCAAGCTAATCCTAAGCTCCAAAATCCAAAACCCTAGGCTAGAAATTAGAGAAATAGAGAGGGAGGGTTAGAAATCACTCACCTCCAATGGAAAACCAAAACCTACAGCTAGGTGAGCCCCCTTTCTCCTTCTTCTTCTTCTCCTCTTCTTTTCTTTCCTTTTCTTCTTCTCCTTCTCCCTTCTTTTCCTTCCTTTTCTTCTTTCTTTATCTGGACAGCAGGAGGGGAGGGATGAGATGAGGTGTAGGAGGGGAGGAGGACAGTAGCTTGCTCTCTTCTCCCTTCCCTTCTCTTCTTCTTCTTCTTCTTTTTCTTCTTCTTCCTCCTTTCTTCTTCTCCTTTCTCTCTTCTACGGTTTCAGCATTTGGGAAAGATGGGAATGAGCTAAAGAGCTCATACCCCTAAATAACTAAAATGGGCCTTAGGGCCTGTTTGGTTAAGTGCCCTCAAAACACATTTAACCCTTAGTCTCTTAATAGGTTCTAATTAGGTCTTAGGTCATGTTTGGTCCAAGTCTTAGACCATTAGGTCCATTTAGTTAATTAGGGTCTGTTTGGGGTTGGACCCAAGTTCATAGGACTTAATTGTCCTTCAAGGTCTGTTTGGTTTTAGGTTAGGGTGTTAAAACCCATTATTCCTTTAAGTTAGGCCTTGTGGGCCCACTTTCATGGCCCACTTAACCAACTCATGGTAAGGGCAGGGGTTCAGATGGTCCAAAGGTCAGATTAAGGTGTTCGGAATACGGGAATGTGGCTCCCATAGAAAAATAAATCAAAAGGGCAGGTAATAGCACAGGCGGATTATTGATCGGATTCACCAACAGTGGATCCGGTCGTGACTCTGGTGCTGTTGTCAGGGTCCAAACTTCAAGGAAAGTTGCAGGGCTTTGGCCCGCACTTCCAAAACTTCAAGGGGATTCTTATAATAATATACTAGGTTCAAGGTCATTACTGTTGGTCATTGCCACCATGGCATTACCCTTTGGGTAAGGTCTAAATTACCCTGGGATAATAGGGTATATTTAGGGTGCGGGTGTAACACCCTTTTTTTTATTTATTTAAGTTTAGAAAGTGAAAATCCTCACTCTCTCTCTTCCTCTCTTTTCTTTCTAGGTGACCGCGGCTCGGTACGCTGACATGCAGCGCATTATGGCTAGCATGGATGAGGTCATCATCTCTAGGGTGGACATGATGTATCATTGGGTGAGTTTCTTCCCCTTGTTTTTATTATATCTATATATTTTTTTTATTTATGCTCATTGTTTATTTTCTTCCTTTTTCAGAGGACCCAGGCTGCATTCCACCAGGGGGAGTCCGAGAGGCATCGGCTCGATTCTGAGAGATATTAGACCGAGTTAGCATGTGCTTGGGCTAAGATTGAGGCTCTTCGGTTGGACAGAGACGGTACCGAGGGTACTGAGGGTGCGAGCCTCTCAGTGGATGACTACCTCTCAGGATGACATTTTTTTTGTTTTTTGTTTTTTAATTTATTTCCTGGAATGGATTATTGTGATTACTTGTACCATTTTGTACATATTTTCCCTTTTTGATGTATATAAATTTGTATCATAATACCAAAATGATTTCTCTTTTCTTTAGAAGCATAAATTTCATTGATAACTGATTCAATTACATGGAAAACGAAAGGATAAACCAAATATCAACTTGATATCACTTATTTACAAGATTTTTCCACCATATTTCTGATAGCAAAATTACCACTTCTCGAGTCAAAACCTCTAGAGCTTTAAAGTTCTTCAACTTAAAATGTTCATGTTTTGGACACGCCAAAGAGGGAACATAAAAACTGGTGTGAGTCAAACCCATGAGTCTCACGTAGTTGCACCCTGGCGTCTCTGGTACTTCCATCTTGGTCTTCATCCAATGGCAGTCCCACTGGATTTCTTAAGCATTCCTTTTATCCAAGTATTCTTTCCAATCTTAGATCTTGTGAAATTCTTGTGTTTCCCTTCTTGCTTGGTAGTGCATAGGCCGAAGGTGGGGACATGGGATTGGTTCCACCAATCTTAACTTTTCTATCAACCACATCTAGAAAACTGTTGGAGATCCATAAAAGAAATCTGTTCCATATTTATGAGATTGGCACATGATATCGAATCCTTTGAAACTCTCCGCCAATACTGTAGGAACGATGTCGCATCCTTTTTCCATTTGCTTAACAACTTCCACAATCATCGGAGACATGCCCTTTCGCTTTTTGCATTGGATCCGACCTTCTTCTTCAGCTCTGTCGTTGCTAAAGATTCTCACCACTTTTAACGCATCCACTATAATTTAGAATTTGCTTTGTCTCTCTTTTGTCCATGATGAAGAAATCTTTCAGAGTTTTGAAAAGTTGCTCCTTCTGCATGATCAGGAGGAACAACTTTCCTTGAGGAGATGTTAACATGCAAGCCCAAAATTCTTCAATAGTTGGGGCTATCCTGACTTTTCCAAAATGGAAGACATGCAATTGAGGATTCCAACATTTAGATGCTTCTTGGAGTAGATCATGATGAAGCTTGAAACATCTGATTCTCCCAAGTATTGACAAATTAAGGTCGTCTAGCAACGTAGGACCATCCACATGCATACGGAGGGTCTATTGACGTAATTGTTCATCTAGCTCTTCTTTCTTTGGTCCTCGCATAATACCTACGTTAAGGATCCTGTTAATACCCTGGGCATTAGTAAGTCTTCAGCTAATAACCAGCCCCTAACAACCCTAGGTACACTATCAGTCAAAAGAACAGAGTTTGAAGGCCAAATGGTAGGATCTACCGTATTTATGGGGGATGCCGGTTGGTAGGGTTACGGAATGGACTAACACAATGCGCTATTTTTTCATTTTTTTTCCTTTTTATTTTTTTATATTTTTTTTGAGATTACACTCGACCATGCCGAGTTGCCTACAAATCCCTCGAGAGGAATCAGGTCGAAAGTAGTTCAAGTTGATCAAAGAGTTTAGACGAAGTATTTCTTCAGTTGATCCATGTTGACCAATCCCCGAAGATCTTCTCCATCAAGGTCGGTGAGATACACTGCTTTTCCTGGTAATATTGCTTTCACCCTGTAAGGACCAGTCCAATTGGGTCAAAATTTTCCTCTTGGATCATGAATCCGGGCCCTTTGTTCCCTCAGAACCAAATCTCCTTCTTTAATATTTCAGGGGCATACCCCTTTCTTGAATGCTTTAGCCATTCTCTACTGATATTTCTTGAGGTTATCCATAGCTTTCATTATCTTTTCATCCAAGAGATTCAGTTCTTCATATCTAGACCTCATCCATTCTCTTTTCGGTAGCTGACTTGTCAAACAGTACTCAATGGGAAGGAACCTAAATTTCCACAGGTAAAACGGCCTCTACCCCATATACAAGGGAATACGGAGTTGCCCTAGTTGAGGTCCAAATTGATGTTTAGTACGCCCATAAAGCTAATGGGGCTTCTCAGCCCAGTCATTGTGTGTATCTGCCATTTTCTTCAATATGAGTTTCACATTTTTGTTAGCTACCTCCACTGCTCCATTGGTTTGAGGCCTGTAGGTAGTGGACTGATGCCTTTTTATGCCAAACTTAGCACAATGCTCTTCCACCTTCCTGTAGAAATGTAAGCCTTGATCCGAGATCAGTTGTTGAGGTACACCATATCTATAGATGATATTTTCTTTTATGAACTTTGCTACCTTAGCAGCAGTTAGGACCGCATAAGATTGAGCCTCCACCCAATTTGTGAAATAGTCGATGGTGACTAACACAAACTCATGACCATTGGAAGCCTTTGGAGTTATCTTCCCAATCATGTCGATTCCCCAAGTAGAAAATAGCTATGACCCATTTAACGAATGCAGCTCTGTAGGAGGAATGTGTATGATATTGGCAAATATCTGACATTGGTGGCATCTTTTGACAAAGGTGGCACAGTCAACTTCCATAGTTGCCCAACAATACCCCATCCTGAGGATCGTCTTGGCGAGCATTTTTGCATTCATATGTGGTTCGCAGATCCCTTGGTGAATTTCTTCCATAATGGTCTGAGCTTGTTCCTGATCTACGCATAGTAGCTGAATGCCATCATAAGATCTTTTGTACAACAGGCTTCCTTGGAGAATGAATTGAGTGGCATATTTTCGTAGATGCCTTTTCTTCCCTTTTGTGAAGTATTCAGGGTACTTCCTTTCTTTGATATAATCAACTATTGGTGCATACCAGGGTCTTCCATCCTCGGTGAGTAGATTGACTGGCTCTTCATATGCCGGGCTAGTTCTCTTTTCAACTAGAAAAGGTCAGATCTTGTCCTGAGGATCACATTCTACCATGGAGGCTAGAGCAGCTAAGGCATCCACAAACCGATTTCTATCTTTGGGTAGATATTTGAAAGAGATTTCTTTGAAATATTTAACCATTTGCTCCAGATGTACTTGATAAGGCTTCAACTTTTCATCTCTGGTCTTCCATTTCCCTTAAGTCTGATAGATTACAACCGAAGAGTCTCCAAAGATTTTAATCTTTTCTACTCCCATAGATAATGCCATTTCCAAACCAATGGCGCAAGCTTCATATTCTGCGATATTGTTGGTGCAACTAAACTCCAGGCAGAATGCCATTGGTAAGTAAAAGTCTTCTGGGGTTATGAGTAATACTCCTGCCCCAAATCCTTTTTTATTCGCAACTCCATCGAAATACAACTGCCATTTTTGGTCTTCTTCTACAACACACAAGTCTTCATCTGGAAAAGAATCCTCTGTTGGTCGTGAATCTAACCCTATAGGATATGCCGCCAAGTGATTTGATATTGCTCATCCCTTTATAGACTTTTGGTTGACATATGTTATGTCAAATTCTGACAATAACAATAGGCACCTGGCCATCCTTCTAATCAGCACTAGTTTCTCTAAGAGATATTTGATCGGGTCCATCCTTGAAATAAGTCTGACAGGGTGTGAGATCATGTAATGCCTCAATCTCTTAGTCGCCCAGACTAGAGAGGTACATGTCTTCTCTACTGGAGTATAGCGAGTTTCGTACTCCAACAATTTTCTACTTTAGTGGTAAATCGCATGTTCTTCTCCCTCTCTTTGATCGATCTGTGCCATCATTGATCCTATCAACACTTCCTCCACTGATAGATATAACAGTAAGGGCTCACCTAATACGGGAGGGACCAATATAGGGGGACAGACCAAATATTCCTTGATTTTCATGAAAACGTCCTGGCACTTATCATTCCATTCTTTTGGCTCTTTCTTTCTCAGGAGCTTGAAAATAGGTTCACATGTCGCAGTTAAGCGAGATATGAATCTGCTGATGTATTGGATACGGCCCAAAAATCTTCGTACTTCCTTCTCCATTCTTGGTGGTGGCATTTTAGTGATGGATTTTATTTTGTCAAGATCTACCTCCATTCCTTTTTCATTGACAAGGAATCGTAGCAATTTGTCTGCCCTTGCTCCAAACACACACTTTTGGGGTTTCAACCTCAACTTGTATTCTTTTAATCTTTCAAAGAATTTCCTCAATGCTATAAAATGACCTTGTCGATCTATTGATTTGACTATCATGTCATCGACATATACTTTCACTTCTTTGTGTATCATGTCATGCAATATGGTCGTGGCAGCTCTTTGATATGTTGCCCCAGCATTCTTTAACCCAAAAGGCATTACTTTGTAGCAAATTGTCCCCCCATGATGTGGTGAAGGCCATCTTTTCTCGATCCTTTAGACACATGCAGATTTGATTATAGTCGGAGAATCCATCCATGAATGACAGCAAGGCATGGCCTACAGTGTTGTCGGTCAGTATGTCGATATGGGGTGATGAAAAATCATCCTTGGGGCTGACCTTATTTAGGTCACAAAAATTGACACACATTCTAACCTTCCCATCCTTCTTAGGGACTGGAACGATATTGGATAACCACTGAGCGTATTGAGTCACTTGGAGGAATCCTGCATTCCACTGTTTGATAACTTCTTCCCTGATTTTCTCGCTCCGTTCTAGCCGCATCCGTCTCGACTTTTGCTTGACAGGGCAAGTCTGGGTACATAGGTAGCCTTTGCTGCACGATTTTTGGGTTGATGCCAGGTCCTTGTAAGACCAGGCGAAGACTTCCTCAAATTCCTTAAGGAGAGAGGTCATTCGGGATATTTCACCATTATTGAGAGAAGAACCAATTTTGATCATTGGAGGGCATTGGTCAGTCCCCAGATTTATAAGATGAGTGTCCTCTTGGATGGGATGGGCTTTTCTTTGCTCCAGTTGCTCCAACAAGTAGTGATGTTCGAGGGTATTGTCATCCTCAGAAGAATAAGAAGAAGAAAAAGAAGACAAATCATACTCGCAATTAACAATTTCATTCATGATAAGAGGGGGAGTATAGACAGACTAGACAGACTGGAAGCTTGCGACCTCCTTTGGGAAAGTAAATACAGACTCAGAAATAGACTCAGACGGGACTATATTAGAGCTGGCTACAACTTTAGACTCAATAATGTGGAACTTTTCTGCCACTCTTGCCCACTTTGCTATGGATCCTTAAAGAGGTTGTATGAGAAGTTGAGGTGCTGGTACTTCTTCTTCCTTAATGATTGCTGCTATTTTGAATAGTATGCAAATTCCTTGATCCTCTTGGATTCCTGCCTTATTCACTTAATCTAGTTCCATGACCACCCAGTCTACTTCATCTTTGAAGAATATCTCGAACCTGGTTGAAGCTTGCCCTTCTCTTGATTGAACCATGGCTCATTGTTTCCACAGTAAGGGAAGTTCTCTCCTTCCTTCACAAAGTAACCGTTCAAGGTCTTGAAATAAGGAATGTTTTTGGTCACATGGTTTCTCTATTCCAAAGTACTCTTCTTTGGGCTCTTTCTCAAATTGAAACCTAAACCGTGACGGTCAGTGTTGGCTTGTATCTTCGGAAAAGCCAGAATCCTTGTTAGTTCTTTCCCAATCCTAGGCCTGGAAAATATTTCATCTTCTTCATGATCTTCACGGAGGCCTTACTCCATGCCATTGGGAATTTTGTTGGAACGGATTCTTCTCCTTCTATGGACATGATGCAAATATTTCCAATTTTGAACCCTCCCAATTGTACTTTTGGTGGAGGTGAATGGCCCACTTCTATGTTAGCTAAGATTTGCACCATTTCGAGGTCTCCGAAAATGGTAATCACCTTTTGCTCATGTATAAACTTTAGCTTTTGATGGAGACTTGACGCCAGGACTCCTGTCGAGTGTAGCCATGGTCTTCCAAGCATCATGTTGAAAGATGCCTGAATATCAATGACTTGGAAATCTATGACGAACCAAGCAGGCCCTACCTTGATATCAGTGGTAAGAATCCCGATTATTTCCCTCCTGAAACTGTCATAAGCTCTGATGGTTTGACTTGACGGCTTCATTTCGTCAAGGGGTAAACCCATGCATTTTGCAACCCTTAATGGCACGACATTGACGGTAGACCCATTATCAATTAAGACTTTAAGGACTTGGTTTTTGTTGCACTCTACAATGATGTAGAGAGCCCTATTATGGTTCTTCCCTCCTGGTGGTAGGTCTTCTTCTGAGAGAAACAACGACTGGATGGCATATGTGGCCCTTATTATGTGAGATAATTCTTCTGCCCCATTTCCATGGATACTTGTACCCTGATGAGAGCCTTCAAAATTGCTTCTTGGTGAGTTGGCGAAGCCATTAATAATCGCCAGATTGAGATGTTGGCTTGTGCTTTCTTCAATTGGTTCAGCATCTGATTCTCTGGATCAATATTTGTCCTTGGTTGACTAGGCTGATATTTTTCCACCATTAACCTTTTGTTCTTAAAATTCTTTCCACTCCTAGTCTCCATGACCTCTAGCTTCTTTTCCTTGATGATTAGCTTGACTGGGCAAAGACTATCTTCCTCTACATCACTATCTGTGATAATGATAGTGCATGTTGAGTGATTTCTTTTCTTTGATTCTTGACTTGTCATCTTCCTATCTCCCATGACTATGATGGATTTCTGAGCTTGGTCCAAGATCTTAGACAAAGATTCTTACCTTTTGGTGATTTGTTGTATTAGAAGATGATGCTCAGGGCTTGTTGGATCCTCAGGGATCAATTGATGTATTGCTTGGAAAGTCTTCAAAGCTGCTTGGTACATTCCTTTTGCTTCGACCAAAGATCCGTAGAATTTTCCATTCTTCTCTTCTTCTTGAGAATCAAAACATTAAAGATTGGATTCCAAACTTTCATCGGGACTTGAAATGACTGGATGGATGTTCCCTGTTGGGTCATTGGATAATCCTCCTTCATTAACATTGCAAACGATGAAATCATCATGTGCTCTTACCCACGCATAGTATTCCTTGCTCCCACGGTTAGGAGAAGAAGTGGGAGTCCTGCATAAATCTTGTGCCAAGGCCAAATTCAATTTCATAGAATTCTCCAGATGACATATTGCTTGAGGAAGTGACCACTATTCTCTGACAGATTCTAATTGCTAGAGCTCTTCTTGGTACTTGTCATCCGAGACTACAATTCTTGTGAGCATTTCTTGGATTTTATCAATACTTTTGTGGATTTTATTTACCGAAAATGGTAAATCCCATGGTGCTGGCCTGCAGATGTTCTCATACTTGTCAAGGTAAGTCGCCAACTGACAAGGCTTTTCCTCTTCTTCAGACTCTTCTTCTTGTTCTGGTTCTTTATCATCTGATTCTCTAGGCTCAAATTCCGATTCACTCTCATCTTCTCTGGATGAGTCCTCTTCAGCTGAATTGATTTCCATGGGGTGGATGTTGTCGGTTGGGTCAATGGGGGGATCTCCTGAATTGATGTCATTGACCAATGCTTCCCATCCTTCGCTTCTTCTTGGAGGTTCTGGGTAAGAGAGAGTATCTGAGAAGAGTGCAAGATCTTCAGGGGGAGCTTCGAATAGATCCTATGCTAGGGCATTAGCTAACCAAGCCATGTTCTTTAATTCATGGAGCGTTCAAGCACATATATCATTTTCATCTAGCATTACCAACCACTCACACCGTGCTACAAAATTACTGCATACCAAATTCGAGAACAGGGAAGTGGCCTTGTAAAGAATTTCTTGAGTATTAGTGGTAACATCCAATATGTCTGCTGCTTGATAAAAAATGCTCATGCTCCACCGATCGAAATCCTCTCCCAACATAGTCCATTCTTCTCTAGGGACTTCAGGGGATGATATCTCCTCATCATCTCTGCTTTCATCGTCACTTAATATAATTGACTGGATGAGGTTGGTTGGATCATTACCATCATCGTCTCTGACATTGTTCACCCATCATGTCATGGGGAATCCTTCTTTGGCAAATTTAGGGTACCTTTTCTCTTCAGCAAACTCCATCCATTCTTCATAGATCTCCGTGTTACTAGCTTCTTCCTCGCTTTCACTATCGGCAGTGTCTCCTCCTATGTGGATAAGAGAGACTTCTTCTGATTGAGACTATCCTATAGCTAATGCTGACACAGCTTTGAGAAGCATATGTGTCACATGTTTGATGTCATCCGCATCTTCCTTTTCAGGAGTCTCTTGCTGTAGAATCTGGTGGCAAATTTCAAATGCTGAGAACCCATATTTCTGTAAGGGTGCCCCTGGATTGAGGCCTTCCAAGCCGTTCTCTAGGAAATCTAATTTTTTAAGCCGGCTATTAGATGTCATTCCCCTGTCACGGTCACACAATTGTTCGACTGTTCAGATATTCCCGTCACAGTTTATCCTGGTGATCTAGGGTGGTAAAAAGGGGAATCTGGATGATTCATTTCTTGAGAGACTTCTTTCTAAACCAAACATTTCTTCTTCCCTTTGTGCCTCTTTGCTAGAATTGCCCTGTAGACACATGCATCCATCAACTTCTTCTTCCTTTCGATCAGCTTGATCAACAAAGTAGGATCCCCTTGTTTGGAATCTTCTTGCAACATATTCACCTCGTGAAATGGAAAAGGATTTACAGTCTTAGCTTTAAGTTCGATCTTGCCATTGTCGATCAAGTCCTAAAACGCGTGTTTGAGGAATATGCACCTATCTATGTGATGTCCCTTCTGGTCATGATAATGACAATAGAGATTGGGTTTGTACCATGTGGGCAGATTATTCAGGTCCACATGTTTAGGAGGGACTAAGTCAATCATTCCTTCCTTTTTGAGCTTAATGAACAACAGTGTTGGTGCATTCCTTCGAAATTGAAGACTCTTTTAGGACGTTCCAGCTCTACCTGGATCACAAGAGGTGTGGTTCCTGTGGTCACTACTTGTACTTCCATCGACTGGCGGCTTGTTCCCACTGCATTTGCTCTTTTTACTTTTGAATTTTTCCTTCCAGAATAAGTTCCCACAGCCTCTCGGGTTACACCTTGTGCTTGTTTCTTCTTGAAGATCTTATCTTCAATCTTCATCCCAATGGTCATGAGTGCATCGAAGGTTTTGATGTGTTGGTAGTAAATCTTTTCATGATACTCACCGTACAAGTTCTTGAGCAAGACTCCACTTGTTCTTCTTCTGTAGGATGGTTCCACATCTTCACAGCCATCTCCCTGAATCTTACGATAAAAGAAATTCAAAAATTCCTCATTTGACTCTTGTCTCAAGGTCTCCAACTCCCTTCTAGTGATGTTCGTCTCAGTATTATACGAACACTATTTTGTGAATGCCTTCACCATGGATGCCCATGATTAGGTCTGGATATGATCCAGTTGGGTCAACCATCTCAATGCGAATCCAGCCAGGGAATACAAAATGGCCTATTACATCTGGTTTCCCAGAAGTCCCCAAGATCTAGCAATGGTGGGGAAGATCTTGAGATGAGCTCTAGGGTCACCCAAACCGTCGAATTTGTCTAGCTTCCACTTGAAATCTTCAAGTATTTTTCCTTCAGGGAAGAACACTAATTCTTCTTCATCTTTTTCTTTACTCTTGTCTTTGGCTGCCACCTCGAGTTCGTCAACCTTTTCTCTCATTTTCTTTTCCTTTTCACTTTCAGGGGGATTTGAAGATCGACTGTCATCTCCTTCTTCCACCAGTATGGTGACCGGAGATTTGGGGGTTGCAGAGGTAGTTCTCTTCACTTCTTGTTCAACGGATCTAGGTGCAAACCCCCATTTGGAAATTTCATGGACTGACTGCACCAATTGTGCCATGAGTTGTCGCATTTCTGCCATATCCGTTTGCAACCTCTCTACTTGACGCTCCACGTGGCTTTTAGATAGGTGAACGTCCATTGGATCCATGTTGCTCTCAAGTGATATCTCAGCTGATGAATTGGAGGAATGGGAAGAAGATGGGAAGGTTGAGAAGAATGATGGACTGGACTAGAGTAGCCTTCCATTGCATCGAATCCAGATGGGTGAGAATGACCTTTTCACGTATGGAATTGTGCCTCTACGAGAAAGAGAAATCCTAGTTTAGATACTAAGAATGAAGCTCACATATCAAACAATTTATGACAAGTTTTTTTTTATTCTTTTCTTTTTATATTATTGTTATCATTTTTTTTTGTATTTTATTTTGGCTTAAGTTGTAATTGTCACGCCCCTATCCCGTTGGAATATATTCCACATAGGGGTATGACTAGGAAAAGTACACATCATCCCAACACCTACCAGGATCGCAGATACAGTGACCCGAGCCACAGTCCACCCTGTCATCACATTATGATGACAGAAAGGAACGTACCATAAGGAATAAATCATTCCAATCACAGAGTTAGCGGAAGGAAAATTAAATTAAAATATGTGAAATTATAGAACATCGGTTCTCTAATGATAATACTTAGTACAATAACAGTGTTCGTAACCATTCAATCTCTTCTATTAGATAAACACACAGGTTATACATGATTGTGAAAGGGATACAAAAATTAAATAATAATCAGCAATCGCCCCAAGGGCACAAATACTTGGGTGTACATCTACATCCAAGCCACGGTCATCAACTCCACTTTCGCATCCAACGGTGCTCGTCAAGAGGTTATCTGCATAAAAACTAAAAAGTGGTTGACAACGGGGTTAGCTACACTAGCTAGTGAGGGAGCTAAGGGGAATGCACACACATCACAAAATCAATATCAAACAAAATGATGCATGCTAATGTTAGATTCATTTTCCACCTAGCACACAATTCTATCGGTCAAGTATATGCTACTGTGATAACTCGAAAAACACTGAGGGTCACTTATTCTATCACCCCAGTGAGACCTCAATTATCACGAAGGGACCTGCGCCGGTAGAAGCCATCATGACCACCCAATGGTAAACCCCGATAGCCATCACTACCCCTGCGCTGGCCTCTCCCACCTCCACAGACTGCAGGTGCTCAGACTATCCAACACATAAACCCCTGTTGGCAAGGGACCAAGCATCCTAGCCATAGATATACTATATGCAGATCCTATCATCTCGAGAGGTATTTCGGGTGGATCAACGTCCCATTCCATCTAGTATTTGGGTACTAGCACGGCACGACACATACAGATCAGGATGACATATAACAAATTTCATAATTAAATAAATTGGGGTCCGGTACCGACATACCCGACACCGTAGCCCGATACAATGGTGAGCATTATACTATCACATTCATAACAAATCACAGCTGAATAAAATGCAATGTGCACCATGCTTATAAATATACATAACATGCTTATTATTAACAATTATATAATAATCAAACCCAACAGAGTCACCCAAAACCCACTCACCAGGCATAGGTATCACTGGGTGTGATTGGCATGAATCTCCCCGGGCATCGGGTGTCATCCGGCATGGTTCACATGAATCTCACCGGTGCACCAACCTAACATATAAAAGAAAGCATTAAAACAAGTATAGGAGTGTCCCATGCTAGGCCCCAAATGGTTAAAACCAAGTTTCAACCAAGACAGCACGAGCGGACTCACGGACGATCTCAGTAGAGGTGAATCCGCCCTTGACTCCGTTCAGGCCAAAAGGTAAAAGCAGAGCGAGTGGACCCACGATCGAAACTTCTCAGTTGAATCCAGTCGTTGATCTATTTGACACCTGGGACAACCATAAAAGGCAGCAAATCCATGGGCAGATGTGTTTCTTAAGTCCGCCCCTGCATCCGTTCGATTTCCTAAGATAGACCCGAGAGCAACAGGCCACAGGCGGAGGCAAATAGAGTGAATCCGTGCCTTCGTCCGTTTAGGTTATTACGCAGGGTTTATACTAGGCGGATTGACGGGAGGTACCACGATAGATGGATCTAATCGTTCGTCCGCCGATAGTCTCTTCCGAGATTTGCAGGAGTTTCAGCTCCAGCTTGGAGCTTAGAGCTCCTTAGCATCTCAGAAACAGGTGAGGGGTATCTAAACATTCGTAGGGCCACGAGAACCTAGGATTAAGCTTATGGATTCAAGACCCACAAGGATTGGTCCCAAATTGGGGTCCAAGAGATGGGTTTCAAAGTCCAAAACCAAGGCTTCACAGCCATGACTGCAAATGCCCAAACCTAGGTCAGCTCAATTAGAGCTCCAACTAAGGACTGAGCTTCACCTTGAGTCCCAATGGAACTCTAGGTCAGTCCAAGCTCAAGAAAACATCAAAACAAAGGGGGAAGAATGGAGGAGAATCAGGTTTGGGGAGCTTACCTTGGTGAGATCCTCCAATGGAGGGGTGGAGTCCAAGGCTAGGTGAGCCTTCATGCTCTCCTCCCTTCCTTTCCATCTCTTCTCCTTCACCTTCTTCTTCCTTCTTTGTCCAGTAAGCAAGAGAAGGAGATGTGGGGCAACCAGCCATTTTGGCATAGCTCCCATCTTCTTCCCTTCCCCTCTCATTCCTCTTCCGCTTCTACTTCTTCCCTCTTTCTTCCTCCTTCTTCGCCTTCTCTTGTCTCTTCTCCTCCACGGTTTTGGGGAGGGGGAGGGATAAAAGAATAGAAGGGGTTCTTTTAGTTTTAAGGGGGTAGAAGGGACTTTAGGATGTGTTTGGTTAGGGGTCTTAGAATGTAGTTTGGATCCTTAGGCTTTAAATAGGTTTTGGGCTAAGTCTTAGACCATGTTTGGCTTAAGCCATAGACCATTAGGTCCATTTGGCCAATTAGGGCTTGTTTGGGTTGGGTTCAAACCTCACTTAGGCCTATTAGCCTTTAGGTCTTGTTTGGTTTAGACTAGGGTATATAAAACCCATTAACTACTCAAGTTAGGCCTTGTGGGCCCCACTTTGATGGTCCACCCAACCAATCAAGGGTGAGGATAGGGGTCCATATGGTCCAATGGATGGATTGGGGTATCTGGGACACGAGGATGTGGGTCCCATAGGAAAATAACTCAAAAATATTGATGACAGCACAGGCGGATCCTCGAGCAGATTCAGTAAGAGTGAGTCCGTTTGTGACTCCGGTGTTGCTGTCATGGCCCAAACGTTAAGGAAAGTTACGGGGTTTTGACCCACACTTCCAAAACTTCGAGGGGGTTCTTCCTATGGTATTTCCAGTTCAAGGTCATTAGGGTTGACTATGGTCATAAGGCATTACTCATTAGGTAAAGGTCCAAACTGCCCCGGGTATAAGGGGATATCTGGGGTGCGGGTGTAACATCCTCCCAACCTTATTAAAAATTTTATCCTCAAAATTTGAGGCAAACCCGGGTCTCAATAGTGAGGGTTTATTGAACAACAATACCTCCAAATACTCTCTATTGGAGATAAGTCAGGGTCGGGTCATGGTAAGGTGGTGTCTAGCTGACACCACAGGTCGGGTCTTTCAATTCTTTCCCCTTTAGGGACTCATCACCACAAGATGTGGTTCATAGTAATCCTAAGCTCCGTTGGGTTAAGACTCAGTAGTTACCACGTTCCAGAGGCAAACACACTGTCTTCTACACAATTGTGTAAAAAAGAATAGGGGGTCCTCTAGATCCCCCAGATCAAGTGTTACCACTCAGGTCCTCACTATCTAATTATCCTAGGGTTACAGGGTTCAACCTATCCAGTCCCCACAATAGGGTTCCCACTCTGAATGCTGTCACTTCTGGTTATCTCATTACCTCACCCAACTTTAGAATGACTTGGAATATTGATGGAATCTCCTATTGTTCACTCCCAATACGGAGAGAACGCATTTAATGACCCAATTACTCCCTTCATATCTATCGTTGGAGAAGGTCTTGTTACATCCTTCAGTTTCAGCTTTCAAGGTCTCTAAACCCATCTCACAGTGACTATACAGGGAAAGGTCTATTATGGTCCTCTTTCGAGAGCCAAACAACCTCCTATGGTCTCGATCTAAGTCAAACCATGCTAATTAATCTACCCAGTCATTAATAAGTTCACTAATTACCAACCCGTGGTCCACATGACCGAGGGTCAAGACTTAACTAAGTGATCACAGTAAAACCTAGGTAAGGTTACACTTGTAGTACTAGAGAATCACTCTAGTCACACAAGTCCATGATCCTAAGGGACATACCTATATATACACACATATATCTCACCAATTCATAGGCAAAATTTCAAGAATTACATTCATATCCCTATAGACATATCTGTCATCTAGGTCGATCACAAGAACAAGAGTCCTCCAGTATGGTTTACTAAGTCCCTTTAGAGGATCATTCGCGGTGTAGGACTCCCTCTATGAGTCTAAACATGGTTTGGATGAACCAAGTCAAGTACAAATAAAGTCATCACTAACTCATGTGTCATGAATGGCCTCCAGTTACACATGGCCTCTGTGGCTCATTCAAATGAACCAGCCCAAGTCAGCCCATTACCTCCTTACTTAATATCTAACCACAAGGTTAGGTTTCCTATCCATTAGGTTTGAGTCCATAAGTTCACAGGGTATAGAGGTCTTCATCCTCAAAAGTAACTCTCCTCTCTTCCAGGTAAGAGGGGAGTCACGACGATCATCAACGCCTGCCATTTCTCATTGGTTGGCCTGGCTGGGTACAAATTTTAATGCCTCTTGGCTCAAGGTATTGATTAGACTTAGGTGGATCCCACAATTGGGTCACACCACAAGGGTGTCCAACCTAGTATGTAGGCATCAAATCATCATACAATGGGTTGGTTAAAACATCTCAAAAGTCTAGGGTCAAAATCCCAAAAGAACAGTGAGCAGACTCATGAGTGGTATCAGTGCACTGGTTGCGTTCGTGTTTCCCTCGCAAAATTAGGAGAGCAGACTAATGGATGGATGCGGAATGTGAATCCGTTCGTTCATCCATTCTCAGAAGACCAAAAGTCCGAGAGATCTATGAGCGGACTCATGGCGGTGGATCCGTTCGTTGATCCGCTCAGTTATAAAGACACGACTTTTCAAATTTTAGGGGGGACGGATTGATGAGCAGAGTCATAATAACTGATTCCGTTCGTTCATCCATTCGAGAAATCTCAGCAAAAATAGAACCGTGAGTTTCAAAACTCACTTTGGCTCCAAGAAAAACACAACCGGAAGGAGAGGGAGAAAGGCTCTACAACTTCCTAGAGGAGATTCTTTGCAACTTCAAGCCTCCAAGATCACTTCTTACTTGTTTAAGGTAAAGTTCCTCTTCTCCATTTTCCTTTCAATTCTCTATCCTTCTCATTGAGAGAATTTGCTTGTGTCTTCTCATCTTCTCCTTCATTTCCTCTTGGATTTGAGATAAATCATCCCAAGTATGATCATGTCTTGACTTTACTTGCACTCTTATGGCCACATACACCATGTTCATGCCAAAATCAATGTAGGATAAGGCTTTTGGGTTTGGTTAAAGCTCTAACTATCAATGCTACTATAGGAACGGCTTTCTACTTGGTTATTGCATTCCTTTGAGCATTTTAGAGATTGTTTAACTTGTTTAGTTGGTTATTTTGGATTGGTTCTAGGCTTTAATTAGATAAACTCTTCAATTCTTTTATGCTTGAGAAACCTTTCAAGTTCATGTCTAATCCATTCACATGTATCTAGACCTTGCCAAATCATCTCATTGATATACCATCAAGCACATTTCTTATGCATTTATACAATAGTAGATAAAATCCTTGGAATCTATCTTCTCTTCTCAATATTTCACCCTCTTAATGTATTCCCAAATGCATTTTACATCCTTGAGATTACTTGCATAATTCTTAGTATTCATTTTTCTTTCCTCAACAATGGTTCTTGTCTCAAGTTGGGATATTCCCTTCCAAAACTTGTGCTTATTGCTTACTTCAGTCTCATCCTTCACATTCATACAGCAGGGATTACATGTGGGGCTTTGTTTGCATAGCATTCTTGTCTCTTCTCCTTTCTTCAATACATCTCCAATGATTCCCACGTTTCCACTATACATCTTCATTTACACTTCTCCTTTGATTTTTCCATCATGCATAGTCTTCCATTTAATTTATTTCCACCTCAAATGGGGCATTTTTCTTCTCTACTCTCATTTATCAATCGCATCCATCATTCTTCCATTTGACTTACCTTCTTACTATTCTACTTGGGTTGTCTCATGTGTGCAGGTGATCTCATGACTCCTAAAAGAAAGAGGGACACTGCCATTATGTCTGCCAATCCTGCCACACATCGGGAGTCTCAGTTGACTCATGGAGGGGCCGAGGGACATTCCCGGGGACATCTTTTCAGTAGAAGAATCCTCGTAGAAAGGGATATAATCGTGGAGAAAGTAATGGCGTACCAGGTGGAGACTAGATTCGAGAAGTTGGAGTGGTCCAACTTGCTAGTTCTGCCTGAGTTTTATTACCCTGCTCTAATCAGAGAGTTCTATTCAAAATTTTTGCTATCAAAGGGAGATGATGGTGATCTCAGACTATCAACAGTAGTGAAGGGGGTCTCCATCAGTTTTACCACTGAAGAATTGGGGATCATCCTTGATGTTTCAGCAGAAGGGAGGAAGGCTTATTATTCTTTGGATGGCCACCCAAATCAAAGCCTACGTCCTGAAGAGAGTACAGAGTTGTTCCAAGCAAGTAGCAAACACCCTCCTCTGAAGTCTGCAGTATTAGCTCATTCCCTCTACACTGGCCAACCTGTTTGTCTCCCCTACATAATCATGAAGCACATGGCTCGCACTGTTATGGATTCCACTCGAAGGCACGCACTGCCCTACAGTCGACTACTCACTTGGGTTTTCCTCTATTTCAAAGTTGACCTTGATCAGGAACCCAGGAAGTCAAGCACTTGGGAGCCTATCGGGTTCGACACCCTACGAGAGATGAACCTCTACCCTATTTATGACAGTGCAGGAGGACCGATTTAGAAGGGTAAAGGAAAAGGAATCAAAGATAATGAGGAAGATGACAGTGAGGCCGATTCTGAGCTCAGAGGTCCTAAGTCACTTGCAGGAGGTACCTCAAAGATCACAGGGGGAGGTGATGACTTATCAATGGCCATCAAGCGGCTGGGTGTGAGAGTGGTAGATGGCTTCAATAGGATCGGGAAGCAACTAAATGCCCAAGCTTGGCGTATGTCGGATATGGGGCGTGGAATAGACGACATCAATTTCTTCCTTGGCCGTGGTAAAGCCAGTGCCAATGACTAGTTCCGCTCTTCCTCCGAAAATTCTTAAAAGTTAACTTATCAGATCAGTGCTTTTAGTCTCTTACCCTTGATGGGTAATTTGTGGAACTATTTCATTTTACTTTCCTTCAGCTTCTTGTATTTCTTTTTCCTTTCTTTTGATCAGACCTTGTGAACAATCTAGGAAAACTTTGGAAACCTTCAAAATCAATAGATGGGTATAGATCTTGCGTAACTGCCATCAAGCATCTCAAGTTGAACAGGTGAAATTTGGTGTCTTAGGTTGGGAGAGGGCATAGGTATGCCCAAGCAGAGAATGAAACAATCATGGTTGGATTCAAAATCTATGTTAAGCAAAATAGAGTCACAGGTGTCTGGTGAAGAACACTAATTATACCTAGGAAAGCTAAATTCTTTGGAAAGCTTGCATTTAGCATTTATACATATACATATATAATTTATTTCCTCCTTTAGATCATTGTAGATTATTATGGTTGGTTAAATTAATATAATACTGAACATAAATTATAACATATATATAACTGCCCAGTATCTATTTTAGACTCAATCAAGCTATTATACAATTATAGCTTAGCAACCTATGTTTTCAAATTCTAGGTTCCAGGTTGTCTATTATCGTCTAGGTTTTTATTTCCACTCTAATTAGTCTTCTCCCTAAGTCTGCACACAATCATTTGTGTTCTTGAAATTTTTTTTTATTTACAACCTATTTTGTGGAGAGTAAATCAAGTGGTTATGTTCAGACTGTGGTCGGTGCAGAGCATCATCGCTTTGATACCACTCTGTCACGTCCCTATCCCGATGTAATATATATTGCCACATAGGGGTATGACTGGAACAATTACACATCATCCCAACACCTACCAGGATCGCAGATACAGTGTCCCGAGCCTTATCACCTCAGTGAGACTTTAATTATCACGAAAGGACCTGCGCCGGTAGAAGCCATTATGATCATCCAGTGGCAAACCCCGATAGCCATCACTACCCCTGCCCTGGCCTCTCCCACCTCCACAGACCGCAGGTGCTTAGACTATCTAGCACATAAACCCCTATTGGTAAGGGTCGTAGCATAAGGGAACAAGCATCCTAGCCACAGATATACTATATGCAGGTCCTATCGTCCCGAGAGGTATTCCAGGTGCATCAATGTCCCATTCCATCTAGTACCCGGGTACCAGCATAGCACGGCATATACAGATTAGGATGACATATAATAGATTTCTTAATTAAATAAATTAGGATCCAGAACCGGCATACCCGACACCGTAGCCTGATACAATGGTGAGCATTATACTATCACGTTCAAACAGATCACAGCTGAATAAAATGCAATGTGCACCATGCATATAAATATACATAACATGCTTATTATTAACAATTATATAATAATCAAACCCAACAAAATCACCTAGAACCCACTCACTAGGCATAGGTGTCACCGGGCGTGATTGGCATGAATCTCCCCGGGCATCGGGTGTCATCTGGCGTGGTTCACATGAATCTCACCGGTGCACCAACCTAACATATAAAAGAAAGCATTAAAACAAGTATAGGAGTGTCCCATGCTAGACCCCAAATGGTTAAAACCAAGTTTCAACTAAGACAGCACGAGCGGACTCACGGATGGTCTCAACAGAGGTGAATCCGCCCCTGACTTTGTTCAGGCCAAGAGGTAAAAGCAAAGCGAGCGAAACTTCTCAGTTGAATCCGGTCATGGATCCGTTCGACACCTGAGACAACCATAAAAGGGAGCAGATCCACGGGCGGATGTGTTTCTTGAGTCTGCCCCTGCATTGATTTGATTTCCTGAGATAGACCCGAGAACAACAGGCCATGAGCGGAGGCAAACAGTGTGAATTCGTGCCTTCGTCCGCTCAGGCTATTACGCAGGGTTTATACTGAGCGGACTGATGGGCGGTATCACGATAGATGGATCCGGTCATTCATCCGCCGGCAATCTCTTTCGAGATTTGCAGGAGTTTCAGCTCCAGCTTGGAGCTTAGAGCTCCTTAACATCTCAAAAATAGGGGAGAGCTGTCTAAGCATTCCTAGGGCCACTAGAACCTAGGCTTAAGCTCATGGATTCAAGATCCACAAGGATTGGTCCCAAATTGGGGTCCAAGAGATGGGTTTCAAAGTCCAAAACCAAGGCTTCACACCCATGGCTGCAAATGTAACACCAAAGGGTTAAAGCCAAACCTAGGTCAGCTCAATTAGAGCTCCAATTAGGGACCGAGCTTTACCTTGAGTCCCAATGGAACTCTAGGTCAGTCCAAGCTCAAGAAAACATCAAAACAAAGGGGGAAGAATGGAGGAGAATCAGGTTTGGGGAGCTTACCTTGGTGAGATCCTCCAATGGAGGGGTAGAGTCTAAGGCTAGGTGAGCCTTCATGCTCTCCTCCCTTCCTTTCCATCTCTTCTCCTTCACCTTCTTCTTCCTTCTTTGTCCGGTAAGCAAGAGAAGGAGATGTGGGAAAGCCAGCCATTTTGGCATAGCTCCCATTTTCCCTTCTCCTCTCATTCCTCTTCCACTTCTACTTCTTCCCTCTTTCTTCCTCCTTCTTCTCCTCCACGGTTTTGGGGAGGGGGAGGGATAGAAGAATAAAAGGGGTTCTTTTAGTTTTAAGGGGGTAGAAGGGACCTTAGGGTGTGCTTATTTAGGGGTCTTAGAATGTAGTTTTGGGTCCTTAGGCTTTAAATAGGTTTTGGGCTAAGTCTTAGGTCATGTTTGGCTTAAGCCATAGACCATTAGGTCCATTTGGCCAGTTAGGGCCTGTTTGGGTTGGGTTCAAACCTCACTTAGGCCTGTTAGCCTTTAGGTCTTGTTTGGTTTAGACTAGGGTATATAAAACCCATTAACTACTCAAGTTAGGCCTTGTGGGCCCCACTTTGATGGCCCACCCAACCAATCAGGGGTGAGGGTAGGGGTCCATATGGTTCTTATGGTTGGATTGGGATGTCCGAGACACGGGGATGTGGGTCCCACAGGAAAATAACCCAAAAATGTTGATGATAGCATGGGCGGATCCTCGAGCGGATTCAGTAAGAGTGAGTCCGTTCGTGACTCCAATGCTGCCGTCATGGCCCAAACTTCAAGAAAAGTTGCGGGGCTTTAGCCCACACTTCCAAAACTTCGAGGGGGTTCATCTATGGTATTTCTAGTTCAAGGTCATCAGGGTTGACTATGGTCATAAGGCATTACTCATTAGGTAAAGGTCCAAACTGCCCTAAGTATAAAGGGATATCTGGGGTGCGGGTATAACAGTAATGACCCCGATCCAAGGACTAAGTGGGGCCAATGACACCAGAGTCCACTTGGGACAGCACAAAAAAACATTCGGTCAAGCCTTCAATATAATCAAAGTGCATAAAATTAAAGACATAATAGTAAGCAGAAGATAACTATTTAAAACTTTAAACATGGTACTGATGGCTCTAATGTCTATAATCCATACTCTCCAAGGAGAGGAACAGAACTTCAAAATAATTACGGTCATCCGGATTCAAGATCCTCTTTCAAAATAAATATCCTTTACGACAACAGAGTTCTATTTATTTCAAAGTAATAGACTCAAAAAAATGATCCTCAGATCATCAGTCTTCATCTTGTTCGACGATAGCAATGCCCTTGCCCTTATTCATGCCTGTCTTATCTATAAAAATATTATCATTCGAGGAATGAGCTATCGCCCAGTAAGAAATAACATTGCCAATCATGGTCACAATATCATGCAGTTAAAATTTCATTTTTCTATCCATAAGCATGATATCATTTCTTATCATTTGAATAATAATCATTCAATCAGCCAATTTCCATCAATCTTTCAATCATTTATCTATCAGTAACATTTCATTCATTTATCCTTTTTCATTTCATTTTAGTCTTAAATCTTTATCTAGTACATCTCCATCGTACTATCGAAGTAGCTCTAGTTACAAAACACTAGAATGGGTTCGATCGTACCATCGAAAATGGCTCCAATTACAAACCACTAGAATGGGTTCAGTGATGGGCTCAACACCCATCTTCATAGGCACTTCATGAGCACCGGGTCGTATGTTGGTCGTGCCTGTCGGCACTTAACTCTCTTTTCATTTTCATTCTTTGTTAATCATTTTCAGTCATCATTCATAGAATCTTGTACCATTTACATTTCCATTAATAATCATAAGAGCATTCAACATTCAAGCATATAGAGACCTAACATAGACATATCAAGGAATCTTTACTAAATATCACCATAAACATTGCATAAACATATATGTATTCATTCTACAATATTAATCATCGATTAACAATGCTTGCCGATCGTTCAATTAGTGTCAACCTTACGAGGGTTTTTGTTCTTCAAATAAAAACCCCAAAATTTAGGATTCTTATCTCAGATCCTCAATCAAGCTCAAAATCTCTTCAATCCAAGATAGGTTCTAGTGGGAATCATCAAATTATGAAATTCTGTTATCTCACTATTTTACCTACAGTGATATAAAAATACAAAATAAATACTTAATGTGCTTAATATTGAACAAGGTCAGTGGGTAATGAAAGCTAACATCTATACATTTATTTCATAATCACCATACATCTTGAAACCCCTCCTAACATAGAGTTTCAAATATTTCAAAAACACCATTCTGACTAAGACAGATTTAGAGTCATCAACTTGTAAAAATCATAAATCCATTCTCTCGAACTCAAATGTCCTCAATATTTTTTGAGGATTTATAAGACTGATTAAAATTCAATTAGTCCAGAAATTAGATCAAAATTCAAAGTTTAAGTACCTCAAACACATCTCTCAATCTCGGGTACAAAAAACTACCCTAATAGTGATCTGTCTGGGAGCACGAATTTATAAACATATCAAATAAACTTATTTCTTAATGAAATTTTTAGGAGATCATATTAACACACATATATATATATATATATTCCCACTAATTATTTAGGACCATGAATCGATCCCTAACTAGGGTAGATAACATGAATAATCTTGGGCTACTGTTCTGTCCAACCTAGAATTTTCAAAAACAAGAAAAATTATTTACTTTTTTTCTCATCACTTCTTGTATCCGAATTTTCCATGCTTCAATAACATGATTTAAATTTAGAAAAACATCAATATAACATGCATAATGTATGTCTTAATCCATATAAAATTCATAATGTATCCTCAAGCATCAAAGCCCTATTGTTCCATCCCATTTAGGAAATCTTCTCTCAAGAGACATCAAGGATGAGGAACCTACCTTGTTGAAGAACCAAGTCTTGATCCTAGCCTTGGCCCTTCACTCCATTATCTTCCAAGCTTCAATCTTCAACTCAGCCTTGGAACTCTCTTCTCACAAAATTCTAGACTTTGAACTCTCAAATCCCAAAAGGACTCACTCCCCCCTTTCACGATTTTCCTTCCCTCTCTTTTCTTTTCTTATTTTTCTTTCTCTTCTCTCTTTCTTAGAATAACTCTCCCTCTTTCTTAAAATGACTCTCTCTCTCTTTCTTAGATTTATCTCACTTGAAATTTCCCTTATGCCCCTCCATTATCTTCTTATTTTCCATCTTATCACCTCATTAATTTATATCTTACTTGAGATCTCCTTTGTGCCCTTCCATTATCTTCTTCTTTCCTATTATATCCCCTCATTAATACTTGTCTTACTTGAAATCTCTCTTTTCCTCTCACTTAACTCTTCTTTTTCTTTTGTAACTTTTCCATTAAACCCTCACTTAAACTCTTTGTTTCCCTATTTCAATGAACCAAAAAGTAACTCAAAAAGAACCAATATAAACCAAATAGTAAACTATGAATCAAATAGTGAACCAAACATAACTTTCATACACTTTAAATTATAAACTATAGTATATAAAAATGTACCATAGTGTATAAAATCAATACATAGTCTATATACATAGATCAAGGGTTATAAAATTACATAAATACCCTTACATGGCTATACATGACCAACAATCATACTCATGCTTATAATTCATTATAAAACATACAAAAATCATAATTACATGAAATCTTACCATAAATTAACAATATCAACATGAAAATTGATTCTCTACCATCCAGTCCAGTCATATAAAAAGTAAGACAGTAAACCAATATTAAAAATAAAATTCTTGGGTTGGGGTATTACATAAATAATCGAAGTTGTCATTGGAACTTCCGGTATTGTAGAAGTTCTTTTAAATCATAATTCGAATGCCATCGCCGACCAAACATTTCTTAAAAGGAATCATGAACAAACAAAGAAGAAGCCTAGTTTCAGGTTCCTGATGATTGTATCTTGAATCAATACGAGATGCCCCATTTTTTTGGGACATGTAGGATTCCATCATATGGGAGTGGACTCCCATCTCTCTTCGAGGGACAATCGCGGGACTATGAAATTTCCTACTATGGGCGGCATCTCATATGAAGCCAGATTAATCATCTGGTGATCTTAAACTCAGGCTTTCTCCAAGCTAACAAGGATTAGTTTGTGTCGTATCCTAATCATATATAGTCTATTTTCCTACATGATGCATGCAATAAGTAGGCTAATAGGACAGAAATAGGTCACCCTTGACATAACCGATATACCAGTCACTTATGCAAGTCATGGTACGTGGTTCTTTTAATATACCTAGAGAGTAGGTCACACAATTTCAGAGTAACCATGCTAGTGCCCTTTTTGAGTGGCTAAAACACCCCATAGCACACTAGTGATTACCCTCGCTGGTGATTCTAAACTCATACAACAAATATCAAGGGCTATGGCTTCGCTGCGAATTCCAATGACTAACCACCAGATAAACATGTTCCCATGCCGTGTGTATGTGCACAAAAATGGTACAGGAAGCGGCTATCATCCAATCTCAGAGTACTTAGTATGACGTACCTTACCTCCCCAAGGATAAAGGTACGATAGGGAGTACCCTCGTCATTTGATTTCACTTCGAATACTATGCATGATGTGGTAAGGTTATACAAAATCGGAGAGAATATTCTTGCATTTATTGGTAGCATCTATTTTAGAAAGCGTGACCTCAAGTGGGTGTTTATCCATAAAATCCCTAGTGGAGTCGCCACTATAAGTACTGTGGTCCCCGATGACAGGGTTTCCTCCTCAGCCTTTCTGGCGACAGATTATTGGTCAGTAATTATGGGGGTATCATTTTGACACATCATCATGGGGTTGGGGTCATGCTTCATAAAAATATAAAAAAATGAGGAGTCACCACCTAGGATTAGGGCTTAGGACCTAATGGATGTAGCCCTATTCATTACGAATAGAAATGGGCTACAAGATTCCATATGGTCTGGTCAGAGATTCGGGTAAGGGGTCAGATTATAAGCATGGGAAAGTGTTAGGCACCCATCTTGCCTAGCAAGAAAATCGGTCTTTCCATCATAGATGCTGGAATGGCGAAAATTCTCTCTCTATGACAATGGGAGCTATATAATGTACATTATACTCGTATTTACACTATGTACATCGAAATGATAAAAAACACGAGAGACTACATCGTAATAATAGAAATGCAGTAAATATACCTCTAGATGAGTATTCCTTGGATCTCGGCGATCCCCTGACTCAGGGGGAGATGGACGAATGGACCAATACTGGTTTCTTCGAATAGAGTAACGGCTCTTTGGATGTGTCTTTTGTTATCTGTAAGCGGATAAAATAACTGTTGTGAAGGGAATTTTTGTTATTCGTATATAGATGAAATACCAACTTGTTGGGAATGGGATCGCTCCTTTCTGGAGTGGGCAATCGACGGATGTACCCACACTTTGGAATCTCACTTAAACGGGCGCTCACAATAGAAGGAATGGGGACAAAAGAGGTTGGAAACTAGCTAGGAGGGTCTCCCTACCCTAAAAATCCTTCAAATGAGGGGAGGGGGACCTTCCTATTTATAGGGGGTGTCCGACCTCCACGGCCTTGGATAGGTCCTATCCACCACGGCGTCATGGAGGACTTATCCACGGTGCCGTGGATGACATCAACAAACTAACGTCGTAACACCACGCTATTAATAGCGTGGTTTTTTGTCGTACTGCCATGGGGGATTATTCACGGCATCGTGGACAGTGTGAGCCCTTCCTCCTACTTTTTGAGCCTTAAATGGGCTTTCTTGGTGTTTTGGGTGTGTCTGGGCCTATGAGCCTTATTTTCTTGGGTTTTTATAGGCAGAATGGTGCGATGTCCATTGTCCGTGTCCCGTCGTCATCATTGCCAAGGGTGGTGGCAAAATTTTAGTGTCTACAGATACTGATCTCATCAGTGAGTGAAGTGTCGATATGGCATGATATGGGGTGTGCTTTCCTGTAGGTGTCACTCTTAGGACTTGTACTAGGAGGAAAGTCGATAACTCACCATCGACGAATTTTTCCCACTCCCGATTGAGGAACCTTTCCTCGACTGGTAAACCCATGTCGAAGTCAATAATCTTGTAACTGGTTTTGACCATCATCGTGACCAACTAACCAGCATACAAGGTAGCAGAATCTACATATCACGAGGATAAAACAATAAACAATTGAAATCTCGGGTGTGGGTATAACATTCTCCCCACCTTACAAGAAATTTCGTCCCCGAAATTTGACATACCTTGTAACCAAGGGAAGGGTACTTCGCACGCATCTCCACTTCTACCTCCCAAGATGCTTCTTCGTCTGGATGATTACACCATTTCACCTTCACATTGTGCATATATCGATTGCGAAGGTAAACAATCTTGCTATCCAGAATCTTCTTGGGCTGCTCTTTGTAAGACATATCAACTGCGAGTTCTGGTGGTTCCCTTGATTGAACATGACATGAATCGTGAACATACTTGCGCAACATGGACACATGGAATACATCATGTACAGTCTCTAAGGATGGAGGGAGTGCCAACCGATAGGCCACCAGCCCGATTCTTGCCAGGTTATAAGGTCCAATGAACCTTGGACTTAGCTTGCCCTTCTTACTGAATTGCATCACCCCTTTGGTGGTTGACACCTTAAGGAACACTTTATCGCCGATAGTGAACTCTAGGTCCTTTCGCCTCTAATCTAAATAATCCTTTTGTGTAGACTGAGCCGCCTTTATTCGCTCACGAATCAAGTCTACCTTCTCGCAAGTCGCCTGGATCAACTCGGGACCAAGAATATGCCACTCACCCACTTCATCCCAATACAAAGGTGTTCGACACTTCTTCCCATACTGAGCTTCAAATGGTGCCATACCAATGGTAGCATGGTAACTGTTGTTTTAAGCAAACTCTATGAGTAAAATGTGCTCATCCCAACTGCCTTGCATGTCAATGGCATAGGCTTGGAGCATGTCTTCCAAAGTCTGTATGATTCTCTCTGACTGTCTGTCTGTTTGAAGGTGGAAAGTCGTACTAACACTCAACAATGTACCCATGGCCTTCTGGAATCCACCCTAGAACTTAGATGTAAACTGAGATCACGGTCAGAAATGATACTCACTAGAACTCCGTGCAAGTGAACCACATTGTCAATATACAAGCGAGCTAGCTTATCCATCGAATAGGTGATCTTCATAGAGATGAAGTGAGCTATCTTTGTTAATCTATCTACCACTACCCGTATGGCATCGACACCTCTAGGTGTACGGGGTAACCCTATGACGAAGTCCATAGTAACATGCTCCCATTTTCACTCCAGGATGGGCAACGATTGCAATAGTCCATGGGGTCGTTGCCTATCCACCTTCACCTGCTGACAAGTGAGACATCTTACCACAAACTCAGTCACATCTCTCTTCATTCCACTCCACCAGTAATGCCCTTTCAAATCCTTATACATTTTCATGCTACCTGGATGGATCAAATAAGGAGAATCGTGGGCTTCAGTGCTAGGAACACATATCCAATCTCTAACATGATGACACCACCCTTGGTTATGGTAAATCCAAATCTCGCTATGTGTCTTCCCAATTGGCTTCAATAATTTTCTGCGATTCTTCATCAGAAGCCTGGGCTGAATGGATTCTTTCCACAAGTGTTGACTGTACTGATAAGGCTGCGAAGGATAGAGTAACACCCTCTACCAGTAGCTCCAGATCCATCTTCCTTGCTTCCTCAACAAGTTCCTCACTAACCGTCAGTGATGCCAATGACAAGGTCTAAGATTTCCAACTTGGCGCATCTGCTAACACATCTGATTTACTAGGATGGTAATGGATGGTGCAGTCGTAATCCTTCATCAACTCCAACCAACTTGTGAGTGTTTGGTCTTAAGATGCGTATGGACATGCATTGCATAATCATTAGATCATATGTGGTTAGTTGTGCTTGAGTTATATTTAATTTTCATAATCCTCACAATGATTGATAGTCTAGGTTAGTTATATTTATTAGGTTTGGTCGTATTATGTTATATGATTGCTAGATGGTTAGGTCTTTATTGATTCATGTGTATTGAAGTGAATGAGATGAGATAGTGATCATGGGATTCGAGTGCCGAAGGGGATGCCAGACTCGGGATCGCCATCCGTTTATTCTATTGTACTCATGCATATAGAGTAGGTGTTGGAAACGGGATGCGGAGTAGTCGGGGTTCCATTTTCGTATCGCCGTCCTCGATGTTGTAATATATTAGATTATAACTGTTGCATTAGTATGATTGCCGCACTAGGACGGGAAATGAGGTATAGTGTGACCGAAGGGAAAGCTGGTAACGTATTGCCGTACTCTTTAGTATGTGGGTGTGTATGCTAGAGGAGACGGGTGGATAGTGTTACTTCCATTCCCCAACCTAATAAAATTACGGGCTTGTGTGTAGGTGCAGCTCCTACAAGTGGCAATTTTGGTGATTTGGGGCAGCAGTTAAAGACTCCAGTAGACTGATGGTAAGTACCTGTACCTTGGTGTTAGACATCCAACTTTATATGTTTAATATCATACAATCAAGTGCCTAACCATTGGGCTCAGACCCTAGAAAATGGGTGTAGAAACTAGGGAAGAAACCCAGTTATTCTAGGCTTCAGCAAGTAGCCAAAACATCAACCGGCACATCAAGACAGACCAATTGTGATGTGCCACCTGGGTTTGCAGTAGAGGAGGAATGAGTTTTGGTTGTGGGGCCTAGTGTGTGGATTTGGTTGCCTATGTTTTGACCTCACATGCTATGGACTATAACCATAAATTCATGCCCAAAATGGAATTTAAATGGTGGACGCACATGGACCTAATTTGGGTTTAATGCACTTCCAAGTTGGAGAAGTCCCTTGCCAAACAAATCGTAAGTGGTTGGGTATATAAATAGGAAGTGACCTCTTTTCTCAGTTATTTCTTACCAAATTTGGGGAAAAAGTGTTGGAGAAGTTGGAGATGGGAAGAAGGGCTTAGAAGATAAAAGATCCCCATTACTCAGCAATTTCTTGCAAGATTCAAAGCAATCCCATGTCTTGAGAACGATCTAATATGTCTAAGAAATATTTCAAAACTGGCTAAGGCCAAGCTGATCGAGTTGGAGATGGAAGAAATCAGTTGGAGCACCAAATTTCTTACATCTTTAGACCAATTTTCTCTCCATGGGCAATACCTGTCACAATAGCATAAAGTTCGGATTCCATTTCATGATGGGATTTGATATAACCTACAACGATCAAAATGAATTTTCTATCTAACAAAACGCAGAAAGGCCAACCAGAGGAATCTCTGTCTCTGGAGTTGGATCCTAAGCATATCAAAATAGGAAAATCCAGAATAGGTAAAGGAGAAATAGAAGTAATAGAGATCATATCCTCAAAAGTTATTAGTTACATCATGGGATGAAATTGCGGGGGTGGGGGTGGGGGTGGGGGTGGGGGTGGGGGGGGGGGGGGAGATAATTAGAGATCCTTTATCCATTGTTCAATTTTCCCCAAAAGTTTGAGGGGATTAGGCTTGTTTGAATTAAACCCAGAATTGTTCCGAGATTCCCAAATAAAGTAACAAGAAATTATAAAAACCGAAAAGAACCAAATTAGAGACTTATTAAGCGTGCAGTGCAACAGGGTAGAAATGTAGAATTGTTCCAAGGACAGGTGGAAGAGAAACTCGGTCCTCAATCCCAACGGACTGGCAGCCCAAATATGTTTAACCTAATCACATGATAGGAAAATGTGCCATAGAGTCTCTTACAAGTGCCACAAAAAACACAAGTGGGACCGATCTGGATCCATTTTGAGAGAGTATCCTTAATTGGGAGCTTTGCATGTAATACACGCCAAAAAAAATTTTAAATTTAGAATGTAAGTTAAGCTTCCAAAAAAAATTCCACCAAGAGGAAAGCAGTAAATTACTGGATGGGGAGTAAGAAAGAAGGAATCTAACAGCAAGTTTAGTACTAAAATGGTCATTGTTGGCCAAAGTCCAACACCATCTATCAATAGATTCCAAGAGAGATAAATTAATAATATGGGGTAGCAATGTAGGGGTCGAAGTTCTTAGTAAATCAAAATTCCAATGAAAGGAAGAAGTAAAGCGACAAACCTTTTCCGAAAATTGAATGGGGGAAGAATTTGGAACAATAGAAAAGTTCGGGATAGATAGGATCCAGGGATCCATCCAAAAGAAGGTATTTTGCCCATTACCCACTTTTCTAAGACAAAAGGATTTCAAAATAGGGATATTCTAGCAACACTATTCCAAGACCAAAAACCTTTCCTAAGGGATTTAGGGTCAAAGAGAGATGAGTTAGGGAAATAACGGGCTTTCAAGATTCTTGCCCAGGGGGAAGAATCTTCATTGAGCAGCCTCCATCCCAGCTTAAGGAGAAGGGTATCATTAAGGATTTTAGCTTTTCTAAAACCCAGACCACCAACAGACCTAGGGAGGCAAAGATTTTTCCAAGAAATCCAAGAAGACTTCCTTCTACTTCCACTATTGCCATTTCAAAAAGTCATATAATTTGAGTCAATATTATGACAGATTTTTAGATGAAAAGAAAAGCAATTCATCAAATAAAATGGAATAGACACCAACACGGATTGAATAAGAACACTACGACCTGCAAAAGATAGGAATTAGTTTTGCAAGAGGAGTCTATTACTAATCCGATGAACCACATAGGTAAGAGCCTTAATATTTTATTTTTCATGAAAAAGGTTTGTGCCTTTATTTTCCATGAAAGAGGTTATTTTTTTTGGTGAAAATCCATGAAAGAGGTTTGTTCCTAAATAACAAGTATCAAAGTGTATTTTAGGAATCTCCAAAATAAAGATATTTTCACTAAAAGGGGAAAGATTTTGTACACGGACGTGTAAACCGTGTACGAAACTCCCCCCCCCCCCTTTACTTTTTTTTTTTTATGAAAACCCCCCCTCTTTCCTCTCCGTTTCGTTCTACCATTCTTCTCCGTCACCGGCTCCCATCCCCCTCCTCCTCCGGCTCCAGGTCCCTCTTCCCTTCCCTCCCTCTCTCTCTCTCTCTCTTCCACATACGGCTCCTACCCTCCCACCCCCTCATCTTCCACAACCCTCCATGCCAGCATCCCTCTTCCCTTCCCATCCTTGTTCACCCAAGGTTTCCATTAATTCCTCTTTCAGGTTCTCCTTAGACTAGTCTTGTGACATTTCGCATTGTTTTGTGAGCCATTTAATGCACTTAAAAAGCCTATTTAAATTTCTTGATTTGAATTATTCTTGTATGAGTATCCAAAAATAAAAATAATTCCTGCACTTGAGGGTGAAAAATTATGTTGGATAACTGTTGCTGAAAAAACTTTGGTAGCACAATGTTCTTAGGATCAATGTGTTTCTTCTACCGTATTATGCATCTGATTTTAAAAACAGGGCAGTGAGCCAAACCATTGACATTCCTCTGCTATACCAACTAATAGATTATGAATTGCCTGATTTGCATGTTCTCCTTGCCTGCAAGTTTATATGGTTTGAAGGTGCCAGTATTCTCAACTGTGCCACTGGTAAAGTTCTTGGAAGCTATACCCTCAGATCTAGGTCGGCATCTCTCTTCACCTCCAACACTAGTTAAAACTTGACAACTGAACCTAAGACATTACAGAAATAAAAATTTATGGTTCCTAGCTTTTACAGTGTCCATTGTTGTACTCTGGCAGTTTTTCAGGACATTAGGTATGGAACACCAGATTAGAAGCTGTTACTCATCTTTTTGTTATGGATGTTATGCCTTAATTAGAATCACTATGCACTATAGGCATTCTTATTCTAAATACTTCCTATTATCTTCTTACATTTGAAGTGGAGTATACCAGCATACGGATCTTCCAAATCTTCAATAGATACAACACTGGCGCTGAGCTTTAAAATTTCAAAACTGTAAGTTACAGGGGAAAAGAGGGAGCAGGAGGGTAGGAAGTGATGGGGGGATGCTAGCATGGAGGGTTGTGGAAGATGAGGGGGTGGGAGGGTAGGAGCCGTATGTGGAAGAGAGAGATAGAGGGAGGGAAGGGAAGAGGGAGCTGGAGCGGAGGACGAGGGGGATGGGAGCCGGTGACGGAGAAGAATGGTTGAAGGAAATGGAGGAAAGAGGAAGGGGGGTTTTCATAAATAAAAAAAAAAGTAAAGGGGGGAAAAGTTTCGTACATGGTTTACACGACTGTGTACGAAACCTTTCCCCTTACTAAAATTAATCTCTTTTAAAATAATTAATTTCCTGTCTAGAAAGACAAATACAGCCGTAATGGTTAATAAATTTTCAAATGTAGTACTAAAAATGAAAATATCATCAACAAATAATAAATGAGAAATTTCTAGGGCTAAATGAGCAACTTTAATGCAATGAAACATACTAAGATCCCAATAAGCATTAAGCAATCCTGAAAGAACCTCCATACCTGAAATGAATAAGGACAGGCTCAAGGGACATCTTTATTGAAAAAGAGGAGAGGTCATAAGAGAGCCCACAAGATTATACTACTAAAAACCAAAACCTAAAAATAGAAAGACAGCTAGGAGAAAGTTCCACTGAATTCTATCAGACTTTTGACATATCAATTTTAATTGCCACAAAGCCGCTCCCCCCTCCATTTCCCTTTATTTCTTGTGGTTCAAGTAATGAAAAATTTCCTAAGCGCCTTTAGCACCCACGATATTCCAAGCATTAAGGCTTTGCAAGAAAAAGTGTAGAGCATGTTGAGCTTGGAATAAGTACAGGTCCTATCTATATAATAAACACCTGTGGACAATAAAGACATCGATCTGTTGTGAGTTAATTTTACCCAGCCAACCAAGTCTTAAAAAAGAAAAATGCTTGACAACTTAAAGTCCCTAAACCTATGCAGAGAATTTAAATTCATCATAGGCGCAAGAGTGATGGAGCGGAGATGGACAAAATTGAAGCTTTTTCAACAACCAAAATACAATATTACTCAACAGAGCCACCAATGCGAGAACCGCCCATACTAGTATACAGTAACCCTATATTGAATCATTGATAAACCTAAATGGGGAGTTACAAAATGTATTCTCAGTACTTTCTACACACGACCAGGCCACATTCTACTTAGCCGGAAAATGATTATCTCAGAACTTTTTGACACTCCAGTTTGCAAAAACACGAACAGGCCACATTCTACTTGGCCAGAAAATGATTATCTCTACATTAGCATCAATCACCATATCATACACTTCCTGCCATGAGTCACCCCCCCCCCTCCAACCGACTACACCATCACCCTGCAAGTAATCACCAGTAGTCCAAACAGCCCTTGGACCTGGAGAGGTACCTTCACAACCCAACAAATAAAAATTGGAAGGGGGAGAACAAAATGAGAAAAATACATAAGAAGAGCACCTTCCCGTTCACCTCCATATAAAATTTGGCAACGATCCAAGGCACTCACTGGGCGATGAACGCATGAGATTAGCACCATCAAAGATCAATCTGTCTGCTATGAATCAACCATCTCATCCTGTAGCTCATTAGGAGCAATGAGCCCTGGAATTGTAAGCATCCGCTGGCGCTCCCTCTCTCTCTGAGCTGCAGCCTCTTCAGCATAGAGATCTTTGTTGTCCTGCAAAAGGCTGAGCATTAGAAAGAAATCCATTTATAACACCCTGGACAATGGATACTACTAATATTTGAACATCCCCTGAACTGATTGGAGAACACTAACTAGAACATAGTTGGGTAGCCCTCAGGATTCATCTACAATAATTCCAACATAGAGATGCCTCTCACATCCTCCAGAAGGTTACATGCTCTACTTAAAACCCATATGGTTGGATAGCCCTCGGGATTCATCTAAAATAATTGACAAATCATTTCCTTCCAGCGTTATCTTGTCAAATACTCGAGTGGAGCTAGAGATTGAAAATAGTCTAGCTAAGCTCCACTGTTAGTCTTTGAGTAGACATGAGCCTGAGCCCAGCCTGCATAATATCACAGATACCGGAAACAGGCATATATGTTTACAACACATGGTGGAAAACCTTGAAGAGGTATTCACATAGAGAACAGCACAGAGGAAAAGTATTTGTGCATCCAACCAAAGACAAATGATTTTACCTAATCACTTCATAAATAACCAAAGGCAGTTGATTTTACTCCTGAATCACTTCATAAATAATAAGAACCACTCACACCACTTATTAAGCAAAAATAAGACAATCATGACAATGACTGGTACGTTTTCTCCCCCTTTATGCCAGACTCATATAGCATTTGTTGCTCATACATACTCCAGCATGAAATGTCAAAAAAGGTGTCAAGGTGTGTCTGGGGTAGTGCGGCAGACCAGGGAAGGGCAAAAGGTAGATTTTTACCCATTTGTTCGAGGGTTTTAAAAACACAAAAAAAAACTAATTTTCTCTCAAGAGGATAAAAATTGGACATCAAGTAAACAGAACTCTGCTACATTTGAGCAAAGAGGGCAACAAAAATTGGGGAGCTGCAGCATCAAAATTGTAGGTGTTACATATGGACAGTACATTCATGTCAGCTGATGTATAATATGCATCATTTCATGTGTACCACATAAGAAACAGATGCAACATTAAGCAAACAGGGGAAGATGGGAAGTGGAAGACTGATTCAACTAATTTATGAAATTACCTGAGCTGAGAATTCTTTTGACTGCACAAGAAAATCACGGATGTTATTCTTAAACGTCGAGAGGTCATTCCTCGACTCAAACAGTCCATTTACAAATTGAGTGACCTGCAAAGTCAAATTATTCAAACCAATGATCTACCGAGAAAAGAAGACACTAAGTCCAATTCCCTACCTCCATTGTTGTCATATTGGGAAATGATGTACCCAAAAGTTTTATGGTGAATTCACGCACAAACATAGAGTTGTTGGGATATGGATAAGGAACTGTTGACGCATCCCATAAAGGTTCTGTTAATGATCCAGAGTCCACCTGAACATGCATCACAGTTGTAATGATTCAGCTGCTAAATGAAACTGAGTCAAAATCAGTAACTTTGAGTTTTTGTTACCAGACAAAACAATTGCTGCAGCACTAATACATGCAACTTGAACCCAGGTTTATGGAATGTGTCTGTCAGAACAGCAAAAATCTCTTGCTCAATTGTCAAAAAGTAAGTCCGGTGGAACTGATTGCAGAACTCAGAAGCCTGTATGATCCATAAGAGAGTGAGCATCCACACCAGTAACCAGAAATATATGCAGGAAAGTACCAAAATCACACCTGAAAGTTCTTCAGCATCTCCAACAAAAGATTGAGTCCAGTTTCTGCAATATTTCTTTCAGTGTGCCGAAAAGCCCAAATGATAGAATCCATTACAAGCTTCAATTGCTAGTAATAGAAACAGCACAGCTCATCAAACTGAGTAATCCTCAAATAAACAAAGGGGAAAAAGAATGCAGCTTGGTTGCATGGCTCCTGCACCCAGCCCCTCTTTTTTTATTTGGTAGAACACCCAGTCCCTCTTAAAATAAAAAATCCCATCTGTGTTGATACCCCTGCACACGCTCTCATTGGCCCCCGTGCTAGTACAGGGGACTTGGCTCCTGTCCAGCCGTGGCGGGAGCTGGATGGTCCAGCGCTTGGAAACCACCCCAAAAACAAGGGGGGTAATTTCACATGTGGGGCCCAGGTGCGACCCACCTGTGAAATGACCTCCCTACCCCTGATTTTGCTGTCGTTTAGCAGGGCTGGATGCTCCAGCTCCCGCCACGGTTGGACAGAATCCTTTTCCTAGTACATGGACTACATGACCAAGCAGCAATCTCTTGCCCTAAACAAAACTATCCACAAAAAAAAAGCTAGGTGCACACAGAAGTACAAATGTAATAAATTATGAAAAGAAGCAGCCAAACAAGATATTTGATGCAGATAAATTGTATGGTCTAAAATACAAACCCAGGGATCAGCACTGGGGTGATCCATCACATAAAAATACAGGCCGGTCCATTGGGCCATAGGGCCAATCAGCCTTCGGCTGGGAGTTACTAGTTCTCTCAAAAGCAGAATTGTGAGGATGGTTTACTTGGTTAGCAAGTTATTTTAATTGCTAGTTTGTTTCCTTTTGTAATATTAGTCAATATTGTCTTTTTGTAGCAGTGTTTGGTGGCTTAGCAATAACTATGTAATTGCTTGGGGAACAATTTACTAATCCCCTTTGCTGAATTTTTTATTTTTGGTAAGTTTGTCCTAATATAAAGTAATGGACCTTAGGTCCTCCCCACGATTTAATGAAGTTGAATAAGCTTTGCTTTGCACAATGTTTTCCAGTGAGAGACCTTGTAGGGAGAGATTTCCTTGGCTTAGATAGCCAACCCTTCCCCTTTCTCTTCTCCACTTGATCTCCACCTTTCCCTTTTACTGTTTTCAATTTCTGGGTTTGACTGACACTAACCAAGGCCTATTTTGGAGCTGCTACTTTGCTCCCTGAAGTCCATATTGAAGCCCATATTGTTGCTGATATAGGTGCTAATCAAAGAAGAATTTTCCAGACCCTGAGGTTCTGGTTTTCTCCCAGAATTCTGCAGCTACCTCGAGATATCAGATCTCAGCAACCATTCACTCACTTGGGGTTATATCATAGAACTAAAATTCGCAAGATCTCGACCGAGATCTCGGTCCAAGGGGTCGAGATGAGACTTAATACAAGTTCTAAAAGTGCAATATCTCGATCAAGATCTACTCGAGATCTCGAGTCGACCCAGATCTCGACCCTTCTTATCCTTTAAAAGTATTGTAACTCGGCAGTACTCGAGATATCTCGATCGAGTTCTATCTAGAACCTATTTTCTTCCCCTGTTAAGGCTATGAGCTCATTTTACCTCCGGATTTCAACGTACAACCTGCCGGAGAGTTGATTTAGCTACACAATTGAAGGATTCAGCTACAAAATTGAAGGATTCATCCCAAATTTGAAGCATTTTTCAAAGGTAAACAATTTTGAGTCACCGAGACCTTGAGGCAGCAACAGGAAGTGTTGGTGATGATGATGATGATGATGGTGATGATTATGGTAGTGATGTTGGTGATGGTGGTGATCCTGCTGGAGGCGGTGGTGGCATGTGGAGTGGTGGTTATTACGATGATCGTTATGAGGGGATGCATGAGCAGTTCCAGTATGAGGTGAGAACGCAGGCGGATCTTGTGCATTACACAGGTGAGTCTCAGTTTACGCATGCCACATAGGATTGAGACCATGGTGCCCCCGCTACGTATAAGAGAAAGAAGGGTCGCAATCATTCATAGGCTCAGGATGATGACACGAGTATGCGGACGATGCTTGCAAGTTTCGAAAGAATGAGTATAGATACTACTAGTGAGCGTCATTCGTGGCATTCATCTCAGCGTCATCATGACTATGATTATGGCCAGGAGAGCACCAGTTCCGAATATAGTGGTTATGGTTAGTTTGGGCAGTCAACACTTGAGTTTGACAATCAAAGCACTAGGTCAGGTTTTAGGCCCATATTCCCAAATCCAAACCAGCCGCACCCATACATGCTTCAATATGACAATAGCAGTGGATTTTACGCCTCATGGAAAATGCCTCCCATGTATCCTAGGATAGGGGAATTGGCATATGTTGATGACAACACTTATATGAATGTTGTGGCAAACTATGTGCAACACCAGAACAACACTATGACATGGGAATTTTATGTGGATAGTTTTGGGACTCAATGCATTAATCAATCACAATTTATGTAATGTAACATTGTTAAACAAATTGATGCATTATACACTTTAACATTTCTAATGCTTATTTAAGTTGCTTTACATTAATTGAATGTTTTGATTGCTTTCTATTACTAAATTATGTGTAGAGTAGGGTATTTTAGTACGTCATCGCCTACCAACCTAGGGTCTAAAGTGAAACTCATATTTGGACTTTGTTTTTACAAAATCTGATAGTGCCATTGTGTTTAAATGGCCTAAAATCGGCTGAGTACCAAGTTTTAGACCCAAACTAGATCTAAAACCTACTGAAACCAGGTTTCGAGTTGGAAATGCACCAACTCGACCAAGATCTCGAGATATCTCGAGCCAACTCGGTTTTCCCAGGGGTTGAGTTGGGGTCGAGTTCCGAGTTTTAATTCTGTGAGTCATATTTGGAGGATCAATCCATACCATCAGAGGCACCACTCGACCTGGTTATTGGCCTCTTCTGGGGTCTGATTTGGGAGATACAAAAAATCTCCAATTTTGTACCCTAAAGCAAGAATTGGGGTAACTCTAAATCTGTCCATCAGTTTGACCTGAAACTTGGAGATCTGATTCCACCCATAGGCTCCTACACTCGATGGTAATATCCTCCTTTTCTCTTCTATTTTGCTGCTGCAATTAATTTCTGACCAACTTACCTTATGTAGCACTGTTGTGCGTGCTCTGCAATTGGGTAATACAGGCTGCTGCCTATTGTTTTTTTGGTTGGGAATAATTTTTGCATATGCAGGGTGTTGCTGGGAGTCCTAAGGTTTACTAAAACCTACTGTTTACTTGTTGTTAAGTTAGTTTTCATATACTCTTATCAGTACCTGTTTGGAGTTAATTGGTGATCCTGTCTGGGGTTAGGGTAGTTGTCACGTAGCCGTACATTAACATTATGATGGCATCAAAATTAATCATCAATCTTGGAGCAATTATTGTGACAGTGATAAACTCAACAAAACCAACCTGACTTGACAAGCTAACCAAAGCAGGGAAACAATGTGTTGCAATTGCACGCAGTAAAGAGAAGAATTTAAGGCGATGCTCTGGATAATCTTCAAAATTCTTTGTAATCATCTGGCAATAAAAGGTGATTTGACAATTAACAAAACTGGGAGACGTACAATATGAGTGCCTCATTTAATAACAGTGACATATTCACCTCAAGTGTGCATTCAAAGATGGCTTCAAATACACGTGGCACATCCTCTGTCATTGCACCCTTGTACCTAGGTTGGGAAAATAACAAAAGTGAGAAGCACTCCAGAACAAAGAATCATAAGCAGAAACTAGTTGTAGGTCAGGATTATAACCAAGTGACTAGCTAATCTTAGTAAAAACATTTATGCTACCAATGAATCCATACTCAACTTAAGGCACTTTTTACATTTGGAACTTACTGGCAAACCATATACCAACACAACTTTCATTTAAATTAAGAAGCTAAGATATGGTAGAATGGAGATTTACAATGTCAAGATTCAAAGAAGTAAAAAATTTGGATAATACCACGGTAAACAAAAGCATCTTGACTAGTCCCTGATCTCATAATGGAGCAAAATTGCCAGCAATGTCATTACCAGATGTATTAATGAGGTGATTCTACCATATAGCCAGAGGAGGAAAGAAAGTAGGAGGGAAGTAACAGGAAGCCAGATCCACAGGATTGATCCAAAACAGCTAAAGTTTACAACTGAAGCTCATGCAAGATCAAATGTCAATAGCAAGCCCATATTGACATTTGAGAAGCCAACAAGGCATATACATCAGATGTGTGAGCTTTTTTTTGGTAACCATGAGATGGGATAATTGACGTTGAGGATATGTGATCAAATCTCTTAAAAATGCACTTTGAAAACATTAAAAAATTATCCACACCATAAAATCTAACCAGATAAACAACCTTCAGCTACCATCACAAGGCCAATTTAAAAAAACTCAGTGTAACACCAGTTACACACCAAAGGGAAGACAAAAGTTCAGATCCAAAACAGGATACACCAATAACAATGATTCTGTTGCACCTCAACCGTGATTTTTCTTCCAATCAACTGATTCCTATAAAACATCATTTTTTTTGTCAGAAGAGAGGTCTAAATGAAACTTTCAAGCCAGCTCTCTTATTCCAGCACCATTAATTTCATTTCCAACACACAACACTCAGAGTCTAGTGCAGTAAGACTATCCAGCAAGCAGTGTCCCATAATCAACAACCCCCCCCCCTCCCCCCAAACAACAGAAAAAGAAATACCAAATATGTTCGGGACCATCTATCTATGCAGTTGACAAGTCTTGACCAAGCAACATATATCATCTCAATGCTATTTAAGTAAATAAAATAATTTAGGGTCTGTGTGAGTAAACAAAGCATAAAAGACTCCCTCTACCCACATTTAAGACGTCTAACTAACCTTTGGATTTTCAATTCACAGAAGAAAGAAAAAGCTGATGCATTTTACCAAGCTCGAATTTCCGCCCACATTATAACAAGGTTTTTTAAAACTCAGAATCAGGCAACATAGCAGCCTCCATGTCAAATGGAAAGCACATAAGTAGGCTTTAGATTAATTAGGATTTTAACTATTCAAAGATATTAAAGTGGAAAGCACATAAGTAGTGAATACTTGCATATAACATTCTTAAAAACATAAGGCAACTCTCCATTCACATTGTAACTGAACAAGTAGACATATTTCCTTTTGCCCAGAAGTTTCATGAACCATTGAACAGCAGTCCGACTGCCAATGGAATAATAGTCCAAATCCCACCAAGGATAAGAGGTCCTTTAAAAAAACAGACTGGTTAATAATTCAAATGGGATTGTCCAGACCAAGCAGTTGAACCCGGAGGCCTGCGATAGTTCATAGTTAACATTTCTATTTATTTAATCCGGACTTACTCGTTTAGGGTGAACCCCCCTTTACTATACCAAATAAAGGCGCTAGCTTTTGCTAGTGGGCCCAGCAAGCGGAGGGTGGTCGTAGATCACAAGCAATCCTTCCGCGTACGCACCTGAGCACTAGCTGATCATAGACCAAGTGCTTGATTGCATGGGGTGCGTTAGCACACGCAGTAGTTTGATTGCTGCTAGCAGGCGTGTTACCATACACAGTAGTTTGATTGCTTCAGAGCCCCTACTCGAGTAAGGCACACGAATTATTTATTTACTTCTTTATTCATTCATATTTTTCGGTTTTTTTGGGGCAGGGAGTCAATTGCACGGAGACTCGAAGTTGAGACCTTCAGTAGCATAGATGAACGCCTTCACCAACAGATCAACGATGTTTCTTGCTTAAAAGCAACATAGTGAAGTTAATAGTACTGTATATGCGATGTAAACCAACTGGACCATTGAAACCACTGGACTGTACGACAACCATTGGACCAACAAACCACAAGGCCAGAACAGTGGACCTCTGATACAATTTTAAAGGTATTTTCCAATAGTTGACATAAATGGTAAGAATAAGTTGGAACAACCTACATGATTAGCAGTCGGTACAGGACTCACTTATTAATGATGGTCGCAAACAGTGACAAGACCTCAGACTCCCTGGCATCTGGCAAATTTCTAGCATAGTCACCCATAACATGATCCATCATTGGTGGAACAAACTGCTTTCCAATTTGAGGTTGATCTTCAGCCTTGTCTAAGAATGTCTCAATGAGCTTTAGAGTTTCCTTCTTGACCGACCTGTTTCAACAAGCAAATATTCAAATAATAATGAATACAGAATTACAAAGAAAGACTCTAACTCAATCCAAAAGTCTTCTTCACCTCAAAAGTTTTACGTAGGAAGTTTTAGAGGCAAAGGGCCCTCCTTCCGCAATGCTGTTTGATATGAGCTCACTATACATTCTGTAGCAAGCATCAGAGTAAGAGAATAAAACTATTAACAAGGAAAATAGAGTATCAAAGCATGTCACAGAAGTCAGAAGCACATCATGAATATTACAGCATTTGAAAAGACAAGCACCTGTACACATTGAGCATGTCCAGAAAGATCAAGGATATTTGCGACAGGAAATATGTTCCAAGCGAACAGGCAACACTCGTATTTGTCTGCCAAATAAGCAACTGTTAAGTTATCACAACAAACATGAAGCGGTGCCAAAAAAAAGATGGTCCACCAAATTATTACACCTATAGAAACAAATTAAATTTATCCACCAGACAATGTATCAAAGCATATGATACACTAAAAATGAAATTCAAATTGCATGTTGGAAGACATTACTCACCTTCAAGAATGCTACTGACCTCACACAGCATGTAGAGTGACAGATTGCTTTTACACAAAACATTCCAAAAATATCACATTTGTTCACAGATGTGAATTTCAAACCACGTAGGTATATAAAAGCATATGTAACTTAAAACACAGCCATGCCTTGACGAATCCCAACACTGAGACAGAAGAGAGAGAAATGGGGGCATGAAAGAGAGTGGCTGAGACTTTGAGAGAGTGAGAGTGAGTGTCAAGGAGGGAAAGGCTGGTGTGTTTATCCTTCGAGAGCCATAGGAACTCCAAAATTATCCTTTAGCCTTGCAGCCTTTTTGACACAGATGACCCAAAAACACAGATTTATTCAGAGAACCTCTCAAAAAGAACATTCCAGCACTGCAATAGTACAACGGGATTCGGGGTTGATTTGCTGAATCAAAACGTGAATACCTGGCCCCAATGTAAATAAATGCCAGGACTGAAATACTTCATGGGCCAGCCCATGTCCATTGATTTGTATTGCTTTATGAATTATTGTTCTAAGACATTCGATTCCATAAGCTAAAAAGAATAGATCAGGCATAAGTGGGAACCCATAATGTGTAACTATCCCTACTGAACCTGCAGCCATGACAAATCAAGCTAAGCTAGTGCTTTGCATTTAACTTAGTAAACAATAACTTCCTGGGATGTAAAACCAATATAATATAATAAGAATTTTCAATTGTCGAGTTTTCTCACCGCATTACTGATTAATCCAGACTACTGCACAACAGATTTAATAGTTCAGCATAAAGGAAGGAACTGAGGAAGAGGCTTTCTATATGGTGATACCTGCAATATGTTAAGTACAGTCCTGATCACATCTTGATCTTTCAGAAAATCTACACTCTGACGTGCCTGCCCAATAATTTCTGCCCATTTCTGTAGGAAAGTATTATTTTGAGTCAGTTAAGAAGAAGTGCTGGCTAATGCAGAAGGAAACAAAATGAATTGTAATGCATAAGACGTCAGTAAGACAACAGAAAAATATGGAAGTTTGAACTTTCAATATTAATCCAAACAGTTAAAAACGGAACAAATCTTCGGAAAATGTCTGGTCTCTGTTGAATACAACACAGCCTTATCCCAACTAAATGGGGTCGGCTACATGGATCCTTGCCCTCCAATCTCTATTCGAGGACATACTTGATACAAGGCCTAAGCCATGCATGTCTTTCCCGAGTACCTCACTTCTCCTAGAGTCATTTTAGGTTTCCCCTGGCTCTTTTAGTTTCTTCAATCTGAATCAAATCACTGCTCCGTACTAGAGCATCCAAACGAATTGCTCGTAGTTTATCATGTATTGGATATACTCCCAAATCAGCTCTAATATGATCATTCCTTACTGTTAAGAGTTACCGTTTTATGTTTAGCATATTCTGGGGGTATTTTAGTCTTGTTTTATGTTTCTAGTTAGTTCTATTGACTTAAGGGTATTTTGGGGAGATTGGTTGTATTTAAATTAATTGCTGAGATTATAAATAATATTCCCCTCTCCACGATTTGAAATTAATCAAATCATGAGGGAGTTTCAACCTCTCAATCGATCTCTTCCTTCTCCTTCTCTTTTGTTCTCTATTTTCTTCTTCTTCTTCTTTGTTCTCCACTGATTAGCCTAGGGTTCTGTTCTGTTACATGGTATCAAAGCCCTAAGTCTGATCCACAGCCCTCCTTGGTGTTGCGGTTTTGAAGGCTCCTCCTTCCCTTTGCTCTCTTGCCGTGGTCCACAGCAACCAAATGCTGTATACTCTTGTCTGAACCCTAGTCATACACTAATGAAGGACTAGGGTTCCCTGGTATGTTGAAGATTGATCGTGTTTTGCGTCTGCTGCTGTCCAAGTTTACTGCAGATTGAAGTGATGGTTATTTACATCTGAGAAATCGATTTCTCAAACCCTGTGCAATCGATTTTTCTCTTCTCCTGGGATTTCTTCTTCACATCTGCTGCTGGTTTGGGGACCTTTATTCCCTTTTATTTTACACCCATACTTGATCGAATATTGGGCTGTTTTAGCCTCCTGCAGATTGTCGACTTTTACCCTAATCTGGGTTTTTTGCTGGAATCGATTCTGTGCCTTATTCCCCTTCATTGCTGGCTGTCTCTGCTCTCTATCTATCCCAGGAATTGGTTCACAATTTTATTTGCTCTAATGGCTGATTCTAAGCCTCCTACGGACAACTTCAATATTCAGATTACCACCATTAAATTAAATGGTGCCTCCAACTACCTCCTTTGGTCTCAAGCTTTTGAGGTTTACGTTACTGCTCGCCGGAAGATGTCGTATCTCACTATGACACCACCAGATCCTACTGATGACAAATATGATGATTGGAAGGCAGAAAATGCAACTCTTCTATGTTGGCTTTGGAATAGCATGGAACCTTCAATTGCCTCTAATGTTATGTTTCATAAAACTGCCAAGGGAGTTTGGGAAGAACTCAAGGAGAGTTACTCTCAAGATACCAATCTGTCCCGAATTTATGATTTGTATGATCAGTTTTTCTCTTTCAAGCAAGAAGGCAAGTCTCTTGGCGAATATTACAGTTCCCTGAAGGGGATGTGGTTAGAACTCAATGTGTACCAGCCTATATCTACTGATGCTTCGTGATTAAAGCCCAACGATCTGAATTTCTGGTTGCTAAATTTCTCTCTGGATTGGACACTGATCTTCAATCCGTCAAAAGCCAATTATTGGCTGGTGGGAAGATTCCATCCATGAATGAAGCGTATTGTCGCATCCAAAGAGTTGTTTCTCCTACGGTGGTGAAATCTGATTCAGCCCCTATCTCCAAAGATAATTCTGCCCTCTTCACTTCTACTGGAGGGCGTGGTCGTGGTCGTGGTACCTCTTCTCGAGGTCGTGGTTCTGGATCTGGTCGTGGTCGTGGGGCTGGTTCTAATGGTCGTGGAACTGGTTCTCACCTTGCTGGTTCATCTTCTGGTGATAGTGGTTCTCGGTGGTGCTCTCATTGTGGTCGTCCTAACCACACTATTGACAAATGTTGGCTGAAACATGGTAAACCACAATGGGAGCGAGAGCAGTTTGCAAATGCTGCAGTTTCTGATGGAGCGGCTCATTCTGTGCATCCTCCAGACACTACACATGGGTCTTCCACCGATAGTGGTAGTTCCTCTAATGACCTGGTCTCTCAGCTCTTACAACGCGTTCAGCAACTTGAGGCATCTTCATCTACAGCTACAGCTGTTCTTGCTCACCCAGGTACAACCACTGCTTGTCTTGCCTCCTCATCTTCTCCGTTGGTCATTGACTCCGGTGCCTCCTCCCACATGAGTGGTAAGCCTAATTTGTTTTCATCATTTACTCAGTCTACTATCCCATCTCGGATTTCTATTGCCGATGGGTCCTTTATACCTGTTACTGGTCATGGGGACATCCCCTTATCTTCTGTTTTTTCTTTATTTGATGTTCTTCATGTACCTAAGCTTCCTCTTAATCTTCCATCTGTTAGTCAATTAACTAAGACCTTGAATTGTTCTATAACCTTTCATCCTTCTCATTGTGTCATTCAGGATCTTGCAACAAAGACGACGATTGGTGGCGGGCATGAGAAGGGTGGCCTCTATTATTTTGATTTGGCATCTACTTCTACGGCAGCGGTTGCTACTTCTTCTAGTGTGTCTCCTTTACATTGGCATTATCGGCTAGGACATCCTTCATTATCCAAGCTATGTCATCTTGTTCCTAGCTGCAAATCTGTCTCCCGCATTGAGTGTGAAGCTTGTGAGCTTAGCAAGCATCATCGTACTGTGTTTCCTTTGAGTCCAGAGTCTAGGAGTACTTCTTTGTTTCAGTTAGTTCATTCTGATATTTGGGGTCCTTGTAGGGTCAAGAGTCGGTTAGGTTTTTCTTATTTTGTTAGTTTTATTGATGATTATTCTCGTATGACATGGCTGTACCTCTTGAAGGATCGATCTGAATTTGTATCTACTTTCAAACAATTTTTTAATGAAATTTGGGTTCAATTTGGTGTTCATTTGAAAATTTTGCGCACTGACAATGCACTAGAAATAGTCCAACGTGAGGTTTCCTCCTTTTGTTCTGACAATGGTATCCTTCATCAAACTAGTTGCTCATACACACCGCAGCAAAATGGTGTGGCAGAGCGCAAAAACCGCCATTTGTCAGACATTACTAGGTCATTGATGTTTCATCTGAATGTCCCTAAGTTCTATTGGGCGGATGCGGTATTAACGGCTTGTTTCTTAATTAATCGTATGCCTTCCTCTGTTCTTAACAATCAAATTCCTTTTAATATTATCTTTCCTGAATGGGCTGTTTTCTCTCTTCCCCCTCATGTCTTTGGTTGCCAATGCTTTGTTCATGTGCTTCGCCCTGGTCTTGACAAACTATCTCCTAGGGCCATCAAGTGTTTGTTCCTTGGCTATTCTCGTACCCAGAAGGGCTACCGGTGTTTTGATCCCGTCTCTCGCCAGCAGTTTGTTTCCGCTGATGTTACCTTTTTTGAAAACTCTCCTTATTTTGTTGGCTCTTCTGTTGACCTTGGTCCTGAGTTTGATACTGGTGGTGGTGGTAGTGTTATTGCTGCCCCTGTTCCTCCTCTCCCATTAGTTGCAAATCCTGGTTCCACCAATGTTAAGGTCTACACACGACATGCTCAATAGCAGCAGCCATCATTGCCATCTCAAACTATTGCGGCTGCCCCTCCACCGCCACCAGCTGACTCCTTGCCTGCGGATCCCACTTTAGCCACGGATGATCTCCCAATTGCAAAGCGAAAAGGTACTCGTACTTGCACTCAGAATCCTCTTTACCCATTGGCTAATTATGTCTCTGTTTCTCATCTTCCACTCCATTATCGTGCCTTTACTGCTGCATTACATTCTACTTTTATTCCCACCTCTTATACATCTGCCTTGTCCCACCCTGGATGGAAACATGCTATGGATGTGGAAATGGATGCCTTGATTTCTCGTAAGACGTGGTCCTTGGTTGATCTACCCCCTGGTAAAGATCTTGTTCGGTGTCGTTGGGTGTACACAGTTAAGTACAATCCAGATGGCACTGTGGAGCGGCTCAAGGCCCGTTTGGTTGCCAAGGGGTTTACACAAACCTATGAGGTCGACTACTTTGAGACCTTCTCTCCTGCTGCGAGGTTAAATTCTGTCCGTATTTTTCTTTCCTTGGCAGTCAACCTTGACTGGCCTCTTTTTCAGATGGATGTGAAGAATGCTTTTTTATATGGTGATCTCCAGGAGGAAGTCTACATGGAGCAACCTCCTGGTTATGTTGCTCAGGGGGAGGATAGTGTCCGGGTTTGTCACCTTCATAAGGTAATTTATGGACTGAAACAGTCTCCCCGTGCGTGGTTTGATAAATTCAGCAGTGTTGTGGCTGGTTGTGGGTTTTCTCAGTGCTATTCTAACCACTCTATCTTTGTTAGGCGTTAGGGGTCTAACGTGGTCATCTTAGCAGTCTATGTCGACGACATCATTGTTACCAGTAGTGATGCTTCTGGAATTGCACAGGTGAACTCATATTTGCATGATAACTTCCAGATCAAGGATTTGGGTAATCTCAAGTACTTTCTTGGTATTGAGGTTGTTTGCAGTTCTCGAGGTCTTAGCTTATCTCAGAGGACGTATGTCCTTGATTTACTTGATGAGATAGGAATGTTGGGTTGCAAACCTATTGATACTCCTATGGATCCCCATGTTAAGTTGGGTACTTTTGCTGATGACAAGGAATTTAGTGACCCACATCAGTACCGACGCCTGGTCGGTAAACTTATCTATCTTACGGTTACTCGTCCCGATATTTCCTTTGTTGTGGGTGTTGTTAGTCAGTTCATACAGACACCTAAGCAAATACATTGGGAAGCTGCTTGTCGCATTTTACGCTACCTCAAGGGTGCTCCAGGTAAGGGGCTGGTTTATTGTCGCCATGGTTTATTGTCGCCATGGTCATACCAGCATTGTTGGGTTCTCTGATGCTGATTGGGCTGGTTCTGACGGCGATAGAAGATCGACTACAGGTTATTGTACTTTCTTTGGAGGTAATCTGGTTACTTGGAAGAGCAAGAAGTAGACCACTGTTGCTCGTTCCAGTGCAGAGGCTAAGTACAGGGCTTTGGCTCATACAGCTGCAGAATTGATGTGGGTTCGTTATTTTGCTCATGAGCTTGGTTATCCTAGTAATCAGCCCATGGAGATGTATTGTGATAACCAAGCTACCATCTATATTGCCAACAACCCCGTTTTTCATGAACGAACCAAGCACATTGAAGTTGACTGTCATTTTATTCGAGATGCTGTCTAGAAGAAACTGATTACTACCCCTTTTGTTCGTTCCCAGTTTCAGCTTGGAGACATGTTTATGAAGGCTCTATTTCGACCTCAGTTCTTGAGTGGTTGTTCCAAGCTGGATCTAGGTGATGTCTACGCTCCAGCTTGAGGGTGAGTGTGAAGAGTTATCGTTTTATGTTTAGCATATTCTGGGGGTATTTTAGTCTTGTTTTATGTTTTCTAGTTAGTTCTATTGACTTAAGGGTATTTTGGGGAGATTGGTTGTATTTAAATAAATTGCTGAGATTATAAATAATATTCCCCTCTCCACGATTTGAAATTAATCAAATCGTGAGGGAGTTTCAACCTCTCAATCGATCTCTTCCTTCTCCTTCTCTTTTGTTCTCTATTTTCTTCTTCTGCTTTGTTCTCCACTGATTAGCCTAGGGTTCTGTTCTGTTACACTTACTTTATCCTTCCTAGTTTTGCTACTCATCCATCTTAACATCCTCATTTCCACTACATTGAGTCTATCTATATGATGCTTCTTAACTGCCTAACATTCTACACCATACATCATAGCCGGTCGTATGGCTGTCCTATAAAATTTTCCTTTCAAGTTTTAAAGGAATACGTCGATCACACAATCCAAATGCACCTCTCCACTACATTCATCCTATTTTAATTCTTTGTGAAACATCATCCTCTATATCTCCTTCATTAATTGAGCCCACATACTTAAAATAATCACTTTGCGGAATCTCTCTCTCTCATCAGTTTTTATCACCTCATTATCCGTCCTAGTGTAACTAAAGTCACACACCATATACTCTGTCTTCGTTCTACTTGTCTTAAAACCTTTTGATTCCAAGGTTGATCCCTGTAAAGAATCCCTGAAACCGTAACCAATGCCTGGCAAAGAGAGAGAGAGAAAATAGAGAACGGGTAATGGAGAAGAAGAGAGAACAATGGGAGAAAAGGGCTGTGCGATAGAATGTGTGCTATATCATACCAACCAACGTATATTGTATCAAGCCAAAACAGAATTACAAAAGGAATATAACTCTTACCTAATTAAGCCTAAAGGCTAAAACAAGCAACTTACTTAGACTAGGAAACTAACAACTAAAGACATAAACTAATAAAGGAAACCACAATCGGGGGACTCCCCCTATCGTGTTACATATCTCTTAACACTCCCCTCAAGCTGGAGTATACACATATCAGAAGAAAGCTCCAACTTGGACCTACAAGATCAAAAATGAAAGGTAGCACCAGTCTTGAACATATGTAGTGATAGACGCCAGCGAGCTCAAAGCAGCACTCCAATCAATAAATCCATCAACAATAGCAGTCCAAACAACTCCAAACGACAACACGTCAACACCAAAAGCTCTTCCCAAGGAAGTCAACAAAATGCAGCATCCAACGACCACATCAAACGTCCTTCCCAATGAAGGCAAAACAAAATGCAAGTAGTAACTTGCTCAAACAAAGACAAATAAAAGTACAACTCCAATGGTTACACAAAATCCCATAAAGGTGCAGCTCCAGTGGCTACACAAAAGTCCATCTCGAGGAAGGCACTCCAACAAATAGAGTCCCAAACAAGAAAAAAAAAGGTCTCGGATAAAATTGCTTTCAGTAGACATCTTCAATTTCCCCCTCACGTGTAGCATTACACGTTAACAAATAACGACCAATGATTAACATCTCAAAGGACGGACATCGCAACAAATCTCATAAGCAAGAGCACCAGCAAATAAGATCCCAATAAACTAAGCTTCAATCACACTCCACACGGTAACAAATAATCTCCCCCTCATGATAGCAACTAAAATCCCAAACTATTGCGATCTAGGGTCCACCAAAGCAAGATAATGGCAAATTTGTAATTAATCTATCAATCCCAATGTAATCCCAATCTTAAAACCCAACTATTGATCCACCCAGGAGAGGTAAAACACAAATACAAGGAAGTAATGGCAATCTGGTAATTAACCAGAATTTTCAAGTGGCTCTTGGCAGAATGGTAAATAACTCACAATTGAAAAAAAAGGAATGGCATATCTGTAATTAACCAAATAGTGGAGAGGGTCAAATGATATATAAAAGCAAAGGGCATAGAGGGAATTAGTATTTAGAGATGGGGGACAAGGAAGGCATGGCAAAATATGGACATAAGGAGATAAATAAAGAAGTGAGGGGCTAAAGAGGAAAACTAACTTTAAACAAGATATGGACATAATGGGACAAGAAGGTAATGTGACTGTCTTCTTCTCCTTGACAGTCCCGCAACCAGCAAAGCAAACAAATGGCAGGAAAACCAACACAAAAAGAAACCCATTTGTAATAGAAAACCTAAAAATCGAAGAATTGCAGTGGTCTCCCATCTTCAGCTTGAACCAGAGGTGAAACCTGGGAATCGATCATACCAATATCACTTCAGAAGGCTCTGGTAGTTCAAATCGATACCAACTCGTAAAAGGAAACCCATTCTGAAATATCGGATCTCCTCTTCATGCAACCAGTAAGAGATCAGCAAGCATAATCAAGAGGTGACTATCTTCAACAAGTGCAAATTGATACCTAGAACAGCAAAAAGCAGGAGCAGTCATCGACCCCATCGACCATACCTTCGAACCAGGAAATATCAGAAACCATAGCAGCGGTAGCAATAATCGAACACACAAAGGGTTTCAGCAACAAGAAAGCTCTAACAGCAATCGACTAGGGTTTGACAACCAAGAAAACCAGCAGTATATAAATCTTCTTATCTTCAATCGATCGATCAATCGAAAAACCAATCATCAAGGAATTTATTAACAGCAAACACACATGCCAAAAGCAACTTTCTTGGACCAGGAAATCACCAGCAATTGATTGCATCAAATTGCAGCAAAGGTAACCAACTAAAAAAATAAATCTTCGAGAACCATCAAGAACACTTGTTCCAAGTAAACGCCTACGACAATGACAAAAAATAGCGGCAAATAAATAAAACAACATACGACCGATAGTAGCACGCCAAGAGGAATCGATTCAGGTATAATCAAGGGGAACCAACGGCCACTCATCATCAAACAAATCGACAAGGCAGGTTTTCAAATTACACCATCAATAAACTTCGATCAACATGGATTGATCAGCAACATCAGCATACAAAGCCCTAGTTCTTTTTCTTCTATGAACTAGGGTTGCCTTCTTCAAAGTGGAAATCCTAGACGACTCTCAAAACGGCAATCACGAAGAGAACCAAGTATTGGTTACTGCTCTGATACCATGTAAAGAATCCCAGAACCTGTAACTAGTGCCTGGTAAAGAGAGAGAGAGAAGAGAGAACGGGATGGAGAATAAGAGAGAACAATGGGAGAAAAGGGCTGTGCGATAGAATGTGTTCTATTGTACCAACCAACGTATATTTATATTAAGCCAAAACAGAATTACAAAAGGAATGTAACTCTTACCTAATTAAGCCTAAAGCCTAAAGCCTAAAACAAGAAACTTACTTAGACTAGGAAACTAACAACTACAGACATAAACTAATAAAGGAAACCACGATAGGGGGACTCCCCCTATCGTGTTACATATCTCTTAACAATCCCCATAACTCCAACTTGGCGTTAATCCCTGTTGTTGTCTCGTCCACCAAAACAATATCATCAACAAAAAGCATACACCAAGGAACCTCAACTTGAATGCCTTCGGTTAAATTACCCATGATAAGCACTCAAATAAGGGATTAAAGTGTATCCTTAATGTAACCCAATTGTAATTGGAAATTCATTACCTTGAACTCCCCCACCCACAGTTCTTGCAATAGTCACCACACCATCATACATATCTTTAATTCTGTCCACATATTTACTTGAAACATTTTTCTCTAGTACTTTCCAAATTAACTCTCTAGAGACTGTGGCATAAGCTTTCTAGATCAATAAAGACCATATGGAGATCTGTCTTGCAACCTCTAAATCTTTCCATGAGTCACCTAAGTAAATAACTTATGTAGTGGATCATCCTGGCAATAGTTTAAATTCTCGCCGAGATCTCGGAAAACTCTAGCTTCTAGAGACGAGTTATTATACAAAACAAAAAAATGTAAAAACTCGAAAAACTCGACCGAGGTTCGAATATTTTGAGAATCTCGGACAAATCTCAGTGAAATCTTGAATATTTCGAGAATCTCGACCTCCTCAGTACTCATAGAGTCGTAGTATTGTATTGTTAGGACTTGAGAGTTAAGACATAGAAAACTAGGGTAGTAAGGTGTCTATGACTGTCTATGACTTATGTATTATTTATTGTACTTAGGTTGGGTGTATGTGTAATATGCATTGTGAACACTTCATTGTATCTTGTGGTTTGTAGTAGAAACTTTAAGACTAACTATTTCTTAAATAATTATTCAATATTATGTGCATAATTTACTTGTTATACTTGCCAATTATGTCTCATATCATTCAAACAATGTGTAGAATAGGCAATATTACATGAAGGGTTCGGCCTTTTACTGCCAACCAAAGGTGCAAATCCAAAACACCAAATTGGGTGGGTTTTAATATTTTTTTTTTTACAATTTGAACCTTTAAATATGTTTATTAAGCCTAAAACAAGCTTACCTTAGAGTTTCGGAGCCAACTATGGCCATATGCCCACCGAAACATAAAAAAAAAACAAAAATACATTGTCTCGCCAAGATCTCGGAAAACTCGACCTAGTCGAGACAGAGTTTTAGAACCTTGGTCCTGGCATAAAACCAAATTGGTTCTCCACAATAGTAGTTTCTTGTCTTAGGAGGGTTTCAATTAACCCTCTCCAATAATTTCATAGCATGACATTAGTTTATGCCCTATTAGTTATTGCAATTTTGAATATCACCTTTATTTTTGTAAATAAGAACCACAATGCTTCTCTTCAATTCATCTGGCTTTTTCCTAGTGTTCATAATTGTTAGAACTGTAGGGGTATTCTGGACATATTCTTGTTTCTATTATGTGGGTTTTAGTCCCACATTGCTTACTTGTAATTGTGTCCTCTATTTTCATAATATAAATAAAGAGATTGGGGTGATCATTAATCATCCAAGCCTTACTCTAATTCTAAATCTGTTAACATGGTATCAGAGCAGGTTTCGAATTAGGGTCCCCTACCTTCTAATTTCAGCTTCTTCTTTCTCTTCTCTTTCTCTCTCTCCCTCGATCTCCTCTTCTCTTCTCTCTTTTCTTCTTTTGTTTTCTATTCTTCGATAGGGCAGCACTGATGAGGTGATCCATAGATCCAGCTGCTGCCCTTTCTCACCTCATTCCATGGTTAAATAAATCTGATCGATATCAACACCACCTTTGTTGCGATATTTGAAGCTTCACAATAACTTGATGGGGAGTGTTAGAATCGTATGGGTATTATGGACATATTCTTGTTTCTAATATGTTTCTGTTATGTGGGTTTTAGTCCCACATTGCTTACTTGTAATTCTGTCCTCTATTTCCATAATAAAAATAAAGAGCTTGGGGTGATCATTAATCATCCAAACCTGACTCTAATTCTAAATCTGTTAACAATAATCTAATTATACAACTTGATTAGCCAAGATAACCCACACTTCTATTAGGACCACATCTAGGCCTTGGTCCTTGCCTACTTTTTTCATCCTCCTTAAAGCTTCTTTTACTTCATATACCCTAATTTTTCGTATTTATCTATGTGGTGTCTTGATGGGTAATGTAGTCTTCTAGGACACTATTACTCGAAGTATCTTCATTTAGTAGGTTGTAGAAATAATCGTACCATCTCTCCTTAATGTCCTCATCCCTTATTAGTATTGTAGCTCCTTCCATTTAGTAGTTTTTCTTTAATCTGGTCTCTGTTGAATGGGCTATAGACAAAATCAGCTCGTCGTTGTAAAGCACCTCCCCTTAATGTCCTCATCCCCTATTAGTATTGTAGCTCCTTCCATTTAGTAGTCTTTCTTTAATCTGGTCTCTATTGAATGGACTATAGACAAATTCAGCTCGTCGCTGTAAATGGAAGTAAGCTTTAGGTTCAGGTGTTCACAAACAAGAAATCATAGTTCATAGGACCGTGGACAGTGTATGTTTGGACAAGGTTAAAACTTAAAAGTGGACGACAACAAGATGGTCTAGATCAATAGCACCTGAATGGGAGCAGCTAAAATTCGATGAAGCTTGGTGTTGCGTCAAGAAATCGCCGGGTGGTCCTTCGGGTGCCACAACCTGCAAAAGGACGTCAGGGACAAGGGAGAACCGGTGTGGTTCCGGCCTAGGACTCGATGCCTAAGTTAGATCTCTCTGAGCAACAGATGAATAGTTGGAATTCAAGATGGGTTGATGGGGTAGAGTACCTCGGAATTTATAGTGAAGTATGGCGGTGTGGAGATCCCAGTTCGTGATGAGTAGTCCTCATAGTAGATAAGTGTTCCTCGTTAGTAGGATTTATCACTTAGTCGGTTGCTCCCCCATGAGAGGTTGAGTCCCAGTAGGAAAGATGTTCTCGGTAGATAGACATGCATGCGCCCTTGTATGTTGGATAAGATCCTCAGTGCATGAGTCCAGCTGAGGTTGTGCCTCTTATGGATGGTACCCGTCAAGTGGTGAGGTGAAGTATATCTCGGCGATGATGCCAGTAGCTTGCATGTAGTACTTGGTCTTGAACCTTGAGTGACCTTGTTGGTCCTTCTCCTTCGGGGCCAGGGTGGAGTACTTGAAGTGACTGGGCTTGGGTAGCCTTCCTTCTAGTGCCAGAACACGTGGCGGCTCACGATTGGTTTTGTGTAATTTTGGGTTTATCACTTGGCAACAGGAGAAAGTTGAAAGTTGTTTTCATTTTGGTGGAGGAAGAGACAAGGCAATTTTCTTGCAGTCAAGCTTGCTAGGGGTGTGCGGTGCATAGTTGTCACAGCAACTAGGCAACCCAAGGCGTTGGAGGGGTGCCGTGTCTCTTAGTCGGTTGCTCACAATATGTAATATAATAATGGCAATTTTATATAATTATGCCTACATGCAACATAGAGATCATATCAATGCAATGTGAAATAATTATGCTAGTAATGACCTAATATGAAAAACCACAATATAATGAACAAAGCATAGGAAATAATATAAACACATTCATCAAACAACAAAACAATAAACATAAATCAACATAAACTTGTGGAGTGTCGACAAGGCATGTTGTCGCCTTAGACCTAAGAAAGAGCTCGGACGCCTTGACAACTAAGGTATGGTGTTAATAGACAACCTCTGTATGTGGGCAATTACCCTATTAAGTAGTCCCAACTAGGGATTCTTAGGCTGTGACATACTGTTTTTATTGTAATATATACCTTGTAGACAATCTCCGTATGTAAGAAATTAGTGTTCTTAGGCTGGGGGGATGTTGGGATTCTCTAACAATTGCAGGGTTTAAATTAGGGTTGGTATTGTTTTAGCAGTCGACAACAGATCTTTGATACACTTGTGTCTGATGCGTCACTTTTTAGTGGATATGATTTTTTGTTCTTGGAGAAAAAGGGGTTGAAGTAATATTCTCTCAGTTCTCAAAAAAGGGGTTTATTCTTGTTGTAATTTGGGTTCAAGAGTAGTATTTCTGTAATAGGGGTATTATTGTCCTTGTACTCATTCCGGAACATTCTTCCATCTATTATAAATAAGAGGGGCTGTGAACATCATATTCACAAGCCATTCACTCACGTTTTCCCACATGGTATCAGAGCTGGGATTCACTTCGGGATTCCAACCCTAGTGATGTGCACGGAACCCTAGAAACCCCTCTTGATCTCTCCGCCTCCGCCTCTCTCTCTCTCCCTCGCGGCTTCTATCTTCTAGCTGCAAGCACCACCAGCCAGCACCGCCTTCCGCCTCCATCAGCATCACCTGCCGCCTTCGGCACAATCGCCGGCATCACCTACTAGCGTCTCCTGTCTCTGCTAGCCTTTCCGTTGGCAATTTCTGCCAGCCTATTTTGCCGTTGCCGCTTCTACCTACTGCCGGCCTCCTTCCAAGGAACTAAAACTCGGGTCTCGATACCAACTTGGCTCTTGGAAAAACCAAGATGAGTCGTCTCACCCCAAGATCTCGCCGAGTTGGTGCATTTTTTTTTTCCAACTCGAAGCCTCAACTTTGGGTCAACCCGAGATCTGGACCCGAGATCCGAGATCTCGCCGAGATATGTCAAGTTTTGTCGAGTTAGGTAAGGTATTTAAGTGGTTGGTGGGTTAAAAATATAGGTCGAAACCGAGGTCCAAGATCTCGCCGAGATATTGCACTTTTGAGACTCGCAGGCAGTCTCGTCTCAGCTTTTCCAAAAACCGAGAAACTCGGCGAGATCTCGCGAGTTCTCGAACTATGCCTCCTTCTACCCTTGGTGGTGAGTTGACTCCCATCAAGGGCATAGTTGTTAAGGCGCCTAGGTAAATCAAGGCAGTCGAGGGGGTTAAAAAACAAGGCGACAAGCCGTCGCCTAGGCGACCAAGCCAACACAAAAAATCAAGGCGAGGTCCAGGTGCTTGGATGCCTAGGCGTCCCCTAGGCAATGCCTTGAAAACTATGATCAAGGGTCCTTTTTTGGTGATTGGTATGTATTAAATCCTTTACCAGGGATTTTACTTGGTTGATGCTCTCTTGGGATTCTTGAGTTGTTTTGTGGGCATCTTATTATTCACCAACATCATCTTGTGAATTTCTCCCTACTAGCCCTATTAGATTGAACGAGACAAATTATCTCATATGGTCACACTCTTGCTTTCTAGCCATTGGTTCCCGTAGTCTCTCTGGGTACATTACAGGAACAATTATGATGCCTGTTGAGGCTAGTGCTTCCCAAGACAAATGGATGACATCCAATTTCTGTGTGATGTCATATCTTATTAATTCTATGGATCCCGAGATTGCTAATGGATACCTTCTCCTTGACAATGCTGCCAAGGATACATACTCTAAAGTGGGTAACACTGCCCAATTTTATGAGCTTCGTCAGAAGATTCATTCCACTAAACAACAAGAACTCTCTCTTTCACAGTATTACTCCAAATTGAGAGGTAAGTGGCAACAACTTGATTTTTATGGGCCATTTGCTGCTGTCTGTGATGAGGATGCTTTTGCCTTCAAGAAGTAGGAAGAAGGCCTGTGTTTGTTTGATTTTCTTGCTGATCTCAATATGGAGTATGACCATATCCGGATGCATGTTTTGAATAGGGAGGCCTTTCCCAACTCTGGGACAGGCATACACTATTGTTCAATCTGAGGAAGGGCGTTGTACTGTCATGGTTAATCCTGCTCCACAAGATCGCTCAGCTTTATTTAGTGGCCCCCAACAGCCTTCTCATGGGATTTCTTCTCGCCCTGTCAGTGATCGGCCCACTACTGATCGCCCTCCCTTGAAATGTGATTTTTGTGGCAAGGAATGCCATACTAGGGACCGATGTTGGAAACTTCATGGGCACCCTGTTGACACTAGAGGCCGTGGTCAAGACTGTTCTACTTCCAGGGCACACCAATCTTCCTCTGAAGAAAACACTGCTGATCAGCCCCTTTCCCAGGAAGAATTTAATAAGCACTTGCATCAGCTTATGACATGCCTGGACACTTCTAGTGGTAATTCCACTCCTTCGGCTACATCGCTGCCAGGACCTTCTCTTGCCGTACCTTCATCTTCTTCCACATCAGGTATTTCTAGTGGTCATTTTACCTCAATCATGCCCAATTCTTGGGTTATTGACTCGGATGCTACAGATCACATGGCAGGTTCATCTTCACAATTTTTGCATTTTTCACCACTTGCTTCTGCTCTAACTTCCTAGACTTTTGATTCTGCTTTGGCCGAACTCCATCGGTGGCACCGTCAGCTTGCTCATCCTCTTTTAAATTTTTTAGCTACTTTATTTACTGGTTTAGTTAAAAGTTGTAATTCATCAACTCTTTCTTGTGATGCTTGCATTTTTGCCAAGCAAACACGTGCAGTTTATCCCATTTCTAATAATAGAAGTTTGCATCCTTTCAATTGGATTTATTCTGATGTGTGGGGCCCTGCCTGTTGTGTTTCATCTTCTGGGTTTTGATGGTTTGTTACATTTATAGATTGTTTTAGTCACACCACCCAGGTTTACCTTATGCACCAAAAAGTGATGTTTTTTCTTGTTTTCAATTATTTCATAAAATGATTGAAACTCAATTTCATGCCCATATGAAAATTTTGCATACTGATAATGCCATAGAATATATGGACTCTTCATTTCAGACATATCTCTCCTCTCATGGGATTATTCACCAAACTTCCTGTGTTGATAAATCCTGCCCAGAATGGTATTGCTGAACGGAAGAACTGTCACCTCTTGGAGGTTGCAGGGTCACTTATGTTTACTATGGTTGTTCCTCCTCATTTTTGGGGTGATGCTGTCCTATACTCCTATCTGCTACTTATCTCATTAATCACCTTCCCACTCGGGTCCTTCATGCCCGCTGCCCTCTTGATGTTCTTTTAGGTTCTTCTTCCTTTATTGTTCCCCCGAAAGTTTTTGGGTGTGTGGTTTTTGCACATAATCACCATGTCCATGGAAAGTTTGATCCAAAGAGTCTTCGTTGTATTTTCTTGGGATATTTTGCCACTCAAAAGGGCTATAAATATTATCATCCCCCTACCCGCAGGCTATTGATCACCATGGATGCTATCTTTCGAGAATCTGAAGCTTATTTTCCTACTCCTAGTCCTCTTCAGAGGGAGTCTCTTAATGAAGAGGAATTGATTGCCCCACTGGATGTGTATACTCCTGTAATCGAAGATACATCCATTGAACTTGAGGATGGTATAACAGGGCAAGAACAGGAGCAGCAAAATACAATCCAGAGGGAGAGAACTTTGCAAATTTTTGCTAGGGGGCCTCGCAGAGTCTGGCATAAAAAGACCACCACTATTGAACAACCTCAATTGGAAGAGCCGGATTTAGTTCCTCCTTTTGGTAAGCCTTTCTAATTCTAGTCTTGATCTTCCTATTGCAATCCGTAAACCAAAGAGAATGTGTACCCAACATCCCATTTCTAATGTTGTGTCATACAATTCTCTCTCCCCTTCCTTTTATACCTTTGTTTCTTCTTTAGCCTCTGTTTCTATTCCTAACAACTGGCAGGATGTGATAGCTCAGCCAAAGTGGAAAGAATCCATGAATGAAGAAATGAAGACCCTGAGAAAACAATCAGACTTGGTAATTGGTTTCTCTTCCACCTGGGAAGAAACCTGTAGGATGCAAGTGGGTTTTTACTGTGAAATAAAATGTTGATGGATCGGTTGAAAGATACAAGGCTAGATTGCTTGCCAAGGGTTTAACCCAGACTTATGGGATCGACTATCAAGCATAGTACTATATCTCGCGATATATCGGTATCTCGGGCCTACCGAGATATCCGAAATATCCGAGATATCGCGAAATATGACCGAAATATTGCATTTTTTCTGCAATATTTCGGGGGTCCATCTCGGGGGGTATTTGGCCATATCTAGGCCTGAAACTTCATGGACAGCCTTATTTAAGCTTAATAAACACATTTAAACCATAAAATTGTAAAAATGTGAATTCAAATTGGTGTTTTGGGCTTGCACCCTTGATTGACATACGGTCGCCGACCCTAATATATAAATAGTTAAATACACATAGATTAGGCAGTTAATATTTAATAATAGTATTTAACTTCATCACATATCAAGTTAAAGCCAATACACATTGATGAGTACCATGATTCTCATAAACTCCATAATATTCAATAACTCGCTTAAAGCCTTAAAGGCAATACACTAAGTGTCAAAGTTAGTAAGTCACAAGACTCGCAACTCGCAAGTCACAACTCACAAGTTCATAGATCAATGAAATCACAACTTAAGTTACAAATTACAAGTGCTAAACTGCTAATAGTAGTTGTTGTGCCTCCCTGGATCAATCCCACTCATGCCTCGCTGGAGTCGACGTCCATTGCTCTCTGTTTGAAGGACATATGTGGACCACGGTATAGAATCGGAGAAGAAACGAGTGTAGTCATCCACAAGTGTCACATAAATGGAATCATCAACATACTGTAGATAACCTATCCTAGGATATAAACTAGGGTTACCAATCGATCCAGTCAGTGAAGAAGATGATCCACTGTGATATGATGTTGGCGCCGGCGCAAGAGGCGATGGCATTGGCTGCATGTATGGCTGGTGAGGTTGGTAGCTAGGTCCGCTAGGGTATGCAAAGATGTTATCTACAAAAGATGATCCAGTATGTCCCTGAGACTGGGACTGGTAGTCATAGTCCCCTACCCCACTAAACTGCCCATATGATGATGATCCATATCCATATCCACCGTAAGGTTGTGATGCACCATAATCCGATGCCAATGGAGTGGTATGTGCGTCAAAAGATGGGGCACGCCAATGTCCAGTCGGTCCTCCCTCCCTATCACCCATACTCAAACCACCAACAGAGCTAGATAGGTTATCAATGTCCATGTGATCAGGTTGCAACTGTGTTTGACAACCCCTACGCTTCCTGTTGTATGTATGTAGGGGGCCTCTCGAGGGTGGGGGTGTGGGGGCACGTGCTCCATGGTCCGTATCTTGTGTGGCATGATCAAACTGTCTCTCCAGTGAATCGGAGTGGCTCTACAGGTGCCGTATCCTGGGCCTCCTGGCCTACCACATAACGCTCTCGCATGCCGTCAAATTCTTCACCACCACCAGCATCACCATCACCACCACCAGCATCACCATCATCACCATCATCATCATTTGAGGACTTAGACCAGTCTTCATCATCAGCAACATTGCCACCAGTGGGCTGGAATGGTATGGGTGAGGCTTCCCTTGCATGTATCTGACCTTCGTCAGCCATATACTCGTCCACATCAGCACCAATCTCAGAAGCTATCATGGGGTCGGGCCTACCTCCCTCCTCATCCAACACTGGCTCACCTCTATCCTCACCTAATCCACAATAGGGTCCTCATCGTCGAAGTCAACTTGAAAGATGTCACTAGATCAATGGTGCCCCTCTGTCCCTCATGTCCCATGCGTATGTATTGCGTTTTAGCCTCAAGTTGTAGTGCACATTCACCGTATGTCGGATAAACGTTGAGACCCCAACTGTTGCGCCTCTTGGAGTGGATGAGTGCAAAGGTACTCCAGTTCCTCTCACAACCGGATGCGAACATGTTTGGGCAAGGACTTTAATTGCTATTCTTCTTAAGTTTTCACCGATTCCCATACAACACCCACCATTCAATTGCATTACAAGTTTACAACAAAAAAGACTTGTATCAAATGTTGTTTCAACTTTCAACTTTCAAATTTCAATACATATGTAATTTAAAACTTAAAAGAATTACCAAGATTCACCACGCGCTCCGCTCAGATCGCAGCCTCGGTTCAAAACTTCCCAATGCATCCCTAAATACCTTGATCTACACCCATGTGGAAAATTAGTAAGTACTTCTTCACTACTTATTTGAAAGCATCAATAAGTTGAGTTTCCAAATGAACTCACCTCATTGTTGCAAATTGCTTGGAGTGTACCATCCGGCTCCAACTTCTTCACTACTTGTTTCACAAAGATCAATAAGTTGAGTTTCCAACCCAAGCCTATTGTTATATTGATACTTAGGGTTCAAGTAGTATGCTGAAATATGACATATAGGATAGAGGTATTGTCAAATGCATAGGTAATTAGTAAATAATAATACTATGAATTAGTAAACATAAAACAAATTTACTCACTGACCTTATGCAGGTGGATGCATAAATTGATTCTCCCAATGAGCATTTATGATATCTAAGAAGTGTTTGCTATCTGCGAGGAGCCACACTATAGACACTATCTTTCATCAAGTCTATGAAAGATATAGGACTGGCATGGTTGGGCCCTTGAGCGGAGTCAAGAACATGTAGAACTTTAACTACGGCTCTAAAACTTTCACCACTTTGTTTAGTTTGGTCCAGAAGTCCTCAGATGACATCGTTGCTTGTGCTTCCCTCCCATTTGCAGTCTTGGAACCCTTCCATTCAAACCACTCCTCAGAAGCAAACATGCTTCTCAGCCCGGCCTTCTTTGTCTCAATGCTTTTGAGGGCAATGTAGTTGGTGGCAAATCTTGTAATGACAGGCCTAACCAAGTCACCCCCACATTTTTCCCTCAATAGATTGAGTGCATAGGAGTGGTTGTATACAAAGTTGGTGACTTGTCTTGCACTTTCAACCACAGTCTTCACCAACTTTAATTTTCCCATATCTTTTAGCATTAAGTCAATGCAATGGGCTGCACAAGGAGTCCAGAAGAGCCGGTACTTACTATTGTTCATCATCTTCTCACCGGCCAGCTTGAAGTTACTTCCATTGTCCGTTACAATCTGGACAACATTCTCAATACCCACATCTTTTTCCACTACTTCCTTTAACAATCTGTAAATATATTTTGCATCCTTTATCTCTTTGGATGCATCCACATATTTGAGGAACATTGTCCTCCCATCACAATAAACCATGAAATTGATGATGGACTTTCTTGTAGGCCCAATCCATCCATTTGCCATTATAGTCACCCCATATGTCTCCCACATATTCCTCATCTCACTAATGTACTCATCAATCTCACTCTTTTGTTGAGGTAGATAAACATTCATTACCTCATATGGGGTAGGGCCCTTGAATCCTGGGCCAGCCTCTGCAATGGTATCTATCATGGTATCATAATGGGGGTCTTGTGCAGTGTTTGCTGGGATGGTATGGTATAGCATCCACTTAGCTATTGATTCTTTAACCAATCCCTTCATCCCCTTCCATACTCCTTTGATTCTGGGTTGACTGCTTCCTTTCTTCTTATGCAATTTAGGATCAGATGTTGATGGTGGTACTGGTAGAGGTGTTGGGGCTGCCCTCACACTTTGTGATCTTTTAAAAGGATTCAAAGTTCTAGGACCTCCAGAACTGCCAGCTCCTCCACTACCCCCTACTCTTTGTCTCTGCTGATCATCTTGAAAACTTACTCTACTCCTTGAAACAGTCCGCCTAAAATCCTTAGCCTCCTCTGCTGTTTGTATGTCATCAGGTACTGCAATGTCATCATCATCAGAGGAGTCATCATCATCATCATCATCATCATTGTATCGTCTTCCTCCTCCCATCGAACTCCTCACTATATCCTCAAGTTGTTCTCTTATCCTTTGCTTGTCAGCCTTCCTCTTCTTTCTTCCCCTCAAACTATCACCAATCTCCCTGGCTACTTCAGTAGGGACCATATGACAACCTACAACATCTTTAGATCCTCCAGTCAGATGTTGTTTAAGTCTACTGGACCCACCTCCCATAAATTGCATGTGACAATAGTTACAAATAGATTTTCTCTTATCCCCATCAATGGGAGTACCATGTAACCATACAATGTCACCCCTATCTTTGGTGTGGTCTCTCTTGTTCCCTCTGTTCTCTTTGTTCCCTCCGCCCCTTTGTTGACTACTTTCCCCACCTTTTGCTTGCCCTTCGCACGTTGTCTATCACGATCCGCCATAATGATACTTGTTTTGCAATGTAAGTAACACAAATAATTAAAAACTTAATGTAGATGCACTTCAATTGACACTTTTAGATTACTAATACACTTGTATAGTTATTTAATATTTTTCCCCTAACCCTTATATTTTTCACATAGTTAAAACCAATTTTTTATATATAATGTTAATATAAGTATTGACCTAACACAACAAAACCAAAAATTAGTAAACATAATATACATGTAATGCATCTCAAAACATATAGAAATAACTTTCATATTTTTTCATTATTTTTTAAACTTAAAACTCATATTTTTCCTTATTTATTTCTGTTTTTTTAATTTTTTATATATTTTTCTTAATTTTCGAAAATTAAAAGAATTATTTAAGAGCAGAAAAATAAATCCGACACTGTGAAGCCGTAGATCGGCCATTGGTGTCTAACATATATTTAATTCATTACTATCTAAGTCATATTACCCCTAATTATTTCCTATTTTAGTTGTAGGAAAATGAATTTTTAAAACCAGAAAAAAAATAAGAAAAAATACATATGGGAAAAAAATTTCGACACCGTGAGGCTGTAGATCGGCCTCCGGTGTCTAACATGTATTAATATCATCAACATCCAACAACATTTGTACAAAGTAGTTTAAAAAAAAATAGTTTTAGAGAAATAGAATTTACCTTAAATAATGAAAATAGGCTTGGATGATGAGCTTAGATGACCCTCCGACGTCTTCCCGACGACAAGGAGCTTCAACAATGCTTGGATGAGGCTTGGAAGGGAGGAAGAAAAGCAAAAAATGAGGAAGAAGAGAGAAAAATAGAGTTTCAGCAGCTCTCGATCGAAATATCGACCAAGAGCTGCGAAATATGGTATAAAAGGGGCCCTAGTGTGACACTATTTGTCACTTTTTCAACATCTCGCGATATATCGTGAGATCCACGATATATCGTTGATATCTCACGATATATCGACGAGATATTGTATTTTTTGGTTTCGGATGTGTTTCGTATCTCGGACATGTCGAGATATACGAAATGTGGCGATATATCGCCGAAATATCGCGAGATTTTATACCATGCTACCAAGAGACCTTCGTCCCAGTTGCAAAGATGAATACTATAAGGGTGATTATTTTGTGTGCTATTAACCTTGGGTAGGATCTTCAACAACTTGATGTCAAGAATGCCTTCCTCCATAGAGACTTAGAGGAAGAGGTGTACATGTAGATTCCTCCGGGTTTTGCTACTTCAAAAACTCATGGGAAGGTATGTCATTCAAAGAAGGCTTTATACGGTTTAAAACAATCACCTAGAGCATGGTTTGGGTGTTTCCATAGAGCCATGGTGTCTATTGGGTACAAACAGAGTAATGCAGTTTGTCAAGAAGGTTAGGCAACACACTACTGTTCTGATAGTATATGTTGATGATATAGTAATTACAGGCAGTGATACTGAGGAAATCACCAAACTCAAGAAGTATTTGGGGAAACTTCGATATTTTCTTGGGATAGAGGCTGCCCATTCAGCACAAGGTATTTCTTTCTCTCAAAGAAAATACACTTTGGACCTATTGACTGACACTGGCATGTTAGGGTGTAAACCAGCAAATACACCTTTGAAACCAAATACCCATCTGAAAAATAAGGACGGAGAACATGTAGATAAAGGTGGTTATCAAAGGTTGGTGGGAAGTTTGATATATTTATCCCATACATGGCCAGATATTGCATTCGTCGTTAGTGTTGTCAGTTAGTATATGCATGATCCCCATACTTCCCATCTTGAGGCTGCCTATAGGATTTTGCGATATTTGAAGTCCTCTCCTGGCAAGGGATTCTTTTTACTCCTCATCACCATCTCCAAGTTGAAGCCTTTACTGATGCCGATTGGGCAGGGTGTCTAGATGACAAGCAATCTACCTCCGGATATTGCACTTTTGTTGGTGGTAACTTAGTCACTTGGAGGAGGAAAAAGCAAGCTGTTGTGGCCCGGTCTAGTGTTGAAGCTGAATTCAGGGCCATTGCTCATGGAATTTGTGTACTCCTTTGGCTCCAAGGTCTTCCTTGTGACTTGCATGTTCAAGTTGATCTTCCCATGCGTCACTATTGTGACAGTAAGTCCGCCACTAGCATTGCTCAGAATCCCGTCCAACATGTTGAGATTGATCGTCATTTCATTAAGGAAAAGCTGGAGTGGGGAAATATTTGTGTACCTTTTGTTCAGTGTAGTGAGCAGTTAGCTGATATATTCACTATAGGAATTCTTATCAAAAATTTTTGTTTTATACTTGGCAAGTTGGGCATGTTTGATATCTATGCACCAACTTGAGGGGGAGTATTGTAATTTTATTTCTGTAATAGGGGTATTATTGTCCTTGTGCAACATTCTTCCATCTATTATAAATAAGAGGGGTTGTGAACATCATATTCACAAGCCATTCACTCACATTTTCCCACAATTCTATACTATAACTTTGATGCTCTGATTTTCTTCTTCAATGAAGTGGTTATTCAAAACAAAAAAAAAAGAAAAAAAAAAAAGAGGACCATGACGGCAAAACACCTACCTGATTGGGAAGTTCCATCAACCTTTGCAAATACTCATCCCTTTTTTGGGGATCGGATTCAGCTTGAATCATTTGACCAACCTGAAAGACAGGCAGCAAGTGATCATTAGCATATTGCTACCACACTTCATGTCCACATATGTGCACATATACGCCTAATCCTAGCTACTTGGAGCAAAAAATTGTTATCAACATACAGATTCATAAAATGTATGGATCTGGTGGGGCTCCAGATCTGCAACAGTGGCTGGAAGGCCTGTCAACAGTTCAGAAACAAATGGTTCGTTTTCCCCAACCTGCAAATTGAAGAGGGGCAATCACAGAAAAAACAGTCATATAATAACACTCCAAACCCAGGACAAACAGACAATCCTTGGATCATAAAGAACAATGGAAAATTATCCATCAGATATAATGTCCTATGGTACTTCCGATTTGACACAGATAGTCAATGAATGTTCAAAATTTCGACTGGTGAGCTGATTTGAACCCTGGGGAAACAGAAAAAATTTGCCAAGTTCAACAAGTTTTGTTAAAAAATTTCAGCAATTTCAGCAATTTTTACCAATTTGGATGCTAAGGGAAAGAAAAATATCTCACTAACTTTGACAAATTTCACTCGAAATTTCAAAACTGGACACGGAGAGGAAATGTGCAACGGATAAAGTAATACTAACCAAACTCTCAAATGAAGTGATAATATTTTCAGACATCATTGATGCTTGACAGACCCCAAAAAGAGAAGGTGCACCTCCCCACTGTTTCTCAATTTACAGTATTATAACCTGGAACATTAATGGGAAAAAGTTACCTGTACAATAACAAATTTACGTTTGCACTTCTGAACAATCTTTAAAAATGTGTCACAGGCCATATCCTGAAAGGGAAATAAGGCATCAGTATACAAAGTGTGATCATGAATCATATACAGCCACATAGCCATCTTCATAAGAAGAAGCTGATACATGCCTGGGAGAAAACACCCAGGAAGTTGCAACAAAATAAAATACAAATGCATGAAAGAAATAGATCAATAATTGCTCATGCAACATGAAGGTGATCAGCCAAAAAGCATGATTTAAAAAAGGTTGTATATGTGCGACAGTGACATGGACCAGCATAAAAAATCATCCATGCTAGCCCAAGTTCAGGAAGAATTTCATAAAGGAGAAAGAATCTGATAGTCAGTTGAACTGCATATTTCTCTCCAAAAGGTCAAGCTTTTTAAATCATTTTCAATCAGCAAATTAAGAACAGCAACCCAAATGATTTGAGGAATAATCATAATGTTTGCATATGGGGCAAATTCTTTTTCAAAGAGTCCTCCTAGCCTAATGTTTATAGCCTCATTTATAATGCTTTCTTCACTCGTTGAAATACGTCTAAACTACTTGAACTAGCTACATAAATCCTGTTCCACCCCTCCATTCTATATAGTGCCATATCTTCTCGTAACTCATATATTCATGTCCCTTGACTGTATAATAACGGTAAATTTGTAACTGCATATGGCTTTCAATGTAAGTGATTGTGCACCATCCCTCTTTTTTTTTTTTTTTTTGCTTTGGTAAATCATTCTACGCCATCCTCATCCATTTTTATTTTTCCAATAGATAAAAAGATTTTATTGGCAGAAAAGTTAGAAGAAGTACAACAACACAACCAGACCTCCACAAGAGAACCCAATACACTCAATACAAATGAAAGTAGACCTGATCAGAAAATTACCATCCATAACCCTTTTAACACAGCCACCTTACACCAATATCACCTTCTGATTGACAATAAATATTAAATAGCTTGTGATAGATAGGAGGTTAAGAATGGATTATGCAGAGTTTTATCAGAGCCACCGACTGATCCAGGTTTTGGCAGGAAAAGTAAACACAAAAAAGTTCATTAAAAATTAAGAAGAATAATAAAGACGGGGACAGCAAAAGACACCTGAACTCCTGGATGTGTTTCATGCATGAATTCAAACAACTTGTTCACAACAGTTTTGAGGAACTTCCAATGAGCCCTCAAAAATTTCGGGTACTGACCAACAACATACCTGCCAATTGAAGCCGGGAGGGGTAGGAAGCAAGAAACTGAGTAAAGCAACCACTGGAGAAGTTGGCATTTAAAAGACAAGCATTTCTAAACATCTTACATAATGTTACTTGCTATGACAGCCTTGTTATCTTTTCCCTTCGTAATTTCACATAAGTTGAGTAGATCCCGAATGACCATTACCAGAAATCTATTCTCCTGCCAGAACACAATGCCAAGAGTAAGCATAGTTCCTGCAGAAACTAAATCCACCCACCCACCCCCAAAAATAAAGACTGCACTCTGAACCCATTAAGAAGCATACCTGCTCCTCCACCATGGACCCAGATATAGATCCTATTGCCCAGCATAATGTGTTTAAGTTGTTCCATGACCAATCCTCACCATTTAGTTGCTTGCTTAACTTTTTCAACATCTGAATTTTCAACAAGGAAAATTCAGCCAAATATAAAGATCCAAAGTAGTTCTTTCCAACAACTACCATCAAGAATGCATCAAGTCAACAAAAATGTATCAAGAGTCTTTGAACCCACCTAATTAAATAAGCATACAATCATCTAAATTCCAATATTTAAGGCAGACGAAAACAACTTCAGACAACCCATAGGAGGAAGGTGAGAATAAGCTTCCAAGTCTATAAATGCATAAAGTAAAGAATGGTTAAGATAGAAGACTAAAGCAAAATTCGAAATTTACAAACAGTCTCCATTTTTGCAGCATGAATAGATGATTATAGGTGAAACCTTAATGTCTACATATATGCTTTTGAGTTCTCTCAACGAGAAATCTCATCGTTTTGTTTTGAGGTTGGTATAATACATCAAAATTCTCCTCAACAAAATGGGGTTGTTGAAAGGAAAAACCACCATTTATTGGACGCTACTTAGTCAGTTGATCCTTAATGTTTTACACTAATGTTCAAAGTCTTATTGGGGTGATGGTGTTTTAACTGCCTACTATCTAATGTGATCTTTGAGTTCTTCAAAATCAATACCCTTTTTCTGTTGTTTTTACTTCTTCTAAGTTATTTGTTTTACCACCATGGATATTTGGCTGCACATGTTTTGCACAAAATCTTCGTCTGGCAATGAATACTGTCGCATTGTGTTATTAATTGTCTTTCTTGAATATTTTCGTACCCAAAAAGGCTATTATTGTTATGACCCTGTCACAAATCAGCAGTTTGCCAGTATTGACATTACGATCTTTGAAAATATTCCTATCCTTGTATGGATTCCCCTTGTAGATACTTCTTCTCCATCTCCTTCTGCACTTCTTCAAGTTTACAGGCAACGTCCCAAGGTTTAGGCACTACTACGTCCATATCGTCCACTGACCAATCTACTTGTGGCTCTGGAGCTCCAACACATGCCACTGACTTACCTGTTGCCCTACGAAAAGGTACCTGTTCTTGTACTCAGAGAACCATTATCAATTATCCTATTGCAAAATTCATTTCAGTTTCCCATTTTCCATTTGCACTCCTTTTGTTTTGTCTCTGTCTCAATATTCTATTCCCAAATCTTTTCACAAGGTGCTGTCTCATTCTGGATGGAAATTAACTGAGGGTGTGGAGATGGATGCTCTTCGTAATCGCCAGACATGGTCTCTGTCTCTCTGATTCACTTGCCTCCAGGTAAGGAGCTAGTAAAGTGTCATTAGGTGATGCAAACCCAATCCAAGATCAACTCTGGAAGAGAATAGGTAGGTATGAAAATAGACAGCTAGGTTGTAGAGATGGAATCCCACCAGTCTACCAATCGTAGGAGTCCCACCTAGGCCATTCCTCAGGAATCCCATCTGGGTTGCCGAGTCTCACAGCTCTTGTTTCTCACAAGGGCTCTCACAAGAGGATTTTTGTTTTCAAAATTCTGGGTTCTGAAATAGCATCCTACCATTCAATTATATAGGAAAAAGGAGGCCTAATAGTCTCTTGGATTACATCAAAATGAATCAAAAAAGACTGTCAGAATTCCAAGACAAAATGGAATTCCCAACACCTATAAACCAAACCCAATACATAGGAAATAAGTCCTAGACCTAGAAACTAACCCCAAAAAATAGAAAATTGTTCCCAAGACTTGGGAACTACAAAACAAAATTGAATAATGGAAAATATTTAATATTGCCTAGGAATATGAAAAGACACAAGGAAAACTAAAAGACTAATTCATAATACAATCCTAGAAAAGTAAATCCCACCACATTAATTAACCTAGGAATGAAAATAAGCTACTACTAAGCCTAATCCTGTATGTCTGTATCCACATTTTAAGCCCACTAAAGTGGCCCATTCTAAAAGAAAACACATGGAATCAAAGGCCCAATGTATACATAACCCCACCCACGGCTTATTTCTAATGGCCATGTTGAGCAGCAGGCTAGGTTGCTTGCAAAAAGCAAACTCAGATATATGGTGTTGACTATTTTGAGACCTTATCACCTGTTGTCTACCTTAATTTTGTTTGTGTTCTCATCTCTTTGGCAATTAATCTTGATTTCCCTTGCTTCAGCATTGATGTAATTTAAAAATGTTTCTCATATGGTGACTTACTTGAAGAGGTTTATATGGAACAACCTCCTGGGTATGTTTCTCAAGGGGTGCATATAAAATCTACAAGCTTCACAAAGACACAAAGTTAGTTATGGTCTAAAGACGTCCTTGAGAGCTTGGTTTAATAAATTTAGTAAGGAGGTTACTGGCTATGGGTTCTCACAATGTATCCAGATTACTATGTCTTTGTTCGTCACCAAGGTTCCAAGGTGATGCGCTAGTCGTTTATGTTGATGATATTATCACATCTGGCAATGATTTGTCTGGCATTGAAGGTGCCACGGCCTACTTACAACAATACTTTCAAATGAAGGACTTGAATGCTCACAGATATTTTTTTGGGAATTTAAGTTGTTCCAGAGCAAAAAAGGTATCAGTTTGTCTCAATGAAAATATATTCTTGATCTTTTGTCTGAGACTGACATGTTGGGTTCTAAACCTATTGATACTCTCCTATGGATCCTCGTAAAAATTTAGAGCATGTGATGATAAGTTGTTTGTTGATAAGCATCAGTATAGAAGATTGGTGGGCAAACTTATCTATTGAAGTTATAAGTCAATTTATGGATAAACCCAAGCAGGCTCAAAAGAGGCAATTAGTTGTATTTTGAGATATCTCCAGGGTGCACCAGGAAAGGTCTCATTTATAAGTCTCACGGTCATATTGATCTAGTTAGATACTTTGATGCTGACTAGGTTGGTGTTAATGGCAATAAGAGGTCAATGACTGGGTATTGTGTTTTTTGGGCGGTAAGATTGTTATGTGCAAGAGTAAGAAACAAATTAAAATGGCCAGATCGAGAGCTGAAGTGGAATATAAAGCCATGGCTCATATTGAAACTGAACTGATGTAGTTAAAATCCTTTCTCAAGGAACATGGTCTTCCCATCAATAAGCCTATTGAAATGTATTGTGATAATCAGACAGCCATGTACATTACTCGCAATCCTGTTTTCCATGAACGGTCTAAGCATATTGAAATGGACTGCCACTTTGTCACAGATATTATTATGAGGAAATCGACCTCCACTCTATTTGTAACTTCTGCACATTATAGAACTAAAACTCGCGAGATTCTCAGTTTTTCAAGACCTCAAAACGAGATCTCATACGAAACAAAAAACTACTCCATCTCGGTGAGATTCAGGTCGAGATCTCGACCCGACCCACATCTCAATCCATCCCCCTTTATATTAGTACCAGAACTCGCGAGGGAGTGGAGATCTAGACTCTGTCTTGACCAAGAGGCTGTTTGGGAGAAGCTGCAACTGGTTTTTCACCATTTTTGAGCTGGATTTCGTAGGGGAAGCTGCTGCCGACATCATTCAGCAACACCACAGCAAGATTTGTGCATGATTTGTACTTCTTTGCATCAATTTTGAAGAACATTTGAAAGGTAAACCATTTTTTCCCCGAATCTTTTTTTTTTTCAAAAAAATTTGTTCAAACCTTGGTTGATTCTTGTCAATTTAATATATGTTATATAACTTTGAACGATCTATCAATTGATGGAGTCCGAATTTTTTTTCCTTTTTTTTTTTTTAATAAAATTTTCTGCAAAAAAAATGATTATTTTGAAGAAAAATAGGATGAATAGTGATTGTTTGGAAGTGATTTTCACGTATGTTGGACACCTTTGAATGCTCTACGGCCTCATGGAATCATTTTTTTCACCCAAAAATATTATTTTATTTTCCAGAATTAATAATAATATTATTAAAATTTTAAAAAAATATGATATATTAAGGAAAAATACCTGTTTTTATTAAAAAATTATGTACAACATATGTACCATACGTCCAAATTAAAATGGTGTCAAATACATCATTTCATTATAATGTTTTATAATTTAAGGTATAAATTTTTTTAAAAGAAATTCTAAATTTTATTTTTAACTAAGAAATCAATAATAGGGTTAGGGGATAAATATGAGATAGCTTTTTTTTTTTTTTTGGCAGATAAAAAAATATATTACCAAAGCGGGAGATCAAAGAGGGAGGAATATACAAGGGGAAAACCGAAAAAAGGGGGGGAAGGCCCAAACCAAACTAAGAATGGGAATGAGGCCGTACAAGAGCACTATCTAATCCCCAAGAAACAACAATATGCTTGTTCCTTAGGAAATCACAAAAGGGCTTTTTGGGGAGAACAATCAACTTAGAGGAAACATCCAAAGAGATGGCTTTCCAAATCTGATCAAAGGACCCGGAATTGGAGGTTCATCTCCTAAAGTCCCTCTCCATCCAAATGTGGTACAGGGCTGCGCCAAACACTAGCTTACCGATACTGTCACAGATAGAACATCCAGGGAAGGTCATATCCATCCAGAGCCATTCTCTAGCAAAGGGGAGAGGTCTCCTACAGCGAGGCCAAATAGAAGAAGGGCTTTCTGCCAGATAGTAGAGGAGAAAGGGCAAGCAAAGAAGAGATGGTAAGTGTCTTCAGAACCATTCCAACAGAGGATGCAAGAAGGGGAGACACGGATTCTACGGTGAAGCAGGAAGGCTTGGGCGGGGAGGCAAAGGCTGAGGGTTCTCCTGGCTTAGAAGCTATGGCGAGGGGTGTAACCTTTGAACCAGACTAGCTTGTGCCAAAGGACAAGAGGGGCCTGGGTTCTAACAAAGTTCCAAGCAGATCTAAAGCTAAAGAGGCCATTGGGGGAGGGGAGCCAAATAAACTTGTCCGAGCGAGAGAGGGGGGATGGGGGAAGGGGGGGAAGGGAATGCCAGATCAGGGAAAGGGGGTAAGGGGGGAGTGGGGAGGGGGGGACCAGGAACCATGAGAGATAATGGATGAGAAGGGAGCAGTCTTGGGGATGCCGGTGGAGTAGATTGATCTAGCCCCAAAGAAGTTGTAGAGGATCCCATTAGGGTGCCAGGGGTCCAGCCAGAGAGAGATGGAGGATCCATCAGTAATATAGGAGGAGGTGGCTCTAAGAGCCAAAGGGCGGAGGAGGAGGTCTTGCGCCAGACCCAGGAAGAATCAGAAGGGGAGGGGACAATCCAGATGGAGTCATTCTTGAGGAGATGAGAATAGACCCAATGAACCCAAATGGAATCATGCTTGGAGGAAATCTTCCAAATAAGGTTAAGAATTCCACCCGTATTGGAGTCGCGGATACGGTGAATGCCAAGGCCTCCTTCAGATTTGGGGAGGTAGATGGACTTCTAGCTAATTGGATGGAGGAATTTGGACGTTTCCTTCCCTTTCCATAAGAAAGCACAAAAAAGGTTCTCCATGGATTTGATGGTAGATTTAGGGAGGACAAAGACACCACACCAATAAATGTAGGATGATTGGAGGATCGATCTAATGCATTCCAGCCTACCCGCATATGAGATAGCTATTTGATTGTTCTAGTAACTATGATTGTGTTTAATAGTTACTAATACAGTACTTTAAGTCTTTAATATATTACTTTAAGTCTTTAATAGTTACTAATGCAAACTTTTTTATGTAACAATGTAACAAGTAAGACATTTGGTACACAATGGGGGACCGTACTGATATAGCATGGCAACATGGAACCCCGATGTCGGAAGATAAAAAGAAGTCCAAGTGTAGATATCGTGGGAAGTTGTTAAATTCTAGAGGAGCCACTAAATTAAAGCAGCATTTGGCGGGTGGTTATATGGATGTTCTCAAATGCAAATGTTCCTTATGAGGTGCAACAGGCCATAGCATAGCACATGACAGGAGGAGGAGAAAAGAAAGCTGCTAGGGAAAGGCAACAAAGAGAGTTTGATGAGGCAGTGCTAGAGAGGCCTGGACGCCTGGTGTAGAGATCATTGGAGATGATACTGGATACATGCCTCCTCCTGGTGAGTTCCAATCAAAGGCTGAGTGGAGAATCTACCAGCAGACTTTGGCAGAGAGTAGACAAAGTTTTCATTTTGAGAATATTAGAACATTTGAGCAAGCAAGAGGAGCTGGTGGATCTGGCTCAGCAGCACCAGTGCAACAAGATGAGAGAAGAAGCACTAGCACAAGACAGAATCCACATATCCCACGGCCCCCAACACGACCATGAGTACATTCCCCAAATCCCATTATTGAGTAGGATCCATCTATGTTCAAGCAACAAGATGCCTAACAACCAACCATAACGCAAATGTATGGTAGTAGACAAGAAGAAGCATGGGATCCCTTAAGTAAGTTCATGTTCTATAATAGCATTCCACCTCATATAGCACAAGGAATATACTATTATGCATTCCTTGACGCTGCAGGGAGGGCTGGCGTAGGATGGAAGGGGTACACACCACATGAGTTAATGAATGTATATTTGCCCAAGGAACAGAAGGAGTAGCAAGAGTACATTAATAGTCACAAGCCAAAGTGGGAGATGTATGGGGTTACCATTATGGTTGCTAGTTGGACTGGACGTACTACACAATCCATTAGCAATTTCATGATGAGTTGTAATAGAAAGACAGTATTCATGAGGTCTGTGGATGCATCGAAGGAAATAAATGATACATCATATTTTTATAGGGAACTGAAGCAAGTGGTGGAGGATGTAAGAACAAAGAACGTTATCCAAATTGTAACGGATAACAGATCCAACTTTAAAAAGGTTGGGGTAAAGTTGATGAACAAGAAGAGTAAGAGCATCCACCTCTTTTAGACTCCATGTGCAGCATATTCCATTGATTTAATGTTGAAGGACATGGGGAAGAGAACTTTGGTGTCAAGTGTGGTTAAGATGGCAAGACAAGTGACCACATTTGTATATAACCATGTTTATGCTTTAGCCATGTCGAGGGAAAGATGCAATGGCGATTTAGTGAGGCATGGTGTCACTCGATTTGCCACCAATTACATTGCATCGAAGAACTTTCAGACGAAGGTGGTAGGTCTGAGGTCTATGTTTGCAAGTGAACAGTAATTTGGTTGGTAAGGGTCGAATTCAGAAGAAAGGAGGGCAGCACAAGAGACCATTGCAAGTGACTCATTCTGACTTGACTTGAATAAAGTTGTTGTCATATTAGAGTCAATGGTGGCAGTACTAAGGATGGTTGATACAAAGAAGAAGCCTACCTTGCCCCACATTTATGTTGCCTTTCAAAAGATGAAGGAAATGGTCAGAGCTGCAATACCCTAGAGTGCAAGGTTATACACTAACATCATTGATGATCGATGAGAGAAGCACATGAGTAATCCATTACATAAGCTGGTGAGTTCAACACTTCAACATACTTTACACTTTTTACATTTACATATTCAAAACTCAAAAGCATTAAGTCACTAACAAGTTATATTTGTGGTTTCCACTTTACCAGCATACTATCTGAATCCAAAGTATCAGTACTCGCATGATCTTGGGCTAAACACAGAATTGCTAGAGGCAGTTTAAAATGTTATTGAGGAGTTGGAGCCCAATGCATCGACACAAACTGAGTGCAATGATGAGGTGAGAGTATGGGACTTGGTAATTTGGTAGTAAGTAAAAGAATGTAATTACTAAATAGTAAATACTAACGCCTCTAACAATGTTTGAAATTTGAAATAAAAACTTATCCAATACTTTAGAGAGGCCACAACAAGTTTTAGTCGAAAAGCTGCAGCGGAGGGTAAACAAAGTCAAACCCTAGTAGGTGGCATGGCATTACATTTATGAATTATAATATTATCCCTTTAAGATATACATATTCCTAATATTCTATATTTGTAATGCAGCCAATTGGTGGATGCTTTATGGTACAAGTTCACCCAACCTGAGGAAGATAGCAATGAGAGTGCTCGCATAGACTTCTTCATCCTCCGGATGCGAGCACAACTAGAGTGCATTCTCATTGATCCACTCAAAGAGGCTAAACAGATTGGATCACAAACGACTAGAATAGCTGGTATATGTGCATTACAATATGAGAGTAAGGATGAGGCACATACGTGAAAGAATGGACACCAATGATAGAAAACCCATCGAGCTAGCCAACATTTTCCAGGAAGACTGATGATGATGAGGATCCCCTATTTCAGTGGGTGAAAGATCGTGGTGCACCAGATATGGATCAGCCTGGGGGTTGCGACCGCAGTCGAAACAGATGTTGAGGAATATATGTCGAAAGAGGGGCGTGTGCATTCAGAGTCATTAAGACCTTTTGAGGCTGCAGCAGGAAGTATTGATGATGATGATGATGATGATGGTGGTGGTGGTGGTGGTGGTGGTGATGATGGTGATGACCTTGCTGGTGATGGTTGTAATGACCCTGCTGGTGGTGGTGGCGTACAGAGTGGTGGTTATTATGATGATCGTCATGAGGGGATGCGCGAGCAGCATAGTTGTCATGGCGCCGCCATGGCGTCCTGGCGCTGGGGGAAAGGGCATATCGAGATCCGCCATGGTATATGTATAAATATCGAGGGATATGGCTTCCATGGCGTCGCCATGGCGTCGCCATGGACGCCATACCACGATATATGGGTATGTCGACCGATATTTGAACATTTAATGTATGAAAGTCAGATTTATATATATATATTTTTTTAAAAACGATTTAATAACTTAGATGCTTTTTCGTTAATGTGTATTGGAGGTGTAACTTTTTCAAGTTACACCTACAATACACATTATCATAAAACTTAAATAAACATAATAACTTATACTCTTATAGTCTTATAAGGTTATACCCTAATGGGGGAAATAGAAAATTAGAAATCGCAAAAGGAAAATCGAGAGGAGAGGGATCGTGACTCGTGAAGCGGCAACGGTAACTTCCTCGCTTCTGCAACTCTCGAGTCTCGCGGCCTTGAACAAGTTCGAAGTTCGAACTTCTCCGGTTCTCGGCAATCTCCAGGACTCCAACTCTCCAAGTAAGTAAATTTTTAATTTTTTTAATTTGGATCTTCTTCCTCCTCCCAGCAGACGCCCATGACCTTCTTCTTCTTCTTAACTTCTTCTTCTTGATTCTTCTCCTCCCACCTCCGGTAGTGATTACCCGATAGTATCTTTTTTTGTAATTTTTTCTCTTGCCTTGCTTCCTCCTCCCAGCGAGACCTCTTCTTCTTCTTCTTAACTTCTTCTTCTTGATTCTTCTCCTCCCGGCCTCCGATCACTACTACGCCATGAGTATCGTTTTTATTTTTATTTTTCTCTTGCCTTGCACAGCCACATTTACACACACACGGTGGGAGAGAGTCGAGAGACAGGGGGGATTTATTTCGATTAGTAGTCCTCACTCTCGACTCCTCTCGGTTTTTATTTTCTTTTTCTTTTTCTTCTTTGCTTGTACGATACGGAGACAGGGGACATAGTCGAGAGACGAGAGGGGGAGGGATTCATTCCGATCAGTCTTGTAACCATAGCCTTCTCGGTTTTTTTTTATTTTTCTCTTTTCTTCTTTGCTTGTACGATCCGAGATTCACAGAGACAGGGACATAGTCGAGAGAGAAGGGGAGGGATTTATTCCAGCCAGTGTTGTAACCATAGTCCTCTCGGTTTTTTTTTCTTTCTTTTTCTTCTTCTTGCCTTGCAACTAGCTTGCTTACGATGCTGAACCTTGGGACTTCTTGCCTTGCATTTTTTTTCTTCTTCTTGCCGCGATGCACACATACACGATGTCACACACAGAGACAGGGAGAGAGTTGAGAGACGAGAAGGGGAGGGATTTATTACAGCCGAACTATCTCTGTTTTTTTTTTTTTTCCTTTTTCTTGCCTTGCGATTGCGGTTGGTGCATGATCAGAGAGAAGGTGTTTGTTTTTGATTTTTCTTCTTCTTACCATGCACACAGCCACAGGCCCACACACACAGTTACACTTACACACACAGAGACAGGGAGAGAGTCGAGAGACAATGGGGGGAGGGATTTAATAATTATTACTTATTACAGCCAGCAGTCCATCACTATTCACCGATTTCACTCACGCCTCGCCACACTCACAGTGTCACACACACAACAGCAGCAAGCACATATTCAACTCCATAATTTCAGTTTTTTTTTTTTCCCCTCCATCCATTAATGTTAATCTGCTAACAACCAGTACTTGGATTTTATGTTTTGACTGTATTCCATCCTAGTTCAGCTTAATGTTAATATGCTAAAAATCAGTTTAATTGTTTTTTTTTTTGTTTTGTTACCTTTGTAGTCTACTAGTGTCTTTCACTCAACTAATGGATGGTTCTCCACCAATTAGTAGTGGGGGTGAAAATATTGTAGAATCTGGAGCTACTCCAGGATATGATCCAAGCGAAGACCCAGAAGAAAGGCCAAATCAAATGACCCTGGGTGGAAGTATGGGTATTGGCAGATCTAACAAACAAGAATGTTGTTAAATGCACCCTTTGTGGCAAAGAAATGAGTTGTGGAATTAAAAGATTGAAGCAACATTTGGTGGGTGGATATGGAGACGTTATTAAGTGTACCAAGACGAATGATTCTATTTCTCAAGTGATGAGGGCAGCTCTAAAAAAAAAAAGAAGAAACAAATTACGAAGTATTGGATGATGATGATGGTGATGATAATCTTGTAGAAGTTGGAGGGCAAATACAATCGAAGATACACTAGAAGGACAATCCCGGACTCACATGCTAGGGTGGCTCCTAGCTGCGGGACAATTGCTAAGAAAAGAAAGGTTACTCAGCCTCAAGTAAGGGGTCCCATGGATGCTCATGTTAGACGGACTCTGAGCAAGTAGTCAATGAGAGGCATAATAGTAGTTCTACTCGGACTACTATAGAGAACCGTTTTAGGACACCGAACAAAAAGCTAGAGTTGATTATCACATTGCTAAGTGGTTGTATCAGCAAGGTATCCCATTCAATGCTATTAAGGCAAGGACCTTTGAGGTGATGTGCGAGTCTATTGCACAATATGGTTCTTTATATATTCCACCTTCATATCATCAAGTGAGAGTGCCATTGTTAAGAAATGCGTGAATGAAACTGCAGAGATGAAGAAAAATATGAAGAGTATTGGAAGCGTATGGGTGCACTCTTATATCGATGGATGGACAGAGATAAAGCGGGAAGGCACTTAATTAATTTTCTCGTTAAGCGTCCCGAGGGACTTATTTCATGGGATCTGTTGATGCATCCGGTATGGTTCAAAGTGCACAAATGCTATTTGAATTGCTTGATAGCAAAATTGATGAGATTGGTGAGGATTATGTCATTCAAGTTGTGGTGACAATGCTTCAAACTATAAGTTGGCTGGTAAAATGCTTATGGAAAAGAGAAGAAAGCTATACTGGACTCCTTGTGCAGCCCATTGTTTAGACCTGATGTTGGAGGATATAGGTGGTCTGAAAGACTTTAAGAATGTGATAGGTAAGGCAAAAAAATAACCACCTTCATCTACAGGCACACACGTCTTCTTGATGCAATGAGGAAAAGAACTGGACAAAAAGATCTTGTGAGAGCAGCAGCTACTAGATTTGCAACTGCTTGTTTGACATGTCAGAGCTTAGTTAGGCATAAGGATGCATTGAAGCATTTGTTTATTTCTCGATGAGTGGAAGGGTTCTAATTTGTCAAAGACAGATGGAAAGAAAGTGGAAGAAACGGTGTTTCTTTGTACCATTTTGGAACACTGTGGAGGATTTTATTAGAGCATCGAAGCCACTTATTGTTGTTTTGAGGATTGTTGATGGTGATGAGAGGCCTGCAATGCTTGAAGTTTATGTTGCTATGGAAGAGGCAAAAAAGAAAATACGTGAACATTTAGCACATAAAGAACGGCTGTGGAAGAAAATTATAAGTATCATTGACAGGCGTTGGGAGTGTCAGATGGAGCGTCCATTGTATGGAGCCGCACTATTTCTTAATCCCGGAAAATTTTTCATGTTCAAGGAAAATGAAAATGGCGAACTGATTGCCAATCTACACATCTCATTGGTTGATGTCATGACCAGATTGGTAGTTGACCTCGCTATACAAGACAAGATAACTTTGCAAATTGATGATTATAGATATTCAAAGGGTTGTTTCGGGAGGGATATGGCGATTAGACAACGGACAACCATAAATCCTAGTAAGTAACTTAGTATTTTTAGTTTGTACCTACGTTGTATGCTACTATGTCTATGATGTATTACTATTAATTCAGTTTTTTTATTATATTTTTATAGTTACTTGGTGGAGTACAAATGGAGGTCGTGCTTTTGAGCTTTCAAAGCTTGCACGACGCATACTAGGCCTTTGTTGCTCTTCTTCTAGTTGCGAGCGCAACTGGAGCACATTTGAGTTTGTAAGTATTAAGTATTAACTTACATGATTACATTTACTTTTAATTTATTTTTTAGACTTTTTTTTTTCACTTTTGTTATGTCTTTTTATTGAAAAATGACTTTTTTGTTCTCTCTTGTTTATGAATTCAGATTCATACCAAAAAGAGGAATAGACTGGAACATTCTCGTTTGAATGATCTAGTCTATGTTCAATACAATAGCCGCCTCCATGAAAGGTTTCAACAGAGACGTGAGCTGGAAGGCAAAAACAAAACATATGATCCACTAATTCTTGATGAGCTGGATTGGTCTAGTGAGTGGATGGTTACCCAGTCAGAGGAAGATTTAGTCCATCCCAATGATGATCTCACGTGGGATGATGTTGGTAGAGCAATGGGGGCATCAATTGAAGCCCCCATCCGACCAAGGAGAACTCAAGCATCAACCTCTAGAGCCGATGTGACATATTCACGCCGTGGACATGCTAGAGGGAGAGGTAGCTCAAGGATGGCTGATGTTCAGGATGACTCTGAGCTAGATGAAGATGAGGAAGAAGAGGAAGATGATGTGAATGACGACGAGAATGTCGTAGATGACTATGTTGGTGTCGAAGAGCCACGACAAGAAAATCTGCCAAATGCAGATCTTTTAGATGAATATGATAATTAATTAGTTTTGGTCCTTTTGGATATTATGATTATGGATTATTTAAACTTTGAAGTTTGAACTTTAAACTTTGATCTTTGAAGATTAGTTAAGGACTTAAAGTTATCTATATTTGGTTGATTACTTGACTTTAATAATTTGATCTTTGATTCCTATATTCAGTTATCTATCTTAAATTATTTTTTGGCTTTTAAATACATAATTTCCTCTCCTCTTTCATCAAATTCATATATATTAATATATACCTATTACTTTGTTCAGGTTGCTTTGCTCCAAATCACACACACTGAAGAAAGACTATTGCTATCAAGCTTCAGTAACCAGGTTAGCCTATCATTTAATTTTTACTATTGCTTTCAATTATTTGATAGGTTATCTATATTTTCAATTTTTCATACTTTCATATACACTAATGGATATTAGTTACACTTTCATGAATTAAACCATAGTGGCATAGTATATTAGTAGTAGTGTAGTACACTTTCATGTTGATTTTTGATGTTATAGGACATATATTATGGCATACTCAATGACATTAAAAATAGAGAAAATAAAAAATTAAACATGGTCGACATGCTCGCCATGGCAACGCCATGGCGGGCGACATGTCGATATATCGACGTGACACCCTTCCACCGACTTGGATCGCCGTGACGCCGTGACAACTATGGCGAGCAGTACCAGTATGAGGTGGAAACGCAGGCGAGGAATGTGCGTAACACAGGTGAGTCTCAGTTTACGCATGCCACACAGGATCGAGACCATGATGCCCCGCTACATACAAGAGAAAGAAGGGTCGCAAACAGTCACAGGCTCAGGATTATAACACGAGTATGAAGACCGTGCTTGCGAGTTTCGGAAGCGTGAGTATCGATACTACTAGTGAGCGCCAGTCGTGGCATTCATCTCAGCCTCATTATGACTATGGTTATGGACAGGAGACCACCGGTTCTGAATATAGTGGCTATGGGCAGCCGCAGTCAATACACTATGACCATGACTTCGACACTCGGAGCACTAGGTCAGGGTTTGTTGACAACCTATTCATAGTCCCAACCCAGCCATACATGCATTCGGATACCGTGTATCGATCCCATTCTTCCCATTGCAACCGCCTCTTCCAGTTCCATACCCTAGGATAGGGTACCTTCAGATAGCTGATGACAACACTTATGCAGGCTGTGTGGTAGACTACACTCATTTTTGGCGTGATTTGACACGGGAAACTATGTGGCACAATTTGAGCTTTACTGGCATCTGAAACATGGCTTGGAAGACTAGATATATCTCATATATGTTAACATTGAACTTTACATTCGTAATGTTTATTTAAGTTGTTCAATATTAATTGTACGATTTGATTGCTTTTAATTACTAAATTATGTGTATAATAAGGCCTATTAGTACGTATGGATCGAAAACTTGACCAAAACCTGTCGAAACCGTCGAGTTGTCTCGGTTTCGACAGGTTCCGAGGCGAGTTACCGTGTAGCTTCAAAAAATCCCAAAACTAGACATGGTTTCGACCGTTTCGATTTCGGTTTCGGTCGAAACTTGGTCGAAACCATAGCCTTTTAAATACCTTTTTCCTTGGCAAAACCTCATTTCCCTTTGCTATCTTCTTTTCCCATTCAAAGCAACAACCATAGTTGTCATGGCGGCGCCATGGCGTCCTAGCGCTAGAGAAGTATGCATAACGGCCTACGCCATGGCTTCCCTCTTCGATTTCTTCTTTATTTCTTCTTTCCCTCTTTGATTTCTTCTTTCCCTCTTCGATTTCTTCTTTATTTCTTCTTTCCCTCTTCAATTTCTTCTTCCTGTCTCTCTTTCCTTCTTTGATTTCTTCTTCCTGTCTCTCTGTCTCTGTTTTGCAACTAAGAAGTCGCCAGATCTGATTCCAGGAATTAAATACTCCTTGTTTAGTTGATTTCTGTGATGAGTTCTTGCTGGAATTGATAGAACATGATGTGGTGATGCTTTGCCTGAAGGTTTAGACTAGACCGAGAAGAGTTGAAGGAGTTATCTCCTTCGTACTGCGCTGTTTTCCGTCCCAGGCTGAAGTTGTAAGGTTGAAGACAACCATAAATCCATAATCCAATCGTGGGTTATTACAAACCCTTATGTTTGCCTTTTTCCTAAAGTACCCTTCTCTTCTTTTATTCCCCTTTGTCCATACTTTACACATCCCTCCAAGTTTACCCTTAGTCGTTAAATCAAAACCCTTTTATGCCCTTTCTTAGATTCTGCTTAATTACAAGATTGCCATCCTTAAAACTTGAGAAACAATAGAGAAAAAAGAAAACATGGCTTGAGTATACATCTATTAAAACATTAAAAATAGATAAAATAAAAAATAAAACATGATTGACATGCTCGCCATGGCGGGCGACATGTCGATATATCGACGTGACACCCCTCCACCGACTTGGATCGCCGTGACAGCTATGGCAATGACAGAAGCTCTTCTTCACCTATCTTCTTTGGAATTCTTTAGGTGGATTTGCTTGGTTTTGGCTGGAATTTCTTCATAACCTTGCCATATCAAAGTTATTTTTGCATCTTCTTCTCCATTCAACTCATCTCTTCATAACCTTGCCATACACTTCCTTCTTTCTTTTTTTTGGGGGGGAGGGGGGTAGAAATACACTAATGAAAGGGGTGAAAAGGAAATGCAATATCCAAAGGACAAAGTGATTTTTCTAAAAGGTTTGGAAGAAGGCAACCCGTAATTCCGTGCCATTTCGTGATAGTCCAAATTATGAGATCCACCCTCCATGCTGCTTAAATAAAGGATAACCTAAACAAGATTGATTGAATATATCTAGAATGACCATGATTTAAGTTCATGGTATTGGTTCCAGGATCGATCACCCTGGAAATCGTTATGGGATTCGATAAAGATCAGTGTATCAGCCGGCATCGGAAGTTTTTTTATGGAAAGTTCTAAGTAAGGATTTGAGTACTAAGGTGAGAGTTCCAGAATTTTAAAGCATATTGATACTTTGTGGCGTGTGAATAAAGGATTGGCATATTGATACTTTGTGTCTGTATCGTATCAGCGTGTACGTTAGTAAACTTGGGTCAATAACCACAAGTACTATTTTCAGTGATGTTTTGGTGAAAGTAATTCTTGGATTGTGTTTAAAATGTAAAAAATAGGCAACCTGCAAAAAATCAGATCTAAAAAACCATATTTTTGGATCAAAACATTGGTTTCCCCATCAATGGGAAAAAATCTCTGGTTTCGACCAAGTTTCGACCGAAACCTATCAAAACTCGACTTTGGCCAGGACGAAACCTAGTCGAAACCCGAGTTTTTTTTTTCCTTGTTAATACATCATTACCGACCTAGGGTCCAACGCGAAACTCCTATTTAGAATTTGTTTTTGCAAAATCTGATAGTGTCATTGGGTTTAAATGGCCTAAAATAGGCTGAGTACCAAGTTTCAGCCCCAAAAATAGGTCTAAAACCCATCAAAACCAACCATCAAGTTGAAAAAACAAAAAATTACCCCAACTCGAGCGAGATCTCGCCAACTCAGATATTTGGCTGGTCGAAACCTGTATTCGAGACGAGTTTTAGTTCCTCGCTGCTCATCAGGTTAGTAACTTGTTTACCAAAGCTCTGTTCTGGAAATTGCAACTCCTACCAACCTCTTTAACCTAAATGTGATGCCAACACAAAATCCTTTCCTGTTCATCCTCTCAAAAGTTCATCACCTTCAGATACCCAAATTCTACAGATTATATAGCATCTCTTGTCTCAGCAGCACCTCTAATTTCCCAAACTCATGTAAGATCACAGTTTGGCTGCTTTCAATGGTTATAAATTGGCATTCATCAGAAACAACTTACGTAGAATTATCAGCAAGCATTCCTACTGGAGTTCCATACACAGTACTAGAATTGATGACAAGACAAAAGACATACCCAGCAAGAGACACAACTACTACTGTTGCTGGGCCAAAAATAAACAAAATAAATGAAGAGTTCACAATGGAGAAGTTTTGTTATTCAAATACCTGCTGTTCAGTATCTTCATGATCAAGGTGTGACAAATAGATCAGTGTTTCCCTCATGATCTACAATATTGAAATGGTCAAGCAGAGCCAAAGCAGATATATACAGAAGAAAATCCAAAAATGTACATATTTAAAGAACAAAAATATTAGTGTGCAGTATCAGGAATATAATTTTTAATCTTTAAATATCAATAAGTGAATCTGCCACTTGTTAGACTAGGTAACTTCCATCAGACCCCTCCCCCTATACACACAATACTCAAAAAAACACTTCCGGATTTAGTCCAACCTCATCTGATATTGCACAAGTAACCATCCAAACAAAAGGTGGAGACAAAATAAATCTGTATATTATTCACAAACCAGCCATTGTTATACATGTCAATTTTTATAAACGAAAATATGTACAGTGTAGCATATATTTCTTTTCTTTTGATACTAAAATGCATACAATACAAAACAAAAAGTTTAAAAAAAATATGTATTATATCTTAGCAATTTTATTTGGATGCATTTTCCAACTTTTTTCTGTATTTTTATTTTCCAATAAGTACATATAAAAATTATTACAATACCTACATATTATATATTAATATCAAATATTACTTTATTTATATACCAATATGTGAATCAAGCACACACACTAATCACCAGTCCGTTAATATATATATACTGTGACAAGATTAAATCCAGTTGTAGGCTTGTAGCAAGAGATAAACCAAGCACTCACCTTATATTGTACAAGCACATCATTGTCTTTCATTGTTTCACGAACAATATTCCCATTTTCATCCTCAACAATCAAAACTTCTTCAGGCTTCGCCATACGACAGACCATCAACATTCTCAACTTTGACATTGGAACAGCATAAAGCTGTCGCCGTTGGAGGAATTGTGAACCAAGGCCATCAACCATACCAGAAAGCAATGGAATCTGCAGAATCGGTACATAAGTACACACATTAAGTACCAAAATTTCAACTCCAGAATCAAAAGCAAAGCTTCCCACAGAAAGACAGAGACTAAGCCTTAAAATAAAAAAATAAAAATAAAAAAACCACTATGAACAAAAATGTATAGATACAACAATCCAAAGAAGCATGAATGTAACTGACAATATGTGCCAAAAGATTAGAATTGGTATGCAAGGAATGATCTCCCAATGCCTGAGCAATAGAAACTGCAGGCTTCACAACAAACACAGAGTATCAAAGACAAACTCAGAACTATCTATGCAACAAAAGATGAGGGCAAAGCATACAATCTAAGATAAGAAGTGCTATACTAAAAGGGGAAAAAAGTACAACTTGTTTTTCACCGAATTTGGTTACAAGAAGATTTTCCTTTATATATAATATATGGGGAATTTTCTGTCCAGGAACCTGGGCTGGGAGCATCCTCTGAAGCATCAACAGTAGCGAGATTTTGGACTTTCATTTGGGGGGGGGTGATTTCGCCCCACCCTGTGTCTAGGCGTAGGCACTCTGCTCCTGGACAGAGTTCTTTTTTCCATAATATAAAAATGAGTAACGATATGGAACCTCCCAACATCCCCAAATCTCTGAGACATTCTCGATCGATATTCAGATTACAAAAAATTAACAATACATTAACCAAACTTCAAGAACAATTTGACAATGCAAACTTCATTACAATAGACAATCATAAAAGTACTAGGCAACCATAAAAAGCTAAACTCACATCCTTGAACCAGACCCATTTATTTGAAACTATACACACCTGAAGCGCCATTGTGGCTGCATGATTGTCCAAATTATTGTGGGCCTCAAACAGATCTAAGACTAAGGAGTTCCAATAGTCCAAGCAGACCTGCACAATCATATCTCAAAGGAGTAAATATAGAGTTATGAAATATCAATACTAATAGGCGATTAACAAAATGCACATATGTGCTGATAGCATTACCTTGAAAACTTCGGTGTCATCAACATATGAGATGCCAATGAGATACTCAAGACCCAATAAAAGTGAAGATCTATTTTCTGGAGTTGCTTCAAGTATTCGAATATGGGACTGTGCATGAAAAGTACAGTTGGTATGTGTTTCCATGTTAGATTTGTTCAGCAGCCAGAAAGCATAAATTTCATTTATTACAATTAACACAAAAAAGACGATTTCCAAATTACTACCAGATATGTAAGCTCTTTGTTAAGGGTTTCTTTCTGTGCAATTAAAGCTAATCTCTGGACCAAGCAAAGAAACTTGCCTTAAAAAATGAAGTGAAAAATAATGCCAGGTTCTGAATAAATGCCTGAGAATAGGGGGGGGGGGGGGAAGAGGAATCCGTTAGAAAGATATAGACAGACATTATACAAGTTAGATGCCGACAGAAATTACAGAAAGTAAGCAGCTCACCTGCTCCTCACTAGACCCATGGGCATAAGCATCAGGGATATTTGTTCCAGGCGGAAGAATGGTCTAAGGGACACAAAATTAAACCAAATATTCAAGGATGTCTTAGAGAGGGAGTGGGGAAATCACTATGAAGCCATTAGTAAATGGCGGGAGAAAAGGAGATTGAGTTGAAACATAAAAACAATGAAATCAAAGATACTATATTTATATACACTTTCAGATGAGAATCTAAATGATTTTAGGAATGCTTGTATTCCATAACAATACCTGTAACTGCACCATAAAAATATTATACATTTTAACATATTGTGCATTATAGAAGTCACCGAACTGAAGAGCTGCAACCTGTAAACATGAAAATATCATATTTGCACTACCAAGTTACATTGACATTCAACGAAAGATGGTTAAAAAAAAAGAATGAGAAGAAAAAATTGTTGCAAGTGGCAGCTGCATACCTCTGTTAAACACTGGAGAGTAAGATTTCGACATGCAGCCACCAGGAAGAAATTTAGAAGTGTTTCCAGCTATTATATGCAAAAAGGCCAAAAGGAAAAAAAAATTGTATTTTTAGCATGGATTTGAAAGAAATAAATAAAGAGGATCAATGAAATTGTCCCTTTCTACAAATAAACATTTATTACATTTTAAAAGAAATTACTCACAAATTCGAATTCATAGCCATCAGAAAAAATAAATTCTATAACAAGAATCTTCTTTGGTTAGTGCACAAACCAGTGGTGATTCAAAAATATAGCCCAGAGGAATCCAAGAAAGAAAAGCATGTAATGTGGCCAGTGTTGCACGAATTAGTTCTGTCCTTTGAGATGCCGCTGACAGTACATATAAGCATAACTCGTGAATCAGCTGAAACTCACTGTGAAACAAACAAAACAAACTTGTCCATAAGCTATAGTTCAACTAGGAAGCATTCAAAACAAAAGAAACAGTAAACAATAAATACAGAAGAGTAATCATGCAATTATAACTTGAGAGCTGCAAACAAAGAAAAACTAGTATATCAGCAAACCTAAACAATTCACTATTAATTGCAAGATGCAATTCCAAATTGATAATCACTCCAAAATGATACATTCCTAAAAGAAGTTGCTGATCAAATAAAATCAAGAGTCAGTAATAAGTCCAACTCCCAACCCCCAACCAAAACAAAAAACCCAGAGGGAAGCAGAAAAGGAAACGTTCAGGGTAACCATCACCTGTCATCTACTACACATAAAGACTCACTTCCTTCCATTCCTTCCTCTAATTTTTTCTTGCTCAAAATTAGAACATTTTTAAAGATACAATCAGGAGAACTTGTGCAAAATATCTAAAAGCCAAGAGTCAGCTAAGTGTTTCAGGATTGATAACTGTGTTATTGAGTTATTCGCCTCTCTCAAATACCATGCGGCTTGCAAGCTCAAGCATGAGCATACGCGTTGCACTTGGGACTATCATGCCACCAAGGAGCAGACCTGTGTGCCTCCATAGTTTGATGAATACATTTAAGCAACGCAAACATTACTTTTATTATTTAAGAACTGCAGCATTTAGGGCTACATTTGAGGAAAGCAAGCATAACCCATTTTATTCAACAACTGCAGTCTTAAGGCTTCCTCTTGTTGAGTAAAGCCTGCCATAGTTCGAAACCTCTGTCGAAACCACAAAGATTTTGCAAGTTATTTTGTTTTCGATAAGGTTGAAACGAAACTAGTGTGACTAATGTAGTCCTATTGGTAGGAGACTAACTAGGAGCCAGTAAACCAGGATCTGTAATGAACAGGTGAATTGGCTAGGTCAAAATAGGGTTTTTGGTTAAATTAGGGTTAGGGATAGGGTTTGATGTATGGGTTATGTCAAGTTGAGGAAGGGGAGTCTATCAATGAAGGTCTTGAGATGTTTTGATGAATGGAAGTGTGTAAACTTGAATGGGCAGCAAGTTAGGGTTACAGTTTCGGGTTTTGGAAAAGAGGAAAAGATGGATTTCTAGGGTTTGGCCGGACAGAAGTTAACCAAACTTGAATGGTTTTCTTTGGAGGGTATGAGGGATAATCGCTCAGATTTGTAAATTTTTCCGACGGTTGGTTTGGGCTGGTAAGAAATTAGGGTTTTGGGTTTTGATTTGAAATTGGGGGGAGGTGGGAATTAGGGTTTCAGTGGTTCGGAAGGGCAGCAAGGGAGATTGAGTTCTCCTTATGGGCAGGGGGTGTTTTGGTTGAAGTCTGATGAAGTTCTGATGGTTGGTTAGGTCTGGACAGAATTATGGTTGTTGGGAAATTGAAAACAAAAAGGGGGGGAAAGTTAGGGTTGGGGATATGTAGAGGATTAGGAGAAGAAGATTGGGGATGGGGCTGAGTCCAAACTTACTTGTAGTTGCGAACAGTTATTGGCAGCAGCTTGTTGATGGAGAAACTTGAATAAAAATTGAATCTTTGACTGAAACTAGAGAGTAGAATTTGAAGAGAACCACCCGGGCTTCACATCGCAAGGTGTCGATTGGATCAAACACCAATTTCACCAGCCTTTATCAAACACAAGACAATCTTCAAAGAAGCAGATAAGTTGCAGCAGCTTGCAAAGCAGAATTAAACTTTAAAAGTGGAGAGTGTGGTGTTCCACGATTTTTATTGCTTATATAATGGCCCAAAGGCCTTACTCCTATTCAGCCTAGGAGTGTAAATACTCCTAGCCAGCTAACTCTAATATCACCTCCCTTGACTAATTCGTGGAAGGTGTGGACCCAAAGAAAAACAAAACTACATTAAATAAAAAAAGGGGACTTAAGTCTCTTCAAAACATGAAATAAACTAAGTATAGAGCTAATCCTGTATGCAACCTATGTACCCCTGTTTTAGGCCCATAAAAGTGGCCTATTACATAGAAAACCCATGGGACCATAGGTCCAACATGTATAGAACTTAACACTAGATTTATTCGCATCAAAATAAGCCTCTTTTGGTGATGTATCTGCATCAGTGACTCAGTAGGAATGCATGGTATCGACAAAAATTTCGGTTTTGATTTAGTTTCGGTTCAAAACAGTACATATAAAATTACAGTTTCGATTGGAATTTCGGTTTCGGCTTTTTTTTCAAGTGGTTTCACCTGTTAGAGGGTAAAAACTCCAAAAAAAAAATCCCAAATTGCCAAATCACCTACATTTCTTGGTGGAACAAAGTGTTAAGGACTACTACAACGCATCTATAGCAACAATTTGCCACATTTGAGCAAGATTTTTGTAAGATTCAAACTTAGAGGGTTAGAGGTATACCTTTTTCCCCAAAGGTTTAGAGCCTACTCGGAACTCTATGTTGTACTGACATATAGTTGAAGGAACTGTTTCACAGGGGTGTTTTAACCTTGGTTACACACTTGTACTTGACAACTTATAACACTTGTACACTTGTACTTGTAATACTTTAACATTATGTTATATTAAATAAATTTTCTTCATTCCAAATGCATATTTTATTTGTTTTAATTGAATTGTGTATGTTCTAATACTAAATTATGTGTTGAATACGCTATATTTGAGAAAGTATAGAGAAGGCTACGGCATACACTACCAACCTAGGGTACAGAACCAAACTATCATTTTGGGTGTGTTTTTCCTTACAATCTAAAGGTTCCAATATGTTTAGAAATGCTTAATCAGGGTTTCATTGAAGTATAGGGCCAAAATATGGTTGCGACACAAAATGGCCAACAAAAACAAACAGAGTTTCAGTCGAATTTCGGTCGGAACCCGAAGTATTTCAGTTTTGACGACCAGGGTTGAAACTGACATCTAGAACCTTGAAGCCTGTTCTGTAATTTTGATAATTGGTCAAGCTATGACATTGAGGTTTTGTTACCCATAGTCCAAAATTTCAACAGCATATTTTGCTTTCAACCCTTATCAAAACGAAATGGCATGCGAATTGAGGGGTCTTCAATGTTGTAATTTTTTTCACCGAAATTGACCATATTTTGGTGCCATTTTGGCCAATTTCGGTGGTATATGTCACCCATTTCGTTGCAATATTTCAGTGGTATGTTTCGGTTTCAACCATGGTTGAAATCACAATCGAAACCAAAATCTTGAACCTTGTTTCCTTGAGCCAGGGTTTAAAGTATCGTAACATAGCGGCCCGTAACTTTATCAGTAAGGGTCGATACGATATAGGGTTGATACAATACTTTTAAAAAAAATATACTGCATCATACCGTATCAGTTGAACACAACCAGTTAGGGGTCAATACACCTCAATACCCTATGATACCCCTCGATACACCTTGATACAGTATCGAAATGACCATTGAAACACAACAGAACCAGTCAAGGGAAGTCGGAGCAGCAACAGAAGTGGAAACCACCATCGCCGCACCGGAGCAACAATAGCAACGGTAGCAATTACAGCCACCAAACCATAAGAAGAGGAGGAAGAAGAAGAGTAGAATGTGTATCGGAGAAACAAAGAAGAATGGAGGGGGAAAGAGTGAAAAATTATACAGAGAAGAACACGAAAAAGAAAGAGGGGAAAAGCGAAGAAGAAGAAGATAGCTACCAGGGGAGTGTCAGACTGGTGGTCGCAGTCCGTCACCGGAGCCGGAGTCACAGTCTAGTGCTGCCAATAAAAGTTTTAAGAAGCAGGACTGAGGTTTTCGTTGCAACTCAGCATCTCAGCCCTCTTTAGTTTTTTTAAGCATGTTCCACATGATCCATATAGTGTATGAAAACTATGTACACTAGCAAATAAAAATGTTAGAAAAGGAATAAAATCAAACAAAAAACTACAAAATATAGCAAACAACAAGTATTTATAATCGGACATCCTATGAAAGCGTTTTGGGTCTGACCACCTAACGTCCTCTGATTGAACCAACAACTACTACTCAGCCTTATCCCAACTAATGGAGTCGGCTACAAAACTGTTCAATCAGATTGTTATAATCGACATGCATTATTTGGGTAAATTACACATGCATTACCTAATGTTTTAGAGAAATTATGCTTCAGGTACCTCATGTTTGACAAATATTATGTTCTGCTACCATACATTTCATAAATATTATGTTTGGGGTAACTTTTCTTTTCATATTTCGAATTTTTTCCATAGATATTATGTTTCACAGTACTCTTTTTCCTCTCCCTCTCTGACCATCTGCCACAAAAGTCACCATCAGCCAACACAACCACCGTGGAAGAGAATATAGACCCGAACAGGGGAAATCTACAAAGTGAAGATTACTCATTAATTCCTCTAGTCGTGGACGAAAACTCCTGAATGTGAAATGCTCCTCCTACCTCACTGAAGTATGCTTTCTATTGCAATTTAAATAGCCTAGAATAGAAAGAAAGCTTGTCAACACCTGCTCAAACCAAGGACTACCTCACTGTGATCTGTGAAGATAAGAAATGCTCCTCTTACCTTAGCAACTCACAGTTGCATCCATGCAACAACAGGAACAAAGTTTCGGCATGTTCTCTGTCGGATCATTTCCCCAATCCGAAGTACGCAGGGCATGGTAGCTTGTCCGGACAAGAACCAGAACCGATAAAATGGCAATCCGCTACACAATACACATACATATCTGATCCCCTGCAGTGACAAATTCGTGCGAAGAATGATCAATCCCTTAATACTTCAAGTGGCCTTGTTCTCATTTGGTGGTGTTATAGAGAAGCTGAACAAGGATTGGAGCAAGCATATGGTTAAAGCTTGGGTCCCCTATCTGTTTGGCATCAGAAGCCAGCTTCCCCTTGTAGTCCTCAAGGAGTTGATGAAACAAAGATTCCTCAAGGACGGGTTGAAATCAAGAAAACAGAGGAGTCGACTCAAAGACATGAGGATGGTTGATGCAAACCCGAGAGGGTAAGCAAGCCAAGATTGAATCTGAAAGGGAATAGGATAAGATGTAGAGCTGGAGTCCCACCAGTTTACCTGCCGTAGGAGTCCCACCTGGGTTGTTGAGTCTCACAGCTCTTGTTTCTCACAAGGGTTCTCACAAGAGGAATTCCAAGATTAATTAGAATTCCCACACTCCAAAACTAAAACCCATACATAGATAATATAATCACAATACATTGAACCCCACCCCCAAGAAAAATTAGATACTTGTTCCAAGACTTTGGAACTACAAACAAGGAAAATAATAAATCTGCCTAGGAATATGAAAAGACACTTGCCTACCTAGATATATGAAATAAGCTACTACTAAGCCTTATCTCGTATGCCTTCCTCGTATCCACCTTTTAGGCCCATTAAAGTGGCCCATTACAAAGAAAACACATAGAATCAAACACCCAACGTGTACATAACCCCACCCAAGGCTTATTTCCAATAAAACAAGCCCATTATGTGACTTCTCTGCATCAATGTTTTGTATGATCAATTGATGGAAACTACGTTAATACTCAATATAGTCAGGTCACACAGTGAATTTCATGAAGCACTTCTTCCATGATCTAGTCAACAAAAACATTGGCTTTTCAGACCAAGACATGCCTTCTCCATTCTCTTTGGCTTCATCGGACCCATTATTGGCAACGTAGACAACGATGGAGATGAAGATAATGACTCTAGTAGTTCTTGGTACGCGGTGCGGAGTGCAACAGAGTTGCAGAAGGTGGAAATTAGCTTCAAGAATAATGAGGGGAAGGGCAGCAGAGGAATAGAATTAAAGAGAAAATGATTAATGTAGTTCTCTCTCTCCCTTCCATCATAATTGAACCCAACGCGCACGCATTGTTCAAGCACTTAATTAGGCCGAGATTGAATTGGGCAAGACCCAGCATGAGTGACATTTTCAACCCACATGGATGACAGGGATAATGGTGTCGAACCAAAAGCCCTTGAGGGAGTGAAGGTAGTGAGAGGCAATGGCACAAGGTTCCGAGGAGAGCTTGCCGCAGCCGACGAGTGAATTCCTACACATTTAGAGAGGCGGAATTGGAGATGGAAATGGCAGCGGTAAACCATATCCACCAACATCCACACCAGCAACAAGATGGCAGCCCACCCACTGTTCATGTAGAGGAAGGGAGCACTGTCTCTCCATATGGACAGCATGTAGAAAAGAGGGTCTATGGCCAATGCCATCCCACATGCCAGCAGGAAAGCCATATTACACCTCTAAACGCACTTGCTCCAAGGATCCAGCGCCCTCCTCAATGGCCCTTCAATGACCGCCTCCGCTTCGATTTCGATCCCGAGTTAGTTCCTATGTTTCCGATTAGGATCAGGGACAACCCGGCACTAGCTTCCCAGTCAGATGGGTGGACTCGATCACAGCTTGTCGAATGAAAGGCTAGAACCCCGACCAGCATTCACATGTAGCACTCCACCATATGAATCTGACGATTATGAGGGGGTGAGAGAGATCGGAGAGAAAAGAGAGGGCGGAGGTGGTGCAAAGAGAGAGAGAGAGAGAGGGAAATTGAAAATATGGACGAGGTATCCCAAACATAATATATCAAACAATATGTACCTTGGGCATTCACGAAAAGTTAGGTAAACCAGGTGTAATTTACCGATATTATTTTGTACTAACCTGTATCATTTATTTCAAAAATATATTACTTCTAGGTGATTTACAGTTCAGAATCAGAGTTTTTGGAATAATGTGTCGTGTCAATAATGACAAAGGACCTCTTTATTTATAATATTACAAATCCAAGGGCAAAAAGGTATAGTAAGAAACTAATAAAACCCTAATAACAAAGAGAAAATATTCCCATCTCATGGTTCTCAACACTCCCTCTGTTGGTGCAAACATATCAAACATGCCCAACTTGGAGACCTGAGGATGGAACATCTTACAATTAAGGCCCTTGGTTAAAACATCAGCTAACTGATTTTCCGAATTAACAAAGGGAATGCAAATAATGCCATCCTCAAGTTTTTCTTTGATGAAATGCCTGTCGATCTCCACATGTTTGGTGCAATTGTGCTGAACAGGATTATGAGCAATACTGAAGGCAACCTTGTTATCACAGTAGAGGCGCATGGGATCTTCAGAGATAAACCCCAAATTACTCAAAATTCCCCTAAGCCACATAAGTTTGCAAATTCCTTGTGCCATGGCGCAAAATTCGGCTTCTGGAGCGAAAGACAACAGATTGTTTCTTGCTACGCCAAGTAACTAGATTGCCACCAAGAAAGGAACAGCAACCAGAAGTAGATCTCCTATCATCAATGGCCCCTGCCCAATCAGCATCAGCAAACATTTCTAGGCTAAGAGTCCCATTGTTGGAGAAAAGAATTCCTTTCCCAGGAGCAGATTTCAGATACCTCAATAACCTATTAACAGCTTCAAGATGGGATGTTCTAGGATCATAAAGAAACCAACTAACAATGCCTATAGCTAAGCAATATCCAATCGAGTGTGGGAAAGGTAGATCAGTCGGCCAACCAGTCGTTGATATTGTTCCCTATCAACGAGATCCCCCATCCCACTGCATAACTGGTGATTAACCTCAATGGGAGAGTCAGCAGGTTTACACCCCAACCATGGTTTGAGGTATCGGGTTGGATCGGCCGATTTTGGTCGGATCAGATCGGATCGGTATCGGACGAGACCGATCTCGATACCGATCCGATTCAGCTGTACGGATAGGGGTAAAAACGTAAAAAAAATAGCTTTTTAATAAGAAAATAGGGACGAAAGTGTCATATTTGCCCGAGTTTGGGCGATCCCGATCCGTATCAGCCAATCTGATCCCGATCCAACCCAGCCGATACCGAGATCATGAACCATGACCCCAACATACTATTCTCTTGGAGAAGGTTTAAAACGTATTTTCGTTGAGAGATGAAAATACCATAATCAGATCTTGCCACTTCAATCCCAAGAAAACACCGAAGAGGTCCCAAATGCTTAGTTTCGAACTCTCTTGCAAGTAGAGATTTTCAATGGGATATTTCATCATCACTGTTCCCAATGATTACTATATCATCTACTAGGGGTGTCAATACCCAAACCGAACCGGTTAAACCAGCCTGCCCGGCCCGAGTGAGACCGAACCACACCGGACTGATCTCTTATTGGATCGGCTTCGGTTTGTGGGTTTAGGGGTCATCCGGTTTCGGCTTCTTTCAGTCTAAACCGACGGTGCACTGTTGAACCCGACCAATAACCCCGAACCCAGACCGACCCAACCTGAACCAGTACAAACCCTACTAAAAACTAAATGCCTAAACCCTAATCCATTAATCCCTTATTCACTCTCGACTCTCGACTAATCCCTTTCATTCTCGACTCTCAGTGCCCAACGGCACTGCACTCAAGTCTCAACGTCACTCAGCGGCACCGGTACTCAAGCAACTGGCAACAGCACATACGCAATCAACAGCGGCAAGTTCTGATTTCTCTTTTTTTTCATTTCAACTCTTGATTCTTTGTTTCTGTTAGTGTTAGCTTTGTCCGCTATTTTAGCTTCTGTCAATTTGGTTTTATTGCGGAGATATAGTCTATTGTTAATGATTTGTGGATTTCTTCTTCTATATTGGACCATATTTTTATGCTTTACTGATTTCTAGTCTCTTTTTTTTAAATTTCTTATTCTTCATTGAACTTGTATAGCTCCTTTTGTTTCTGTGGCTATATTGAGTCTGGCTTTAAGTGATAATCTGCTTTTTTGTGAATCTTTTCTCCTTTCAAAAATTTTAGTCTGCTCCTGGTAATGACGAGAATGCTGACTGATTTTTTCAGAGAAACATGCGAAAAGATGCTGAGAAGCCAAGAACGAATCAAATATTGAATTCTGACTTCTGTGTTTATTCATGATTTTGTTATAGATGGAGCTCTTTACCCCATATAAAAGAAAAAATGAACCAAGTTGTATGTTCAGTATTCGTCTTTGTTAGCACTTTCTCTAAATTGAATTTCTCAATCAGGTGTTGAGTTAGTTGTTTTCCTTAATAAAAAGTGTATGAGAAAGGTTAACAATTTACATGAAGTTAATACTTTTATACTGTAATCAAGTTTAATCAATGTTACGTATATTAGCCTGATGATATTTTTCTAGTAAATTGCCTTCAGTTGTTTATCTGATAGGTTCTTTTATTTGGTACCTGTTTATAAAAACCGGTACTGAAACGAATCCAAACCAATATCAACCCGTTATCATAAACCGAAACCGACATGAAACCAAACAGCACCGAAACCGAAACCGAAACCGAAACCGATCCGAAACTGAACAGTTCTTATTGGTTCGGTTTCGGTTTCCCTAAAAGCCATACCAAAACCGAAAAAACCAAACCAAACCAAACCCGGAGGGAACACCCAATTGAGACCCCTATCATCTACATACACAATGAGGGCAGTGATCTAGGTTCCTTTCTTTTTCACAAACAAAGTATGATCATCCTGGCTTTGGTGATATCCAAATTTCTTCATTGCCTTTAGAAATCAACCAAACCAAGCTCTAGGGGATTGCTTGAGACCATATAGGGATTTCTTCAATTTGCAGACATGACCAGTAGCAAAAGGGAAGGAGAAATCAGGGGGAAGATCCATGAAGACTTCTTCTCCTAGATCTCCATTGAAGAAGACATTTTTGACATCTAATTATAGAAGATTTCACCCCAAATTGGCAGCACACAAGAGAGCTCTCATTGTGTTCATCTTTGCAACGGGTGCAAAGGTTTCATGGTAATCAATCGCATAAGTTTAGGTGAAGCCCTTTGAAACCAAGCAAGCCTTATACCTTTCAACAGTTCCATTTGCATGCTGCTTGACTATGAATACCCATTTGCATCCCACTAATTTTTCTTACAAGGCAAGGAGTGAGTTCCCAAGTCTTACTTTTATCCAAGGCCTGGATCTCTTCTATAATGGCAGCCTTCCACTGTGGATCGTTGATAGCTTCCTTTCAATCCTGTGGAATTGACACAGAACACAAAGAGGAAACAAAGGCCTGTTAGGAAGGATATAAAGACTCGTATGAAATAAAATGGTTAATGGGATGTTGATTGTTGAGTACACAACCCCTTTTCTTAGGGTAATAGGGCGGTCATCAGAAACATTTTCAATAGGGATACTAGGACAGATGTTACCTGAAGATGATGGCAGATTCGGTGAGGGCTCCACAATGGGTAACGGTTGGGAGCCGTCTATGGTATCTTTCCGCTTAGACTTCATCCGAGCATCTGAATATCACTTTCTCTGGTGTCAGTACATCACTATGGATGTACCTTTCATGAGCAGGAATGGAAATGGGTAGGCTACCAACAATAAGAGTAGGTAAAGAGAGCTCTTCTTCCTAAAAACTCTCCTTCTGAAGAGGTGTCGTGAAATAGGGTTCCGACTCATGAAAGGTACATCCATAGTGACATACAGGCGACAGCAAGGGGGATGATAACATTTGTATCCCTTCTAAGAAGCAGAATATCCCAGAAAAATGCACCAAATAGCACGGGATCTAGTTTGGAACGAGAAGGAGAAGAGTTATGGGCAAAGCAAACATACCCAAAAATTTTGGGGGGCAGAGAAGAAACAACTGTAGGATCTAGTAAGAAAGAAATAGGTGTCTTGAAATTGAGAACACTCGAGGGAACTCTATTAATGAGATAGGCAACGGTAAGGACTGCATCACCCCAATAGGTTTTAGGAACCCCAGTGGTGAAAATCAAGGCACAAGTTACATCCAGAAGGTGGCAGTTTTATCGCTCAGAGATGCCATTTTGCTCAGGAGTTTGAACACATGAGGTTTAAGAAAGAATGCCATGGGAAAGAAGATTGTTGAAAATAACCATCCAAATACTCAATTCCATTATCACTTCTTCGTACACAAATAGTAGCATTAAACTAGGTACGAATCATGGCAAGAAAAGATTTAAAGCAAGAAAAAGCATCATTTTTATTATGCAAAAGGTAAACCCATGTGAGACTAGTGCAGTTATCAATAAATGTGATAAACCATCTATAATTGTTAACAGATTTAAAATTAGAGTAAGGGTTGGATGATTAATGATCACCCCAAGCTCTTTATTTATATCCTTGAGAATAGAGGACAGAAATACAAATAAGCAATGTGGGACTAAAGCCCACATAATAGAAAAATAAAAGAAACAAAAGGAGGGCCCAAAATACCCCTACGGTTCTAACAGTTCTAACACTCCCCCTCAAGTTGGAGCAAATATGTCAATCATGCCCAACTTGACTAGATTAGGATGGAACAATTTCCCTGGCAATCCCTTGGTGAAAATATCAGCAACTTCTCCTTAATAAAATGCATGTCCACTTCAACATGCTTGGTGTGATCATGCTGTACTAGATTGTGAGCAAGCCTTTCAGCCAAAGTAACTCACAAATGCTTTGTGCCATAGCACGAAACTTCGATTTAGCACTAGAACGAGCCACCACATTATACTTCTTGCTACGCCAAGTGACAAGATTGCCCCCTACAAAAGAACAATATCCAGAGACAGATTTCTAATCTACAAAACCAGCCCAGACAGCATCGGTATATGCCTTTACTCGTACGTGACCATGAGGAGACAGAAGAATGCCTTTTCCAAGAGCTGACTTTAAGTAGTGAAGAATCCTAAGAACAGCCTCCATATGAGAAGAATAGGGGTCATGCATAAACTGACTCACAGTACTCACAGCAACAGCAATGTCTGGACGTGTGTGTGAGAAATAAATCAGCTTCCCCACTAGTCTTGGTATTGGCCTTTATCAACAGGTTCTCCCACCTTTTCTTTGAGACGAACAGTAGCCTCCATAGGAGTATCTAAAGGGTAACATCCTAACAAACCAGATTCAGACAACAAGTCTAAGAAATACTTCCTTTGGGAGAGAAGATGCCTTTAGAAGACCAAGCAACCTCAATCCCTAGAAAGTACCGTAGCTTCCCTAGATCTTTAATCTCAAACTCCTGCCTAAGAAACTTCTTCAACCGGTTGATCTCATCACCATCGTTGCCAATAACCACAATGTCATCCACATAGCCTATAATAAAGTGAGGTTTTTCCAACCCTCTTTATAAAGAGAGTGTGATCAACATCACTCTGCTTATAGTCCACAGAAATCACGATGATGCAGCTCCAAGTAGAAACAAGAAGAAGCCCTGAACTTAGGGTTTGATTAGGGAGCCATAGATTAGGATTATTATTTTTCATACTTAGTTTATTTTCTTGTTTTTAGATTGACCCGGTTTAGAATTGGTTGCACCCAACTGGTTCAATTGGTCTAATTTAAGATAAGTGTTCCTATTGGTTAATAGATCCTTATATCCTATTGGCTAGCATGGAATCTTCTTTTAAATTAGTTGTTTTAAGTTAGATGTCTTTTAACTTAAGTTAGTAGGGTTAAATAGGTCTTTTACTATTTTAAGTTATTAGTTTCAGTTTAAATTCCTTCCCTTCCACGATTTTGTGAGGGAGAAGTCATTAAGTTGTAGTAGGATTTGGCATAAAGCTATATTATAAATAAAGTAAGTCGTGGAGGGCTCCCCCACATTGAAATTGAATTAAAAAAGACTGTTACTGCTGGCCGATTGCTGCTGCTTCTGTTCCTGCTCCTTTGTGAGTGATATCCTTGTGGATCTCAAGGTGGATAGGGTGGGTGGATTCCTGCGACTCCTTGCACCGAGAAGATCGGGAGGTTCCTTCAATTATCAAGCTGCTGCCAGTGGATTCCTGCTGTGAGTTTGAAGTTTAATTTCTGTTTCCATTCATTCTCCTTCCCCAATCGATTCCGCCTTTATTTTCTGTTTTAATTTCATAAACCCTAGAACATCTAAGTTCTGTCCAACCCTACCTTTCACCCAAATCCCCTCAAATTTCAGGCATAACATCCTTACCATATAACCCACACACTCGATCCAGCTTGAGCCCAATCTGATTAGTCTATCCCTAATTCGCCTCATCTCCCACTAAACCCAAAAAACCCTACGATAGTCTCAATTCTGTCCAGACTATTTGAACCATCAGAATTGGCCAATATTCTTATCGAACCTTCCCCCCCCCCACTGCCAGTAAAACCCGAGCAGAAACCCAGCCCAAATATCCCATCCTAAACCCTAGTTTTCAACCTAGATTCTAAAACCTAAAACCCAAAACCCGAAACCTAATTCTATCCAGCCAAACCAGCAGCCCCATTGAGATCTTGTTGCTTGGCCTCTAATAGGATCCTTCTCCTATTTAGAGCTGCATTAGTTGGTAGAAAGCCAAGGCTGAACATGGCACCCCTGCTATGGACCCCACACAACCACCCCCAACCAATTCCCTTGCTGTCATTATGACTATGCTACAGAAGATTTCAACAGAACAGCAAGCTCTTAGTGATCGAATGTTGGTAATGGAACAAAGGCAGACTATGCCTCTTGTAGACAACCCTCTTTATGTAGAGAAGGACAGGTTTCAAGTTCACTCTGAAGTTCATGGAACTCTGGGAAGGAACCGACATCACAGAGATCATTCTAGAGGACATGGAGACTACAGAGATCACTCCAGGAACCGTGAAGATCACAAGGACAGAAGAAGATATAACAGAGGTGGCTACAGAAAAGATAGGGACAGAATTAGAGAAGAACCTTGAAGACCTAACTTTCAGTACATGAGGTCCTATTTCACTGCTGAAGGAGTTTGATGGGAACCTTGATCCCCAGATCTTCTATGACTGGCTTGCTACCCTGGATGATTATTTTAACTGGTATGACTTGCCTGAAAATCGAAAGATGAGACTGGCACGTACCAAGTTGATTGGCCCTGCCCGAGAATGGTGGCGAAAGACAGAGAGAGACATGGAACGCGAAGGTGATGCACCTACTAATTGGGAGGACATGAGAAATATTTGCCCAAACAGTACAAAGCTCAAATGCAAGATCAACTCAACTGCCTACGACAAAGGACTATGACTGTAGCTGAGTACATGCAGCAGTTCCATGCTCTTTCTTCTCGTACTGACACCAGAGAAAGTGATATTCAGATGCTGTCTCGATGTCAACTGGCAGTAAGGTATGAGATTATCAGAGGTATTGGAGTAACTGATGTCAGAGATGTGCTGGACTGTTTTGAGAAGGCCTTGAAAGCAAAGGAGCTATTTGCTTTAAGTAAACAGCCGGGTTCTACTTCCAAGCCGGCCTACATCAACACTAGCACCTCAAAACAAGGTTCCTCTATAGGCAGCACCTCTTGCCCTACTGTTCCTCCACGTGTGGATGACAAGGGCAAAGCTCCTATGGGCCAAAACGACACTTTCACTTGTTATTACTGTCAAGACAAGGGGCATATTGCTAGGGACTGCCCACACAAGAAGAAGCCTATCACTGTGGCTGAAAAGGAATGAGTTCAAGGTGAAGGTGAAGACCAAGACGGAATTCACTTACATTCACTTCCTCCTGATGATGAGGACAATGTGGCTGCTTATCTTGAAGACGAAGGTAATGATACTAGAGGTGTCCATGTGATCCTTCAAGAGACTGCTGCCCAACCAGAGTTCCAACCTTCTTCATCCATCAAAGAGCTGCTGTCCGCATACAAGCTTGAACCATCCGTTGAAGATGAACTCAAGAAACTTGATCCTGATTTGGAAGACCATTCTGTGATCTCCAACCATTAATCGGAGATGAATGCTTTTAAGACGGGGAGAGTTGATGCAGCTCCAAGTAGGAAGAAGAAGAAGAAGCCCTGAACTTAGGGTTTGATTAGGGAGCCATAGATTAGGATTATTATTTTTCATACTTAATTTATTTTCCTGTTTTTAGATTGAACCGGTTTAGAATTGGTTGCACCCAATTGATCCAATTGGTCTAATTTAAGTGAAGTGTTCCTATTGGTTAATAGGTCCTTATATCCTATTGGCTAGTATGGAATCTTCTTTTAAATTAGTTGTTTTAAGTTAGATGTCTTTTAACTTAAGTTAGTAGGGTTAAATAGGTCTTTTACTATTTTAAGTTATTAGTTTAAGTTTAAATTCCTTCCCTTCCACGATTTTGTGAGGGACAAGCCATTAAGTTGTAATAGGATTTGGCATAAAGCCATATTATAAATAAAGTAAATCGTGGAGGGCTCAACCACATTGAATTTGAATTAAAAAAGAATGTTACTACTGGCTGATTGCTGCCGCTGCTGTTCCTGCTCCTTTGTGAGTGATATCCTTGTGGATCTCAAGGTGGATAGGGTGGGTGAATTCCTGCGACTCCTTGCACCGAGAAGATCGGGAGGTTCCTTCAATTATCAAGCTGCTGCCGGTGGATTCCTGCTGTGAGTTTGAAGTTTAATTTTTGTTTCCATTCATTCTCCTTCCCCAATCGATTCCCCCTTTATTTTCTGTTTTAATTTCGTAAACCCTAGAACATCTGAGTTCTGTCCAGCCCTACCCTTTCAACTAAATCCCCTCCAATTTCAGGCATAACATCCTTGCCATATCCCTCACACTCGATCCAGCTTTGAGCCCAATCTGATTAGTCTATCCCTAATTCCCCTCATCTCCCACTAAACCTAAAAAACCCTAAGATAGTCTCAATTCTGTCCAGACTATTTCAACCATCAGAATTGGCCAATATTCTGATCGAACCTTCCCCCCCACCCACTGCTAGTAAAACCCGACTAGAAACCCAGCCCAAATATCCCACCCTAAACCCTAGTTTTCAACCTAGATTCTAAAACCTAAAACCCATAACCCTAATTCTGCCCAGCCAAACCAGCAGCCCCATTGAGGTCCTGTTACTTGGCCTCTAATAGGATCATTCTCCTATTTAGAGTTACATTACATGGCCTCGTGAAACCGACCAAACCAAGCTCTAGGTGACTGCTTCAGCCCATAAAGTGCTCACTTCAATTTGCGCACTCTACCTTGATAACTTTCACAAGAAAACCCTGGTGAAATATCCATGTACACCTCCTCACCAAGTTTTCCATTTAGGAAGGCATTCTTCATGTCCAGCTGTTGTAGATCCCATCAAAGATTGACTGCACAAGATAGCAAACCCAAACTGTATTCAACTTGCAACAGGAGCAAAGGTCTCCTGGTAGTCAATCCCATATGTCTGAGTGAAACCTCTTGCAATCAAACTTGCCTTATATCGATCCAAAGTGGCATCAACCTTCTGTTTGACCAGTAACACCCATTGACATCCCATTGGTTTTTTCCCTGCAGGAAGATCTACAACATCCCAAGTATTATTTTTTTTCAAGGCACTCATTTCTTCCGACATAGTTGCCTTCCACTTTCCATCTACATAAGCTTCCTGCCAATTTTTAGGAACAGAAATAGAAGAAAAAGAAGACACAAATGCACGAAAAGACGGAGAAAAAGAACTATAAGAAACAAAGCGAGAAATGGGATGTAAGGTGCAAGTCCTAGTACCTTCGCGATGAGCAATAGGTAGTTCGGAAGGAGAAGTCTCACCAGGAGGAGGAGGATGAGGATCTGGATCCTGAGCCGGCAATTGGATAGGTATTAGTGCCACAGTGGATTGATTCTACCCTCTTTTGAAGCATCTCTTTTGGTAGGTGATAACATTCGAGTTGTCAATTCTCTTCTGAAATTCACCGATGGTCTTCTGGATTGGATTCAACTCCCCCTGACTAGGAACATGACCATCATTATTTTCTACATGCTCCCCTCGTACAGGGATCCTTGCGGAAGAAGGGTCAGCAGCCAAAAGGAGGCTGGGCAGCAGCCAAAGTGGGCTCCAAAGTAGGCTGGACAGTAGCCAAAATAGGCTCCAAAGGAGGCTGGGCAGCAGCCAAAAATAGGCCCCAAAGTAGATAGGAGAGGAGGAGCCTCAAGGGAAGGAAACACAAACACATCTTTACTAGATCCAGAATTCTCCCCCTGAAAATGTGGGGATGGATAGAAGAAAAGATTTTCATGAAAAACGACATCCATACTGACCAAAGTACGACGGGAAGGGGGATGGTAACACTTATAACCTTTCTGGGTTGGAGAGTAACCCAATAAAACACACCGCAACCCACAAGGGTCAAGTTTATCATGAGATTTCGTGTCTCTGGCATAGCACACAACCAAACACCTTGGGAAGAACCACAAAGGTGGAATTCCCATGTAAAATTTCGGCCGGACTGTGGGAGTCAAAAACACAAGAAGGCAACCGATTGATGAGATAGGTTGCAGTGAGGATAGCATCCCCCTAATATTGGGAGGGAACAAGGCACGAAAACATCAACACCCTAGTCACTTCCAACAAATGTCGGTTCTTCCTTTCAACCACACCATTTTGGGCTGGGGTATCGACACAACTAGTGTGGTGAATAATCCCATTAACAGCCAATTACTTCTGAAATTGGTTTTCCTTATACTCGGTCCCATTATCAGTTCTCAAAACCTTGAGATTAGCATGAAACTAAGTTTGGATCATTTTATGGAAATGCTGAAAATAGGAAAAAAACTTGACTCTGTGTGCATAAGATAAACCCATGTATGCCTAGAATGACAATTAATAAAAGAAACAAACCAATGATGACCAGAAAGGGAAGCTTTACGATTAGCGCCCCAAACATCAGAATGCACCAAGTGAAAAAGTGAAGAACTCCTTTTATTAGAAATTGAATAAGTAGAACGTGTCTGTTTGGCCATAACACAAGCCTCACAAAAAAAATCGGTCTCATCTAATGTGGAGATGGTAACGGGGGTGGAGTGAGACGACCATCATCAAGCAGGTACAAGCCACCATGCACTTTGCCTAATCCAATCGTCTTCCCAGAGGCCAGATCCTGAAACACACAATGGGAAGGAAAAAAAGTCACTTTACAGTTAAGATCATGAGTAAGACTACTAATGAAAAGAAGGCTAGTAGTAAAATTAGGAATATACAAAACCGAAGACAAAATAAGGGAGGAAGTGCAGTTGATGATTCCTTTTCCAGATATGGAGGAAAGGGAACCATTAGCCACTTTAACCTTGTCTTTCCCAGAAGTGGGAGAATACCGATAGAACAGGCTAGAGGAACTGGTCATGTGATCCATTGCCCCAAAATTGATGATCCAAGGATGGGAAGCTACAGAAGCACAATGACCACCAAATGGAATACCTGACCCGGCAAAGTGTGAACTTGAAGGAGCAGAAGAGGTGGCAAGAGCTGATATAGTAGAGGCAGCAACAGCGGAAGACCTTATCATTCGTAGGAAAGCCTGTAGATCATCCTGGGAAAGCCCAGTGTCAGTAGCTGAGGTTGTAGGAACAGATTCAGAGAGGTTTGCCTTATTTTTTGTCTTCTTCTTGGCAGCCCGTTTAGCCTCAAAGCCAGCTGGTTTCCCGTGAAGCTTCCACCACTTCTCCTTGGTGTGGTAAGGCTTATGACAATGCTCACAAGTAACAATCCTTGTAGTAGAATCACCAAGAGAACCATGTCCGACAGGTGCAAGGGTAGCCTGGGTAGCAAACTGGAGGGCTAATCTGTCAGTATCAGGAGGATGAAGCATAGCAGTCAGAAGGTTCTCTTCAAAGGAGACCAAAGCATATGATTGTTCAAGTGTGGGAAAAGGGGAATGACCTAATACTTGAACACGAATCTGGTCATACTTCATGTTCAAACCAGCCAAAAAATCATACACCCTGGTTTTGTCCAAATGCTTCTTATATGCAATGATATCAGCAATTGTAGTGGGATGGTAATAAAAAAAATGGTCTAGTTGCTACCAGAGACTGCGTAAAGTAGCATAGTATTTGGAGACAGATAACTCCCCCCTGATTAGTATTATTGGACTTCTTCCGAAGTTCATATACCTGTGCATCATTACAAGCTAACCTTATGTCCCCTTGCAAGCAGACCAAATCTGATGGGCTGTATCAAGGAGAAGAAAACCATTGGCAAGGTCAGATTGCATTGAGCCAATCAAATAGGACATAAGTATACCATTGTTGGAGATCTATCTGGTCAAGAGAGTGCCAGGAGTAGTCGGCATGGTGATAGTACCATCAATATGGCCAGTAACCCACGACCAACAATAGCAAAGTAAGTCGAACGGGACCAGATCAAATAATTGCTCCCATCATAGGATTAGGGAGGAGATCACGGTTGTCATTCCTACCAAGCCCATCAGCACAGAGGTGCCAGTAGAAACTTCAGTCACCCATAATGCGGCCAAAAAAACCAAATTGCAAAGGAGGGTTGTGCTGACAAGAAACACAAGAAATCCTTTAAATTAAAGGCTGAAAATTGGAGGAGAATCCCCTTTCAATGTGACAAGGTGTGTCTCCAAAAATCAGTAGCAACAGACAAGTGTAGCCCCTAGACAGATTTTTTCAGGGTTTTGAAAAAAAGCCCTGTTAGGCATGGTACAAAATTTCACGATATATCGCTGAAATTTAGGTAAATTTGGGTAATTTTGACACTACCGAGACTAGATGGGCTTCCAAAATGAAAAAAGTTCAAATTTCGTAGAAATTTCGGTATATTTCGTAGAAATACTGTGTATTGAGCAGTATATTTCGGTAAATTTTGATACATTTCGGTATATTTCGGTAAATTTCATAGAAATACTTTGTGTATTAAGTATTGAACTATTGACCATTATGAAGTTTATGAGTTATGACTTATGCACTTATGACTTTATGAATTTAAGCTTTAAAGTTTAAACTAAAGGCTACATTTGACTTTATTTTTGTTTCATTACTTTGTTTAAATTTCTTATTATGTCTTTTAGTACTAAAACAATATGTATTTAACTATTTTATACATCAAGGTCCGACCGTATACAGTCAATCAAGGGTGCAAACCCAAAACACCACTTTAAGTTCATTTTTTGTACAATACGAAGGTTTAAATGTGTTTATTTAACTTAAATAAGAGTGTACATGAAGTATCAGACCTTAATATGGCCAAAAACCCATCGAGATGGAGTGCCGAAATATGGCAAAAAAATACCATATTTCGGCAAAATTTCGGTATATTTCGGATATCTCGGTAAGCCCGAGATACCAATATATCGCGAGATATTGAACTATGCTGTTAGGCTGAAATCGATAGGGAAGAAGAGGCCCAAAAACTTAATTGTTGAGGCTCAAATTGGAGGCAGATATGTCTTTATAATTGGAGAACCAGCCTTCAAAAAATCAGCACCAACAGAGGCTCAAAACCCTGAGATCGATTTTTTCAGGGTTTTGAACAAAACCTTAATTTTGTTGAGATCGATGTAGGGAGAGAAACCTGCAAAAAAACACTGGATTGAGCTGAAACTTGGCTCGAGTGTGGGTCTAGAAGAGACTGAGCACCCCTCCAAATATCAGCCCCAACAGAGGACAGCAGCTCCTAGATCGATATTTGTCAAGGTTTTGAAAAAAAACCCTGTTTTTGGAGAAATCGATCTAAGAGGTATTCAAAAATTTCAACAAAGGAACCTGCTGCAGTTCTTGATCTTTAATAAGGGAGATTGGTTCTTTACAGTTGAGGTGGAATCAATCAAATATGTGAAGCTTCAAATATCGCAGCCAAGGTAAAATTTATTTAACCATGGAATGAGGTGAGAAAGGGCAGCAGCTGGATCTATGGATCACCTCATCAGTGCTGCCCTATTGAAGAATAGAAAACAAAAGAACAAAAGAGAAGAGAAGAGGAGATCGAGAGAGAGAGAGAGAGAGAGAGAGAGAGAAAGGAGCTGAAAATAAAAGGTAGATGACCATGATTCAAAACCTGCTCTGATACCATGTTAACAGATTTAGAATTAGAGTAAGGCTTGGATGATGAATGATCACCCCAAGCTCTTTATTTGTATCCTTGAGTATAGAGGACAGAAATACAAATAAGCAATGTGGGACTAAAGCCCACATAACAGAAAAATAAAAGAAACAAAAAGAGAGTCCAAAATACCCCTACGGTTCTAACAGTTCTAACAATAACCATGACGATCAACAGTCTGAGAAGGACCCCAAATATCAGAGTGAATAGTAGAAAAAGCGATATCACATTTCACATCACTAATAGGTAAGAATCTCTAGTATGTTTTGCAAATTCACACATCACAATGAAGTTGTTCTTAACCACAAATCTTAATCAAATCCGGAAATAAAGAACGTAAAATATGAAAAGTAGGATGTCCCAAACAGCGATGCCAGTGGTGAAATTTGGTGAGGGCACTGTCAGAACGAAGAGTGAGAGCAGAAGATGGGAGGGGTACAATTGGTGGAGACTCCAAGTAGTAGAGACCATCACGGACCCGACCATACCCAATTGTTGTGTTCATCACTAGATCCGGAAACAGACAATGAGTGGAAAAGAAATGAACTGAACAATTCAACTCAGTAGTTAGACGATAAATAGACAATAAATTAGCACATAGTTTGGGAACATGTAATATTGAGGAAAGGGAGAGATGGGAGGAACAATTAATTGAACCTTTACCAGAGATAGAGGACATAGATCCATCGGCAACACGGACCTTATCTTTTCCAGAGCAAGGGGTATAGTTATGGAAGACCTCAGAGTTGCTAGTCATGTGGTCCATTGCCCCAGAATCAATTAACCATAAGGGTGTAGAAGAGGAAACAAGAAAATTACCTGACTGAGCAAGACTGGAGACAGAAGGAGGACTAGAAGTAGTCAACTATATCACCAATTTTTGGAGGGCATCCATCTAATCCGGGGAGAAAGGTGTCCGTGTACAAGTAGCAGGGGACTTATCAACAACATCAGTGAGATGAGCCTGGGAATGTGTGCCACCTGATTTGAGAGGATTGCACCCATTCTTAGGGCACCCATGGAGCATCTACCAAGTATCTCAAGTATGACGAGGGCGACCACAATAATCACATTTGACGGGTTCTCTAACAGAAGGAGAAGCTGGAGAAGCCTTAGAAGGGTCCATGGGAATAGGTGCAGCTAGAGTGGTAAGTAATGCCGACCTCACAGGGGTAGTCGGTGGCATCATCACAGTCCGGCAGTGTTCCTCAGATTGAACAAGGTTATATGCCTGAAGAATAGTAGGAAAAGATTCATGTCCCAATATCTGAATGCGGGCCTGATCATATTCTGGATTTAAACCAGTCAAGAAATCATAGACCTGTTCCATTTCCCTTTCCTTTTGAAAAGTTCCAGCATCTTCAGGGTGAAACTATAGGAACAGGATGGTAAAAATCCAGTTGTTGCCAGAGAGTAGTCAGGGCCGAATAATAAGCAGAAGGGTCAGCTCCTTTTGAGTAGTATTGCAAACCTGTCGACAAATCTCATAAATCTGAGCATAATTCTCTGCCTGCGAGTAGATCTGACAAACAGCATCCTACAGATCTCTGACTGAATTGAAGAGAATAAAATTGGGGCTGATTGAGGGCTCCATGGATTTAATCAAGAAGAACATAACCAACGCATCATTCCCATCTCATGTAATGGCTGCAGTGGTATCGGTTGGTTTGGGTGTAGCTCTTGTAAGAAGCCCAAAGTAGTTGTGTCCCCAAAGTGTAAGAAGACATGCTCAGGAACATGTAAGATAATTCTGACCATTTAATTTGAAGGGGCCAGGCTGGAGAGTATGATGCCTAGTGTTTGATCGACCAGATGAGGGAGCATTGGTAGAAGTAGTACTTGTGATTTTGTGTTCCATGCTTAATTAGGAAAAGACTAACACCCAAAAGTAAGGAAGAAGACCGGAAGAAGCAGCGAACGGCCGCAACACCGACGGAGGAGACATCAATGGTGAGGCGCAGTAACCAAGGAAGGTTGCGGCAAGAGAGGCACAACGACGAGGGTCGTGGCAGCACCAGCAAGGAGGGTTGGCAGAGAGGTGTGGCATTAGAGGGTGCAGCGGAAAGCGGCATGGCGACCAGGGGGTGATGGCGGCGGCAGCGACGGCAACCAGAAGGGTCTCGGCTCGTAGCGAGGAGGCATGGTGACCAGGCTGGGTCATGGCGGAGCAGGGAGGCGCGGCGGAGCAGGAATGTAATGCAACCAGGTCGTAGCGGAGGCGCAGCAGAGCAGGGAATCGCAGCGGCAGTGGCCGGCGCAGGTGGAGGTGACCAGAGACTTGGTCGCACCGGTGATTTTGGTTCACCAAAAAAGTGGGTGAGGGTGCAGAGGTTTAGGCGTATAAGTTGAGGACTTAGTAGTGCATTGTTCAGATGTCGTCTACCAATCTAGATGTGGAGGCTGTAGCCCCCAAAGGCAGCGGTGGTGGTGGAGAGAAGCAATGCGAAGAACGAAAAAAGATTGTTTAGGGTTTCGGCTCTGATACCAAGTTCAGAATCAGAGTTTTTGAAATAATGTGCCGTGTCAATAATGACAGAGGACCTCTTTATTTACAATAAGAATTACAACCCCAAGGGCAAAAAGGAAAAGTAAGAAAATAATAAAATCCTAATAACAAAGAGGGTATATTCCCATCCCACAGTTCTCAACATTTACTATTTATTATATATTTTTAAAACTGCATCTCACATCAGTTAGGCACACATGCTTGCCTTGTGGGGTACAATAAGGCCTTAACACCTTGCATGTTCTTCACCCTTGAATAACTCTGGTTCTGGTATGTTCAGGTACAAAATTTACAAGAAGGAAAAGAAATTCAGTTGTAGCATTGCTGTTCTAAATTATTGAAAAATATGGGATCACAAGATCACAAGATCCTGAGAACTGCTTGTGTAAACAAAATTATTAAGAAAGCAAGAAATCCCAGCATGGTTGGAAAGAACAAATAGCATATACCTTGTAAAGACAACAGAATAGAGTAACAAAAAGAAAACAGACAACAAGCACATCACATAAACAACTCTTAAAGACAACAATATCGTTTTAACTTTTACATGAAAGAAAAATGGCATCCCAAGCTAGCAAATGATTGGGTTTTGACATATCAAGCAAGCATCAGTGAGAACCATGAAGAACACATTATATAACATAATTGCTAAGCATTTCAAGGGCATCAACACAATTACCTGTTTAAAGACTGTTTGAGTTCTTTGATCTTTTGTTGAGTCATCTCCCCTCTAGAGAAATCAAAAACTTCTTCACTTAAAAGCTGCAAAGCAGAAGACCATTCCATCCGAATTTGCTTATATACCATCCAAATGGAACAGGGAGTAATAACCTTTAATATAGCCAGAGTTCTCTTGTATGGTTTCACTAGTCTTTGCAAGAATAAGGAATAATTACCTTCAATATAGCCATACAGTTCTCACATATGGTTTCACTAGTCTTTGCTGCAGAAACAAGATCGGGAATGAAGCTTTGCCATCTGGCTGGCCACTCATGTTTCAAAATCTGCATTTTTAGGTGGCATACACGACGTAAACCACATTGATGAGTAATTCCAAATACAAGGAACAAAAGCATTAAAGGGTTACTGAGCCAGCTAATCTGAATGCATAATAAAGTCTTGAAAAAGAGAGCTTTTTTCAGTTTCTTTTTTTCAGAGGGTGGAATTGGGGGGAAAGAGGGAAGACAGAAATCTCAATATCAATCAAAATCTGACAAGCAAAAAAAAACAATTGGGCACTCACAGGAAGCCGAAAGTGTAAAAATACAAACATAAAATTGCATGCCAAGAACAAAATCGCACCCTAGCCTGCAAACTTTGGTACCCCTAAATACAACTTCAGTTTAGAACACAGAAACAACAATGCACACCAGAGAAACAAAGTCACATGGTAGCACACTAGTAGGTATCAGTAAACGCTACCATGCCTGTTGGCATAATTAAAATGTGAACATAGACGAACAACGAAGCAGAAGGATGAGCACAGATATGTAAATAACCTCGGCCAGTCCAAAGCCACACCAGTGGTGGGGGGAGGGATACACACACAGGAAACAAGAGTGGACATTACCTGGACCAAAATGATATTGAGTTTATTGACATAAAGTCTTTCCCGCCGAAAAGAGGTCTCATTACTCGAAAGCTTTACAAGAAGCAACATCAACCACAGAAGTAAATACAGGTATATCATGTGAAACATAAATACAGAAAACATTTGTTTTATAGATTTCCTCTGAAAATTGAATATATTAGAAAAAAGTACATACCTGTACTATGACCCCTGATATGTAATTTTTCATCCCATCTCGTTGTTCAACTGGCAAGGCATTCCATCTGTACTTGATGACACCTTCCAGAACCTGTACAAAAAAAGGAATGCAATATTCTTTGAATTCAGGTGCACCATACACATGAACTGTAAATTATGCCCAATTTTAGTAAGCACTTGGAAGCCTAAAATTCCTAATATCTCTATGAGCAGTCACATCTCCCAGGTTATTAAAAGGACTATGCACTAAAACTACTCGCATCTACTCTTTAAGGCAAAGCCATTGTGAAGCAGGGTTAGTGTTGAAATATGTTTATTACCAGAGTACCAAGTAGGGAATTCTGGTCTTTTTGTCTCTGTTATGTTCTACCAGAATACCGTGAATTCGGGTCATTTTGTCTCTGTTATGTTCTACCAGAATGACCATGAATTCTTTTTGCAGAACGCCGCTATGGTGTAACTCACCATTATGGTCAGATGACCATGAATTCTTTTTGCGGAACGCCGCTATGGTACAACTCACCATTATGGTCAGATGACCATGAATTCTGTTTGCACGTCATTAATAATAACATGTAAAATTTGTTTACAAAAATGGTTGTAAAATTTGCTTATAAAAATGAATCATTGCTCCCCAAAATTGATGAACAAGTATTGATGCCTTTATTGATCATAGTCATATGAGGATTTGAAACAATCACAAGTTTATTTAAAACAAACGAGGAGATTTAAAACAAACGAGGACTGACCTTATTGATAGAATTTTCTCAAATTTTTTGAATTCCAAGACCATGGTATGGGTATCCCTCCAAAGTCTCCAAATGGAAAGCTCCTGGTGCTACTTGTTTGGAGATTCTGTATGGTCCTTCCCAATTGGGTGCTAGCTTTCCCATGGCTCTTGGATCAGAGGCCTCTATTTTGCGAAGTACAAGGTCTCCTTGGTGAAATTTCTTGGTTTCACTTTTGCATCATGATGGTGTGTCGTCTGTTGTTGGTGCGCAGCGTTCCTTACCCGTACTGTTTCTCGGATTTCCTCCAACAGGTCCAAATTTGCTCTTACTTCTTCAGCATTAGCTTCTTGATCATAGAGTTGTACCCTCAGTGAAGTTTCTCCTATTTCCACAGGGATCACTGCCTCGGTTCCATATGTCAACATAAATGGTGTTTCGCCTGTTGCGAGTCTCGTGGTTGTTCGGTATGCCCATAAAATGCTCGGCAGCTCCTCGGCCCATAACCCTTTGGCCGTCTCCAACTTCTTTTTTATTCCATCCAGTAGGATTTTGTTCATTACTTCTGCCAGGCCGTTAGATTGGGAGTATGCCATCGAGGTCTTTCGTAGCTGAATCTCACACTGGTCACTAGATACTTTGAACTTTTGCTCAAATTGCTTTCCATTATCAGTGATAAGGGTTCTCGGAATGCCGAATCTGTATATAACGGAATGGAGGAAGAATCTCCATACCTTTGCAACTGAGATTGATGCCAAAGCCTCTGCCTCCACCCATTTGGTGAAGTAATCAACTGCCACTGCCACAAATTGTCTACCTCCTGACGCCTTTGGAAATAGACTTAGAATGTCCATCCCCCACTATACGAAAGGTAATGGACTGGAGATGGAAGTGAGCTCCGTGGCCGGTTGACATGTGATCGGTACGAAGGTCTGGCATTTAATGCATTTGCGTACAAAACTCATTGCTTCCTTTCATAGATATGGCCAAAAGTATCCTTGCCTGATGACCTTGTAAGCCAATGTTATGCCCCCCAAATATTGTCCGCAATTGCCTATGTGGATTTCCCTTGGAACGTATTCTGCTTCGGATGGCTTGAGGCATTTCAAGTAGGGCATGGAATAAGCCTTCTTGTATAGCACTCCTCCGACCATTGTGTACTGCGTTGCTCTCATTCTTATCTTTTTGGCTTCTTCTTTATTTGTTGGGACTGTGCCCCCTTGGAGATATGTTATGAGGGGGTCCATCCAACAAGGTTCAACCTCAATGGGTAGTACGTCCTCGATTTCTTCTATACTTGGTGCGCCGAGCACGTCTATGTACATCGTTCGGTCTAGATCTTGAAATTCTGAGGTAGCTAGCCTAGAGAGCGCATCTGCCAAGGCGTTCTGTGCTCGGGGCACCTGTGATATTTGAAAGCAAGTAAACCCCTTAATTAGGTTGCGTACCTTTCCCAGATATTGTGTCATGCGTGGTTCCTTCGCTTCATATTCTCCATTCACCTGATTAACCACTAACTGAGAATCACTGTGCACGGTGATGTTCTTTATCATCAAACTTTTTGCCAGATTCAAACCAGCGATTAGGGCCTCATACTCTGCTCCGTTGTTCATGGTCTAGAATTTAAATCTTAGCGCGTACTGCACCAAGAATCCCCCTAGACTTGTCAATATTAGGCATGCACCACATCCGTTGCCGCTGGACGAACCGTCCACATACAGAGTCCAGGATTCTGCCAACTCCCCAACACCATCCTCTAGTTTACCTCATCGTCCGGTAGAGTACATTCGATGACGAAGTCGGCGAGGGCCTGAGCCTTGATGGCGGCACAGGGCTTATACTGGATGTCAAATTCTCCCAGTGCTACCGACCATGCCACCGGCCGTGTTTGGCCAGGATCTTCTTCAAAGGTTGGTTTGTTATTACCTCTATGGTGTAAGCTTGAAAGTAGGGTCTTAACTTCAGTGCAGCCATTACCAGAGCGTAAGCATACTTCTCGATATTGTTATATCTGGTTTCTGCATCTGAGAGCACCTTGTTGACATAGTAGATTGGTCTTTGCACCCGACCATCTCCTTGAATTGACACCACACTCACCGCTACTACGGTAATGACTAATTAGAGGCTTTGGCTTGCTCAAGAGTGGTGGTTGGGTCAAATATCTTTTCAAATCCACAAATGTTGTATGAGACTCTTTCGTCCATTCGAAAGTGAGTCTAGTTCCTTTTGCTTCTCTCCCGGGCTCGATTTTTTAATGCCTTAAAGAAAGGGAGGCCGGTCACCAAAAGCTAAGATAAACCTTCCTAGTGCCGCCACTCTTCCCGTCAGTTCTTGTAAGTCCTTGACTCTGCCCGATGGGCGCATTTCTAGTATAGCCTTGATTTTGGCCGGATTAAAGAGAGGCAACGGTCACCAAAAGCTAAGATAAACCTTCCTAGTGCCGCCACTCTTCCCGTCAGTTCTTGTAAGTCCTTGACTCTGCCCGATGGGCGCATTTCTAGTATAGCCTTGATTTTGGCCGGATTAGCCTCTATTCCCCTTCTTAAGACCATAAAACCGAGGAACTTCCTCGAGATAACACTAAAGGTGCATTTTGCTGGGTTCAATTTCATTTTGCTTTCCCTCAAGACCTAGAATGCCTCCTCCAGGTCGGTGACATGGTGCGCTGCCTTCAAACTTTTTACCAGCATATCATCTACATAGACTTCCATATTGCGCCCTATTTGACCTTTGAAGATGTGGTTCACCAATCGTTGATCGGTGGCTCCTGCGTTTTTCAACCTGAAGGGCATACGGGTATAACAGTACGTATCCCTTCCGGCAATGAAGGAAGCCTTTAAGATATCAGGCTTATACATTCTAATCTGATTATATCCAAAATAAGCGTCCATAAAACTCAACATTTCATGGCCGGCCGTTGCATCTATTAGTAAATCAATACGAGGCAAAGGGTAGTAGTCTTTAGGGCATGTTTTATTCAAATAAGTGAAATCGATCCACATCCGCCACTTGTCGTTAGGCTTGGGCACCAGTACAACATTGGAAAGCCATTCTGGGTAGATGGCCTCTTCTATGAACCCTGCTTCTAGTAGCTTGATTACCTCTTCAATCACCTTCTCTTGTCGCTCTGGGGCGAAGATCCTCTTCTTCTGAAAAACTGGCTTGGAGGTAGGATACGCACTGAGCCTATGCTCGACCAACTCTCGATCTACTCCAGGCATGTCTGATGCCGACCATGCAAATACATCAACGGTGGCCTTCAAAAAACCCACGCGGCTGCTCCTCTGCTTGCCACTCAGGCCCGCTCCAATCTGCACGGTACGGTTCTCATCTCCTTCAATGATTTCTATGGGGACTACATCCTCTGCTGGTTCTGTTCTCTCATGCTCGGAGTTATCCCGATCATCCTCCAGGTTGATTAAGAGCGTCTGGGGCTCCTTTCCCTTGGCTCTCAAGTAACCCTCATAGCACTTTCGAGCAGTTATCTGGCTTCCTCTACACTCTCCGACTTCTTGGTCGGTAGGGAACTTCATTACCAGGTGGGGGTGGAGACCACCGCTTGTAGAGTGGTGAGTCCTGGTCGTCCCAGTATCCCGTTGTTGGTAAAATTTACCTTCACCACTAAAAAATTCATCCTCACTGTAACGAGTTTGGGTTCCGTCCCCACCGTCACCAATAAATCAATTGACCCTTCTACGTGCACCAAGACTCCATTGAATCCGTACAAAGGAGACTTAACCTTTTTCAGCATCTCGGGTTTCAGAAGCATTTTCTCAAATGCATCATAGTACAAGATGTCAACTGAGCTTCCATTATCCACGAGGATCCTACCCACAGTGCAATTGGCAATAGTCATTTTGATTACCAAGGCATCATCGTGGGGAGACTGTATGTCAAATAAATCTTCATCCGAGAACGTGATCTGATGCTCGGTCCTCCTCTTATCAGGGACTTCTATTTGGAACACGCTCCGAGCATGATTCTTCTTAGAGTTGGAGGATTCGCCTCTTAGCCCTAGGCCCCCGTATATTGTGGCAATTTCCCTCAATGGGGCATTCTCGGTATGTTGTTTCCCTCTTGCCCGGTCTTCCCTGTCCAACTGAGTAGGTGATCTGGCCTTCTCCTCAGGCTCCCGGGGACGATACTCCTGCCTCCTCTCATTTCCATCTTTCTTAACAAATCGGCTTAACCGGCCCCTCTGAATGAGGGCTTCGATCTTGTCCTTCAATTGCCCACAGTCCTCAATATCGTGGCCATAGTCTTGATAAAATCGGCAGTATTTGCTCTTATTGTGCTCATGTACAGGTTTGACCATCTTAGCAGGTCAACGCAAGGTCACCTGGTCCTTTATCTCATTCAAGATATATGCCTGGTTGTGATGAGAGCAGTGTAAACTGGTTCTGCGTTGCTCTTGGCAACCCAGGCCCTGTTATCTCTCTTCCTCTTTCCTTCTTTCTGTTCTTTGCCATACTTTGGACCGCTCTCCGCAACCTGAACGTCTTTCTTTTCTTGACCTTTCTTTTCGGGTTTGCCTTCCTTTTCTTGCTCGGCTGCCAAAACTTCGGCCAGGTTGATGTGCTTTTCGCAACGTGAGAAAAGTTCATACATATCCACCGATTCGTCCATAATCAGGGACCTCTTCAACTCGACATCCCTGATGCCGTTGCGTAAAGCCTGAAACTTCACGATCCAATCCAAGTTTTGCACCTCCAGTGCCTCCATGTTGAATCTTGTGAGAAAGTCCCTAATTGACTCATCGGGGCACAGCTACATAGCCAAGAGATTGGCGGCTGCCTTTTTATGGACCCGGCTACTTACGAAGTGGGCCAGAAAGGCCCGCCCAAGCACCACAAAGTTTGTCAGGGAGCGTGGCCGAGGCGCGAAAACCATTTTCTCGCTGCCGCCTTCAAAGTAGAGGGGAACGCTCTACACATTATTGCGTCTGAGGCGCCTTGAAAGAACATCAAGGACTTAAAACTTTCCAAGTGATCTTCTGGATCTGCCGTGCCCGCATACTGCTAAATGGCCGGCATCTTGAATCCCTTCGGCAGAGGTTATGCCCGGATATCATCTGTAAATGCCAGATCGGTAAATGGAAGTTATGATTTGGGGCTAGGTTCTTTCCTCTCATGACTTCCTAAATTTGATCCTGCAACTCCAATACTTTGTCGTTCAAAGCTTGTTCGACTTTGGTCTTCTGGGAGCCTTAGCGCTTGCCGTTCCCCTGTATTTCTTTGTCCTTCCGTCAGGCGTTATTTGCATTGCTGCGTTCTCGCTGAACTCAAGGGAAGGAGTTCTTTCCTTGTCCTATGGTGGACGTGGGGGTACCTAGATCCCCTGCAAGAAATCGCGTTGCAGCTCCACTATCTTCTCCATCTTATCCTACCATCGAGCCTGCAGCACGTCAAATTGTTCCACTATCACGTACCATGGCGGATCTCCAGGGAGCCTCGGATGGGACTCCTCCTGCTGTGATTCATTCACTTTAAGGATCGGATCCTCTACTTCCTAACGAGAGACTCCAGATTCGCCCAAAGCTCCTCCCTAAGCGATGGCAAGAGCGACGGCTGAAGCAACGGCTGGAGCAACGGTTGCCACAGCGGCGACGGCGGCCCTAGAAATCTTCGATTGATTTCGGGTATTCATCATGGTGGAATCTTCGCAGGTTTCTGTTCTTCGCTTTCCAAAAATGGTGCCAAAGAATGTTGCACAAAGAATAATGCCCCGAAGAAAGATTTGCGAACACTGCAACTCTCAAGCTAGCCTGGGTTAGAAAAGATTATGGAAAAACGAAGACTACTCCGTAAGGTTTCTTGATTTCTCTAATGATCAAAGAAGAAGAATGAAATACATGGGTGCAAGGACCCCTATTTATACAAGTTCATTCCCAATCCCTTTCCTTTGATACTTCTTGGATCTGCCAGAGGGCTTTCCTTTTTGGTAAGGTGGTCCCCGTATACTCGGATTAGGAAACCCTGCAAGAAGGGGGATTCTCTCCTCAGATCTCGGGATTTTCCATCTTCTTGCATGTAAATTACGGTTATAAGCCTTTACCCACTTGGAAGTTCTCAACTGACTTTGCTAACGTGTCTAGGCCTGCATAACTGTCTCGTCCGTAGCCCCTGCTTTTCTGGCCGAGGGCCGGTTACTTATAACCCAAGTCGGACCACGTGTCAAGCAGGGATTGAATAGATAAAACATTGTGTATCAAGACCTTATCTTGTTCTGGGTGGATACGAAGATGGATGCTTTGTTATCACGTACGACATGGACTCTTGTGGATTTACCTCTTGGTAAGGATGTTGTGCATTGCCATTGGGTTTACACTACTAAATATAACCTAGATGGTTTGGTTGAGCGCCTAAAGGCATGGTTGGTCGCTAAGGGCTATACTCAGACATATGGTGTGGACTATTTTGAGACTTTTTCCCCTGTTGCTAGCTTGAATTCTGTTCGTGTTCTCATTTCTTTGGCAATCAATCTTGACTGGCCGCTCTACCAGCTGGAAGTTAAGAATGCTATGGTAGCCTTCAGGAAGAGGTTTATATAGAGCAACCTCTGGGGTATGTTGCTCAGGGGGAGCTTTCGGGTAAGGTTTGCAAACTTTTTAAGGCTATCTATGGGCTGAAACAGTCTCCACGTGCTTGGTTCGATAAGTTCAGCTCTATTGTTACTCGTTGTGGTTTCTCATAGTGCTATTTAGACCACTCTATATTTGTTCGTCGACAGGACTCCAAAGTTGTGGTTCTTGTTGTTTATGTTGATGATATCATTATATTCGGTAATGATGCTACTGGTATTAGTGAGGTGAAAGCCTATCTTTCATCAGCATTTTCAAATGAAGGATTTGGGTTTTCTCCGGTATTTTCTTAGTATTGAGGTTCTTCAAAGTAAGAAAGGAATCAGCCTGTCTCAAAGGAAGTATGTCCTTGATCTCTTATCTGATACAGATCTACTAGCAGCCAAACCAGTTGATACTCCTATGGATCCGCATCAAAAATTTAGCTCTACTAATAGTGAAGACTTTGAGGACCAACATCGGTATAGGCTATTAGTGGGAAAGCTTATCTATCTCACTGTCATTAGACCGGATATTTCTTTTGCGGTTGGCGTGGTTAGCCAATTTATGCACTCTCCTAAGAAAATTCATTGGGAGACTGTGTGTCGTATCTTACGGTATTTGAAGGGAGCTCTAGACAAGGGGCTCATCTATCGTCCCCATCAGAATGTTGACATTGTAGGCTTTTCTAATGCTGACTGGGCAGGTGCAGATGGTGACAGACGATCCACTACAAGATATTGTACCTTTGTGGGAGGTAATCGAGTAACTTGCATAACAAGAAACAGACTACAGTTGCTAAATCCAGTGCAGAAGCAAAGTATCGGGCCATGGCACAAGCTGCAGCTGAAATCTTTTCTTCATGAGTTGGGATTTCCGATCATTCAACCCATGCAGATGTTCTGTGATAATCAAGCGGCTAAATACATTGCAAGTAATCCCGTCTTCCATGGGCGAACTAAGCATATTGAAGTTGACTGTTACTTTGTCAAAGATGCTGTTCTGCAGAAGTTGATTGTCACTCCCTTTGTTCCTTCCACTGTTCAGCTTGGCGATGTCTTTACCAAGCCTTTGTTTGGCACTTTGGCCCTACTTTCCACAATGGATGTTTCAAGCTGGGCATGGGTGATTTGTATGCTCCAGCTTGAGAGGGAGTGTTAAAGTCACCACGTTGGGGGTACATGACCTATATGTACCGTGGGGTACATATGTTTCATGTACACTTTACACCTCACCTTCTAATTTCCTAAACCTTCTATTTCTTTAACCATCTATTTCCTAAACTTTCTATTTCTCATAGGTTTCTATTTTAGCTAAGTTTCTATTTCTGTGTAATTTGGTTTAGGAAGGTTTCTCTTCCATGTGATGTAATCTTTCTCTTTAAATAATACAATTGCGAGGGTGAGAGACAACCAAGGAAGTCTGCAACTTCTCTTTGCAGTCTATCTCATCGTCCCCTTTATCTCTGGTCTATTTCTTCTCTTCTTCTTCTCCTTCTTTATCTCTAGTTTATTAATTGCATCATTGTTACATGGTCCACTTCAAACATCGCTGACATGGCCATTTTCCAGTTGTGGAATTGCAACTTTCATTCCATTTCCAGATCCCTGTTTATCCGCGCAACGGCTTTCGCGCATCGCGCTCATTCCGCTGCTTGGTTGGTCTACAATCAGCTAGCGTGCCCTTTGTGTTGTAGTAGGGCTGTTGCTTGTTGGGGCAGGGCACTCCTCATTCTTCATTCGAAACTAATGAATGTCGGATCGAGGGTTTCTGCCTTGTTATCAAAAAGGGGAGTTGGGTAAAGCAAACTCCCTCCTTGGACAAGCACGGGGCTTAGTCAAGTAGAACCGGGTTGCGCTGCTTGATGCTCCAATCGAAAACAAATCAGTGGGACCATGACAGAATATGCGTTATAAAGGTCAATCCCTCTCTCGTTTCTGATCTTCACTTTAAATCTCTCTCACCCCTCTCTTTACTTCTCCTCCTTTATCATTTCTTCATCAGCTTTTCCTTCTTCTTCTTCTTTTTACTGTATTTTCTTTCCTATTATATTCAACAATACTGGCAGTCCCAACGATTCCTTGAACCTCTTCCTCCAAGTCCTTAAACAGTTAAACCCTGAGATTTAGGTTGTATGTTCCCCTCCCCAAGGTGAATCAAACCCTAAAATCTGATGCCTAGTACCATACCTACTGAGAGTTCGAACCAGAACTCGAAGTCTGGTTTTTTACTTACCGCTAAGCCTTGTTGCAGCCCTTTTCATTGGATCCAAGTTGTCAAGAAGCTTCTATTGTTTGCTGGATTTGATAAAGCTGGGAGATACGATCCTACGGTAGAAGTTTCAGACTCAAAGGAGTTTATTTGGGTGAAATTATTCCACCTGAAATCGAAATCATCTACTACTGGTTGCTGGTGTAGTGAGGTTGAAGACAACCCCAACGATATAACAATCCCCTCCTCTTTTATTCCTTCTTTCCATATTACCCTTCCCTTTATTCTTAATACTGCCTTGCCCTTTATTTTTGTTTATTGCCTAGTCTATCATTGATCAATAAATAATATTTCCTTTCTTGTCCATTTCCCTATTTATTACTACCAAGTTGCCCCTTAAGTATTCTGGTTAATTACAATTGTGCCACTGCATCTTAGATTTGAGCCATCTATTATTCGGGTGTGCCCAAAAGCAATCCGCGTCGGGTTTTGGAACCCAAGATCCGCATCAAAACCAGATACAACCATCCCTTCAAGGTACCTAAACAAAAACTAACTTAAACTAACCAAATACTTGCTATTGAAGACTCCAAGCAACATAAACTACCGACCATACTTAACCAAAAAAGAGACTTTCTAGACTAAACTTACTTAACAGCACATGGGACCCACACAATCTTATCTATATACTTATTCCTGTGAACAGGATTAAGTCCCCAAGTATAGGTGTATAAAAGAGACCCACCGTCCATTCCATCAATAAACCAAAAATAAGAAGCTGAAGGCCCGAAAACCCATTCCATGGGACAAAATAAAGTCTTTCTAGTCCCAATTGAACGATCTGAACTGCATGAATGCCTCTATCTACCAATAAAGTCTTTCTAAGCCCAATTGAATAATCTGAACTGCATTGCTCCCTCTATCTACCAAGTGTAGAAGTGTTTTCCATCTACTAAGCCTAGTAGTGTGGGGTCAAGGATGGTTTAATAGAAGTCATTGAAAGCTGGTTTTAGTTTTAGTGGGAGGAGTGTCCCACACTTGATGGCTTTTTCCCCTATAGAATTAGTATTCAATAGAATCATTTATCTAAGTAGAAGTAAGAAACAAAAAAGGTTATGTGCTTAAATGCCATAAGGTAATTCCATAACTAAGCTTTTGAATTTGAATAAAGATAAGCAGCTTCCTGCTGAGGTTCTTCAGCTTGCTGGCTGTGACAGAACTAATTGCTGGTCGGCTGTTGCTACTCTTCTGGTACAGCTATTATCTTCTGGTTGTTTACTCTCAACTACATGATTCAGGTCAGTAGATTGAATTCTGCAATGCCATCTGAGAGTAATGATTAAGGAACAAAGCTCTTTATGATTGTTTCCTTCAGCTATTTATCTGTTCTCCACTGTATTCAACCTGCAGTGTTCTTTTTTGTTCTAATGGATTCTTCAGTTGATTGATTTTCATTTGAAATTGATTGGTATTGTTCATCTGTACCTTATGGTTAGGAAGAATACTCAGATTTCTTGAATTGAATATAAAATCTCAATACTCTGATTTCTGAAGTGAATCCAAGAATTCATCACAAACTCCAGAATTTCGCTCAGGATTCGGTCAAGACCTACCAATTTTATTCTCTATCAACAGGCCACCTAATGTAATTCCAGATAGATATAAAGCCAACTAGAACCAGAACCAGGATCTGCTTGGGTTTAATGCAATTGGCTAGGGCACAATGGATGATTAGACGAAATTAGGGTTAGGGTTTAATGGAGTTTAGGGTTTGATGGTATGGACAGGATAAGCTGATGTGGAGGGGTCTTCTATTGAAGGTCTTGAAGTGTTCTAATGGAGTTACAGATGTAAACTAAGATAGCTATAGATTTAGGGTTTGGGTTTTGGGAAAGTGAAAGGAGAAGAGATCTAGGGTTTAGAGCTAGGGTTAGGTTAGAGGATTAGGAGAAAAAGGGTTTGGGGGATTGGGGATTATATGCTTACTTCTTGTTGAATGGATCCTTGAATTGATAGCAGATCTGAATAACTGAGCTATGAATCTTCACACACTCGGCAGTAGCAAACTTGAACAAACTTGAACAAACTCGAAGGAGCGAAGCAGTGAACTAGTGAAGGCTATCTCAGCCTCACCTTCACAGCCTATCTCAGGACAATGGAATGCATTAAAGCAATATTCTTCTTTATTAAATCGTGGGGGGCTCAATTGAGCTCTTACATTGTATAGCCTGTAAGGCTAGACAGAAAATAAATTCTAACTATGACTAGGACTCAAACTAGAAATAGGAATGTTAACCAGGACTAGGACTTCTAATTAGGATTCAAACTTGCACTAGGAATCCTAATTTAGAAATACAACTCAATAAAGAATAATAAAAAACAAATACTAATTTAAATCCTAACAACCCCACGACTGCTGCTGGTGTAAGGAAGAATCCCCACACCTGGTGGCTGGTTTTAGACAGCCAGTTTACATCAACTCCCCCCTTCTTAAAAACATTCATCTCTGACGAATGGATGAAAGACATGTAGCGCTCATAGAGATCTGGATCAAGGCGCTTGAATCCAGGTACTGTCACTATCAGGATGATCCTTCCATTTAACAAGAAAAGAGTAATAGCCGCGACCACCCCACATAGTAGTAAACTTGTTATCAAGCACATTCTCAATGATATCAGCAGTAGGAGTGGTAAACTGTGGGAGGTGGAGAGCATGTGCAGTATCACCTTCGTCCGAATGGTGGCCGACATAGAGAGTGAGATCAGCCACATTGAAAACATTGTTAGTCTTCATGGAAGGAGGAAGCTCGAGCATATAGGCATTGGTCCCAATGCGTTGCAGCACCTTGAAAGGACCCATCTTGCAAGGATGGAGCTTATGATTGGCCCCAGAAGGAAGTCGCTCAAGAGAAATACGAACCATCACCAAATCACCAGGTTGGAATTCCACATATCGGCGATGACGATCAATTGATGCCTTGTATCCTTCAATGTTAGTAGCAATGCGTCGGGGAACGTCGATATGGACCTCGGTGATGTGGCAGAGGAACTCATCAGCTTCCGCACTAACACGACCATGAGGAGGAAGAGGAAACAAGTCCACGGGGCGCTTGGGTTGCATACCCAAAACAATCTCAAATGGGGTACGGCCAGTGGTCCGATTAACAGAACTGTTGTATACGAACTCAGCAATATCAAGGATAGAAGGCCAATCTTTCTCATGATCATGAACAAGACATCGAAGGAGATTGCCTAAGCTACGATTAACCACTTCAGTCTGCCCATCTATTTGAGGATGAAAGGCAATGGAGAACTTCAGCTTGGTATTGGTCTTCAGCCACAGGGTCTTCCAAAAATAGCTAGTGACTTTCACATCACGATCAGAAACAATAGATTCAGGTAGCCCATGAATGCGTACCACCTCTTTGAAGAAGAGTTTGGCTATGTGACTTGCATCAAATGTCTTCCTGCAGGGAAGAAAATGAGCCATCTTCAAGAACCTGTCTACCACAACAAATATAGAATCATGACGCTCCCGTGTAGATGCTAAATCCAGAACAAAATCCATGCTGATATGTAACCAGGGGGAATGAGGTACTGGAAGAGATGTGTAGAGACCTGTGTTTTGCTTATTACCCTTGGCAAGCTGACAAGCACGACATCATTGTATCACTTGTTGTACATCGCGCTGAAGATGTGGCCAATAATACAAATCAGCAGCTGCAGCATATGTCTTGCTAATGCCAAAATGCCCTCCCATGCCACCGCCATGTAGTTCCTTAACGAGGTGCTATCGAAGGGACGTGTTAGAGATACATAGGCGTGTCCCTAAGAAAAGATATCCATCATGTAAAGAGTATTTGGCATCAGTTCCACCTTGCCGTAATGTACTATGAATGGGAGAAAAATCAGAATCAGCCATGTACTCATCCCTAATATGTTCGATGCCTGTACTGTGAGTAGAAGAGGTGGACATGGTGAGTACTTTCCTACTTAGCGCATCAGCTACCTGGTTCTCTTTGCCTACCTTGTACTTCAGAGCGAAATTAAACTCTTGGAGATAGGCAATCCATTTAGCATGTCAGTTGCTTATGGATCGCTGAGAATGGAGATACTTAAGGGCTTGATGGTTAGAATATAGAATAAATTCCTTGCCCACAAGGTAGTGTCTCCAATGCTTTAGAATTTGGATCACCGCATAAAGTTCCAAATCATAGGTAGAGTAATGCCGCTTAGCATCGTTGAGTTTCTTACTATAGTAGGCAATGGGATGATTTGATTGCATGAGAACTCCTCCAATCCCAACATGGGATGCATCTGTAGCTACCTCAAATATGAAATCAAAGTTTGGAAGTCGTAGAACAAGTGCCTTGATCATCTTTTGCTTGATCAATGCAAAAGCTTTGGTAGCAGCCGGTGTCCACTGGAATTTGCCCTTACTTTTCTTCATGCATTTAGTAATGGGTGCCATGATGCCACTGAAGTTCCGAATAAAACGCCGATAAAAAGATGCTAGGCCGTGGAAGCTCCTGACCTCTGTCAAGGTTTGTGGTACTGTCCAATCGACTATGCTTTGCACTTTCTCCGGATCAGCTTCGACCCCTTCTGACAATATAATAAACCTAAGGAAGACAACCTTAGGCAGCATAAAAGAAAATTTTTTGAGGTTGATGAAGAGTTTTTTTGTACGTAACACTCTCAGCGCGTTGTCACGGACTTAGACCTTTCTAAGCAACCGCATCGGCACTTAGCACTCACACTAGCACTAAGTCAGCCTTTCCACAACTCTAACAAGGGGCTTGGGAAGAGAACTTAGAGAACAAGAGAATTTGAGTGAATAGAACTTGTATTTCACTAGAAAGCTTAAGTAAAAAGCTTGAATGCTAACTTGCTTGGTTGGGAGTTTGGTTGGTTAGTTGGATGGTGCCCATACCAAATGAAGCCATCTCTATTTATAGGCAATCAAGAACCCAAAGAATACCTCAGATATTTACAAGTGTCATCTATCCAATGGTTAGGAAATTTCTAGTCTAAGGGACTAGAACATTCCTACCTCCTTTGTGGAGGATTCTATCTACTTGGAGAACTCTAGAAGTCTCCTCCTTCCTTAACTATATACAAGGTTTCTAGAAGCTTCTTTAGAACCTTCCTTAACCTTCCATGCTTCTAGAGGTTTTAGACTATCTCTAGACTCTTCTCTAAGTGTAGAGAGCTCTAGGCCATGGACTTGATCTTAGCCCAAGTTCCAAGTCCATGGGCTTGCAAGTTAGACCCGTGGGTCTTTGTTGGACAGGCCGTGACAATGTACTTCAGATGATCGAGATAGTCCTCACTGGTGTGACTGTAGATAAGAATGTCATCAAAGTAAACCACGAGAAACTTGCCGATGAATGGATGAAGTACCTGTGTCATTACACATATGAAGGTGCTTGGCACCTTTGTGAGACCGAAGGGCATCACTTTCCATTCATATAGACCATGCTTTGTTTTGAAAGCAGTCTTCCATTCATCTCCTGGGCGGATCCGAAGCTGATGATTTCCGCTCTTCAAGTCAATCTTCGAAAAGAAGGAAGCACCTGTAAGTATATCTAACATGTCGTCAAGTTGTGGAATAAGAAATCTGTACTTGGCGATGATCTTGTTTATTGCCCTGCTATCAATACACATTGTCCATGTACCATCTTTCTTAGAGTAAGTAATGTTGGGACAGCACATGGGCTCATGCTCTCAACAATAAACCCCTTGCGAATCAGGTCATCCACTTGTCTCCTGAGTTCGGCATGCTCAGTAGGGTTGAGACGGTAAGTAGGCAGATTTGGTAGCATCGAACCAGGTACTAGGTCAATGGCATGTTGAATATCCCTCATAGGAGGTAGCTCATCAGGAAGATCGTCAGGTACTAGATCTGAGAAGTCGTCAAGTAGATCTTTTATGGGTTTGAGGTGAATAGTAGTAACGGCTGCCAACACTGCTTTCATGAACAAGGCTAGTATCAACCCTATCTCTTCACTGGCAGCAAGGAATTCACGGTGGGGTAGGGACAGAAGTCGTGGCTCCACAGGGTTTACTTTTATAGTACCTGTTCTAGCACGTGGTACCTTACTGCTTGATCCTTCTTTCATTGGCTGTTTATTATCAATAGTCTTCAAAATCTGTTGTCGCTTCGACTGGGCAGCTCTAAGCCTTGGCTTCATCAATGGTATATTGAGTGGGTTGAGAACCAGTGGTTTTCCCTTGAAGTTAAAGAAACATTGATTCTTTGTACCTCCCGTTAACACATTGTTATCATACAACCATGGTCTCCCAAGTAATACATCAGTCAGAATCATAGGAATCACATCACACCAGACATTCTCTTCGTAACCAGAAATTTTAAGTGGCACTGAGCATCGCTAATTAACCTCTAGAGTGTCCCTATTAAGTAAAGATACCTCATAGGGTTGTGGGTGAGGTTCAACCTTAAGCTTCTCTTCAATAACAATGGCTTGAGAAACTACGTTGACGCAACTAACACTATCCACGATCACTTGTGCTGCTGCTGATCCACTATCCATCAGTGTATAAAAGATGCAATGCCGACACTAGTCCTCTCCTTTAGATTCAGCAACCAAAATGTGGGTTACTACATTCACTTCATAAATATCATCTTCTAAAGTATCATCATAATCTTCTCCCTCAAGGGCAGCATTAACAGCCCAATTGTCATTAAGTTGTGGGTCACACACTTCGACATCTGGACTTGCTTCCATAGCTGCAATTACTGAATTGGACTTCCCTCTTTGTGGACAGTATCCTGCATAATGACCCTCTTGCTGACAATGGAAACACTTGTTGAGGTTTTGACTATCCATAGGTGCCTTACCTTTTTCCTCTGTAGTTTGTGGAGTTCAAGTAGGGAAACCACTAGATCTATTAGGAGTAAAAGCTCTCCTAACATCACCGGACTGCAGTGTGAAACTGTGAACCTTCATGGGGCAGCTTTGATTAAATCTTCAACATCCATGGCCTTTTCAAAACAGTGATTCAGATTATATATTTCAACCACGCCCATCTTGTCTTTAATGTCAATCCTCAATCCCAACTTGAAACGGGATATAAGCTGGTCTTCATTCTCATCTACACCCATTCGTGAGAGCAAGTCATTAAATTTATCAATATACTCCTCAACTGTTAAAGTGTCTTGTCGTATAGTGTTCAGCTGATCAAGCAAACACCTCTGATAAGAAGGAGGTAGGTACTTTTCTTTGAGAATCTCTTTCATAGTTGCCCAAGTAACTAGTTCCATGTGACGACGGATCAACCTGTCTTCATGTGTACACCACCAATCTCTAGCTCCTCCAGTTAACTTAGTAGTGGCCAGCTGCATCTTTCGGTCCTCAGACAACCGAAACCACTTGAAGTAGTCATCTAAAGCATTCAACCAATCATGGAATGCAATAGGGTCATGTTTCCCATTATATTCTTTCAGATCCAGCTTTACCTTATGCTTGTCATCACGGTAGTACTGATTTCCATCGTGATCTTCATCCTCTTCATGGGCAAAATTGTTGATAACCTTGTGTGTCTGTTGTGTGGGAACCCTCTGTGGTAACCTAGGAAGCAATAGCTTCAATTTGTTGTATCTGTTGTGGAGGTGCACTAGCGCCTTGTTGTGACAGTATATTGACTTGTTGCTTGATGGTCTTCACATCTTCAGATAAAACCTTGACTATTTCATGCAGTTGTTGTAGAGTGATTGGATCACTTGATTTTGGAGAATCCATAGCTTGCTCTGATACCAAATAATGTAATTCCAGATGGATATAAAGCCAACTAGAACCAGAACCAGGATCTACTTGGGTTTAATGCAATCGGCTAGGGCAGAATGGATGATTAGATGAAATTAGGGCTAGGGTTTAATAGAGTTTAGGGTTTGATGGTATGGACAGGATAAGCTGATGTGGAGAGGTTTTCTATTGAAGGTCTTGAAGTGTAAACTAAGATAGATATCGATTCAGGGTTTCGATTTTGGGAAAGTAAAAGGAGAAGAGATCTAGGGTTTAGAGTTAGGGTTAGGTTAAAGGATTAGGAGAAAACGGGTTTGGGGGATTGAGGATTATATGCTTACTTCTTGTTGAATGGATCCTTGAATTGATCGCCGATCTGAATAACTAAGCTATGAATCTTCACATACTCAGCAATAGCAAACTTGAACAAACTTGAATGCACTCGAAGAAGAGAAGTAGAGAACTAGTGAAGGCTATCTCAGCCTCACCTTCACAACCTATCTCAGGACAGTGGAATGCATTAAAGCAATATTCTTCTTTATTAAATCATGGGGGGCTCAATTGAGCTCTTACATTATATAGCCTTTAAGGCTGGACAGAAAATAAATTCTAACTATGACTAGGACTCAAAATAGAAATAGGAATGCTAACTAGGACTAGGACTCAAAAAAGAAATAGGAATGCTAACTAGGACTAGGACTTCTAATTAGGATTCAAACTTGCACTAGGAATCCTAATTTAGAGTTACAACTCAATGAAGAATAATGGAAAACAAATACTAATTTAAATCCTAACAAACCTACGACTGCTGCTGGTGTAGGGAAGAATCCCTACACCTACCCGATGATTACTTATGCTCGGCTGGTTTTAGACAGCCAGTTTACATCACCACTTCTTGAATTCTCATATTCAAGAGCTTAAAATAAACCTCACTCATCCTACCACACCCTTTAGTGATTGAGAGAAAATAACACCTCTTTGGACTTATCCCACACTGCAAAACCCAGTCTCAAACATCAATTTTGATCCTCAAACCTCAAGTCACAGGAAAGACAAAAAAGGCCTAATGAAAGAAAAACTACCATATTGAGATAATAATATTGTGTAGTTTAGATACATATAAATCCAATAGATTCATCGTACAAAAGAATAAGTGAAGAATAAAACCAACCTGAAGCGCAAAGAACTTAGTGTTCAGGTTTTGCGAGTTTTGAAGAATGTGAACCACTTGCAACCACATATCTGGGTTGTTTTGCAACTCCCGCAAAATCTGGTCTGCAGCTGTCCTCTGCCAGCAAAATAGGAAAGAAGGGCATAATTTTCCGACACATTTGATAGACGCGATTCACAATATCCCAGAAAGAAGATTCCAGTAAAACCATTAGATCCAAATTCTTGCATTGCAAAAGAGAAACTAATCTCCTAGAGTCTCGGGAAAAATGAGTCCACAACAATTAATATGACCGTGTTTACAAAGCAGCAGCTTTTCATCATCAAACCCGGAGATTGAAACAAATTAGAACCCCAGAAGACAAAACTGGGGAAAAGGAGCAAGCTTTTCAGTAATGAACTTCAAAAGTACATACAGTGGTTCAACCTCACTTTGTTGTAAGAAACAGGATTTGCAGTAAAAAGAAAACCCAAAAAGGCAACCGCATTCACAAAGACTTGACCTTTCACTAACCTTCCATCCCCGCGGAAGAAGGAATAAAATTGCATTCCTCCTCGTAGAACCAAATATACAGAAAATTCCAGTAGGGAAAGCACGAAGGCAACTAAAGATTCCAAGACAGTAACCATGCAATGTTTGTCGGAAAATAACTATTATAGGAGAACATGAAGAAGGCATTCAGTACCAAGTATAATAAAATCCAACTCAAGAAACACAAGAAAATAAAAGGTGCAAAACAACTTTACACCTCGCTAAGACACCCGAAACAGTACTTAGATACAGAGACGAAGTAAGATATCGAAAGCTTCAATTCATTAACAAAACAATCGAGACAAAGAACTACATAAGCTCACCTCCTCCTTAGATCCCGTGCCATAGAACGCCGCGACAGTGGCATCAAGTAAAGCCACATCGATCGGCTGACTCAAATCCCTGAGCTTTTCAGCCGCCATGGATGAACACCAACAACAACGTTTGCTCTCTTAGAGCTTCAAACCTTCGACACACTCCAAATGGAGCTCCAAAACCCTAGTAACAGCACACACAAGGACCTTTCGTAAACCCTAATTCTCCATTACAGTTTGAACTGAGAGCTTCAAAAAGAAGCAGATAGAGAGGTTAAGAGAGAGACAGAGACTTTGAAGTGGCTCTTTTCCCACCCCTTCCCTCGTTTTTTATTTTGTTTATAGTTCCCTGCGGCGTTGTCTCGCTAAAAAGCTCACTCTTTTTTTTTGGTCGAAAAAAAAAAGCTCACCCGCTACAGAGACTAGTAAGAGAGAGAAACCCATTGAAAAAAAAAAGAGAGCGAGAGAGACCGAGTCGAAATCTTCGGCAATTCGGACAATTTGGATTCTCTGCTGCCGATTAGACAAGGGGTATAAATGAATAGCTGAAATCTGTTTCTGTATCCGTGTTTGTATTCATTTAGCATTATTCGAATCTGTCTAAAAGCTAAACGGATGCGGATATGAGTAGGTTATAGTTATCCGAAAAGCTATATTTACATGTGAATGGATAAAATATCCAATTCGTATCCGTTTAGCACTATCCGAATCTGTCCGATAGTTAATTGGATGCGGATGCGGATGCGGATGCGGATATAGCACTATCCGAGCCGAATCTGATCCATTTACAGCCCTAATTAAGACATAGTAAAACGGTAAATTATTGCATTATCCCTGCTCAAGTGCCGTGCTCAAGTGGAGGTAAGGTGGTCATTATCGTCTTGCTGTGTCTTGGCAGTAGGATCCTGCCGGGCAAAGATCTAGATTGGGACCCTGATCCTCTACTGCTGAGCTGCCGGGCAAGCAGGACCCTACTGCTAAGACACAGCAAGACGATAAATTATCGCTTTATCCAACCCTCGGGGTCCTCAAATTTTATAAAAAATGATTAGCGAATTAGGGAAACGTGAAGGGGTGGAAATGTAATCGTATTTGTACAGACTTTTACCGAAAATTACCATCTGGCTCTAGATCTTTAACAAAAAAAAAAATCTGGTTCTAGAGGCAACCTAGTTGTATGCTGATCATATAGACGATAACGAATGTATTTTTTGTTTGTAACGTTTTTTTCTCAGCCCATAGAGTTTGGTGTCATATCGTGGAGATTTACATGATCCGAAGATATTATTAGAATTCAAAAATAAGTTACCTGCTCTCCCTCTAAGAAAAAAACAAGTTACCTATTTTACACGTGCTGTCACTTGGATCGTTTGTGTATCACCTGGAAATCTAAAGGTTTGAATTAACTGAGATTGGTCAGAGGCAAGAGACCAAGGAGGTTGTGGCATTTGTCGGCAGTTAGCATTGGCGGTTATTTGCCATTACAGTACAATAACACTATTATTTGTCATTGCAGTACAATAACAACTATTGTTATTTCCTACTGTTACTTTTTTTTTCACAATTTGAAATCGATAAATAAAGCATATCTTTTTATTTTTTTTTGTAAATAGAAATTCATTTATTTGCTGGTGAAAATCAATTTTTCATCGTCGTTGGGTAGATATAAGATTTTTAAATTTGGTCAAACTATCTAACCAAAAAAATAAAAAATAAAAAATTGGCCAAATTGTCTAACTAAAAAAATAAAAATTAAAAAATATGGCTAAACTGTCGAAAACGTAATAGACAAAGCCTTCCTAAATAGGTTGTTATTTATGACGTTTTGACTCCCTAGGAACATAATTGAACTTACATTTATTAAAATATATTGTCAAAAATGAGATATAGGAAACAATAGCCTAGCATGGGATTGGCACCGATCTCAAGGGGCGAGGATAGCATCATAATTTCCTTCTTGTTTGATTCAACCAAAAGGTTATTGACACAATGGGCAATAGCTTCAAGGAGGCCACTATGAATTGCTAGAGCTTCAACTTCAATGATACTAGAGAACTGATGAATCTCAGATTTGGCAAGTAAGGCTCGACCTTCATGATCTCATAGAACATGGAAGTTACTCATTTATGACTTCATTTTCAAATTAGTAGCATTCAATCTTTTTTTTTAGCTACAATATCTACATGACTATACAGTGGGGTACTTGTGTTAAAATTAGATAATTTAATTAAGGTGTGTTGCGTGTGGAAACCTCCGGTGCCCAGTTCGCCCACGGATGAGCTTGCAAAAAACCGAGTGAGCGCAAGAGAGCCGATGTGGCTCCGGCCTAGGAATCTCCGACGCTCAAGTCAGGTCTCCAATGCGACAGCGTAACAGTTAGTGAAAGTAAGTTCCACAATAGAGCTCCATACCTTAGTATTTATAGAGGGAGATGAGGCGGTTGGAGGAGTCCTAGTATGGTAAGAGTCCCTCTTTGGTAAGGCTCTTCCCCGCGAAGCGGAGTGGAGTGGAGAGTTTCTTTCGGGGTCGGACTCTTGTTAAGGTAAGAGTCCTAATGGGAGTGTGATTCAGTATCGTGATGAGATCGTGACTCGATTCTTATCCCGTGATTCTCGGATGGTGCTAACGTAGCACCGTGATCTCCGACGGGGCGTTATGGTAGCCTTCGTGGAGAGCTCGACCAGAGCTTGGCCTCAGGGCTCGGCTTAGGAGATCGGCCTTGGCCTGTATGACCTGAGGGTCATCATTAGTTGTGTGAGCTCGACCGCGCTATGGTGCTCCAATCGCAGCCGACCTGTGTTGGCTCGGGCCATGGGGTCGGCGGGCGTGCCACTCAACCATGATGGGGAGATCTTTCGGTCAGCATTGATCTGTCGTCGTGTCGTGCACTCAATGCTCGGTTGAGTTCTTGGGTAGCCACTACGATGGCTTTGGCGGAGGGCTCGGCCTCAGAGATCAGCCTCAGAGATCGGCCTCAGAGCTCGACCTCGTCTTACCCGTGTGAGTTCGGCTCGGTGTCTGCGGCTGACTTGGGTGGTGCTTGGCGAGCCCGGCAAAGCAGCAAGATTTATCGAGGATCGGGTCAGCCCGGTCTTCCACTGAGCTCGGCTCGGTTCTTGGACTGACCTCGGCTCGGCCACATGGTAGTTTCTGACTGGTGAGGTGATTTTATGCTGTATCAAGGTGCTTGGTAATTACGAATTAAAATGCATTACCAAGAATATCGTTATGATACTTTTATTGTCCTCGTGATTGGATATACCAATAGCTTTAGGAATTGATATCGGATTGGTCGTTTCAGTTGATATCAATACCCAACTGATCTTAATGCGATTTCATGGATTGGATTGGGTATCAGATCCCAATTCGTTTAAGCCGATACAATCCCTTTAACCCATGCACATTATGATTTAAGATTTTTTTGTTTCCTTCTAGGTCTCTCTCATCTCTAGTCTGCTCTACACCAAACTCAAAGAGTCTTACTGTATTTTGTTGTTCTTCAAATCAAACAGTCCGGAATGGCAGTTGTATGGTGAGATTTTGCATATCTAGGACACTTTGATTGTTTCCCCAATATTTTTTTATCATTTAAATTGATTTTGATGGCTCTTTTCACACTAAATCTCAAGTTTATAAAGAAGTCAGACTATTGTAACATGGTTCAATTTATTGTTTGAATTTATTTGCAAAAAATTGCATTATTCACGTATTTTTTTGCCACTTCTTGTTTAATTCACGAATAATATGAAAATTAAATAAATATCTTGCATTTATTCATGAGTGATCTACAATATTCATGTCATGAGTTTTGGAAGAAAAAAAATTCGTTGTTTGATTTTTAAAAAAATTTTAAATTCGAGAACAACTGAAAATAAAACATATGTTGAATTTGTCCATGATTTTGTACTATGTTGTATGTTAGATCAATTGATCCAAGATCCAAATAAATTTAGTTTGGATCATAATTGAATGTATATGGGAAGAAAGCAGAAGAGAGATCAAGAACCAAACTTTTGATTACGAGCACACGAACAATCTTCTTCTTTCTCTAGATATCTTGAAAGGCTTCTCCAAAGAACTCCACACCACAAATCCATCGAAAAAGATGGAATCCCACAAAGAATACAAATACTTGAAGAGAGAGAGATGAAATTTGGTTTCCAATATATTGGCCTTAGGATTAGAGGTTCTCTATTTATAACCAAAACCTTAAGGTCCCCCCTTTTAAATCACACTTGGAATCGACAAAAGAGGAGGGAGAGAGTGTCAAACCCCAAACCACCCCCTGGGAAGATTAGGTAGGTGACCCAAATTGCATAATGGCAATCTGCCAAACCCCATGGATCTAGAAGTTGTTAATACATTCATGGTTCCACATTCATCACATTACTACAAGTAAGATTAGAGTGCTGCAGATAATCTACAATGATAATAAGAAAGAAAGTGTAGCGATACGGGAATGATGATGATGATGATGATATATATATATATGAGTTCTGATACATTCCCTCCCAGTACAACCCACAACTGAAAGATAAAGCTGACAAAAGCTAAAAGGAAATACATACATATATACATATACACAGGGTGAGATAACTCAACCCCAAAAAGAAAAAGAAAATGACAACTAAACCAGAAGCAGAGACGAGGATAAACTCCTATCAAAAGCAAAATAGAGTCCCCAAGACAAAAACATCAGAAGCGCCCCTCACTGGTCTTCATCAATAACCACTGAGAACGCTCGCAACATTGGTACGACCTCCGTCGGGGTCCACAGCAATATCATCATAATAACCAGGGCTCTCCTCCTCATAATGAGTTGCCATGCCACAGCGGCATCCACATGTAGAATCATCTAGAAGAAAAATATATATAACAGAGTGTGAGCTCCACCAACCTCGTGAGCAAAACATATCATCATGCATGCACATGTAACCACAATCCACATGATCGTACATGATATGCAAGCCCAGATTATTTATTAACCACCTAACAATACAACTAGGTCAGGTTAGTGCTACTACAATCCCCAATACATGTATCCCTGGTGTGGGCTTGGTTACCCTTTTGCGCGATACACCCATTGGGTTGTCGAAGAGGACTAGCCGGCTCCAGCATCTCCCTACCCAGGTCAGCTCGATCGACCCTTTGGATTAACTCCTGTGAGGCAACCGACTCAATATAATTCCACCAAACCGATGCATAATCTTTATATGTGGCATGTAGCCAAAAATTCACCTTTCGGTGCTTCCCAAGCTTATAGCCTGAGGCTTCCCTGCAAATTTTCCCTGGGGCATCCCAGCTGTGCTGAGGCTTCCTGAGGTAAACGCCTCTAGGATTTTACGGTAGTCCTCATAGTTATCCAACACCTTAACCCCTATTGGCAAGGGTGCGTAGCATGAGTGAAGAAACTCTAGCCCCATATCTATATGGCATCATATGAGTCGGGCGGTGTCAGCCGTATCCCATACTACGAGCTACCACTAGCCTCATTTCAAAGCCGACTACGACATCAAGTCTAACATTCACAATCATCATGTAAAAATCATAGTGTTGATCAATAGACAATCAATGTGTAATGATTTTGAGTAATTGAACAGAATTTAAATAACACAACATTTATAATTTAAGAATTTAATTGCTGGCATAATAATACAGTTACACATACATACACGATAATATTTCACTCACCTTGGTCTGGTTCTAAGAACTCAGTTGCAAATTCAGTTCCGGCTGCAGCCTCCAGGGCGGGATCAAATCCTAGATAGAAATAAAAAAATTTAACATTTCATATTCCAAACTATTTTTGGAGGTCCTAGGGTTGATCTAAGCTCACTGGGTTGACCCGGTGTTCAATTGATCATCACTTGGAATTCTCTAGGCCTTGCACTGGGCCTTGCACTGGGCTTTAGGCCTATGTCCCGGTGCATCATCCAAAGATGGTGGCCTCGGGGCAGAATGATCATTTTCTATATTAGTACATGTTCCTAGGTCATATTAGTCTTACAGTGTTGACCCCAACTTGACAGTGTTGCAGGACCAACACAGGCAGAGTTTCCAAGTCCTGCGGGGCCCACTTGGGTTCCCAAAGCACTCATACACATAGACAGATGTGGGGAGGGGCATTTTGGTCATTTTCCACCTCCCTACACCGTATCATGGCCCTAGGGTGAGGATCCCCAGGTCAGAGCATCAAAACAGTAAAGTTTCCTTCACTGGGCGATGTCTGCATCATCCAGTGCATCGCCCCAAACATCGCCCAGTGATTGTAAAATCGGAATCGGGCTGAGATTCCTAGGTTTTGAACCATGGGCAGTGTATGGACCTTCTCCTAATGCATGTTAGGTCATTTTGGACCCCCAGGGGTACCCCTTGCACTGGTCCTTATGGATTTTCAATTGGGCCCACCACTTGGCTGCTAGAGGCTACCCAAACAGCACAGTGAATAGTAGCCCACGATTTCTTGAGTTACAAAACTTGGTTTTAGCTACATGTAAGGCTGGATTTAGGTATAAAATGGTAATTCAAGACTATTGCCACCTAAGGTTAGGTCCCATGCAGCCAAGGCATGAAATCAGGGCTCCAAATAGCCCGTTCTCAGTGTAACACATCAGTGTAGCCAAGCACAGCTCTGGTTTTGATTCCAGAAGCAAAAATAGATGTATAAATCCTCATAAAACACTCAGATCTTCCATGTTTCATGCTTGCATGGCAGATCTGAGATAGTACATGGCAGTCCCTAGCTGTTCTGGGCTGCCAGTGATCAGAAATCCATCAAAACACATGAATCAAAGAGGGCAGCAGGTATGAGCATATGTGTTTATACTTGCATAGGTATGAGAAAGCATGAAATCAGGGCCTTGGATGCAAGGCTACTCCCTCCTTCCTTCCTTCTTCTTCTTCCTCTCTTTTCTCTCTTTTCTTTCCTCTCCCTTCCCCCACGATTTGAACAGTAGCCAAGGGTCTACAGTGAACCCAAGGCACTAGTATATATACCCTAGCCCATGACTAGGGCCTATTTGGCTACTAAGGCCAGTTTCCAAAATGCATTTTTGACTGCATTCTCAACCATTCTGAGCACTTAAGTGGGGTCCACAGTGATCCAGGGGTATTGTTGGGGGTGACCCAAAATTTCCTGCCCAAATCCTAGCTCGGGCAAGGGAGCGATGCACGCTGGCTAGTGTGCAATAAGGAATTAAAGTTGCACCTTCCCTCATAAGGGCGTCTTTTAGGGGATTGACAAGCGCTTGGTTCTATAATTGGTATCAGAGCAGGTGGTCACGAGTTCGAGTTTCCCTGGTGCCATGGGTGCTCTGTTATTGGGCGTGCATTTGGGGGGGGATTGTTTGGGGTGACCCAAAATGCCCTGCCCAGATCCTGGCTCAGGCGAGGTCGCGATGCACGCTGGTTGGTGTGCAATAAGGAATTAAAATTACACCTTCCCTCACAAGGCGTCTTTTGGGGGATTGGCAAGCGCTTGGTTCTACAGGTATGAGGTGGTCCCTCAAACTCCCCTTAACCTATGGAGGGTGCCCATGTCTAATATGGGTGGTCCCCACAGATTAAATCCTTAAAATAATACAGTTTTGTACTCTGGCCAATGTCTCTGGGTGATGTCTGCATCGTCCAGTGCATTGCCTAGAGAATTCAACAAGGCCGAAACTCTGTGGGCTTGCACAGAGGTTTGACCCAGGGTCAGGGCCTTGTACCCATATATCATTTAGGGTCTTTTACACACATTTCTAAGTGTGGGTCCCATATTTATGGAGGGGAGAAAGAATACCTAGAGTCCAAGCAGTACATTATGCTATGGGCCATTCAACTGCAGGGATCAGCTGTCTATCTTTTGACAGGTATGTAGGAAGACTTGCATAGGGTTTCTTCATCAAGTTCAATCACTACAGTGATACTCCACAGTGTGCTTGGATGTCATGTCTGGGGTTCTGTCCTTTAGTCAAGATTCCAGTCAATCAGGGGCCGGGTTTGACATTTCTCCCCACCTTACAAAAATTTCATCCTCAAAATTTGCTTACCTTGTAGTTCAAAGAGTTGGGGATATTTCTCTTTCATTTCTTCGTCACGCTCCCAAGAAGCTTCTTCTATGGGATTGTTTCCCCATCGAACCTTTACAAAGGCGATCATGCGATTACAAAGATTATGCTTCTTCCTGTCCAATATCTCCGTAGGCTGTTCTTCATAAGTCATGTCGACGTCTAACTATTCAGGTTCAGTTGAGAGTACATATGTTAGGTTGTTGATGTACTTTCTTAGCATCGACACATGGAAAACATCATGGACGCCCAACAAAGATGGCGATAATGCCGGTTGGTATGCTACGGGTCCTACTTTATTGAGGATTTCATAAGGACTAATGAATCTTGGCTCAACTTGCCCTTCTTGTTGAAACCTAGCAATCCCTTTGTTGGAGATACTCGGAGGAATACTTTTTTCCCGACTTCAAATTCAATGTCCTTCCTTCGATTATCCGCATAATTTTTTTATCTTGACTGGGTCGCCTTGATTTTCTCTCTTATGACATCCACTTTGTCACAGGTTGCTTATATCATCTCTGGCCCGAGATATCTTCATTCACCGACCTCGTCCCAATATAACGGGGTTCGACACTTCCTGCCATAAAGTGCTTCAAACGATGACATGCCAATGGGGGAGTAGTGACTATTGTTATATGCAAATTCCACCAAGGGTATATGAGCATCCCAACTGGCGTTCATTTCCAAAACACAGGCTCTGAGCATGTCCTCCAGAGTCTGGATAGTTCTTTCTGATTGTCTAAGCATTTGCGGATGGAAGGCTGTACTAAGATTCAGTTGAGATCCTAGTGCCTTTTGTAAAGTCCTCCAAAACCTTGAGGTAAATTGAGGATCTTTGTATGACACAATACTGATAGGCACGCTGTGTAAGCGGTTATATTTTCTATATATAGTTGGGCAAGCTTCTCCATTGAATAACTTATCTTGATTGGTACGAAGTGAGCTGACTTTGTTAGTCCGTCTATAATCACCCAAATCGCATTCATGTCCTTCCTGGTGTTGGCTAGATTTGTCACAAAATCCATGGTATTCCTTTCCCACTTCCGTTTCGGTATAGGGAGTGGCTATAATAATCCATACGGTCGTCGGTGTCTCTCTGCCTTAATTTGTTGACAGGTGAGGCATTTAGACACGTATATTGCTATGGTTTCCTACATACCAATCCACCAGTAGTACTTCTTCAAGTCCTTGTACATCTTCGTGCTTTCAGGATGAATCGTATAGGGTGAGTTGTGCACCTCTTTAAGGAATCAGTCTTGGATATCATAATCATTAGGCACGCACAATCTGTTTTGAAACTTCAATGCTCCATCATGAGCCAAAGAAAAATCTAGGTCCTTATGGACTCCTTGTTGAACCTCCCAGATAATCTTAGCCATGGTTGCTAGTTGTATAGCCGTTCCTTCGATCACAAGTTCTAGATCAAACTTTCAAGCTTCTTCTACCAACTGCTCGCTTACGACCAAGGAAGCGAGAGATGCAGTCTGAGATTTTTTGCTTAACGCATCTGCTACAACGTTGGCCTTTTCAGAGTGGTACTGGATTTCACAATCATAATTCTTTACCAATTCTAACCACCACCTCTGTCTCATATTTAGCTCCTTCTAGGTGAAAAAATACTTCAGACTCTCGTGATCGCTGTAGATTTTGCTCTTTTCACAATATAGGTAGTGTCGCCATATTTTTAACGCAAAAACCACCGCTGCCAACTCTAAGTCATGAGTGGGGTAGTTCTTCTCGTGTTCCTTCAGTTGTCGTGAGGCATATGCGACCACTTTACCTCTCTGCATCAGAACGCCACCCAATCCTGTCCTGGATGCGTTAGTATATACCACCATTCCTCCAGTTTTGTCCGGAATGGTTAGAACTGGAGCTGTTACCAATCGATTTTTTAACTCCTGAAAACTTTTCTCGCATGCTTCATTCCACTCAAACTTGGCGCCCTTCTTTGTAAGTTTTATCATGGGTGCCAAAATTCGCGAGAAATTTTTAATAAATCAACGATAATAACCAGCCAATCATAAGAAACTTCGGATCTCGGTACTCTTCAGTGTCTCCCACTCGAGAACCGCCTTCAACTTATTCGGGTCTACTTTAATGCCATCCTTGGTGATGATATATTCTAGAAATCCAATTTGGTGAAGTTAAAATTCACATTTGCTAAATTTGGCATATGGCTGGTGTTCCCGCAACCGCTACAGCTCAAATTTAAGGTGTCGAGCATGCTCTTCTTCACTCTTGGAGTACACTAGAATGTCGTCAATAAACACAATGATGAACTTATCCAACACATCATGGAATACTCTATTCATCATGTCCATGAACGCTACCGGGGTGTTGGTTAACCCGAACGACAAAACCAGTAATTCATAATGTCTATATCGAGTTCGGAATGCCGTTTTGTGAATATCACCGCTCTTGATCTTCAATTGATGGTATTCGGACCTAAGATCAATCTTGGAGAAAACTCTTGCTCCTTGTAGCTGGTTAAATAGGTCATCAATGCGCGGCAATGGGTATCGATTCTTGATGGTCAGCTTAATCAACTCGCAGTAATCGATACACAGCTGTATAGTACCATCCTTCTTCTTAATGAACAACACGGGTGCTCCCTGGGGTGATACGCTAGGTCGTATAAATCCCTTCTTCAGCAGGTCTTGAAATTGGACCTACAACTCCTTCAACTCAATAGGTGCCATTCGATATGGTGCCTTGGATACCGGTGCTGCACTAGGAATTAGGTCAATCGCGAACTCTATCTTGCGATCAGGCGATAGTTGAGTCAGATCTTCTAGAAAGACATCAGGAAATTCCCTGACGATGTCAAGTTCCTCTAAAGGCTTCACCTTTGGCTCAGTATCTATTGTTGTGGCCAGAAAACCTTGACTTCCTTCATCTAGCAACTTCCGAGCCTGAAGGGTGGATAAGGTTATCCTTTTGGGTTTTCTCACTGGCTTATTTTGGTAAGTGAAAACTGACCCATCTTTCAACTTAAGCACTATCTTCTTCTTCGCACACATGACGTTCGTTCCATAGGCGGACAACCAATCCACGCCTAATATGACGTCAAAACCCTTCATATCGAGCTTTATTAGCCGCGGTTAAATTCTTCCCACAAATTTCTACTTGACAGGGGTCATAGACTTCTTTCAAGTTCACGATACTATCCGTTGGTGTGCTGACTACTACTTCGTGCCTGATGTCTCTCGGTTGATCCTCCATCCTACTTGCAAAAGTGGTGGAAATGAAAGAGTGGGATACGCCCTAGTAGAATAATACTCGTGCAGGTATGGTTGAGACACTCAGGGTACCTAGGATTTGTATATAATTTAGGTTGCATAAATAAACCAGTTGTTTCCTACAACTTAGTAGTGTTTAGTAAACTTACCTGTCAATACGTCGGGATTCTCCTCAGCTTCCTCAATTGTCATTGTGAACACCTTCCCCTCGCGTTCGATTGTCCCGTGGCTGAAAAGGTCTAGTGTAGGACTAGTTTGGCGAGTTGTTGTTGTACCCACGCGATCTGCACTCTTTAGCCATGTGCCCTTCCTTATTGCACACGTAGCACTTATCAGGTGGAACAGTAGGTGTTGAGGCTTGGTTCACTTGACTTGTAGCTGGTCAGGCTGGCAAAGCTATTATTGTCGCTTGACTTGTAGCTGGTTGAGCAGGTCGATTGATAGTAGGGTAAAAAGGATTCTGACCCATGTTTGGCCTACGATACGGAGTCGGACTAGGGCTTGAACTTGTTCCTCGATAAACTTTGTTTAGCCATCTAAAAGTCTGAAAATTATTTGGCCTTTTGTTCAATCCAGGCAATGTCGTAACCTTCTCTTTAAATCTGTCTTCTATGGTCTTCGCCTTATCGATCACCCGAGCATATTCCCGAACATCCATAATCGACAGTACTAACCCAATTTCAGGTTTAAGTCCCTTCTCAAACTTCTTCGCCTTACTAACTTCCCCTCTCAAGTACTCTAGAGCAAAATGGAATAGGTCTTCAAACTGCTATTGGTAATCCAACATTGACCTAGTCCCTTGTACCAGTGCGGTGAACTCAGCTTCTTTCCTGTCCCTGAAACTCTCCAAGAGGTAGTTCTTGAAGAAGACTTCTTTAAACTGGTTCCACGTGGGATTTGGATGAGTGGCTTCTAGATTGGGTTTAGTAGCCTTCCACCAAGCTTCAGCCTCATTCTATAGCTGATAACCCACACATATCAGCTTTTGTACATCCGTGCACTCGAGCACTTCAAATGCCTTCTCTAGGCGCTAATTCACCATTCCGGCTGCATTGCCTCAGAAGTTAACTTAGAAAACGTAGGTGATTGGAGTTTCTTGAATCTCTCCATTACCTTGGCGGTGGAGTTTTTCGTTAAGTGTTGAGGCACAGGTGGTGGGAAAAGTACGGGCCGGTTGGGTGGTGGGGGTTGTGCCGCACGCTCATGCATCATGGTTGCAAATTGCATAGACATCTGACCTAGCAATTCTTGTTGTTGCTGCATGGTTCGCATCATAGTGGTCATGACCGTAGTTACATCATCGGCTGCCACATTCGGCTGAGGTGCGGCAGCAGTGGCTTGTGTAACCGCTGGTGCCTCTGTCAAAGCAGCCAATGCTTCAGAATTTTAAGCCTTAGTTCCATTTGGCAATTCAACCTCCGGTATAACACGAGGGTGTTTTCCCTTTCGACCACCTCGTGAACTTCTTGTGCTAACCATGGTTGCTTTTCTTAAAAGAGCAACACAGTCAATAATCCAACACTTCCTTTGAGGTCAACAAAAAAATTCCTAGTTATGACATGTACACACCTATTCCACAGTTCCAGTGATTCTGTTGTCATACCAGCAAGGTGGATTATTATCTTTGTAACTGTTATTACAGATATGTATATATTTTTTCCTTTGAAGTGTTTCTCTTATTTATGTTCTTATTATTTAAGTATTTTATGCGATGATAACTATGCATGACACTATATGATAGATTTTAAAATTTTAACCAAAAGCTTTTAAATATTACCTGAACCTAACAGGCAAGTAACTCCAGCTTCTTTCTAAGCATAAATTCCATCGTGATCAGGTATTCTATGTCAACTCTAACTTCCTTGGCTAAGGATACATAAAAATATCCTTCCCCTGGTCCACCAATAGCAGCAAGGGCTAGATAAAAGTCCAACCGGTTCTCGGCTCAGGGTAGTACTAGACGTATCCGTCTTAGTCTCTCTCTTAGTTGCCTAATATAGATCATGTTGCTGGGGTCTCCAGTCTTGGATGAGGTAGTAGGTCCTGTCATGAAAAGTTTCTACACATCTATACGTAATTAAAAGAATTAAGTACATGTCTATAGGAATCTAAGCAACTACAATCAATAAAGATATAAATGGGTTGCCTCGAGGCATCTTAGCATCTAGGGTTTCAACTTGATTGGACAACCTATTGAACCTTAGTCTTGGTTAGCCTAGGCTATGGGTATGGTAAGACCTACGCTCACTACACATTGTAAATACGTAGTACAACATACTTACATATCTATGTTCGGATTTGCATAGCATCACACCACTCGGTTCATACATACACAATATTAGGAACATAATAATGAATATTCACACACACACTATTTCTTATAGGCATACATATATTTATCTATCATTAGATAATTAAACACAAGAGAAAAAAAAATTCCAAATTCCTATGTGTTTTATACTAGAACTCCCAAATAGTGGTTATGTATTCCTAAATAGGCTATTTAGAAATATTTGTATTCATTTAATTAATTAATTATTATATTTTCTTTTATACATGTCATAATTATTTTATAAAAATTTATATTTTCATGTTTGTTGGGTTTATTTTAGGCAATACCAAAGTTTCCATGAGTTGTTACACAAAACAGCAACATTTTAATCTCTGGGCGATGTCTCTAGGCGTTAGGCTCATCGCCCAGTGCTATCGCCTAGAGAATTGAGGCTCAGATATAACAGTCCGAGAGGGGCCCATTTCATTCTAATTTTTCCTAAACTCTTCTAAACACCTAGGGCAGACCTTTGGAGGGTAGTGTGATTTTCCACACCAAATGCTCGCATTTCCTCGGGTTTTTTGCGAATCTACGCATGCCTAGGTAAGATTCTTTGGTCTTTTTCACTACATTAAGTCTTTTCTTTGTTTCTTCTTGTTTTAGCTAGGGTTTTATCAATTTTCTTTGCCCTAACCACTCATTTCTTCTCTTTTTGTAGCCTAATGTCTACTCGCCACCTTATGGCACGAAAATCTGTAGCATGCAAGAGGCTACGATCTGAGAGCGAACATTCTTCTTCCTCTATGGTGCCACCTTCTTCTCCTAGGGATGATTCTTCATCGGAGGAGCCCAAGTTTGATAGGTTTGTTTTCTCTAGGTATGAGCACTCCAGGGATTGGGACAAGTTTAGGTCCCTAAAGATTGTCAATGGCTGGGTAGTACAGGTGGATGACTTCCATCGGTATAGTTTGTTTACTAGGTTCAACACTTTGGGTTGGGCCTCTATGCTATCACCTACAGAACCATGTTATCCCAATTTGGTTCGATATTTTTACTGTAACTTGGTGCCATTTGGGGCACAAGAGTTTGGACTAGAGAGTAGAGTGAAGGGAGTGGATATTAGACCACTGCCTCACTAGCAGGGATCTTGGGGCTGCCCACACTGGGGATAGGTGCTATTACAAGCCCGGATTGACATTTCTGAGATGTTCTCTTTGGAGACTAGGAGGAGGGTCTTCAAAGTATTGACTGGGTCTGAGAGCACACCCAAATCTGAGGCTTCCTACAAGCCTAGTGCTTGCATTATCAGTAGGTGTGTGACCTGCAACATCTATCCTAAGGGCGAAAACAGGGGTAGCATTTCTATAATGAGGGCCTATATTACTTACTTCTTACTGGGGGTGGGCAGAGGAGGTTCAGTGATAAACCTCCCATATTTACTGCTTTAGGCCATGTTGTACCATGCCCATAACCCCTCTAATGGGAACCTTCCATATGGGAAGGTCCTTACTTTGGTCTTCCGGCACTTCGAGGTTCCTTTGGAGGGTGAGTACATGGAGAGGGATAGGTCTAAGCCCATCAACAAGACCTCAATACTGAAGATGAAGGTGCCAAGGGGTAATCCACAAGAGGAGGAGCAGATGGAGGTGCAGGGTGCTGAGGAGCAGGGAGATATTGAGGGAGACATTCAGGGTGAGGAGCATGGTGACTTCGAGGGGATTGGCACACAGTTCACAGATTTGCCCGCTTAGGAGGCGACAGGGGCCACTAGCTCACATGTGCCAGATCCATCTGAGTGGGCACAAGTGATGTCACAATTCCAGGGTCTCAGTACTCAGCTCACTGACATAGCGACTAGGTTGGATCAGGGCTTCTCATCTTTGGAGGGCAGGGTGGTATCTGTAGAGCAGCGCCTGGACTTTTGGGATAGATTCTACCGCGTTGACTCTCGCCAGTCCTAGCCTCCATCGGAGTAGTGCTCCCGACAACTTCTACATGTGCAGGCTAACTTATTATGTAAATCAGACCTTGCTTACCTTTTTTTTTTTTTATATGGTTTATGTAGTTTCCTTTGGGTGCGGTGTCTATATGTTTCTTTTTTTTTTTCCTACTGATGTAAACTTGAAGGTAGTACCTTTAGTTAAACAGTTTGTAGTGGCTCGTCCATAGTTATCTTTAAATTAATGGAATTATTGCACCTTAGTCTTTTACTTACTTCTACCTCCCCTGTAGCTTTTACTTGATTACATTTTTTAATGTTGGTAGCTTATTATCCTTATTCTACATCCCGTGAATGTACGAAGAGCCTCTCGCTCTGATACCAAGCTCTGTCACATCCCAAACCACCCCCTGGGAGGCTTAGGTAGGTGACCCAAATTGCATAACGGCAATCCACTAAACCCCACGGATCTAGAAGATGTTAATACATTCACGGTTCCACATTCATCACATTACTACAAATAAGATCAGAGTGTTGCAAATAATCTACAATGATAACAAGAAAGAAAGTGTAGCAATACAGGAATGGTGATATATAGATATACATATATATACATAAGTGAGTTCTGATACATTCCCTCCCAGTACAAACCACAACTGAAAGATAAAGCTGACAAAAGCTAAAAGGAAATACATACATATATACATATACACAAGGTGAGATAACTCAACCCCAAAAAGAAAAAGAAAATGACAACTAAACCAGAAGCAGAGACGGGGATAAACTCCTATCAAAAGCAAAAAGGAGTCCCCAAGAAAAAAACATTAGAAGCGCCCCTCACTGGTCTTCATCAATAATCACTGAGAATGCTTCCATCATCGGTACGACCTCTGTCAGGGTCCACACTAATATCATCATAATAACCAGGGCTCTCCTCCTTGTAATGAGCCGCCATGCCACAACGGCATCCACCTGCAAAATCATCTGAAAGAAAAACATATATAACAGAGTGTGAACCCCACCGACCTCGTGAGCAAAATATATCATCATGCATGCACATGCAACCACAATCCACATGATCCTACATGATATGCAAGTCTAGATTATTTATTAGCCACCTAACAATACAACTAGGTCAGGTTAGTGCTACTACAATCCCCAATACATGTATCCTTGGTGTGGGCTTGGTTACCCTTTCCCGCGATATACCCATTGAGTTGTCGGAGAGGATCAGTCGGCTCTAGCATCTCCCTACCTAGGTCAGCCCGACCGGCCCTCTGGATTAACACCTGTGAGGTAACCGACTCAATATAATTCCACCAAACCGGTGCATAATCTTTATATGTGGTATGTAGCCAAAAATTCACCTTTCAGTGCTTCCCAAGCTTATAGCCCGAGGCTTCCCGACAAATTTGCCCTGGGGCTGTGCTGAGGCTTCCTGACGTGAATGCCTCTAGGGTTTTACGGTACTCCTCACAGTTATCCAACACCTTAACCTCTGTTGGCAAGGGTGCATAGCACTGGTGATGAAACTCTAGCCCCATGTCTATATGGCATTGTATGATCATGAGTCGGGCGGTGTCAACCGTATCCCATACTACAGGCTATCACCGGTTTCATTTCCAAGCCAACTACGACATCTAGTCTAACATTCACAATCATCATGTAAAAATCACAGTGTTGATCAACAGACAATCAATGTGTAATGATTTTGAGTAATTGAATAGAATTTAAATAACACAGCATTTATAATTTAAGAATTTAATTGTCGGCATAATAATACTGTTACACACCTTGGTCTGGTTCTAAGAACTTAGTTGCAAATTTAGTTGTGGCTGCAGTCTGGCTGTAGGCCTTGAGCGCGGGATCAAATCCTAGATATAAATCAAATATTTAACATTTAATAGTCCAATCTATTTTTGGAGGTCCTAGGGTTGATCTAAGCTCACTGGGTTGACCCGGTGTTTAATTAATCATCACTTGGAATTCTCCGGGCCTTGTATTGGGCCTTAGGCCTATGTCTTGGTGCATCATCCAGGGATGGTGGCCTAGGGGTAGAATGGTCATTTTCTATATTAGTACATGTTCCTAGGTCATATTAGTCTTACAGTGCTGTCCCCAACTTGAGAGTGCTGTAGGACCAACACAGGCAGAGTTTCCAAGTCCTGCGGGGCCCACTTGGGTTCCCAAAGCACTCATACACATGGACAGATGTGGGGAGGGGCATTCTAGTCATTTTTCACCTTCCTACACTGTATCATGGCCCTAGGGTGAGGATCCCCAGGTCAAAGCATCAAAACAACAAAGTTTCCATCACTGGGCGATGTCTCTGGGCGATGTCTGCATCGTCCAGTGCATCGCCCAGAGATTGCAAACCCGGAATCAGGCTGAGATTCCTAAATTTTGAACCATGGGCAGTGCATGGACCTTCACCCAATGCATGTTAGGTCATTTTGGACCCCTAGGGGTACCCTTTGCATTGGTCCTTGTGGATGTTCAATTGGGCCCACCACTTGGCTGCCAGAGGCTGCCCAGACAGCCTAATGAATAGTAACCCATGATTTCTTCAGTTACAAAACTTGGTTTTAGCTACATACAAGGCTAGATTTAGGTATAAAATGGTAGTTCAAGACTGTTACCACCTAAGGTTAGGTCCCATGCAGCCAAGGCATGAAATCAGGGCTCCAAACAGCCTGTTCTTAGTGTAACACAGCAGTACAGCCAAGCAAAACTCTAGTTTTGATTCTAGAGGCAAAAACGGATGTAAAATCCTCATAAACACTCATATCTTCCATGCTTCATGATTGCATGGTAGATATGAGATAGTACATGGCAGTCCCCAGTTGTTCTGGGCTGCCAGTGATTAGAAATCCATCAAAACACATGAATTAAAGAGAGCAGCAGGTATGAGCATATGTGTTTATACCTACACATGTCTGAGAAAGCACGAAATTAGGGCCTTGGATGCAAGGCTGCTCCCTCCTTCCTTCCTTCTTCTCTTTTCTTCTTCTTCTTTCTCTCTTTTCCCTCTTTTCTTTCCTCTCCCTTCCCCCACGATTTGAACAGTAGGCAAGGGTCTAAAATGAACCCAAGGCGCCGGTATATATACCCCAGCCCATGACTAGGGCCTGTTTGGCTGCTAAGGCCAGTTTTCAAAATGCATTCTTGACTGCATTCTCGGCCATTTTGGGCACTCAGGTGGGGTCCATAGTGATCCAGGGGTATGAGGTGGACCCTCAGACTCCCCTCAACCTATGGAGGGTGCCTATGTCCAATATGGGTGGTCCCCACAGATTAAATCCTTAAAATGATGCAGTTTTGCACTTTGGGCGATGACTCTGGGTGATGTCTGCATTACCCAGAGAATTTAGCAAGGTTGAAACTCTGTGGGCTTGCACAGGGGTTTGACCCAGGGTCAGTGCCTTATACCCATATATCATTTAGGGTCTTTTACACACATTTTGAAGTGTGGGTCCCACATTTATGGAGGGAAGAGAGGATACCTGGAGTCCAAGCAGTACATTATGTTGTGGGCCATGCAACTGCAGGGATCAGCTGTCCATCTTCTGATAGGTATGTAGGAAGACTTGCACAGGGTTTCTTCATCAAGTTCAATCACTGGAGTGATACTCCACAGTGTGCTTGGATGCCATGTCTAGGGTTCCTGTCCTTCAGTCAAGATTCCAGTCAGTCAGGGGCAGGGTTTGACAAGGAGTCAGCCACTTAAGTGGCCGCATTCAAGTTTCTCTCAATTGTGTAACTCTTCATTCAAGAATTGGGGTGTGCGACCTAACAAGATAATACATGGCAGGAGTACTATATCGTGCTTCCATCTAACCAACATAGCACATCACTAACAAACAATCTCAAAATACCCCAAACAATCCAATTGCACTAGATCTAGAACTCTTGATTCCTCATGATGAGCAATGCCAACCCTTTGTATGCATCGTACACATGACTATGTTGTTCACAAATATGACAAGTCGCTAGGACAATGAGTCACAAAACAAAGGTGTAATGTCAGATGATTTTTACTGAGCCCCTCATGTCAATCTGATTGTATCCAATAGCTTTTCCAATCGCGTCCCGCTGGACTGCATCATCCATGATCCTAAGGAGTACGTCAAAGTAGTGTCATTGGGTGTTCTCTTTATGACATTGTCTTAGGTAATAAGGGTACTGAGGGATTAATATAATCCATGTGGCTCATGTATTGACGAAGCAGGGATCCATTCAGTCACTCTCACTATCGATCCGTACGAATACATACAATATGATATGTGTGCTATGGCGTAACTCCCACTAAGGTGGGCATGTCACTCACAAAAATATAAACGCCATAGTCATTGCACCAAGGGCCTAACTTGTGTTTCTAGCAGTCACCCTCATGGTTTCTACCTGAAACCTCACATCCGGCTTTTCACAGGTTACGTAGATGTGTGGTATGTTCCAAGTTGGAACTGATAAGGTCTCATCTTAGCTCTAACTAAAGCGCCATGAAGCACAAATGCTCATAGGCTCATATTGCTGACAATCCACAAGTGCCAAGGCGAGTCACTTGTGTGAGTGTGCCGACTCAATGCCTGGTGACATCTTTACAATAACAAATGAATGTGTACACACAATATCGCTCAAACAAATATATTTCATAAATAATTGAAAGAGAGAGATATAAATAAATGTCAATGCATAAAAGTGTTCCAAAGTAAAAATACATATCAAATCTGTCTCAATCCCAAGTTCATAACATGAACAAGGAAAACATCTCTGGCAATGGCTTCGTCAATGGACCAACCAACATACTGCCAGTGGAGATATGTTTCAGAACAACTTCACCTTGTGTAATCATGTCTTGACTGTAATGATATTGTATGTCAATGTGCTTGGCTCTCCCATGAAACTTAGGCTCATTTGCAATTGCCAACGTTGTTGTGCTATCACAATGTATAAGCACAATGTTATCTAAGTGAATAGAAACACTAAGCGTCACACCCAGACCCCAACCTACGATTTTGGTATGACTAGGATGCTTTCCAATACCCTAAACCGGCCACCATCGGAATCTTGATGCAGTGGCTTAAATCACAGTCAACTCAATACAACTCATATGTACATCAGAGTGCGAAAAGAATCACATTTACATTTTAAGCAAATATAAAATCAAGAGTACGAAAGCATTTTTAGTACTAAAAGAGTTCAAAAGTCTAAGTGATAGATAATTTGTTATATTGCATCGTATCTCAAATGGTCAATTAAAAACTCAAACAACAGTAATATTACAGATTTTATACAATACAAATGATGAAACTTAAGAGAAACAAAAGGAATAAGAATCTCGATCCAAGTGCCCCATTGGCACAATCATCAATATCTACTTAGTATCATAGTCCGAAGTCATCAACTACAAGTCAGCAACACCAAACAAAACATATCCAACAGAAAGAGCACCAACATCACCTAGAACACATCTACAAAAGTTGCGCAAAGAGCAGTAAGCTCCACTAAGCCCAGTGAGGAGATGGGGAACATACATGCAATAACACATAGTCCATGATGCATAAGTTAATTAGCAATATTAGACACCTAGCAAACATGTCTAAGTCACTAGGTTTTTGCTACTGTAACAACTCGGGAAACATCACGGATCACTTATCTTATCACTACGATGCAACCTCAATTATAACGTTGGGATCCGTGCCAATTGAAGCCACATGCCACTAAAAGGCAGACCCCAATAACAAATGATCATCCCTGACCTAGCCTCTACCAGTATCCTCAGGCACATAGAGAGCCCTGATTACCCAACACCTTAATCCCTGTTGGTAAGTGTTACACCCACACCCGAAATATACCTAAATACCCCGGGGCAAATTAGGCCTTACCAAAAGATAATGCTATGATGGGCAATGGTCAAACACTTATGACCTTGATCCGAGTATTTTATTATAAGTGTCCCCTCGAAGCCCTGAGAGTATGGGTCAAAACCCCGTAACTTTCCTTGAAGTTTAGGCCCTGAAAGTAGCAATGGAGTCACGAACGGACTCACTTGACTGGTTCTGCTCGTGGATCCGCCCAAGCTGTTACTTGCCCTTCTGGTTTATTTTCCTGTGGGACCCACATCTCCGTATCCCAGACACCATACTTAGACCCCTTTGACCTTTAAAAGGAAAGACAAGCCTCATATTCCCTTTTCTCTCCCCCTCCCAAGCAAACGGTGGAGGAGAAAAGATAAGGAAGAAGAAGAAGTGGAAGTAGGAGTGGAATGTGAGGGGAAGAGAAGACGGTGGAGGCCATGCCAAGATGGTTGGCTGCCCCATATCTCCTCCTCTTGCTGTCTGGACAAGGCTTAAAGAAGAGAAGAAGAAGAAGAGATGAAAAGGAAGGGAGGAAGGAAAAGGAGGTGGATCTTCAAGGCTGGCTAGGGTTGAAATTGGAGCTCCTCTCACCAAGGTATGACCTAAACCCTTGGTACATATCTTCCCATTTCCATTTTGATAGGTTCCTTAAGCTTGAGCTAACCTAGGGTTCCATTTGAGACTTAAGGTGAAGCTCGGTCCTTAATTGGAGCTCAAATGATGCTGACCAAACCCTGATTCAAGCTCCAATAAGCTGCATTGCAGCCATTGCTGCTGAACCCTTGGTTCAAAGCCATGAAACCCTACCTTTGGACCAATTGGAACCAAACCCTTGTGTGATCTTGGATCTATGAGGTAAGCCTAGGTTCTAGTGACCCTAAAGAGACCTAGACACCCTCTCTATGACCCTGAGTGCTGGGTGAGCTCTAGGCTTCAAGTTGGAGGAAAAACCTTGAAAAATCTCGAAAAAGAACTCTGATGGACACACCATCGGAACCACCAATCGTGATACCATCCATCAGTCCATCTAGTATAATCCTAGTGACTTGACCTGAACGGATGAAGGAACGTATTCACTCTGTGCCTCTACCCGTGGGTCTATTCTCTCTTGGGTATGTCTTAGGGATCGAATGGATGCAAGGGTGGATAAAGATGGTGTATCCGTTCATGGATCCGCTCGCTTTAAGGTGTGTCTCAAAAATCGAATGGATGTACAAACGGATCCAAATAAGAAGCTTCGTCTGTGGATCCGCTCCTCATGTTTTAACCTTTTGGCCTGAACAGAGTCAGGGACAGACTCACCCTGTTGCTTCCGCCCATGAGTCTGCTAATGCTGTATTGGTTGAAACTTAGTTTTAACCTTGGGGGCCTAGCATATGACCCCTTTATGCACATTTTAATGATTACTTTTGTGTTTTTAGGCTACCCAACTCGATGGTTAGTTGGTGCATCAATGAGATTCATGTAAACCACGTCGGGTGACACCCGAGTTCGGTGAGTGGGTTTTGGGTGATTTTGTTGGGCTTGAATATACATATTAAGCAATCTTAATCATGCTACTATATAAATATAAGCATTATGCGCATTGCATTATTTACCTCAATGTCAACTATTATGAATGTGATATTATTCTCACCATTGTATCGGGTGACAGTGCTGGGTGTGCTGTTATCAAAACCCTAATTTATTTAATTATGAAAACTATTATATGTCATCTTGATCTGTATGTGCAGTGCCGTGTTGGTACCTGGGTACTAGATAGAATGGGACATCGATGCACCTAGAATACCTCTCTGGATAATAGGACTTGCATGTAGTATATCTATGGCTAGGATGCTTACTCCCTTATGCTACGACCCTTGCTAATAGGGGTTTATGTGTTGGATAGTCTGAGCACCTGTTGCTTGTGGGGGTGGGAGAGGCCAGCTCAAGGGTAGTGATGGCTATCGGAGTCTGCCACTAGGTGACCGGATGGTTTCTACCGGCGTAGGCTCTCATGTGATAATTGAGGTTTCACTGGGGCAATAAGTTACGTGACCCATAGTGTCTCCTAAATTATCATAGTAGCATACACTTGACTCATAGAATTATGTGTTAGGTGGAAAATGAATCTAACATTAGCATGCATCATGTCACACCCCAAACCACCCCCTAAGAGGATTGGGTAGGTGACCCGAATTGCATGACAACAATCTGCCAAATCTTAATGATCTAGAAACAGTGCTTACATTCATGAACCACAACCACATCTTATCCAATAGTAAGATCAGAGTAATGCAGAACATCTACAAGTTAAAGAAAACAAATGGAAGCATAGCGATACAGGAAATGGTGATAATATATACATAATAAACTTTGTTTGAACATTTCCCCGGCACACATAACCCACAACAAGAAAAAGAAAAGCTGATAAGTACAGTACTACATACATAATAATATATAGGGTTAGGGAACCCAATCCCAAAAGAAAGAAAGAAAAGAAACAACTAAAACCGGACCATGGTCAAAATAGGAAACCTCCTAGCAAAACAAAAAAGAGTTCCCAATACAAAATATTAGAAGTACTCCTCAACGGTCTTCATCCACGACCACTGAGAAAGTACGTAGAATCGGTATGACCTCCGTCAGGGTCCACACCAACATCATCATACAAACCAGGACTCTCCCCCTCGAGATAGCCCGCCATACCACAGCGGCATCCACCTGCAGGATCATCTAAGAAAGAAAACAACACATAACAGAGTGTGAGCCCCACCAAGCTCGTGAGCAAATAACAACCATCATGCATGCCTATGTAATCACAATCCATAGTTCACATGATCTACATGATATGCAAGTCTAGTTTTATTATTATTATCCACCTAGCAATACAACTAAGTCTGGTCTTGCCACTACAATCCCCAATACATGTATCCCTGGTGTGGGCTTCTAACCCCTTCTCGTGATACACTCATTGAGTTGTCGGAGAGGACTGGTCAGCTCCCGCATCTCCCTCACCAAGGCCAGCCCGACCAACCCTCTGTGATTATCCAGGGGGAAAACCGTTTCTTCCCTCATGCACCATTCTGGTGTTCTTTTATTTATGCACCATTCCGGTGTTCTTTCATCTCTTTTTCTTTTTCACTCCCTGATAGTTGTCCCCACAGGCATCCAACACTTTAACCCCTGTTGGTAAGGGTTCGTGGCACGGTTGATGAAACTCTAGCCCCATGTCTATATGGCATAGTATGAGTCTAGCGGTGTCAATCGTACCCCATAATACGGGCTACCACAGGCCCCATTTCCAAGCCGAGTACGGCATCTGGTCTAACAATCACAATCATCATATAGAATTCACAGTGTTGATCAACAGACAATCATTATGCAGTGATTTGAGTAACTTGAATTATAAGTAAATAACACAACATTCATGATTCATTTATTAATAGCCAGCATCAGATCGTAATTACATTCGCACATACGATAGTATTATTCACTTACCAAGTGTTGGCTCTAGGCACTCAGTCACAAATTCAGGTCCAGCAGTTGTCTGGTTGTTGTCCTCGAGCACGGAATCAGATCCTAGACACAAAATCAAGCATTGTTCTATTTAGTTATTGGCCCTACATTGGTGCCCTAGGGTTACCCTAACTTACTGGGTTGACCCGGGGTTTAGTCGGTATCATTTGGAAACATCGGGCCTTGCATTGCATCTTAGGTCATGTCCCGGTGCATGGGCCAGTGCCAAGGGAATAAGGGCATTTTGGTCATTATCAGTGCCCGCACCTGCTACTAGGTTAAATTTGGTCCCATTATAGTTTATGACATAATACACTACTGTCCAACTCAGGATAGTGCAGTAAAATCAATCACAGCAGTGCACAATCACCTACGGGGCCCACTTAGGGTTCCAAACCAATTTTCACCTATGGACAAATGTGGGGGGAAAAATCATTTTTGTCATTTCCCACATCCCACAGTGTCCAGGGATCAAGGCCATCAGGAAATTATAAATCTGCCCCTTTATTTCAGAAAGATTCCATCACTGGGTCTTGCACTAGGCCTTGCTGCATTGCCCATTGCATCACCCAGTGCCTGCAGAATCAACCTTGGGCTGAGTTTCCAAGGTTGGACCTGTAGGGCTGGGCCCACACTTGATCCTCTGCATGTTTGGGTATCAGGGTAGCCCTAGCAATGGTCTATCCCATGGTACCACTGGTTTTCCCATCAAGGTTCCAGTCAGCCTGGCTGTGGCTGTCCAGATAACCCTGGTGAATAGTATTTAGGGTTTTGCAAATCTGAGAACTTGGTTTCAGCCTCATGCAGAGCAGGTAATACATAGAAAATAATGGTTCAAGGCTGCAACCACCTAGGGTTTAGCCTCTGCAACCCTAGCTTGTAGTCTGCGCTTCAATCCATCAACCAGAAGGGGATCTGGGCAGTGCAAGCATGCACAGCCAGAATTCGGCCAAGGCAGCAGCATAAGTAAATGCTGATTTTCATAGAAAAACCCAGATCTACCATGCATAAGGTCTGCATGGCTGATCTGGACCAAGACTGGGCAAACCCTAGCTTGTCTGGGCTGCCCAAGGTTGCAGAACACAACATGCAAGGGGAAAGAATGGTGAACAACAGGTATGCATATAGTTTTTATACCTAAAAACATTGAAAATAGCAGTGGAGGAGCTCGGATCAGTCAGGGATGGGGCAACTGCAGCTCTCCCCTCTTCCTTCCTCCTTCCCTCTTCTCCTTCTTCTTCTTTCTCTCCTTTCTTTCATCTCTTCTCTCTTTCGGATTCAGATCTGCCAAGGGTTCTAAAATGAATCCATGGCCTCCTATTTATAGCCTAAGGCCAACTAAGGCCTGTTTGCCTTCTTAAGTCCCTTTTTAAAAACTCATTTTTAAACTGATTTTGCCTGATTCTGGGTCCACTGGTGGGGTCCACACTGAACCAGGGGTATGAGGTGGTCCCTCAGACTTCCTTCTATCAGTGGAGAGTGTCCATGGTCAAGTTGGGTGGTCCCCATAATTTAAGTAATTAAAAATATCCAAAAACAGCCACTGGGCCGTGTCACTGGGCCTTGCTGCATCGCCTAGTACATGGCCCAGTGAATTCCAGTAGCATGAATTCAAAGGGGGATTGCACAGGGGTTTGACCCTAGGTTAGGGTAATGTCCCCACATGCCCACCATAGGTTCTTACATGATTTTTCAGAGGTTGGTCCCACCATTATAGGGAGGAGAGAGATTACCTGGAATCCAAGTTGTACATTAGTCTGTGAGCTGTACAAGTGCAGGGGTCTGCTATCCATCTTCTAACAGGTATATAGGAGGATAAGCACTGGGTTCCCTCATTGATCCATGTCACTGAAGCGATGCTCCACAATGATCCTGGTTGCCATGTCAGGGGTTCCTGCACTTCAGTCAGATTCCAGCTAGTCAGGGGGCAGGGTTTGACATTTCTCCCCACCCTACAAAAATTTCATCCCCAAAATTTGCTTAACCAGTAATCCAAAAAGTTGAGGATACTTCTCCCTCATTTCTTCCTCACATTCCCATGAAGCTTCTTCTGCTGGGCTATTTCCCCATCGAACTTTTACGAAAGCAATGGTGCGGTTTCGGAGGTTATGCTCTTTTCTGTCTAGTATCTCCGTGGGGTGTTCTTCATAAGTCATGTCCACGTCCAACTGTTCAGGTTCAATTGATAACTTATGTGTCGGATTGTTTATGTATTTCCTCAGCATTGACACATGAAAGACATCATGGACACCCGATAAAGATGGCAGTAGGGCTAGCCTATATGCTACAGGTCCTACTCTGTGAAGAATTTCGTAGGGACCAATGAATCTTGGGCTCAACTTGCCCTTCTTGTTGAAACGTAGCAATCCTTTGGTTGGAGACACTCGAAGGAATACTTTTTCTCCAACCTCAAACTCAACATCCTTCTTTCAGTTATCCGCATAACTCCTTTATCTCGACTGGGTTGCTTTGATCTTCTCTCTTATGACATCCACCTTGTCGTTGGTCGCTTGTATCATCTCAGGTCCGAGATATTTCCACTCACAAACTTCATCCTAGTAGAGCGGAGTTCGACACTTTCTACCATAAAGTGCTTCGAACGGTGCCATGCTAATGGTGGAGTGATAACTGTTGTTGTATGCAAATTCCACCAACGGTATGTGGGCATCCCAACTGTCATTCATTTCCAAAACACAGGCTCGGAGCATATCCTCCAGAGTCTGGATGGTTCTTTCTGACTATCCATCCATCTGCGGATGGAAAGCTGTACTAAGGTTTAGTTGTGATCCCAATACCTTTTGTAGACTTCTCTAAAACCTTAAAGTAAATCGAGGATCTCTGTCAGACACAATACTGACAGGCATGCCATGTAAGCGAACTATGTTGTCAATGTATATTCGGGTAAGCTTCTCCATTAGATAACTTATTTTAATCGGTATGAAGTGAGCTGCCTTAGTCAGTCCATCTACGATCACCCAAATTGCGTTCATGCCTTTTCTAGTGTTGGGCAAGCTTGTCACGAAATTCATAGTGATTCTTTCCCACTTCCACTCAGGTATGGGAAGTGACTGTAATAAATCATACGGTCGGTGTCTCTCCGCTTTTATCTGTTGGCAGGTGAGGCACTTAGACACGTAGATTGCTATGGTCTGCTTCATTCCAATCCACCAGTAATATTTCTTCAAGTCTTTATACATCTTTGTACTTCCGGGGTGGATAGTATAGGGTGAGCTGTGTGCCTCTTTGAGAATTCGATCTTGGACATCATAGTCATCTGGCACGCACAATCTATCATGGAACTTCAATGCTCTATCTTAGGCCAATGTAAAATCCGGGTCTTTGTGGACACCTTGTTGGATTTCCATTATAATTTTGGCCAGCTCGGGGTCCAATGGTTGCTTCACAATTATTTCTTCTTGTATCGACGGCTGTAGGTCCAACGCTGCTAACTGCATAGCTACTTCTTCGATTACGAGCTCCAAATCAAACTTCCGAGCTTCTTCTATTTATTGTTCACTTACGACCAAAGATGTGAGAGACGCAGTCTGAGATTTTCTGCTTAATGCATCTGCCACAACATTGGCTTTGCCAGGGTGGTACTGGATTTCACAGTCATAATCTTTTACCAATTCTAACCACCGCCTCTGTCTCATGTTCAACTCCTTCTGGGTGAAGAAATACTTCAGGCTTTTGTGATCACTGAAGATTTCACTCTTTTCACCGTATAGGTAGTGTCACTAAATTTTCAATGCGAAGACTACCGCCGCCAATTCTAGATCATGTGTGGGGTAGTTCTTCTCGTGTTCTTTTAATTGCCTGGAGGCATATGCGACTACTTTTCCTCTCTGCATCAAGACACCACCTAGGCCTGTTCTAGATGCATCTGTATACACTACCATTCCTCCGGTTCCATCTGGAATGGTCAGAACTGGAGCTGACACTAAACGGTCCTTCAATTCGTAGAAGCTTTTCTCGCATGCTTCATTCCATTCAAACTTGGTGCCCTTCTTGGTGAGTTTTGTCATGGGCGCCAAAAGGTACGAGAAATTCTCAATGAATCGGCGGTAATACCCAGCCAATCCTAAGAAACATCAAATTTGCGTGGCATTCTTTGGAGTTTCCCATTTGAGAATTGCTTCCACTTTGCCAAGGTCTACCTTGATGCCATCTTTGGTGACAATATGCCCCAGGAATCCAACTTGGTTAAGCCAAAATTCACACTTATTGAACTTGGCATAGAGTTGATGTTCTCGCAGTCGCTGTAACACGAATGTAAGGTGTCGCGTGTGCTCTTCCTCACTCTTAGAGTACACCAAAATATCATCAATGAATACTATGATGAACTTATCCAGCACATTATGGAATACTCTATTCATCAGATCCATGAATGTTGTTGGGGCGTTGGTCAATCCAAACGATAGGACTAAGAATTCGTAATGTCCATATCGAGTTCTAAATGTCGTTTTAGGAATATCACCGCTTTTGATCTTCAATTGATGGTATCCCAATCTAAGATCGATCTTGGAGAAAACTCTCACTTCTTGATGTTGATCGAATAGGTCATCAATACACGGGAACGGATATCGATTCTTGATTGTCAGTTTATTCAATTCGCGGTAGTCGATACACAGCCGCATGCTACCATCCTTCTTCTTTACAAACAGCACAGGTGCTACCTAGGGTGATATACTGGGTCGAATGAATCCCTTCTTTAGCAAGTCTTGAAGTTATACCTACAATTCTTTCAGCTCAATTGGCGCCATGCAGTAGGGTGCCTTAGATACCTGTGCTACCTCAGGAACTAGATCGATCGCGAACTCTATATCGCGGTCCGGTGGCAACTGAGTCAGATCTTCAGGAAATACATCAAGAAAGTCTCTGACGATGTGGAGTTCTTCCAAGGGCTTTACCTTTGCTTTCGTATCTATTACGATGGCCAAAAAGCCTTGGCATCCTTCTTCTAGTAACTTCCGCGTCTGGAGCGCAGATAATGTTATCCTTCTGGATTTCCTTCTTGGTTCACTTTGATAGGTAAAATCTGACCCATCTTCCAACTTAAACTTTATTCTCTTTTCCGCACATAAGACGTTGGCACCATAGGCAGACAACCAATCCATGCCTAACATTACGTCGAAGTCGTTTATATCCATCTTGATCAATCGTGCGATTAGATTCCTCCCATAGATTTCAATCTGACAGGGGTCGTAGACCTCCTTCAAACTCATGACACTTCTTGTTGGTGTGCTCACTAATAATTCATGCCCAATATCTCTTGGTTGGTCTTTCATCTTACTCGTAAAGGTTGAGGAGACGAAAGAGTGGGTTACGCCCGAGTCAAATAATACTCGCGCGGGTATGGTTGAGACATTCAGGGTACCTAGGGTTTGTAGGTAATTTAGGTTTCATGAATTAAACTCTATATTCTCTATAATTCACAGTGTTTGATCACTTACCTGTCATTACGTCAGGGTTTGGCTCAGCTTCCTCATTGGTCAGAGCGTACACCTTTCCTTGCATCCGATTGTCTCATGGCTGAAATGGCTTGGCGTAGGGTTGATTTGATGAGTTGCTACCGTACCCTCACGCTCTGCAATCTCTAGACATATGTCCTTCCTTGTTGCATCGGTAGCATTTGAAAGGTGGAGCTCCAGGTGTCAAGGGTTTGCTCGCTTGGTTTACCGCTGGTTGGGCTGGCGAAGCTGCTGTCGTCGCTTGACTAGTAGTAGGTTGAGCGGGTCGTGTGAATATGGAGCGGAAAGGATTCTGACCTACACTCGGCCTACGATACAGAGTTGGAGTAGGACTTGAGCTCATTCCTCGGTAACTTTATTTGGCCAACCATAGGTTTGGAAAATATTTGGCCTTTTGTTTAATCCGGACGACGTTACAGTCTTTTCTTTCTCCTTTTCTCTGAATCTATCCTCCATTGTCTTCGGCTTATCAATCATTTGAGCATAATCCCGAATGTCCATTATTGACAATACTGACCCAATTTCAGTCTTGAGTCCCTTCTCAAATCTCTTGGCCTTACTAACTTCCCCTTTCAAGTGTTCTGGAGCAAAATGGAACAAATCTTTGAATTGTTGTTGGTAATCTAGTACTAACTTGTTCCCTAGCACCAGTTCGAGGAATTCCGCTTCCTTTCTACCCTTGAAACTCTCGGGAAAGCATTTCTTGAAGAAAACCTCTTTAAACTGTTCCCAAGTGGGATTCAGGTGAATAGCCTCCAAGTTAGGCTTCGTGGCTTTCCACCAAGCTTTAGCTTCATTCTGCAACTGATAACCCGCACATATAATCTTCTGTGCATCCGTGCACTCAAGTACCTCAAATGCCTTTTCTAGTGCACTGATCTATCATTCCGGCTGCATTTCTTCAGAGGTTATCTTAGAGAATGCCGGTGGTTGGAGTTTCTTAAATCTCTCCATAACTCTAGCGGTGGAATTCTTAGATAAGTGTTGAGGCACAGGTGGTGGAAATAATCTTGGTCGATTGGGTGGTGGTGGTGCAGTGCGCTCATGCATTAGGGTTGCAAACTGTGCGGACATTTGACCAAGCAATTCTTGTTGTTGCCGCATGGTCTGCATCATTGTGGTCATGAACGCAGTTACATCACTGGTTTCCCCATTTGACTGAGGTGCTGCAGCAGTCGCTTGCGCAGCTGTTGGTGCTTCTGAGGAAGAACCCGATGCCTCAGCATATTGGGCCTCAGTTCTACTAGGTAATTCAACCTCTGGTATAATTCTAGGTTGTTTACCTTTACGACCTCCACGAGAACTTCTAGTGTTGACCATTATTGCTTCTCTGAAAAGAGGAGCGGGTTTAATATTCCAATTCCATCTAGATTGATCAACAATTTATCTCCTAGTTAAGTAGGTACATATTCCATTTCATGGTTCCAATGAGTATCAAGAGTCTTGCCAGTAAGGTGGATTATTAGATTCACTGTCTTGGTTCATTAGGTGATGTGTCTTATTGAATACTTTTTGTTTCCCCTTTCTTACATGTTTTTACGTATCAAAATGCTATGCATGGTGCTATATCAAAATTTCATACTTTTAATTAAAGACTTTTAATTAATTACCTGATCTAGCAGGCAAGCATCTCCAGCCTCCTCCCAGTCACATACTCCAAGGTTAACAGGTACTCTATGTCAGCTCTCACTTCTTCAGCTAAGGTCATGAAATACTCTCGGTCCTCGGGTCCACTAAGGGCAGCAATGGCCAAGTAAAAGTCCAGTCGATTCTCAGCTCAGGGTAAAATCAACCTTATCCGCCTCGGTCTCTCCTGTAAATGTCTAAGGTAGATCCTAGTGCTGGGGTCTCCAGCCTTGGTAAGGTAATAGGTCATGTCACATGAATTGGTTCTAGGCATCAGGACATAATTAAAAGAATTAAGTACACGACTATGGAAATTTAAATAACTATGGACCAGTAAAACAAACTCTTGGGTTGGCTCGAGGTACCTTAACGTCTACATGATTGATTGACTAAGGAATGCTAATCGGTCCTATTCTCGGAGATTCTAACCTAAGTTTGGATAAGATCTATGCTTCCCACACGTACTACGCATGTAACACGACATACCTATGTAGTTGTGTTCAGTTTGCATCACAACAGTCCAGTCAATTCATACATTATAATAGGCAAGCATAATGTATACTTATAATACATACCATATATTATATATAATTATGCACATTAATATATATAACACACACTTGTTAAAAAAACCTAGTCCTATAGGTCCTTCCCTTAGTCCCTATTTGTAGAATTTCACCTTCTTGAGCTTATGAAACCTAAGTCCTTAAGTTGTCAATTTCTTATTATATAATATATTTTAATATTTTTTTATTATTTAATAATATATATATATATTTTTTGTAAAAGTCTTTACTTTAATGTCCTATGAGAGTATTATGCCCAAAAATAAGATCTCCATGTGAAAATTCTGAAATCCTGCAATTTTACCATCACTGGGCAATGTCTCTGGGCGTTGCCACATCGCCTAGTGCCATCGCCCAGAGAATCGGGCTCAGGCTTTTTAAGTCCGAGAGGGCCCCATTCTTCCCTATTTTCACTCTAGACTTCTCTAAACACTTGAGAGAAATTCTAGAAGAGCAAGGGGACCACTTCCACACTATTTCTCATCAATTCCTCAGGCTATTTGCGATCACATACGCTCTCTGATACGCTTTTAGGTTTTCTCTATGTGCTTACTTGTTTTTTTTTCTCCATTTTTTCTTTACCTAGGTTAGGTTTTACTATTTTACCTGCCCTAAACATGGTATTTTCTCTCTTATTTTGTAGAAAATGTCCACTAGTCGGTGTAAAATAAGGAAATCAGTAGCCCAGAAGAGGCTACGGGCCGAATTTGAAGAATCTGCCCAATCTTTGGTTCCATCTTCGTCTCCTATTGATACCTCTTCCTCTGAAGATCCCGAATTTGATCAGTACCTCTTTTCCAGGTACGAGCATGCTAAAGAGTGGAGGAACTTTGCTTCAGTGAAGATAGTAAATGGTCGGGTCGTTAGGATAGAGGACTTTCACCAATATGGCCTCTTTGCCAAGTTTAATGCTCTGGGTTGGGCGTCGATGTTGTCCCCCACTGAGCCATGTTATCCCAATTTGGTTCGGTATTTCTACTGTATTTTGATGCCTTCGAGCACACAGGACTTCGAGATAGTGAGTAGGGTAAAGGGAGTGGATATCAGGCTGTCTACTTCTATTATGGCTAAGATTCTAGGTCTGCCTGACACCGGGGATAGGGTTTACTACCAACCCCGCTTGGATATATTAGACATGTTCTCCCTCGAGACTAGGAGGACTGTCTTTACTGTGTTGATCGGTTCAGGGAATACCCCCAAATTCGAGATAGCCTACAAGCCTAGTGCGAGAGTCATTAGTAGATGTGTGACCTATAACATCTACCCGAAGGACAGCAACAAGGGTAGTATCTCTATGATGCGGGCCTACATCACCTACTGCTTACTAGGTGCTGGTCAGGGGGGTCTAGTTATCAACGTCTCTTATTTATTACTTCAGGTGATGCTCTACCATGCACGAAACCCAGCTGATGGGAACCTTCCTTATGGTCTTCAGGTATTTTGGGGTCCCACTGGAGGGCGAGTACATTGACAGGGCCAAATCCAAGCTGATAGACAAGACTTCCATTTTGAAGATGAAGGTACCTAGAGAGGATCCAGTAGAGGATGAGGAGCCGATGGATGCACCAGAGGGTGAGCTTCATGGTGGTGGTGCACAGGTTGAGGGCCAGATTGGAGAGGAGCAGGGTGACATCGGGGGTGCCACTCAAGGTATGTATACAGAGGAGCAGGGATTAGGTCCAGATGACCTCGAGGGTTTTGATACACAGTTTACAGACTTACCTGCCTACGAGACAATCGGGGCCACCAGTTCATAGGTTCCAGGGCCTCCAGATTGGGCTTAGGTGATGACACAGCTGTAGAGTCTTGGTACACAGATGTCTGATCTAGGTTCTAGAGTGGATCAGGGTTTCACTTCCTTGGGCAGTAGAGTGGGTGCAGTTGAGCAGAGATTGGACATCTGGGATCGCTACTTTCGAGTCGATTCGCATCCGCCTCTGCCTCCTTCAGAGTAGCTCTCCGCATGATCCAGACACTTCTAACTACATGGACATGATCATTTCTTTTTATTAGTTTATGCATTTTAGTCCTTTGCCTGATGTACTTAGTCTAGGGATTTTTATTTTTTATCAGCTTATGTAGTTGTTGAATTGCAGCTTATGCAATCAAACTTATGTAAATATTGTTAAATTAATGAAAATTTCATGTCTTTGTTTAATTGCATCTACCTCCCTTGTAGCTTTTACTTATTACATGTTTTATTAGTTATACCTTGTTAACCCTAGTCTGCATGTCATAAATGTAAGAAGAGCCTCACGCTCTGATACCAAGCTCTGTCACACCCCAAACCACCCCCTAGGAGGATTGGGTAGGTGACCTGAATTGCACAACGGCAATCCGCCAAATCCCACGGATCTAGAAGCAGTGCTTACATTCATGAACCACAACCACATCTTATCCAATAGTAAGATCAGAGTAATCCAGAACATCTACAAGTTAAAGAAAACAAATGGAAGCATAGCGATACGGGAAATGGTGATAATATATATATATATATTAAACTTTGTTTGAACATTTCCCCGGCACACATAACCCACAACAAGAAAAAGAAAAGCTGATAAGTACAATACTACATACATAATAATATACAAGGTTAGGGTACCCAACCCCAAAAGAAAGAAAGAAAAGAAACAACTAAAACCGATCCACGGTCAAAATAGGAAACCTCCTAGCAAAACACAAAGGAGTTCCCAACACAAAACATCAGAAGTACTCCTCAACAGTCTTCATCCACGACCATCGAGAAAGTACGCAGAATCGGTATGACCTCCGTCGGGGTCCACACCAACATCATCATACAAACTAGGACTCTCCTCCTCGAGATAGCTCTCCATGCCACAGCGGCATCCACCTGCAGGATCATCTAAGAAAGAAAACAACATATAACAGGGTGTGAGCCCCACCGAGCTCGTGTGCAAATAAAAACCATCATGCATGCATATGCAATCACAATCCACAGTTCACATGATCTACATGATATGTAAGTCCAGTTTTATTATTATTATCCACCTAGCAATACAACTAAGTCTGGTCTTGCCACTACAATCCCCAATATATGTATCCCTGTTGCGGGCTTCTAACCCCTTCCCGCGATACACCCATTAAGTTGTCAGAGAGGACTGGTCAGCTCCCGCATCTCCCTCACCAAGGCCAGCCCGACCAACCCTCTGTGATTATCCAGGGGGACAACCGTTTCTTCCCTCATGCACCATTCTAGTGTTCTTTTATTTATGCACCATTCCGGTGTTCTTTCATTTCTTTTTTCTTTTTCACTCCCTGATAATTGTCTCCACAGGCATCCAATACCTTAACCCCAGTTGGCAAGGGTTTGTGGCACGGGTGATGAAACTCTAGCCCCATGTCTATATGGCATAGTATGAGTCCAGTAGTGTCAACTGTACCCCATAGTATGGGCTACCATAGGCCCCATTTCCAAGTCGAGTACGGCATCTAGTCTAACAATCACAATCATCATATAGAATTCACAGTGTTGATCAAGAGACAATCATTATGCAGTGATTTGAGTAACTTGAATTATAAGTAAATAACACAGCATTCATGATTCATTTATTAATAGGCGGCCTCAGATCATAATTACATTCACACATACGATAGTATTATTCACTCACCAGTACTTGGCTCTAGGTACTCAGTCACAAATTTAGTTCCAGCAGTTGTTTGGTTGTTGTCCTCGAGCACGGAATTAGATTCTAAACTCAAAATCAAGCATTGTTTTATTCAGTTATTGGCCCTACATTAGTGCCCTAGGGTTACCCTAATTTACTGGGTTGACCCGGGGTTTAGTTTGTCTCATTTGGAAACACCGGGCCTTGCACTGGGTCTTAGGTCATGTCCCGGTGCATGGGCCAATGCCAAGGGAATAAGGGCATTTTGGTCATTATCAGTGCCCGCACCCGCTACTAGGCCAGATTAGGTCCCATTATAGTTTATGACATAATACACTGCTGTCTAACTTAGGACAGTGCAGTAAAATCGATCATAGCAGTGCACAGTCACCTGCGGGGCCCACTTAGGGTTCCAAACCAATTTTCACCTATGGACAGATGTGGGGGGAAAGTCATTTTTGTCATTTCCCACATCCCACAGTGTCCAGGGATCAAAGCCATCAGGAAATTATAGATCTACCCCTTTATTTCAGAAAGATTCCATCACTGGATCTTGCACTAGGCTTGGCTGCATCGCCCAGTGCCTGCAGAATCAACCTTGGGCTGAGTTTCCAAGGTTGGACCTACAGGGCTGGGCCCTCACTTGATCCTTTGCATGTTTGGGGATCAGGGTAGCCCTAGCAATGGTCTATGCCATGGTACCACTGGTTTTCCCATCAGGGTTCCAGTCAGCCTGGCTGTGGCTATCCAAATAACCCTGGTGAATAGTATTCAGGGTTTTGCAAATCTAAGAACTTGGTTTCAGCCTCATGCAGAGTAGGTAATACCTAGAAAATCACGGTTCAAGGCTGCAACCACCTAGGGTTTGGCCTCTGCAGCCCTGGCTTACAGTCTAGGCTTCAATCCATCAACCAGAAGGGGATCTGGGCAGTGCAACCATGCACAACCAGAATTTGGCCAAGGCAGCAGCATAAGTAAGTGCTGATTTTTATAGAAAAACCTAGATCTACCATGCACAGGGTCTGTATGGCTGATCTGGACCAAGACTGGGCAAACCCTAGCTTGTCTGGGCTGCCCAGGGTTGCAGAACACAGCATGCAAGGGGAAAGAATGGTGAATAGCAGGTATGCATATAGTTTTTATACTTGAAAACAACAGTGGAGGGGCTCAGATCAGCCAGAGATGGGGCTGCTACAGCTCTCCCCTCTTCCTTCCTCCTTCATTCTTCTCCTTCTTCTTCTTTCTCTCCTTTCTTTCCTCTCTTCTCTCTTTCGGATTCAGATCTGCCAAGGGTTCTAAAATGAACCCATGGCCTCCTATTTATAGCCTAAGGCCAACTAAGGCCTGTTTGCCTTCTTAAGTCCCTTTTTAAAAACTCATTTTTAAACTGATTCTGCTTGATTCTGGGTCCACTGATGGGGTCCACACTGAACCAAGGGTATGAGGTGGTCCCTCAGACTTCCCTCTATCAGTGGAGAGTGTCCATGGTCAAGTTGGGTGGTCCCCTTAATTTAAATAATTAAAAATATCCAAAAACAACCACTGGGCCTTGTCACTGGGCCTTGCTGCATCGCCCAATGCATGGCCCAGTGAATTCCAGCAGCATGAATTCAAAGGGGGACTGCACAGGGGTTTGACCCTGGGTTAGGGTACTGTCCCCACTTGCCCACCAGAGGTTCTTACATGATTTTTTAGAGGTGGGTCCCACCATTATAGGGAGGAGAGAGATTACCTGGAATCCAAGTCATACGTTAGTCTATAAGCTGTACAGGTGCAGGGGTCTGCTATCCATCTTCTAACAGGTATATAGGAGGATAAGCACTGGGTTCCCTCATTGATCCATGTCACTGGAGCGATGCTCCACAGTGATCCTGGTTGCCATGTCAGGGGTTCTGCACTTCAGTCAGATTCCAGCCAGTCAGGGGGCAGGGTTTGACACATCATCCTGCTTGAAATTGTTTGTGTGTATGTATGTGCATTTCCTTTTGCTCCCTCACTAGCTAGTGTAGGTAACCCCATTGCACAAACCCTTTTTAGTTGATATGCAGGTAATTCACTTGACGAGCACTGTTGGATGCGAATCAAGTGGAGCCAGTGGCTGTGACTTGGATGTAGATGTATACCCAAGGATGGTGTCCTAGTGGCCATTATTTATGATTTAGTTTCTGTACTCATCCACAATTATGTATAAACTTTATGTATAATTATAAGGAGATAATGAATGGTTACAAAACATTTAGATTGTACTGTGTGTTATCATTAGAGAATCGATGCTCTATAATTTCACATGATTTAATTAATTTTTGCTTCCACTAACTGTGTGATTGGAATGATTTATTCCATTTGATACGTTCTTTATCTCGATTGATGATAGGGTGGACTATGGCTCGGGACACTGCATCTATGATCCTTGTAGGCATTGGGATGACACGTGTTGTCCCAGTCGCTCCCTTTGTAGTAAAATATCTTTCATCGGGTCGGGGGCATGACAGAGTGGTATCAGAGCAATGATGCTCTGCATCGACCACAGTCTGACGTAGCTCTTAATTTACTCTCCACAATTAGGTTCTAAACTAAAATCTCAAGAGCGTAAATCACTGTGTGTAGACATAGGAGAAGACTGATTGTGGTGAAATGAGAACCTAGAAGATAGTAGGTAACATGGAACTTAGGACTTAAAATGTAGGCTATTAAGTTACAATTGGAGTAATGCTTTGTTGGGTTCTAAGTAGGTGATAGATGATTATGATAATTCATAATAAACAATGATAAATCCAACAAAACCACCCCATAATTATGAACAATGATTCAAATAAGAGGGAATCAAGTAAACATAAATATATATATATATATATATATAGAAACAAGTTCAACCACCATATTGTTCCAAATTCTTGCTTGGGAGTGATTATGATTCTCCCCAACTTAGCATCCATGATTCCATATGCTCCAACTCAAAACACAAGATCCCAATAAATCTAACTTAAAACCTAAGATTCTGTCCATCCCAGATAAAAAGTACATATATCCACCATACTCAAAGTTCCCAAACTAACTGATCAAAAAAAGAGAAGAAAAGCAAAAAAGCTAAGAGAAAATAGTTCCAACATCCCAAACTCAGCGACAAGAAAAGAAAAGACTGATTTAAAACAACTTCAATTGCTTGGAGAAAGTGCTGGACTTGTCACACCTCGAAACCACCCCTTGGGAGAATTCAACGGCTGACCCGAATACCTGACGTATTTGGAGACCACCAAGATCCAGATGCAGTAAATACACGTCACAAGCACAACATAATTTCAAGATAACACGTGTTACATTGATCAGAGTGCAGGGAAAGTAAAGTGCTATAAGTTTTATACATATTATTTATATTGAAAGTTCCAACAGCTCGATGTTCCCAAGTTCACGACCATCGAGCCAATACACCACTATTCTAAAATATAAATAGTGGAAATTTATCCACCAAAACAGGATAGTACTAAACAAAAGAAAATAAAAAGATAATGCCACATCATCAGTTCATGTTCTCTAAGTAATCCTTTCTGCCACAAACGCCTTCACCTGCAGGATCATCTAAAAAGAGGAAATTCCACAGGAGTGAGCTCCACTGAGCCCAACAAGTAAAAGATAGACCACACACACAATCATGCATCCTAAATGCATGGGTTTAATTTTAATATTAAATCCACCTAACAAACAAATGCCTAAGTCAGGTCAGTGCTATGACAACAACTTGGGAGACGTTCTCAGTTCCTTCTTAACCGCCCTGAGACGTAACTTCAACTGTTGTATGGAGCCCATAGTGGTCGTTGGTATTATATACCTTCCCATGGGTAGACCCCGATAATCATAGCCAGACCTCCATCCCGACGTCCTTCACACTCCTCAATGACGGGAGCTATGATCATCCAACACCTGAACCCCTGCTAGTAAGGGTTGTAGTACTAAGAAATGACATTCCTAGCCATATGTGCTAAATGGTATAGTACGAGGTGTACAGTGCTCCCGTATCCCATACTATGGCATGCCATACCTCTCATTTCTAAGCCGACTACGGCATCTAATCAATCACAAGCATTCACATTTTCAACCATTCTATTTTATATCATTCACAACCATAAATTATAGACAATGAAATCAATAAATATTGTAAATAAAACAGGAATACCACATGCATATAATTACTGGCAATTGTATCTAAAAATTTAATTAAATATTTTTTAAAACAATCAAAGCCTACCCCCACTTACCTTGTTATGATCGAGATAGTGATGTTGGGTTTTGTTCGGTATCGGTGGTCGGTGCGACTTGACGAGCGAACGGTAACATCCTACGAATGTTTAACCACATCCGGTGTTAAAAAGCATCAAAACCCGTGTGGAGACCTAGGGTTATCCCGTGGTACAGTAGGACATGGTCTAGGGTGTGTTCACAAGTGAAATAACATCTCAGGTTGATGAGGCAGTCAACCGAGACATCGACTTGAGATGGCAGTGTTCTAAAAATTGATATAGTCATTCTCTGGTTGATGACCTAGTCAACTAGGACATCGACCAAAGATGCACAGCAGTTCCAAAAATGCAGAAAACAGAATTTCTAATGGGGGTTTTGGGCTGAATCCACATTCAATTAACCAAGGATGTTGTTTGTGTGATTTTTACTATAAATGGGACCATCCAAAGCCAAGGTCAGGCTTACCTTGAGGTTGGAATTAAGAGATGGGTTTACTAAATACCCTCTCAAGAAAGAAATTAAAAGAATCCATAGGTTTAGGAGAAGATTAGGTAAGAGAGGGGTTTAGGGGGAACAATTTGATGAGGATGGAACATGGGTTTCATAGAATCTAACATAATTAGGTTGAAGAGAAGATGAGGGGGTGAAGATATTACCTTAGGTTAGTAACCCCTTCTTCTTCTCCTTCTTCTCCTTCTCTTCTTTTCTTTTATTTTGGTTCCAAAGATTAGAATCGTGTAAGTGGGTAGGTGGGGTTTAGATAAGGTCTTTGATTATTTAAATTTTAATATAAGTCGGTTTGTTAAGTTTGATAAGGTTTGGATTATTTAATTCTTAGAATGAGTCGATTACTTAAAGTTTGATAAGGTTTGATTATTTAAACCTTAATAAGAGTCGGTTAGATTAGATAGGTTTTAGTTTTACTTTCTTTCTTAAGTGTATACATGTGCCATTAGCTTAATTTGATAGGTGTCATTGGGCTAGTCATCCGTGCCACTGCCACCACCGCGACCAAGGAAGGTGTTGATGCCGTCCACTCCTCTCTCAATGCCCTCAAGACGCCGAGCCTAATTGGAGAATAGCTTCTTCATATCATTGAAGCCCTCCAGCATCCTCAGGTTCAGTCGCTTGATAGCCATTAGAATGTCACCTCCACCTCCCCCTGGTGCACCAAAAGTCCCTGCAGCAAATGACCCGGAGCCCATGAACTCGATGTCATCATCACTGTCATCATCAACATCTCTGGGTCCTCTACCCTCCCCATATCTAACTTGCTCTCCACAATTGTCATAATCTCAATACAGTCCCATCTTCTGCAATACATTGAACCCAATAGGCCCCTCAGTACTTGTTTCCTTGGGCTCATGGTCAAGATCAATCCCAAAATACAGAAAGATTCAAGTGAGCAGTGTACCATACGACAAAGTATTGTTGCGGGCATGATTTAACACCGCGCGAGCCATATGCTGGATGATCACATGTGGCAGACAGATATGTTGTCCAGTGTACAGGGAGTATGCTAGAATAGCTAACATGAAAGGAGGCTGGGTACTATGTGCCTTGGAAGGAGCAAGATTGGTTCTGGCTATGAATGTAAGAATCTGCTGCAAAGGAGGAAATCGGGAAAGGTCTTCATTCTCATCATACTTATTGTTGGTGAGGGTCTTGAACAATTTCTGATTTTCTACTGGAGATAGACACTTGTTAGGATCACTGCTAGGTGGTGATAAGCCTTGTTACCCTTTGCGAAAAAATCAAGGAGAATCCCCAACTCCACCTCATTTAAACTGATTGTGACCCCCCTTCATAAAGGAAGTCAACTTGAAGCCAGCATCATCCTCTCTAACCAGCACCAGATTGGAATAAAATTCCCTGACCAATATGGGATAGTAGAGTTCCAGATGAGTCAACATGCTGCTGCACTTCAACTTGTCAAATCTAGCACCCACCTTGTAGGCCAGAAGCTCTTCCACCACTACATCTCTCTCCACTAGAAACTTCCTGTTGAAGAGGTGTTCCTGGAATATCCCCTCGGTCTTTGCCGAGGTAAACCACCACACATTATAGGCCATGGGAATAGCTTGTGTTACACCCGTGCCCCAAATATACCCCTATACCAGGGGTAGTTCAGACCTTTACCAAAGGCAATGCCATAGTGGCATTGGCGAACACCTCTGACCTCAGACTTAAAATATTATTATAAGAGACCCCTTGAACTCCTAGGAGTGTGGATCAAGACCCTGTAACTTTCTTTGAAGTTTGGGTGTTGACAGCAACACCAGAGTTATGAACGGACTCGCTCAAACTGAATCCGCTCGAGGATCCGCCCATGCTGTTACTTGCCCTTTTGGTACTTTATCCTGTGGGACCCACATCCCCATGTCCCGAACACTCTAATTGGACCTTTGGACCATGTGGACCCCTGCCCTTACCATTAGTTGGGTGAGTGGGCCAAGTAAGTGGGCCCACAAGGCCAAACTTAAAGAAAATAATGGGTTTTATATACCCTAATATAAACCAAATAGACCTTGCAGGACAATTGAGTCCTATGGACTTAGATCGCACCCAAACATGACCTAACTAGTTAAATGGACCTAAGGGTCATAACATGGACCAAACATGGCCTAAGACCTAAGCCAAAATCTACTTAAAAGGCTAAGGGCTTAACTACATTCTAAGGACCCCTAACCAAACACAACCTAAGACCCCTTCTACCCCTTAAAGATAAGGAAATCCCTCCCATTCACTTTTCTCTCCCCCTCCCAAGCAAACCGTGGAGGAGAAGAGACAAGAGAAGGAGGAGGAGAAGGAAGGAAAGGGAAGAAGTAGAAGTGGGAAAGGAATGAGAGGGGAAGGGAAGAGGATGGAATCCATGCCAAGATGGTTGGTTTCCCCACATCTCCTCCCCCAAGCTGATCGGACTAAGGGAGAAGAGATGGAAAGGAAGGGAGGAGGTTAAGAGGGCTCACCTGGCCTTGGGTTTTACTTCTCCGTTGGAAAGATCCCACCCAGGTAAGCCTCCAAGCTTGGTACTCCTCCATTCTAGTTCTATTTATATAAATTTCCTTGAGCTTGAGCTAATCTAGGGTTCCATTTGGGACTCAAGGTGATGCTTGGCCCTAATTGGGAGCTCTAAAGGTGTTGACCTAGCTCTAAAAATGGTTCCCATGAGCTGCTTGGTAGCCATTGTTGCTCACCTATGTTTTTGGACTTTGAAACCCCACCCTTGGAATAAATTGAGACCAATCCTTATGTGATCTTGGATCCATGGATTAAGCCTAGGTTCTAGTGACCCTAGGAAGGCTTAGACACCCCTCCTATGTCATTGAGAGCCAAGGGAGCTCCAAGCTTCAAGCTGGAGCAAAAGCCCTTTGAAATCTCAGACTGGATTATCGGTGGACGCACGATCGGATCCACCAGTTGTGGTACCGCCCGTCAGCCCGCCCAATGTAAACCCTGTGAAATGACCTGAACGGATGAACGAATAGACTCGAGTCTGTTTCATCCACCCGAGGCCATTTCCTTTCGGGCATGTCTCAGGGATCGATGGGATGTAGGGGTGGACTCAGGAAGCACATCCGCTCGTTGATTCGCTCCCTTTCTGGTGTGTCTCAGGTGTCGAACAGATGCACTATTGGATCCAAGTAAGATGTTCCGCTCATGGGTCCACTTGCTCTATTTTTACCTTTTTGTCTGAGCGGAGTTAGGAACGGACTCACCTTTGCTGAAACCGTCTTTAAGTCTGCTCGTGCTATCTTGGTCGAAACTTAATTTTAACCTTGGGGGCTTGGCATGGGACCATTCTGTACCTATTTTAATGGTTTCTTTTGTATGTCTAGGCTGGTGCACCGGTGAGATTCATGTAAATCACGTCGGATGGCACCCGATGCTTAGGGAGATTGATGTCAATCAAACCAGGTGATACCCGAGTTAGGTGAGCGGGTTCTGGGTGACTTTGATGGGTTTGAATATATATATTGACAATCTTAAGCATGCTATTATATAGTTATAAACATTGTGCACATTGCATTATTATTCAAATGTGAATTGTTATGAATGTGATATTATTCTCATCAATGTATCAAGTGAATCTAACATTAGCATGCATCATTCTGCTTGATATTGATTGTGTGATGTATGTGCATTCCCCATTACTCTCTCACTAGCTAGTGTAGCTAACCCCATTGTACAACCCCTTTTTAGTTGATATACAGATAACCTCTTGATGAGTACCGTTGGATGCGAATCAAGTGGAGCCAATGGTTGTGGCTTGGATGTAGATGTGCACCCAAGAATGGTGCCCTTGGGGCCATTATTTGTTGTTTAATTTCTGTATTCATTCCACAATCATGTACAAACTATATGTGTAATTATTGGGAGAGATTGAATGGTTAGGAACATTGTTATTGTACTATGTGTTATCATTAGAGAACCGATGCTCCATAATTTCACATATTTTAATTTAATTTCGCTTCTGCTAACTCTGTGATTGGAACTATTAATTCTGTTTGGTACGTTCCTTTCTGTCATCATATTGTGGTGACAGGGTGGACTGTAGCTTGGGACACTGTATCTGTGATCCTAGTAGGTATTGGGATGATGTGTGATTATCCCAGTCACCCTCCATTACGGTAAAATATCTTACATCGGGATAGGGGCGTGACAGCTTGCACTATGGCTAAATCCCTCTTTCTCTTGGGAGCCATGACTATTTTCGTACACACAAGACATCACCAAAGAAGACAACAGTAGTAAGCCAAATTGGAATAAATGAGTAATGATTGGCAAATAAAATTATTCTTAAGGTGAAGGAATAGAGACAAGATCAATATACATATAAAAATCCATATGAGGACCATATAGCACAAGCATGAAGGGATGAGATTGATATAAACAATATATGTGCTTTGACTATTTTACATCCCAATAAACACTAAACAAGCAAGTGATTGAATGAAATACCCCAACAAGTGATAAGAATTATTTATTTGAAGGAAAAAGGGGATAAATTCCAAGGATTACACTAATAATCCCATAAACAAGAAATGTACTTGAGGATATATCAAGGGAATGAATTTCTATGAAATTTAGATGCATATAAAGAGATAGATATGCTTTTGAAGAGTTTTTCCCAAAGCATTGAGAATTTGAGGTTTTTGTTTCAACCAAAATCTAGAAATAATCTAAGAATTCAACTAGGCATGGCAAACATGACAAACAATCTCTAAAATTCTTGTAAAGACTTTTAAATTTAATAAGAGATGCAATATTCATATAAGAAACCATTCACATAGTGCCATTGATTGATTAGGGTTTGATTCAAACCCAAAAACCCTAGCCTCAATCGATTTCGGCATGGTCTTGGTGTACATGGCTAGGAAAATACAACCAAAAGCAAAACACAATCACAAACTTGAGAGGTTCATCCCAAATCCAAGAAAAAGGGAAGAAAGATGGAAAGGGAAGGAGAAATAGGGAGAAAATCTTACCTTGAGGATGTGAGAGATCGATTTTAGGGCTTGGATTCGCCAAAAACCACCAAAGAAGTGCAAGGGAGGCCTGAACGGAAGTCCTTGGAGAAGTTTTTCTCCTACAGTTGTGTCCCTCTCTTTTGGAGCCAAAATGAGTTTTAAAACTCGTGGCTCAGTTTTATTAAAATTCTAGGAACAGACGCATGAACGGATCCACTTATCGTGATTCCGCTCGTGCATCCGCTCCACACAAACTTGTGAATTTTTATTTTTAAAACGACATGGAACAACGAACCGATCCACTCTCATGAGTCCGTTCGAAGATCCGATTGCCTCGGTATTTTTACAAATTGAGTTTTTTGAGAACAGATGAACGAACGGATTCACGTTCCACATTCGCGTTAGTCCGCTCTGCCTATCTTGAGGAGGAGCCACGAACGGACTCATAGCATTGATTCTGACCGTGAGTCTGCCCGATTTCTTTTAGGATTTTGAGCCTAGATTTTTGAGGCCTCTTGGCTACACCTATATGTGATGATTATGTGCCTATACCTTAGATTGAACACCTCTGTTGTTTGGCCCATTCGTGGAGATCACCTAAATCTAGTTTAATGCCTTGACAGTGAAATGGTTAGGGCCTGCACCAACTGGCCAAGCCAGCATGAGGTGATGGGCTTTAGTGTGCGCTGTGGCTCCCCTCTTATGAGAAAGGAGGAGAGTTACCTTGAGAATTAAAACCCTTAAACTCCGTGAATTTAATGAACTGAAACTTATGGACAGAAAGCCCAAACCTATGTGGTGTAGAAACCCTTAGTGGGGTGCATAGGATCTAGATTCGTAGCCAGACAAGAAGAAAGGAAGTAATAGGCTGGTTTTAAATGGCTTAGTTGAGTGAGTAATAGAGACCATGTGTGATTGAAGGTCACTCACGACACCTCACAGGTTAGTGACAACCCTATGTGGAATTCTACTTGTTCAATCTAAGTTTTGTTCGACTCATAAATGGAGTCTCGGGTCATGTTTAGACCTTCTAAAATGACCTAGTGTACCATACCTAAGACTATCCTGTCTATGTGAGTTAACCTAGGTTACAAATACATCCTTAGGGGTATGAATGTAATTATCAAACTTATACTTATGTATATGTGTGAATTGAAAACAAAATAAAATGAATGTCCCTTAAACCCTAATGTGTGGCTAAACCAACTCCCCTACACTACAATGTGACTTTGCCTTGACCTTACTACGTTGGTTAGTTTGAGCCCCGACCTTGGTCGAGTTGATCATGGGTTAGTGAGCAATAAATTTGAACATGATCGGGTAGGTTAACTATTAGAATCCACTTAAAGGAGTTGACTTAAACTAGAACTAGAAGCAAGTTGATTGGCTCTCGAAAGAGAACCATTATAGACTTTCTTCGATAGGCTGACCGGGTTGTAAAGTATAAGGTTGTGAAGGATAAAATTGAAGGATGTAACAAGACCTTCTCCAACAATAGATATAAATGGGGTAATGGGTCACCAAATGCGTTCCCTCCGTATTGGGAGTGAACAATAGGAGGTTCCATCAATATTCCAAATCATTCTAAAGTTGGGTTAGGTAATGAGATAACCCGAAGTGGAAGCATTTAAATATGAACCCTGTGTTGGGGACTGGACAAGTTAAGTCCTTTAACCCAAGAATGAACAAAGTGTAATACTGACCTGATTGGGAAGATCTAAGGAAACTTCTGTTCCTTCAGACTTAACTTAGTATTTGGAACCCTGTTTCTCCTGGGATATTGTAATCTATGGCTCTTAACCCCATGGAGCCCAGCGTTATTATGAACCACCCCTGTAGTAATGTGGCCCCATAGGAAAGAGGAGTTGTAAAACCTAGCTTGCCGTGCCATGTAGGCACTGCCCCACCTTGATTGAACCCTTGACTTAGTTCGTGTTGTGGGTGACTAGAGGTGTTGTTATTCATCAGTCCTCACCCATTGAGACCTTAGGCGCCTCAAATTTTGAGGATGAGATTTTTAATAAGGTTGGGGGGGATGTTACACCCGCACCCGAAATATACCCAAATACCCCAGGACAAATTAGACCTTACCAACGGGTAATGCCATGGTAGCAATGGTTGAACACTTATAACCTTGAACCTAGTATTTTATTATAAGTGTCCCCTCGAAGCCCTAAGAGTACGGGTTAAAGCCCCGTAACTTTTCTTGAAATTTGGGCCCTGAAAATAGAAACGGAGTCACGAACGGACTCACTTGATTGGTTTTGCTCGTGGATCCGCTCGAGCTGTTACTTGCCGTTCTGATTTATTTTCCTATGGGACCCACATCCCCGTGTCTCAGACACCATACTTAGACCCTTGGACTAGATGGACCCTCACCCTCACCATTAATTGGTTAGTTGGGCCATGAAAGTGGGCCCACAAGACTTGACTTAAATAAAATAATGAGTTTTATACCCTAACTTAAACCAAATAAACCTTAGAGGACAAATAGGTCTTATGAGACTTAGGGTATACCCAAATATGTCCTAATTAACTAGATGGACCTAATGGTTGTGACATGGACCAAACAAGACCTACGACCTAATTAAAACCCATTTAAAACCTAAGGGACTAATTGTGTTTTAAGGGCACCTAAACAAACAAGACCTAAGGCCCCTTTGACCCTTAAAAGGAAAGCTAAGCCTCCTATTCCCTTATCTCTCTCCCTCCCAAGCAAACCGTGGAGGAGAAGAGACAAGGAAGAAGAAGAAGTGGAAGTAGGAGAGGAATGAGAGGGGAAGAGAAGAAGATGGAGGCCATCCAAGATGGTTGGCTTCCCCACATCTCCTCTTCTTGCTGTCCGGACAAGGCTTGAAGAAGAGAAGAAGAAGAAGAGATGAAAAGGAAGGAAGGAAAAGAAGGTGGATCTTCAAGGCTGGCTAGGGCTGGAATTGGAGCTTCTCTCACAAAGGTATGACCTAAACCCTTGGTACATCTCTTCCCATTTCCATTTTGATAGGTTCCTTAAGCTTGAGCTAACCTAGGGTTCCATTTGGGACTCAAGGTAAAGCTCGGTCCTTAGTTGGAGCTCAAATGATGCTGACCAAACCCTGGTTCAAGCTCCTATGAGTTGCATTGCAGCCATTACTGCTGAACCCTTGGTTCAAAGCCATAAAACCCTACCTTTGGACCAATTAGAACCAAACCCTTGTGTGATCTTGGATCCATGTGGTAAGCCTAGGTTCTAGTGACCCTAAGGAGACCTAGACACCCTCTCCATGACCATGGGTGCGGGGTGAGCTCTAGGCTTCAAGCTGGAGGAAAAACCCTAAAAAATCTCAGAAAAGAACTTTGACGAACGCACGACTGGATCCACCAATAGTGGTACCGACCGTCAGTCCATCTAGTATAATCCCAGTGACTTGACCTGAACGGATGAAGGAACGAATTCACTCTGTGCCTCCACCCATGGGCTTATTCCCTCTCGGGTATGTCTTAGGGATCGAACGGATGCAAGGGCGGATTAAGATGCTGCATCTGTCCATGGATCCGCTTGCTCTCGGGTGTGTCTCAGAAATTGAACGGATGTATAAACGGATCCAAGTAAGAAGTTCCATCCGTGGATCCGCTCCTCCTGTTTTGACCTTTTGGCCTGAATAGAGTTAGGGACGGACTCACCCTGTTGCTTCCGTCCGTGAGTCCACTCGTGATATCTTGGTTGAAACTTAGTTTTAACCTTGGGGGCCTAGTATGAGACCCCTCTATACACCTTTTAATGATTGCTTTTGTGTTTTTAGGCTACCCAACTCGATGGATAGCTGGTGCTGGTGAGATGCATGTCAACCACGCCGAGTGACACCTAAGTTCGGTGAGTGGGTTTTGGGTGATTTTGTTGGGCTTGAATGTACATATTAAGCAATCTTAATCATGCTACTATATAAATATAAGCATTGTGCGTATTGCATTATTTACCTCAATGTGAACTGTTATGAATGTGATATTATTCTCACCATTTCTATCGAGTGACGGTGTCGGGTGTGCCAGTACCGGAATCCTAATTTATTTAATTATGAAAATTATTATATGTTATCCTGATCTGTATGTGCCATGCTGTGCTGGTACCCGGGTACTAGATGGAATAGGACGTTGATGCACCCAGAATACCTCTCAGGACGATAGGACTTGCATGTAGTATATCTGTGGTTAGGACGTTTGCTTCCTTATGGTACGGCCCTTGCCAACAGGGGTTTATGTGTTGGATAGTCTGAGCACTTGTTACCTGTGGAGGTGGGAGAGGCCAAGTCAGGGGTAGTGAATGCTATCGGGGTCTGCCACTGGGTGACTGGATGGTTTCTACTAGTGTAGGCTATTGTGTGATAATTGAGGTTTCACAGAGGCGATAAGTTAAGTGACCCTCAATGTCTCCTGAGTTATCCCAGTAGCATAAACTTGACTCATAGAATTGTGTGTTAGGTGGAAAATGAATCTAACATTAGCATGCATCATTCTGCTTGAAATTGTTTGTGTGTATGTATGTGCATTCCCCTTTGCTCCCTCACTAGCTAGTGTAGCTAACCCCGTTGCGCAATCCCTTTTTAGTTGATACAGAGATAATTTGCTTGATGAGCACCATTGGATGCGAATCTAATAGAGATGGTGGCTATGATTTGGATGTAGATGTACACCCAAGAATGGTACCCTAGTGACGATTATTTATTATTTAATTTTTGTACTCATCCACAATCATGTATGAACTTTATGTATAATTATAAGGAGAGATTGAATGGTTACAAAACATTTAGATTGTACTATGTGTTATCATTAGAGAACCGATGCTCTATAATTTCACATGATTTAATTAAATTTTGCTTCCGCTAACTCTGTGATTGGAACGATTTATTCCATTTGGGACGCTCCTTATCACGATTGATGACAGGATGGACTGTGGCTCGGGACACTATATTTTTTATCCTGGTAAGTATTGGGATGACATGTGTTGTCCCAGTCACCCCCTTTATTGTAAAATATCTTTCATCGGGTTGGGGGCATGACAGTAAGGGTCATAGCAACGGAAACGTAACCCTAGCCATAACACTATATGAAACTATCGTGTCGAGAGGTATTCTGGGTGCATTGTCCCATACCATCTAGTATCCGAGTAACAGCATGACACGACACATGAAAGACCAATTATAATACATAATAGCACTAACCATATGAAGTAATATGATTTTATCGTATCGAGAGGTATTCCTTGGTGCATCAACGCCCCATACCATCTGTCACCCAGATACCAGCACGACTTGACACATGACAAACCAATTATAAACATGATGAAGACATTAACAAACCACATTCACAATGCATATATTCGCAATTTCCACAAACACGGTTATAATAATGCAAGAATGAGTATACATGAGAAATGGCGTACAAATATAATATAGTGCAAAACACTCCAAAATAAGTCAAATCCACACCACTCACCTTTTAGTTTACGATTTAGAGTTATGGTTTGTTGTCGAATGTTGTTTAATACGTCTCACAACAGTTGCATAGATGTCTAAGGAGGTGGGAAAAAGAATTAAAAACATGAAGGGAAGATCCCAAGAGGTCCCCCATACCTAGGTCAGTAGTTTTACAAAGCTGGTAGATTTTTGTGTGGTTTCTCTTGGGAGAAAAACCAGGTGAAAAAACCACCTGTTGTCAAGTTTAATCTCTTGAGGTTTCCACCTCTAGATTTCATTCTTGAAGTATTCAATGGCTCTAGGGGCTAGAGGGGAAGTACCCTAGGGTCTTAAAGGTCACCTTGAACCCATTTAGGCCAAGCATCCGGGGATTTGAGGGTGGAACCAATAGTGAATCCAAAACTAGAGTTTTAGTGGAAAGGAACCTTAAGGTTCAAAAATGGATTTTAAGGAAGGTCAATGAGGCATCAAGAGGTAGCCCTTAGCACCATAATTGTTACGCCCCAAACCACCCCCTGGGAGGATTTAGGCAAGTGATCGGATATCCTACGACATCCGTCAATCCCCAAGGATCTAGAAGCAGTAGTTACACGTCACAAACCACACATTGAGATTAAATGATAAAAAAGAATATCAGAATGCAACAGAAGATCGAACTACCCATAGATGATTTATATTACCAATAATCAAAATCCCAAATTCCTATGTTATACCATATACATATCCATTTATGATCAATAGGTATATTATCTTGGTAATTACACTTCTTGAAAGAAAAAAACTTAATAATAATAACAAAATCGTCACTGAGCAACGAGATGAAGAGGATCTACAATTCCATCGACAACTTCCTCGCCCATTGGCAAACCCGCTCTTGCAAAATCAACTAAAAGAGAATATACAAGAGTGTGAGCTCCACTGAGCCCGTCAATGTAATATAAATCATGCATGCACATGCAAGCACAACCAAATGAGTCCTACATGAGGTGCAGTTCATTTTATTTATTAACCACCTAACATCACAACTAAGTCGGGTCAACACTACTACAATCCCCAATACATGTATCCCTGGTGCGGGCTTGGTTACCCCTTCCCGCGATACACCCATTGAGTTGTCGGAGAGGACTAGTCAGCTCCAGCATCTCCCTCACCAAGGTAAGCCCGACCAGCCCTCTGTGATTAACCTGTGGGGTTACGATTAGTATTTAGCTCAATTCTTTTCTTTTCTTTTTCTTTGGATTATATTGTGGCATAAAGCCCGGCATATAGCTCCTGACCTTAATTTTGGCATAAAGCCCGGCATATAGCTCCTGACATTAATTTTTCCATAAAGCCCGGTATATGGCTTCTGACATTAGTTGTGGCTCCCATAGGCATCCAACACCTATCCCTGTTGGCAAGGGTGCGTAGCACGGGTGATGAAACTCTAGCCCCATGTCTATATGGCATCGTATGACTCAAGCGGTGTCAAGCGTATCCCATAATACGGGCTACCACAGACCTCATTTCCAAGCCAGCTACGACATCTAATCTAGCAATTCCACATGCAAGCATTATCATCCATTTCCAAAGTTCATCAGATAAGATTCAGAATTCAAATGAGAATATAAAACAATTTAAAGTAATTAAATACAGTAAATATTATTGTTGTTATTATCATGACCCATCAATCATGTTACACCTACACTCATGGTATAGTTCCACTCACCTTGGTTTGATCCTACTGGTTTAGATGTTTGTTCAGTTTCAATTTGTATCTGGCTATACACCTCGAGCATAGAATCAAATCCTAAAGTAATAAATTAGAAATGTGTTATTTTAATTATTCAAACTATTTTGGATAACCTAGTGTTGGTCTAGGCTCACTGGTCTGACTCGGTGCTCAGTCCGAGATCACTTTGAATTCTCCGGGTCATGCACTGGGCCTTTGGGTCAAACTCCTAGTGCATCACCCAGAGATACAGATTCCATGTTCTAATGAATTCTAGGGAAATATTAACTTGATCACAGCCCCACCAAGCATGCAAGATAGGGCCAATGGTTTCAGCTCATGTTTGGCTTAGTATGGGTGCCTGTACCTAGCTTTGTGGGGCCCACTTGTGCACCCAAAGTGTGGATGACAGCAAAGGCAGTTGGGGTAGGATATTTAGGTCATTTATGGGTTGTACATACTATTCTAGGCTTAAGAGTGATGGTCCCAAAAGGCTGATTTCAATTTTGTCCCAAACAGCATCACTGGGCCTTGCACTGGGCCTTATGCACATGTCCCAGTGCATGGGCCAATGTCTATGGCACAGGGGTAAAATGGTCATCAGTAATGTCTACACCTGACTCTAAGTCAAAACATGCCTACAGTGTTGTCCATAGCTTGTCTGTGTTGTAGGACCAAGCACAACAAGGTTACAGTCTCCTACAGGGCCCACAAGGGTTCCAAAGCATTCTTTACTCATGGACAGATGTGGGGGAAGGGTACTTTTGTCATTTCCCACATCCCACGGTGTCCAGGGATCATTGTAGGTAAGAAATTACAAATCTGCCCTTCATTACAGTAAGATTCCATTCACTGGGCCTTGCTGCATCGCCCAGTGCCTGCAGAATCGACCTTGGGCTGAGTTTCCAAGGTTGGGCTTTGCAGGCTGAGGGCATATTGAATATTTTGCATGTCAGGGGTGTTGTGTAGCCCTAGTGATGGCCTCCAATCTGCCCTAGGCTGATCGCCCAATAGATCCACCATCAGGTTGACAGTGGCTGCCCAAATAACCCAGCTGAATAGTGTCACAGGGTTTTGGTCAAGCTTGGGAGCAGGTTTCAGCCACATGCAGGGCTGGAGATGCATGAATCTTGGTGGCTCAAGGCTGCAATCACCTAGGGTTTGGTCTCTGCAGCCATGCCTTACATCCAGGGTTACAAATTGATAGTCCGAAGGGAATCTGGGCAGTGCAGCTGTGCATAGCCAGAACCGGCTCCAATAAATAGCAAACCAGAATTATAAAATTAGATAAAAATTATAGATCTTCCATGCTTAGGCTTGCATGGCAGATCTGCAGCTGTCCAGGGCAGATCCTAGTTGCTCTAGGCTATCCAGAGAGCAAAAACATCACATGTATTGGCTTAGAAAGGGGGAAACAGCAGGTATAGGTATATATATTTATACCTGAGATATGCTTGGAGGCCACGAAATTCCAGCGTAGGTGTAGGAGCAGCTTCCCCCCCTTCTTCTTCTTCCTTCTTCCTTTCCTTCCTCTTCTTTCTCTCTTCTTTCTCTCCTTACGGTTCCAGCAGAAATAAGAGCTCTAAATGAGCTCAGAGCTCATCTATTTATAGGCCTAGCCTTCATTGAGGCTTGTTTGGCAATGAAGGTCTCTTTTAAAAATGAGTTTTTAAATTGATTCTCAGTGATTCTGGGCTCTCTGGTGGGGTCCACAATGAATTGAGAGTATGAGGTGGTCCCTCAGACTCCCTTCAACTTATGGAGGGTGTTTATGGCCAACATGGGTGGTCCCCACACATCTGCAGATCAAAATACAGTAATTTCCCACTCTGGGTGATGTCACTGGGCCTTGCTGCATCGCCCAGAGAATTCATCTGCAGAATTTTTTGGATTGAAATTGAATTTCAGTCCATTTTGAGGCATAATTAGATCATGGTTCCTTCTAATAAAATGAAGCCCTATGAATCTATTTTCCAGAAAAACTAGAATCAAAGAAAATGAATATTGGTTTAAGGAGTTATGTTATTTTTATTACACAAAGGTCAACCTGTCAAAACAGTAGGATCCGATTTTGATGGCAACTTGAACTGAACTTTTAACTAACTTAGATTCATAACTAGGTAATGGTGTCTTCTAACAAAATGCAGCCCTATGAGTCTAATTTCTAAAAAAATTAGAACCAACTCAAATGGAGTTCTGGTGATGGAGTTATATCATTTTAACTAAGAGAAAGTCAATCTGTAAATTAGCAGAATTTATCATTTATGTTGGGATTTAAGATGTATGTATGGAATTGGATTCTCATCATCAAATCAATCATGCAAATTGATGTTTGGGTTTAAAAATGTTTTATCTAAAACATTCAATTTGATGATGGTCATCACTAGTTTAGCTTAGAGCTAGGATTTAAGTCCAAGGGTTCTAGAGTCAAGGGATAGTACCTTCCTCTGGCTGTACATTATGCAGTGGGCTGTACATCTACAAAGGTCTACAATCCATCTTTTGACAGGTATGTAGGAGAACATCCTTGGGGCTTCTCCATTAAATTCAATCACTGGAGTGACACTCCACAGTGTGCTTGGATGCCATGGCCATGTCAGGGGTTCCTATCCTTCATTCAAATCCCCAGCTAGTCAGGGGCGGGTTTGACATTTCTCCCCACCTTACAAAAATTCCATCCTTGAAATTTTCTTACCATGTAGCTCGAAGAGTTGGGGATACTTTTCCTGCATTCCTCTTTGCATCGCCCATGATGCCTCCTCAGTGTATTGGTAGCCTTGACCTCGGATTCTGGGCTTTCAACAAAAATTCCAATTAGCCCCCTAATTTTGGGCAGGGGTTTTACAATAATAGGTCACCTAATTAGTATATCTATAAGGCATTAATGGTTGTAGGTAACCCCCAATAAAATCCTCAACAACGTACAAAACATCCACGAAGAAACAAGGCCACTGGGTTACATAGTTTCAGTTCTAATATTCCTATCAGAACACATCAGCCAGGTTTGGGCCCCATTTCGAGCGCCTTCCTCACTGATTGGGTCAAAGGTTGCTTCATAAGAAATGTAGCCCTTTAAGTCTAGTTTACAATTAAACTTGAATCGCATCGATATGATATGTATAGACAATGTTATGACCAAAATAGAGGGCAAAGGTCGAGTGGTTAGCAGTTCTAGGGATGGGCGGATTTACGGGCAGTTTTTCATAGGGTCTGCAACCACACGATAATCCTCCCACCTACAGATCTGAGTTTTTTATGCTTGGAATCATCTCCAACCCATTTTTCTTGGATTCCAAGGCTTCAAGGGCTTGAGGGGGAGTAATCTAGGGTCTTTAATGGTCATTGCAACCTTTCTAATCCAAAGGATTCAAGGTTAGAAGGGTGGGTTCACCCATTAATCGATTTTAGGGTTTCCAAGAGTTGAAACCCCAAGCTCAGCAAGGTGAGGTTAATGGAGGTCATAAGGGCATCATGAGGGATGGCATTGATCACTCAATGAGTGTACATAGTGTAGATGCTAAATTTTGTCACCCCGATAATGACGACAATCGGACGCAAATGACTGATGATGTCCCTAGGAACTTGTCCCCGATCACCGTAAAAGAAAAAATGTAGATGTAGATCAAATACCATTCGCACCCAGGCCTCTGTGGAGCATGCACCGCGTTCACCACTGGCCAACACCATACAAGCTAGTACAACACCACATACAAAGGCTAGCGCAGCACTGTAGCCAATGTGACACCGCACGCGTAACGTTGCAGCCTAGCATGGCAAATTATGTGCAGTGCTATGCTAGCCAGTGACATCGCACACACAGCACTGTAGAACTGCACTAGCCTGTAACATCGCACACGCAGCACCATAAGCCTAGCGCAGTGCTGCACAAGCCCTAACGTAGCCTCCAGCATTGCGAAGGCAAAATTTCCCTATAAATAGAGGGTCCCCCCCTCATTTCAAGCATTCCAGGTTTTTCGGAGAGGGGTGCTCCCAAATCCCATTTTTGGACTTTCTGCATGCTTGTCCCGATTCCCTTGTTTCGGGACCTTCTTGATCATGCCAACTCTGAGCTTTCGAGCCTTGTTGCCTTGTCCAAAATCCGGTGACCTATACCCGATTTTTTGACCCATTTTGGCCTGATCCTCCAAAATTCCTCATGGCATAGCCATTGTCTGAGAATCGAGTATTCAACTCCCAAACTCTCATGACATCCATATTTTTGCTGAAGTTGTCCTGATTTGATTCCCGAAAGCCGTTACTCCGTCCAATAGAGGATAAAATCAGTCATTTGTCTCCACCTGAGCCGGGCGACGTCATCCGTGTTGCACTTTCCATAAGTACATTGGCTTAGCATACAAGTATATATTTCTATCATTAACCATTGATTTTGGCATAATGTAGACTTTTAAATATTTATGTGTAGTGTACATAGTATTTAGTATAATGTAGTTTAGTTTTATAGTTTGTTCATGATTATTTAGTCATGCATGTTGGTATAAGACATTCATAAAAGGGAGAATATTAAAAAACAAGCATCTAGTATAAAGACCGGTTTATCTGGGCAAGGTGGGTGCCTAACACCTTCCCACTCTCATAACTTGACCACTTACCCTGAATCTCTGACCAGACCAAATGGAATCATGTTGCCCTTCATAGGGCTACACTGATCGGGTCCTAGGCTCTAACCCTAGGTGGCAACTCCATATGATTGTATGACTCCTGTCCCCTAATAGTCGATGTAAACCCTTTTCTATATCTCTCATCAAGGAGTGTGGGTGATTAACAACCATTCTGCAGAATGCTAGACCCCACATGAAAGACCTCCTGCACACGAGTTTGGAATAGATCCTCATAGTGGCGACTTCGTTGGGGCTTTGATGGTCAAGCTTTCAATACTAGATGCTACCATTGAACGTAAGAATTTTCTCCCTTATGCATTGTTTGATTGATAACATGTTTGGCTAACCCCTTTTGCTGTACTTACTGCATCATACATCGTGTTCAAAGTGAAATCAAATGACGAGGGTGCTCCCTATTGTGCCTCTACCCCCAGGGAGGTGGGGTACATCATACTAAGTACTTTGAGATCGGATGATGGCCGCTTCCTATAGCACTATCATGCACACACGCATAGCATGTGAACACATTTTGTCCCATGGTTAGTCGTTGGAACTCATGTGTAGTCATGGGTAATTCACGGTGAAGCCATAACCCTTGATATTTACTATACGGGTTAGAATCACTGATGAGGGTATTCACTAGTGTGTCGTGGGGTACTCTCGATACCCAAAAAGGGCACTAGGTTGATTACTCTGAGATCGTGTGACCTATTCCCCAGGTATATCAAAAGGACCACGTACTCATGACTCGAGAAAAGCGATAGGTATATCGATTCTATCAAGGGTGACCTTTTCCTGTGTTATCAGCCTACCTATTGCATGCATCATGTAGGAAAATAGACCATATACAACTAGGATATGCCACAAACTAACTTCATACCCCTGTTGAGACCAAAAGTGAAATTCTCAATAGTGTATCCCTCCTAATGTAGATTACCTGGCATGGGAAGAGCTCTATCCATCCCTTGGATGTCCCTCGATAAATGCCACATATCTATTTAGATCAGTGTATCGAAAAAATGTAGCCTCGATTGTCCCTAATATAATACATCAATGATAGAACTCTAATCATCCTGTAATGAAAGATACTCCATATTAGTAAGGGATAGACCACTGAAAGATCCTCAATTAGGCCTCTCTGTGATAATAAGAATTTAATCTCTGAGAACCATTGAATGATGAAGGATCTATGATAAGATTACATGAACTCGTAAGACCATAAGGGTTCCCCTGAATAATCTCGAATGTTGATGTGAATCCCACCATCGATTACCTGAGTAAAATGGAATCAAGAGGTTAGAGGTGAATTATCACACTAACCAATTATGCTTGTACATATATGTTTGTATATTTTTTTATGTAAATAAAAGTACAAAATAATAAAAAAACTACCTCCCTCTTGAGTCCTAAAATAAAATTTCCTTTTGCCTTTGCAAGGCACAATTTCACGTTAAAGAAGATCCCCATTACTTGCGTGGAACCGTCATGTTGGCCGGTTGATTCAGACCAACCTCCACTAGACTCCACCTTCTTCATCCAGTAGAAATTCCAGTTTGTCTCCCCTACCTTCCAGCCCCCTGAGGCAAAGTCCAGTAAGGTCATCTCCTGTTATAAGCACCATGGATCCGTCAGGAACTAGCCCATCAGAAGAAGCATGGAGTCAACAAATGGATAGCATGCAGAGAGAGATGACAGAGATGAAGTAGCTAGTTACACAGATAGTTTAGGCAAAGCAAGGCCAATCCCGAGGGGATACGGCACCAGTTCCTTGAGAGCCCAGGGTAACCCTAACAATGTCTAGAGTACAATCCTAGATCGTTATAGAAGAAGAGGAGGATGTGGCCATGCTCCCCAAAACCTGCCCGAAACTAAAAGAGAAAAACAAATGAGGGAAAAGGTTGGGAAGCTTGACATTGAGATGAAAGGCAAGGTTGTTGAGAAACAAGAACATGACATGGTTTTCTTTCTGGAAGGAAGAATACCTGAAGATTTTAAATGGAAGTTCGATAAGTTCAGTGGGACTTGGGATCCCAAAGCTCACTTAAAGATCTTCATTACTGTGGCCAAAGCATGGGACCTTATGGAGAATCATATGGGTCAGACATTCCTTTACTCATTGGTAGGATCCGCTTTGAGATGGCTTACCCAGCTGGATCAAACTCAAACTTGGTCGGCAATTGTGAAGGCGTTCACCAAGCAGTATTGTAACAACACTGAAGTGGACATTACCTGACATGAGTCGAAAATCCTAAGCAAGGAGTTGATGAGGGATTTTCTAACTTTATCATGAGATTCCATGAAAAAGTCTCTAGAATGTGGAACCGACCGAATGAATCAGAGCAAGTTGAGATGATATTGGAGAATTTGTATGGGAAATACCATGATCACCTCTATTGCCATCATATTAAGACTTTTGAAGCACTCATAGCTATGGGAAAGTGCATTGAAGATAAACTCTTCAAAGGGAAACAAGCCCAGACTTCATCCAAGGAGGCTTCCGCATCTTATTCTAGCAAGAACATCAAGGGAGGAAGAGGGAAAGGCCCTAAAGTGAATGCAGTCACCACCATTCAGTACACTGAAAAGCAAATTTCACCGACAGTTGTGTTTACAAGAAATAATTACCGCAAGCGTACGGATCAGTCGTAGCTATGGGTCGAACACAAGGAGATGTATGCCACTCTATTTTACTCACTTAAAAGCAATGCAAAGTGAACCAAATTAATTCAGATGTTGGATTAAACTAACGATAATTAAACTAATGTATCCCAACTCACAAGCATCTACCGAATCGAATCCTAACACACATCTAACAAGTTGAATTGACGTCCTAACACACATGCATCTAACCTATCAATACTAGCGTGGATTTGAAGGAATAAATCGCAGCAGCCACACACCACAACCACAAAAAAAAAAACAAAGGAAAAATAAAGCTAAGAGAATAAAGGAGTGAAACCCGAAGGTACTTGAACCAAACTAAAATTGCTTGCTTCTACTGCACTTGAAATGGTGCTACCAAATCTGAAAAATAAATAAAAATAATTAAATTAAAATCTTAACCTAATGCATGATGATGATAATAAATAAAAAAAAATAGAATTCCACAAGCATGAAAGAATTAGAGAGGTAGAGAATGAGAATACAAATAAAAAGTGGAGAATTAAAGTCCTACTAGAATAGAGGGAATAGAGGGGATGAGAGTGAGATTAATAATAAAAATGATGGACAAAGTAGGAGAATTTGAAGAAGAAAATAAAAATAAAAATAAGAACTAATACTCCATTCTACCAAAGTTGAAAGTGCATGAATTGACTAGGCTTTGCATGAATGTAATTGAAGAAGCTTGAACAACTTGAATAATCCTTGCATGGCTTCCTCTTCCAAATCCTCCAAGTCTTCTAACAAACTTAGGAACTTAGACTAAAAAGCTTTAAAACTAAACTAGAATTAAGTGGTTACAACCATATTGAAGACATTAATTGAAATTAAAACTTGCATAAATTCATTACAACCATTGAACTAAGCTCATAAAATCAAACTAGAATTAGAGAAATCACAAATTAGAAGGAGAAGAAGAAACTCATAAAAAAATTGAACTAAAATTGTATTGAAATTGAACAACTTACAACCAAAAGTTATGGGGGTATTTATAGGGGGATGAGGAGAAGAGGAGAAGACAGAGAAGGAGCCCACGGTTTTGGGAGGAATCCCTCCTTCTAAAACCGTGGGGCTTTGGATGGTGGAGAGAATCTTTCAAAAGAAAAAATATTCTCTCATCTCTCTTACCCCTTACAAATTGCTTGAACCCCAAGGAAAATTAAAAAAAGAGAAAGTAGGAGAGATACAAAGCTTAGCTCCCTAAACCTGCTATTTTCTAAAAAGTGGACTTTTCAATTTAATTCTTGTGCTTCCTTTCTCATGCAGAAGTCTTCTCCAAGTAATGTGATCAAGGCATTTTTGACTTTTCAATCTTCCAAGGATGAGAGAATATTCTCCAAGAGATATCTATCCAAAGTCAAATTCTTAAAATACCCTTGAAAAGTTGGAGGAGAGAGATGATGACTAGGATAGTGATGACTAGGATTCTACTCAAAGAATAAAAAATGCCCAATGTGTCCTCTAAAAAAATCGTGGAGCCTTGTGTGCTACTTAGAAAAATTATGGACAGCTTGCATTCTTCAAAAATCGTGGAAGCCTGTGGGTCCCCCATGTGGATGGCAGCTCTTCTCTCTCTTCAAGATTTGGGAATCACAGAAGGGGTGCTGTACTTATCGTAAATCTCAATCCTTGATTAGAAATACCTTCCTTAATATCAAAAGTACCCTTGGGAAGTGGCAGGCATGCTTGGGCTTGCATTCCAGCTAATTTCTAGCCTATTATTCTTTCTTAGTCTGAAAAGAATAATTGCTTGCATGGAAGCCTAAACGAAAGCGTACTTGAATTCTGTCATGCTCATCTTGCTCAAATTTAGTCCTCTTTACAGCCATGGAAAGAAAAATGGTGACTTTGCATGTAGATTCGAACATGCAGTTCTTGATAGCCCAAAATAGCATAAAATAGCAAAAAACCTGAAAAGCACAAGAAAGCACCCGAGTAACTCTGTCCAATGTGGTAAAATGCATGCTTTATGCCCTAAGATTTCACACATAAATTTGCTCATCGGATTCCCCCACACTTGAATGTTACTTGTCCTCAAGTAAATAAAAATAAAAACTAATCTAAAATGCAGAAATCCTAACTCACTTTCGTAGGAATCACGGTTGTAGTTAACATGTGCAACAAGCCTTTGAACCCCTAGGTTACCCCTAGAGGACGAGTTGTCTCATGGGTGTTTGCAGTGAATGTACATCCAAAATTTAATAAGTCAAAAGATGCTGCAAATTTTAATCATGGCATAAGTAAGATGGTGCACACAATCTCTAAAACTGCTCAACTAAAGATTAAGGAGGCAAAGATTCCCCCACACTTGAATTTTATCACCCCACATCAATTCAAGAAACAAGCATGCATCAAGATTAAGGGATCTCCTTATATCTTTTGAACACTACTCACCTTCAGGTAAACCACTCATAGCATCGATGGAACCAAAGACTTAGGCTTTGAGCATTTTTGACCATACTTTCTTTTCAACCATTAAGGCAAAAAAACTTTTCTTTCACAATAGTAATACTCTATTTCTGCTCCACTACTATTCCCTGAATGACATGGTGGAGCATACACCAGACACCCAAGTACTTGGTAGCTTTGCTTTTTGCATATATCCATCAAGACATTGAGACATTGATGCAAGAGTTTTTTTGAGTTTCCTTCCAAGGAATTTCGAACAAGTCACCCTGCTTCCTGAGGCAACAGTGCTGTCTAGTTCCAAGGAATTCCACTTTCCTTTCTTGTTCTTTTTTTTTTTCATTCACTTTCATGCCTTGCCACAAATAAATTGGTCTCAACTACTAGCCACAAGATCAAAGGATCCATAAAACACATAGAGGAATCTAGCCATCAAACAAAATAGTGCTCATATTTTCCAACTCAGTCCCTTTCACCGGATACATACCAATTATCGTCCTTGAAAAGAGATTTTTATTATTATTTCGCATGCTAAGGCACCTAATTCCCTCTCTCTCTCTCTCTCTCTCGCTTCGCAATCAAATAAATATATGCACAATACCAATCTACCGCCACAATCAAAATTCACCAATTAAGTCCAACACTCCCCCACACTTAGATCATGCAGTGTCCTCAATGCATGCAAAAAAGAAGGAATAAGGATAAGGGAGGGAAACATACCAGGAGATCAATCATCAAGGTAGAGAGGCTCATGGAGATCCATGACCTCTTCCACGATTGGAAGGGACATCTCAATGTATGGCTTCAAACGTTGATCATTTACCTTAAAAGTAGCACTTGTACTTGGATTGGCAACTTCAACAGTCCCATGAGGATAAACAGTTTGCACAACATAAGGGTCATCCCATCTAGAGCGCAACTTACCTGGAAAGATATGCAAACGAGAATTATACAACAAAACGTTCTGACCTACCTTAAAAGATTTTCTCAAAATATGCCTATCATGGAAAGCCTTGGTTTTTGCCTTGTAAATCCGGACATTCTCATATATGCCTCATTTCTCAATTCTTCCAACTCAGATAGTTGGAGTTTCCTATGGGCACCTGCAGTAGGTAGATCAAAGTTAAGCTTCTTAATAGCCCAAAAGGCTTTGTACTCTGGCTCAATAGGTAAGTGACACGCTTTTCTATACACCAGACGGTACGGAGATTGACTCAGGTCGGTCTTAAAGGTAGTCCTATGGGCCCCCAAAGTGTCCACCAACCGATTAGACCAATCCTTATGGTTCAGGTTGATGGTCTTCTTAAGAATATGCTTTATTTGCCGATTTGAAACCTCAATCTGGCCACTGGTCTGGGGATGGTAGGGTGTGGCCAACTTGTGAATGACACCATATTTTCTCATGAGGGCCTCAAAGGGCCGATTACAAAAATGCTTGCCCCAATCACTAATGATAGCACGGGGAGTACCAAAATGGGAGAAAATGTTCTCCTTTAGGAATTTCACAACCACTTTGTGGTCATTGGTCTTGCAAGCAATAGCCTTAACCCATTTGGACACATAGCCCACAATAAGTAATATATACTGGTTACCAACAGAATTAGGGAAAGGCCCCATGAAATCTATACTCCATACATCAAACACCTCAACCACTAGAATTGGATTGAGGGACATCATGTTCTTCCTGGAGAGAAGCCCTAAAGATTGGCATGAAGAACACGCCTTGTAATAAATAAAAGCATCTTTAAAAAGAGTAGGCCAAGAAAATCCACACTATAATACCTTGGTCGCTGTCTTATTGGGCCCAAAATGGCCTCCACAAGCCTGATCATGGCAAAAGGATAAGACAGATTATTGCTCACGATCAGGAACACACCTCCGGATGACTTGATTCGGACAGGTCTTAAAAAGATACGGACCATCCTAAAAGAAATATTTGACCTATGAAAATAAACGATTCTTATCTTGGGTGGACCAATGTGTATATGTCTCACCCGTAACCAGATAATTAACAATGTCAGCAAATCAAGGTTCACTAGACACTGCCATCAGATACTCATTAGGAAAGTTCTCGTTGACTGGAGAATCAACAGTCAAGGAATTCAGCAGCTGGGATAGATGGTCTACAACCAAATTGTCACTACCTTTCTTATCCTTAATTTCAAGATCAAATTACTGCAATAAGAGGACCCACCTAATGAGGCAAGCCTTGGCATCTTTCTTCTGCACAAGATATTTGATAGCTGCATAGTTAGTATACACAATCACATGTGAGCCAATCAAGTAGGGCCTGAACTTCTCTAAAGCAAATACAATAGCTAAAAATTCTTTCTCAGTGGTGGTATAGTTAAGCTGTGCATCATCAAGAGTCCTACTTGCATAATAAATCACATGAGACAATTTATTGATTCTTTGTCCAAGAACAACCCTTATAGCAAAATTAGAGGCATCACACATAAGCTCAAATGGCACTATCCATTTTGGAGCTTGAATAATGGGGCCTGAGGTCAACGCTCTTTTCAATTGCTCAAAACTCTTATGACACTCAGGGGAAAACTCAAAGGGGCGGTCCTTTGCCAAAAGGGAAGTTAGAGATCAAGCTATTTGGCTAAAGTCCTTGATGAATCTTCTATAAAAATCTGCATGACCCAGAAAAGATCTACTGTCCTTCACACTCTTGGGTGGTGCTAAATTGACAATAAGGTCTACCTTAGATTTGTCAACCTGAATCCCATCTTTAGACACAATGTGACCAAGAACTATGCCTTGCTTCACCATAAAGTGGCACTTCTCCCAATTCAAGACCAAGTTCTTTTCTATGCACCTTTTGAGAACCAAGGAAAGATGGTGCATACAATTAGAAAAAGTAGAGCTGTGAATAGAAAAATCATCCATTAACACCTTTTGAAAGTGCTCTATCATATCAAAAAAGATACTCATCATGCACCTTTGGAATGTAGCAGGGGCATTGCAAAGCCCAAAAGGCATATGCCAGTAAGCAAAAGTTCCATAAGGGCATGTGAATGTGATCTTATGTTGGTCCTCTAAAGCAATAAGGATTTGGTTATAGCCTGCATATCCATCAAGAAAACATTAATATTCATGGCCAGCTAGTCTCTTTAACATTTGATCAATAAAAGGCAAGGGGAAGTGGTCCTTTCAAGTTGCCGCATTCAGCTTCCTATAGTCAATACATACTCTCCATCCCGTTTGGAGACGGGTTGGAATCAATTCATTATTTGCATTCTCAACTACAGTGACTCCTCCTTTCTTTGGCACAACCTACACAGGACTCACCCATTGACTATCAAAAATAGGATAAATTATGTCATGATCCAAACACTTTAGGATTTCTTTCTTGATTGCCTCTTTCATCACAGGATTAGCCCTTCTTTGGGGTTCCCTAGAAAGTTTGGAACTCTCCATCAAATGAATATGATGTTGAACAATGGAGGGGCTAATACCTTTGATGTCTGACATGGTTCAACCTATGGCTTCCTTTTGTCATTTTAGAAGCTTGATCAACTTTTCTTCCTGAATAGAAGTCAAATCAAAAGCAATAATAACAGGAAGAGTGTGATTATGTCCTAGGAAGGTATACTTGAGATTGGAGGGCAATACCTTCAACTCTAATGTGGGGAATTCAATAATGGAGGGTTTAGGAATGGAGGTGGATAGGGGTCTAAGGGGCTCCAATGGTGGTTGGATGCTCTAGACCTCAGATAAGGTGGTATCATCAATAGCTTGTAATTCTTGCATATATTCTTGAAATCCTGAATCAAAATCAATCTCAAAGAAAGTCTGAACGTTATCGGAAAATCCCTAAAGCATACGTACCCCTTCATCCATATCAGGCTGCTTACCCAACCTAAACACATTAAAGTCCACAGAAGTATTGCCAAAAGATAATTTCATGAGTCCATTCTTGCAATTGGTCAAAGCATTACTGGTAGCAAGGAAGGGTCTACCCAATATAATTGGGATTTAGTCCTTAAAATTTACAGTAGGTTGGGTATCTAAGACAATAAAATCCATAGGAAAGATAAATTTCCCAACCTTTAGCAGGACGTCCTCAACCATCCCCTTAAGAACTTTTACTGAACGATTTACGAGCTGAAGAGTAATTCTGGTGGGTTTTAGCTCTCCCAACCCAACTGTTGGTAGACAAGAAAGGGTAGCAGGTACACACTTGCAGCAAGGTCTAATAAGGCATGATCAATGGTGGTGTTGCCTATAGTGTAAGAGTTGGTGCGGCATCCACGATCCTTATGCTTGGCTACTATTGACTGTGCGATGAGAGAACTGACATCAGCAGCCAAGAATGCCTTTTTGGCACATTAGTGGTCCGCTTTTGGGTGCATAAATCTTTGAGGACTTTAGCATAAGTAGGGACCTAGGCTATATCATCCAGCAAAGGAATGTTCACCTGAACCTATTTAAAAACATCTAGTATCTTCTCCACAGAAGGAGACTTCTTGCTAACCAACCTATTTGGGAATGGGACAGGTGGGGTATATATTCATTCAGGGATGGTCCTTTTCACTTTCTCAACAGAATCATCTTTAGTTTCCTCAACCAAATCATCTGAAATTTCTTCAGGTTCATCAGACGAACCAAAAACAGAAGGCACTACAATGGCCTCTTCAGAAGGGGGAGAATCAATAGGAGTATGAGCTGGTAAAGACTGAGGGGTACTAACCTGTTGATACTCACGGCCACTCCGCAAAGCATATACTGCATTTTCCTATCTAGAGGGCCCTTGATGCTACTGGCTTTTTGCAACATTGAGCGGAGGAGCTTGGTTACCTTGTTGTATAAGAGCTTGATGTCTAGGATTTGGCTCAGGTTGGCTAGGCAATTCCTCTTTTTCCCTCTCATGCATGATTGTGACAGGCTGTGTGAATTGCTTCTCCATATTATTTTGTCTTATCATGAGAAGGGCCATGCTTTTCTCTAGCTCACTTATTCTTGTTCCTTCTCTTGTATTGGTAAACCCTGGGGGTTGCTGATAAGGTGCAAGGAGAGGTGGCCTAGTAGAATTCATAGGGGGTCCTAAATAAGGATGAAGGGGGAGGAGGTGAGGAGATAGACTTGGGTTTTATGGTGCATAGTTGGGCCTTTGGAGACCAAGCTGGCCTTGATGGTGAAAGTTGGAAGGGCTTGCTTGGTTCCCTTGATTCTAGGAGAAATTAGGGTGATTTCTCAATCCTGGATTGTAAATGTTGCTATATGGATTATTTTGGTAGAGGGCACTTATATTCTCAGTGTTGGAATTACCCACAAAGGTATTGGGGCATTCCTCCAAAAGATGTCCAGGTGTATAGCACCAACTGCATAAGGAAACCTGGTTGACTTGGTTAACCGGTAGAGGCTCTTTAGGAACTATAGATTCAAGCCTTTTGATGAGGCTATCAAGTTTGGCCTATTTGGCTGGAACACCCTCAATAAGATAAACCTTAGTGGTCCTTTCAGCTTCTTGGATGGATTCCCACTCCCTAGTATTTTCAGCTAAGTTGGTCAAGAATGTCTAGGCCTCATTCTCATCAGTAAAAGAGGTAAGCCTGGAGGACACATGGACTCTAAAAGCTGCTTAGTCTAAAAGTCAATGCCCTCATAAATAATTTGGCAGAGTTGCTACAAGTCAATACCGTGGTGAGGGCATTCTAACAGGAGGTCTTTGAATCTATCCATGAACCTAGAGAAGGACTCATGTGGTTTCTACCTAAACTGGAGTATGTCACTCTTTAGTTTATTGGTCTTGGGAAGAGGGAAAATTTTTTTCAAGAAGACAATGGTAAACTGATTCCATGTAGTAATGGAAATAGTCAGCAGTCCATAATGCCACTTTTAGGCCTGGTCCTTAAGGACAAAGGTTATAAACCGAAGCTTAACTGCATCGTCAGTTAAATTTTGGACTTTAATTAGAACAAAAACCTCCTCAAATTCCCTAAGGAAGAGATAAGCATCTTCATTGGCATCCCATGGAAGTTGGGTAGCATACTAATGCAGTTGGTCTTGAGTTCATAATTGTTCCCTGTAGCAATAGGCAGACTGATGCAGGAAGGCTGTGCAGTCCTGGTAGGGTAAAACCTATCCCTAAGAGTCTTGGTTTGTTGGTCTCCCATGGTAGTAGGTAGCGGAGAAGGTGGTAATCTAATGAGATGGTTAGATGAATCATGGGTCCACATATTAGCCACCTAAACAGATAAGAAGTCTCCTCCCACCCTTTTTCTTTTTTTTTTTGAAAAAGAAATTAAAGAAAAAATAAAAGGACTAGAAAAAATCATTAACAAAAAACACAAGGGAATTTAATAGACAGTTGGTGCCTTGCCCTCAAGAATTGAAACAATGGTTCCAAAGCTGTAAGGTTGCCATATAGGTTGATAGCAAGGGAACCCGTATAGTCTTCAATAGCCACCTACGGACGACTCCAAGTGGATTCTGATGTAGAGTGGAGGACTACTATACGTTTTTGTTTCCAAAGAAAAGCACTCACTATGTCGCTTTCCTGTTATCAAAGTTGGTCACCTCCAAAGATAAGTCACATGCCAATCCAAACCAACCAAGTCAAGATGCAACGTCATAGGTAACTTAATCCTATGAGGGACACCAAAAGAGTCTGGGTTTGGGCATATGAAGGAGTTTAGATTGGGCGAACAGTCTTTGAAACAGAAGAGAAACAAGATGAGGTTTTCAAGAAGTTTTTCTTTTTAAGAAGAAAAGGTAAAAGAAAATAAAATAAAAGCACTCCGAATTACTTATGTTAAGGATGTCGATTAGTTTTGTAGTCTGGGGGGGTGTTTGGTTTGATTTCTATCTGATTTATGTTTCTAGTTTATTTTCTATATTAAGGGTAGTTTAGGTATTTACTCTTGTAATGTGGTTTATTCAATATAAGTAATATTGTCCCCCTCACGATTCAATTAATTAGAATTGTGAGGGAGTTTTCCTGCTCTCTTTATCGATCTCTCTTCTCCTTCTTTCTCTTCTCTTCTTCTTCTCCATCTTCTCCCCTCTTCTTCTCTACTAGTCACGATTGTAGGTTTGAACTCTCACATGGAATCAGAGCAGCAATTCTGATCCACGATCTGCTCTCCTCCTGCGGTTTTGAAGACTTTTCTGTGTTCTCTCTTGTCATGGTCCACAGCAATCATATGCTGTCTTCTATTGCCTGAACCCTAGTCATATTATAATGAAGGACTAGGGTTCCCTGCTGTGCTACTGTTTGGCTGTCTGCAAGGTGGATGATTGAAGTGTTTCTACCCCCAACCTGAAATCGATTTTCCAAAAAAAAAACCCTGTGGAAATTGATTTTGCTTCTCCTGGATTTTTTTTTCTTTTCTCTACATTGGTTGCTGATCTGGGGTTTTTTATTCTCTACTGTTGGTGATTATTTGGCCATAAATTGGTTCCATTTTTTTTGGCTGCTGCTCTCAAGGTTATCGGGTCCTCTATTTTTCTGCCCTATTTTGGGTTTTTGGCTGAAATTGATTTATTTTGGCCTGCCCTATTTGTTGGCTGCATCTGTCCAAGCTTTGAGATATCATCTACTTGGTTATCATGGCTGATTCTAAGCCTCCTACAGATCACTTTAATGTTCAGATTACTACCATCAAGTTGAATGGTGCTTCGAACTATCTTCTTTGGTCTCAAGCCTTTGAGGTGTATTTACTACTTGCCGGAAGATGTCTTACCTTACTATGACTCCTCCAGCCTTTACTAATGATAAATATGAAGATTGGAAGGCTGAGAATGCAACCCTCCTCTGCTGGCTTTGGAATAGCATGGAGCCCTCCATAGCCTCAAACGTGATGTTTCATAAAACTGCCAAGGGTGTTTGGGAAGAACTCAAGGAGAGCTATTCTCAAGACACTAATCTTTCCCGGATTTATGATTTGTATGAAAAGTTTTTCTCCTTCAAGCAAGAGGGAAAATCTCTTGGGAATACTACAGCTCTTTGAAGGGCATGTGGGAGGAACTCAATGTGTACCAGCCTATATCTACTGATGCTACTGTGATTAAGGCTCAACGTTCTGAATTTCTTGTTGCTAAGTTCCTCTCTAGGTTAGATTCTGATCTTCAGTCAGTCAAAAGCCAATTATTGACTGGTGAGAAGATCCCGTCTATGAATGAAGCTTACTGTCGCATACAAAGGGTTGTTTCTCCTTCCACGGTCAAATCTGATGCAGCCCCTATCTCTAAGGATAATTCTGCCCTTTTTACTTCTACTGGAGGGCATAGTCGTGGTGGTGGTACCTCTTCTCGAGGTAGTCATGGTTCTGGAACTGGTCGTGGTCGTGGGGCTGTTTCTGGTGGTTGAGGGGCTAGTTTGAACTCTGCTGGTTCCTCTTCTAGTGATGGTGGTTCTCGATGGTGTTCTCATTGTGGTCGCCCAAACCACACTGTTGAAAAATGCTGGCTGAAACATGGCAAACCACAATGGGCTCGTGAGCAGTTTGCCAATGCCGCAGTCTCTGATGGAGCGGGTAATTCTGTGCATCCTTCTAACACTAATCATGGGTCTCCTACTGATGGTGGTAGTACTTCTAGTGACCTCTTCTCGAGGTAGTCGTGGTTCTGGAACTGGTCGTGGTCGTGGGGCTATTTCTGGTGGTTGAGGGGCTGGTTTGAACCCTGCTGGTTCCTCTTCTAGTGATGGTGGTTCTCGATGGTGTTCTCATTGTGGTCGCCCAAACCACACTGTTGAAAAATGCTGGCTGAAACATGGGAAACCACAATGGGCTCGTGAGCAGTTTGCCAATGCCGCAGTCTCTGATGGAGCGGCTAATTCTGTGCATCCTTCTAACACTAATCATGGGTCTCCTACTGATGGTGGTAGTACTTCTAGTGACATGGTTTCTCAACTGTTACAACGAGTTCAACAGCTGGAGGCATCATCATCTTCTATTCCTACAACTACTCTCGCCCACTCAGGTACTACTGCATGTTTCGCCTCTTCATCCTCTCCGTGGGTCATTGACTCTGGTGCTTCTTCTCATATGACTGGTAAGCCTAATTTATTTTCCTCTTTTACTCAGTCTACTACTTCATCTCGGATTTCCATTGCCGATGGACCTTTTATTCCTGTTACTGGTCATGGGGATATCCCCTTATCATCTAATCTTTCCTTGACTAATGTTCTTCTTGTACCTAGGCTGCCTCTTAATCTTTTGTCTATTAGTCAGTTAACTAAATCTTTAAATTGCTCTATAACCTTTCATCCATCTTATTATGTCTTTCAGGATCTCGCAACGAGGACGACGATTGGTGGCAGGCATGAGAAGGGTGGTCTCTATTATTTTGATTTGGCAAATTCTCCAACAGCGGCTGTTGCTACTTCTTCTAATGTTTCTCCACTACATTGGCACTATCAGCTAGGACATCCTTCCTTATCCAAGCTGTGACATCTAGTTCCTAGCTGCAAATCTGTCTCCTGTATTGAGTGTGAAGCTTGTGAGCTTGGCAAGCATCATCATACTATTTTTCCTTTGAGTCCAGAGTCTAGGAGTACTTCTTTATTTCAGTTAGTCCATTATGATATTTAGGGGCCATGTAGGGTCAAGAGTCGATTGGGTTTTCGTTATTTTGTCAGTTTTATTGATGATCATTCTCGGATGACATGGTTGTACCTCTTGAAGGATAGATCTGAGTTTGTTTCTATTTTCAAACAATTTTATAATGAAATTCGTATTCAATTTGGTGTTCATTTGAAAATTTTACGTACTGATAATGCTCTGGAATTGGTTCAACATGAGATATTTTTCGTTTGTTCTGACCATGGCATTCTTCATCAAACTAGTTGCTCTTATACACCACAACAAAATGGTGTGGCGGAGCACAAAAACCACAATTTGTTAGACATTACTAGATCATTAATGTTTCATATGAATGTTCCTAAACTCTATTGGGCTGATGCAGTGTTGACTGCTTATTTCTTGATTAATCGCATGCCTTCCTTGGTTCTTCATGATCGAATTCCTTTCAATGTTATTTTTCCGGAGCGGGCTGTTTTTTCTCTTCCTCCTCGTGTTTTTGGTTGCCAATGTTTTGTTCATATTCTTCGCCCTGGCCTTGATAAATTGTCTCCTAGGGCTATCAAGTGTTTGTTTCTTGGTTATTCTCGTACCCAGAAGGGGTATCGATGTTTTGATCCGGTTTCTCACCAACATTTTGTCTCCGCTGATGTGACCTTCTTCGAAAATACTCCTTATTTTCCTGGTTCTCCCAGTGATATTGATCCCCCTATTGATACTGGTGTTGTTGGTCTGGTTGTTACTACTGTTCCTCCTCTTCCTTTGGTTGCCAATCCTCTGCAGGTCTATCACCGCCGGGCCCAACAGCAGCCGTCGCCTGTGCTGCCTCCAAATGTTGTTGCTGCCCCTTTACCGCCACCAGTTGAGTCCTTGCCTGCGGATCCTCCTTTAGATGCTGATGACCGTAATATTGCTTTGCGCAAAGGTATTCGTATTTGCACTCAAAATAGTTCACTTTACCCATTGGCAAATTATGTCATTGTTGATCATCTCCCAACTTCTTATCGTGCTTTTGCTACTACATTACACTCTACCTTTGTTCCCACTTCTTATACCCTTGCCTTGTCTCACCCGGGCTGGAAACATGCTATGGATGTGGAGATGGATGCCTTGATCTCTCGTAAGACTTGGTCATTAGTGGATCTACCACCTGGTAAGGATCTTGTTAATTGTCGTTGGGTGTATACAGTTAAGCACAATCCAGATGGAACTATGGAACGGCTTAAGGCCCATTTGGTTGCGAAAGGATTTACACAGACCTATGGGGTCGACTATTTTGAGACCTTCTCTCCTGTTTCTCGTTTGAATTCTGTTTGTATCATACTTTCCTTGGCTGTCAATCTTGATTGGCCTCTATTTCAGATGGATGTGAAGAACGCCTTCTTGTATGGTGATCTCTAGGAGGAGGTATATATGGAGCAACCTCCTGGGTATGTTGCTCAGGGGGAGGGTAGTATCCTGGTTTGTCGCCTTCATAAGGCAATTTATGGACTAAAACAGTCTCCCTGTGCATGGTTTGATAAATTCAGTAGTGTTGTGGCTAGTTATGGGTTTTCTCAGTGCTATTTTGATCACTCTATTTTTGTTAGGCGTCAGGGGTCTAACGTGGTCATTCTTGCAGTATATGTCGATGATATCATTGTTACTGGTAATGATGCTTCTGGAATTGCACAAGTGAAGACTTATTTACATGATAATTTCCAGATCAAAGACTTAGGTTGCCTCAGGTACTTTCTTGGCATTGAGGTTGTTCGCTGCTCTCGAGGTCTTAGCCTATCCCAGAGAAAGTATGTCCTTGATTTACTTGATGAGATAGGGATGTTAGGTTGTAAACCTATTGATACTCCTATGGATCCCCACATCAAGTTTGGTGCTTCTGATGACAAAGAGTTTGGTGACATACATCAGTATCGACGTTTGGTTGGTAAACTTATTTATCTCATAGTTACTCTTCCTGATATCTCATTTGCTGTAGGGGTTGTTAGTCAGTTCATGCAGAACCCTAAGCAAGTACATTGGGATGCTGCCTGTCGCATTCTAAGATACCTCAAAAGTGCTCCTGGTAAGGGATTAGTGTATTGTCGCCATGGTCATACCAACGTGGTTGGGTTCTCTGATGCGGATTGGGCTGGTTTTGATGGCGATAGAAGATCGACCACAGGTTATTGTACTTTCGTTGGAGGAAATTTGGTCACTTGGAAGAGCAAGAAACAGACGACTGTAGCTCATTCCAGTGCTGAGGCTGAATATAGAGCCATGGCTCATACTGCTGCAGAGTTGATGTGGATTCGTTCATTCCTTATTGAGCTTGGTTATTCCAGTGATCAGCCTATGGAGATGTACTGTGATAACCAAGCTGCTATTTTCATTGCCAACAACCCTATCTTTCATGAACGGACCAAACATATTGAAGTTGATTGTCATTTTGTTCGAGATGCTGTTCAGAAGAAGCTCATTGTCACTCCTTTTGTTCGTTCATAGTTTCAGCTTGGAGATATGTTTACGAAGGCCTTGTTTCCACCTCAGTTCTTGGATGGTTGTTCCAAGCTAGTTCTTGGTGATGTCTACGCTCCAGCTTGAGGGGGTGTGTTAAGGATGTCGATTAGTTTTGTAGTCTGGGGGGTGTTTGGTTTGATTTCTGTCTTATTTATGTTTCTAGTTTATTTTCTATATTAAGGGTAGTTTAGGTATTTACTCTTGTAATGTGGTTTATTCAATATAAGTAATATTGTCCCCCTCACGATTCAATTAATTAGAATCGTGAGGGAGTTTTCCTGCTCTCTCTATCGATCTCTCTTCTCCTTTCTCTTCTCTTCTTCTTCTCCATCTTCTCCCCTCTTCTTCTCTACTGGTGACGATTGTAGGTTTAAACTCTCACAATTTAAAAATAAGAAAATAAAGTGGAAAATAATCTCCTCGGCAACGGTGCCAAAAACTTATTTGCAAGAAATAATTACTGCAAGCATACGGATCAATCGTAGCTACAGGTCGAACATAAGGAGATGTATGCCACTCTATTTTACTCACTTAAAGGCAACGTAAAGTGAATCAAATTAATTAAGGTGTTGGATTAAACTAACGATAATTAAACTAACGTATCCTAACTCATAAGCATCTACCGAATCGAATCCTAACACACATCCATCTAACAAAATTACGCATCTAACAAGTTGAATTGGCGTCCAAACACATATGCATCTAACCTATCAATACTAACGCGGATTTGAAGGAATAAATCGCAGCAACTACACACCACAACCATATAAAAAAAACAAAGAAAAAATAAAGCTAAGTGATTAAAGGAGTGAAACCCAAATGTGCTTGAACCGAACTAAAATTGCTTGCTTCTACCACACTTGAAATGGCGTTACCAAATCTAAAAAATAAACAAAAATAATTAAATTAAAATCTTAACCTAATGCATGATGATGATAATAAATAAATAAAAAAATAGAATTACACAGGTATGAAAGAATTAGAGAGGTAGAGAATGAGAATAAAAATAAAAAGTGAAGAATTAAAGTCCTCCTAAAATGGAGGAAATAGAGGGGATGAGAGTGAGATTAATAATAAAAATAATGGAAGAGGTAGGAGATTAAGAAGAAGAAGAAGATAAAATTAAAAATTAAAACTAATACTCCCTTCTACCAAAGTTGAAAGTGCATGAATTGACTAGACTTTGCATGAATGTAATTGAAGAAGCATAAACAACTTGAATAGTCCTTGCATGACTTCCTCTTCCAAATCCTCCAAGTCTTCTCACAAACTTAGGAACTTAGACTAAAAAGCTTTAAAACTAAATTAGAATTAAGAGGTTACAACCATATTGAAGACATTAATTGAAATTAAAACTTGCATAAACTCATTACAACCATTGAATTAATCTCATAAAATCAAACTAGAGCTAGAGATATCACAAATTAGAAGGTGAAGAAGAAGAAAACTCATAAAAAAAAACTGAACTAAAATTGCATTGAAATTGAATAACTTACAACCCAAAGCAATGGGGTATTTATAGGGGGATGAGGAGAAGAGGAGAAGAGAGGGAGGGAGCCCACGGTTTTGGGAGGAATCCCTCCTTCTAAAACCGTGGAGCTTTGGATGGTGGAGAGAATCTTCCAAAAGAAAAAAACATTCTCTCATCTCTCTTACCCTTTACAAATTGCTTGAACCCCAAGGAAAATAAAAAAAAGAAAGAAAGTGGAAGAGATACAAAGCTTAGCTCCCTAAACCTGCTATTTTCTAAAAAATGGACTTTCTAATTTAATTCTTGTGCTTCCTTTCCCATGCAGGAGTCTTCTCCAAGTAATGTGATCAAGGCATCTTTGACTTTTTAACCTTCTAAGGATGAGAGAATATTCTCCAAGAGATATCTATCCAAGATCAAATTCCTTAAAATACCCTTGGAAAGTTGGAGGAGAGAGAGAGTGATGACTAGGATTCCACTCAAAGATTAAACAAAATACCCAATGTGTCCTCTAGAAGAATCGTGGAGCCTTGTGTGCTCCCTAGAAAAATCGTTGACAGCTTGCATTCTTCAAAAATCGTGGAAGCCTGTGGGTCCCCCATGTGGATGGCAGCTCTTCTCTCTCTTCAAGATTTGGGAATCGTAGAAGGGACCTGTACTTGCCATGAATCTTAGTCCTTGATTAGAAACACTTTCGTCAAAAGTACCCTTGGGAAGTGGTAGACAAGCTTGGGCTTGCATTCCAGCTCATTTTTTGCCATTATTCTTTCTTAGTCTAAAAAGAATAATTGCTTGCATGGAGACCTAAACAAAAGCGTACTTGAATTCCATTATGTCCATCTTGCTCAAAATTTAGTCCTCTTTACAGCCATGGAAAGAAAAAGGGTGACTTTACGTGTAGATTTGGACATGCAGCTCTTGACAGCCCAGAATAGTATAGAATAGCCAAAAACCTGAAAAGCACAAGAAAGCACCCGAGTAACTCTGTCCAATGTGATAAAATGTATGCTTTATGCCCTAAGATTTCACACATAAATGTGCTCATCCAGCACCTCCGCTTTTAGTAATCCAGTTTGAACAGCAAACCCCTCTCAGGCAATTCACTTTTGGTAACATGATGCCTACTTGTCTCTTTTTTAAGCTAAAAAGGAAGGGATATTGGATGTCATGCCACCACGATAAGTACATGTGGCCAACCCGCCCTTAGGGTACAAACTAGAGTTGCATTGTTATTATCATAATTAGAAAGGCCATTAGACCGACAGGTGTATACATCTCAAACATGTCATACAAGATTTGATAGATGCGGGTAAGATCGAATTGAAGACGAGTCAACAACTTAATGTGACCATCAACCCTTTGTCAACCCATGGGGTGAACATGTTACAAGTGGATACTCTCTTCAAGGACCCAACTGTTCTGATTTAACCTGTGGGGAAGAAATGGAAGCTGATGAATGCTCAAGTCTAAGGGGTACCCTGGCAAGCCAAACAAAAAAGAGTGAGAAGAGGAAAGAAGAAGGGAACAAACCTCAAGTGATAAAGGCACTTTCAGAAGAATTATCTCAAGAAGCGAATAGACCTGACTCGCCGTTCTATCATCCTAAGACATATGGCACAAGAAGGGTAGATAATGAGGTAAACAGCCCAATAATCTTCCACAAGTTATTCAAGGAAGATGAACCTAACTCCCCAAGATCATCCACTGGGTCTGTGAATGCTTTGGAAGAAGGAACAACAGGTTTAGACCCTACCTCTCTGATCCAACCCATGAAGGTACCCTTGAGAGAGTTAAGAAGGGTATGGAGGGATTGAGTGCGTCTCATGCGGCAGATGGACCTTCCCGTGGAAGCAAGAGGTAACATCCGCAACTCACTATAATTTATACAAAGCCTCCTCTAATTTCCAAACATGGTCTGTAGTCACTTGGCAGAACAATGTGAGAGGATAGAACTCCCAACAAAAGAAGACTTCCTCCATAGGACACTTCCTCCATAGGACATTGTATGAGCTAAGGAACTTGGCTTGGTTGACTCATGCCCTAGCAAAGAACTTCTTTGGAAAACCCTCTCAAGATCCCATGCTGTATTCAGATAGCTGGCCATATTCTTATCCCTCGAGGATGGTGGAAGAATGAGAGACTTGGATCGGCAACATCACTACCGAAGATCAATACTTTGACCCAACAGAAGGAATCGACCCCATTGACAGCAACAAAGTAGAGGGAAGTGACTCAAGTAATGAACCCTCAGTGGGACACTCGAATGAGGAAGCATCTAGTGAAAGTCTGAACGATGAAGCAATGAATGAAGATAGTGGTGGTGGAGTATCTAGTAAAGTATCTGAAATGGAGGTAGAGCCTCCTATCAACAAGTATAAATAAATCTGTGGACCAAGATCTTGGTCCCTTCCATTTAAAGCAAGGAGAATCCTCCGAATGGTGGACAAGATTCATCAAATGCTTTTTAAAGTAGCCCCTACAGATGCAAGGTATCAGAAACATTTTAATGACAACACCCGGTAACTGATGAGTGGCCATTGCCTAGAGTCATAATAGAATTGAAAGACTTAGTCACACTGGTGTTCGCCTTAGTAAAAGATTTATGTGGGAGTCTGACATCCCCAGACCGAGGAAGTGGGGAGTATCATGAGTGGATGCAAGCACACAACTGGTTCCACCTCAACAACATCAATATGGATGAACAAGTAAGGGATCCCACAAAGAATATTCATTCGGTAATCTCCAGTGATGAAGAATCATCAGAAGATGCTCTTGAGGAAGAACATTTTGAATCTTTATCTAAAGCAATAAGGTTTCAAAAATTGGTCGGTGAAACACTCAAGATGATCCAACAGGGGATGCTAGTAGGTCCACGGAAGCTGGAACATTCCCAACTTATTAGGAAATTAACTCTATGAAAAGCAAGAAGCCTTATCCAAAATCCTACAAAAGGCCTGAAAAATAATCCTTGCTTTAAGAGTGGAAGGCAAGGCTACTGCTGAGAGGAAGGAACCTTATGGTAAGAGCTCTCGTGATAACTGAAAGTGACTTGAAAGATGAAGAGCTATATCTAGTAGAGTTCATCATAAAGGGAAAGGAACCCAAAGTCTCAAAGACCCGGAGTGGGAAAGATTTCAAGGACAAGGGTTTGATTATAGAAAATCCCTCCGCACCTGTTCTGCCCCAGAATCATGTCAAATATGAACTAGAAAATTAGGTGTTGAACCAACTGAAGAAAGTACATGCCAATATCCCATCTAGGGGTTATTGATGGCTTCTCCGACGCATCAGGAAGCAGTTCTTAAGGTCCTTAACAAAGTTTAGGTACCGATAGAGATGGGTTCGGAGGAACTCTTGCACATTGTAGGGGTCACCTATGCAATACAATCCCTATCTTTCTTCTTGGATGATTTACTGTCTAGAGGAAAGAATCATAATTGAGCTTTGCATATCACAGTAAAATGTAATGGGAATCGAGTCCCTAAAGTTATGATTGACAATGGGTCAGCCCTCAATGTCATACCTTTCAAAGCTGCAAGTTGCATGTGGTTAGATCTTACCCAAATGAAGCCTTCTACTCAGACAATCCAAGCCTATGACAATACAAGAAGGAAAGTCTTCGGAATATTAACCATCATCCGCTAAATTGGGCCTACACAGTTCCCCGTGGATTGTCAGGTAATTTGATGGTCAAGCCTCCTTCAACATGCTATTGAGACAACCACGACTACATTCTATAGGAGTAATAGCCTCAAGCCTGCATCAGAAGTTGAAGTTCATCTATGAAGGAAAATTGAACACTATTATTTTTGGTGACCCAGAAATGGTTCACATCTTTACAAACATTGAAACAGGTGGAGAAGCATTGACAGATGTCCATTTAGGGGGATTTGAGATTGGGGCAATTAATGTTGTGTCCTTAGAAGGAGAGGAAATAATCCCTCCCGGATACCAATCAACGTGGAACAAGACAATCCTGAAAATGATAAACAACATGGAATACTTCCTGGGGCTTGGATTGGTGAAGAATCAACAAAGGATTTCAGAGTTCCCTGACTTTCCAACCTATAACAGCCATCATGGATTGGGGTATGGTCCACAGGAGAAAGGCAACGAGCATGAGAGAATGGGCCAAGGGCACCAACAAGTAACCATTTCTAAGAGGAAGAAGTCATCTCAATATTTCAAGACTATGAACGGATACTTCATCAAGGAAGGGGGAAACTTCCCCTATTATGGAAACATTGAGCCTTGGTTCAACCATGACATTGGGAGTTTCCAACCGGGGTTTGAAATCTTCTTTCAGGATAGCATCAACTAGGTCACCCTCGAAGTTGAGCAGTTGAAGCTGGAGGCCGCTAGAGAAGAACTAGGCATCGAAGGATTATTCAAGATAGCTATGATTTCTACAAGGATAAAAAGAGTCCAAAACCTCATCTACTACTTCAACCCCTCCAAGAACCAATTGTAAACTGGATCAGTGTCTTTGAAAGGTTTAGTGAGATAGAGTCTTAGGGAGTAGTCAACTCCAAATTAGTCGTGTCTATTAATGAGTCTGTTGCAATCAAGGAAAGTAGTACCTTCCAGTCTGTCGAGTCTGCTTGTATTCCTACTTTTATCATGAATGAAATCAACGATTCCAAGTATGTCTCTTCTTCTTCTAATAATGATGATATCCTTGAACATCATCATTTAATAAAATAATTAAAGCAAAGAAAGGCCCAACCTATCCGGGAGGACATATGCCCCATAAATTTGGGAATGGGACAATGCTCTTGAATGGTTAAAATTGGCTCCTCGATCAATGAAGAGGAAGTTTGTCAAATGACAGCCCTATTAAAAGAATTCCAAGAAGTATTCACCTAGTCTTATGAGGACATGTCTGTGAGGATCCGTTCCTGCTTTTTCGGTGTTGGAGGGTGTACGTGGGGTTTTACACGGTGCTCCTCGGTTTGAGGGAGAGAAGGAATGTGTGTTCTAGAGGGTATGGTGTTAATTTATTAGGGGTTGGGGATCATACAATAAAATGAAATGGAGTCGCCATCTAGGATTAGGGCCTAGGACCCATTGGTGTAGCCTTAGAAGGGCTATGAGGCTTCGATTGATCTGGTCAAAGATTCTGGGTAAGTGGTTAGGTTACGAGAGTGGGAAGGTGTTAGGCACCCACCTCGCCCAGATAAATCAGTCTTTCTACTAGATGCTTATTTTTAAATATTCTCCCTTGTATGAATGTCCTATTCCCACATGTATGACTAAATGATGATGCGCAAACTATTTATTTAAATTAAAATATGTTACGATAACTATTGTACACTACACGGGAATATATGAAAGGACTATATTGTACTGAAAGTAAAAGTTAACAAAAGAAATGTATACCTGTATGCTTTAAATAAATGCCATTATACAAAACAGACGGCGTCCCCCAGCTCAAGTGGAGGCAAAAGACTAACTTTGTCCTTTTGTTGGACAGACTAACAACTTGCGAGTGTCAGATCTTACGATCTGAGATAGAATAACGGTGTTCCAAGGCTTTGGAAACTAGGGGCTCAAAGGCTGGACAAAGTGGCTATCCCATGGGAGGTTTCTCAGATTTGGGCAAGAAAGGGTCGATGAAGCTTGGCTCGGATAGCCCAGACTTTGGACAGAGGGGTAAGGCTTGAACGCTAAAAATCGGATTGGAGAAGAGCCCCAAAACAAGAAAAATAAGGAAAATCTGGAAAATTAGAGCTCTGGGGTTGCCCCCTTTCCCACAAACTTTGATTATGAAATTAAGGGGAGTGACCCCCTTTTTATAGGCAAATTTTAGGTTTGGCGGCTCCACAAAAAATCTATGGAGCTGCATGGCAGGGCTGCGATAGCAAAAATGGGAAAAAAATAGATTTTAGGTGCCTGCTGTGAAGCCCACCTCTAACATGAAGCATAATTTGAGTTTTTGGAGTGTCAGGTTAAGTGGGTGCGGATTTAAATGCCATGATCATCTTCGCATTGTGGGCATTGCCCATCGTTGACACAAACCTATACCTCGTTGCACCGACTGCCGAGGAACCATCTGACATAACTCTGATGAAATTCGAGGAGCCTAATGGCTCGTTACACATAGTTTTTGCCTGTGGGGAGAGTTTAGCGGATCACTTGCAGCGTTTATCCGTGTTGGGTACCGAATAATAGGTAACAATACATGTCTTGTATTTAAAATAAGTTTATAATTTTATGCTTGTATTGATCGGCTGTGTATCAGTCTACCACCATGACTGATCATGCCGGCTCGATGCCTAGCCTTACCTTGCGGGCCCCATACGTTCCAGTTCCATTAGAACCCCATTCCATATGCCAATATGATATTATTAATTATTGGATTATAAATTTCAAATTACAGAATCGCCTTCCACTAGATTAGAAATTACCTTCTAAAAACACTTTTATTAACTAACCTTAGCCAATCAAGCCCTTATATATATATATATGACACTAAATTCTCAAAGCTTGGATGTTAAAATCGGTCTTGGAAGGAATAGGAGAAGGAGAAGCTTGGTAGGGATTGGGTCTTGTTTGCTCGGCTTGCATGTTTAATTTTCTTCCAAATCTCATGCTAATCCATCATTAGGTAAGTTTTGAATCTGATTCTTTTAGTTTAATTCTTATTGAATTACTTCAATTCAGCTTATGCGCTACTGTCCATGAGTTATTACAACTCAACTCACCAATTCCTCTTCAATTCTTTCTATTCTTGTTTGGGATTGTGAAAAGCATGTATGATCCCTTGATTATACATGCAATCTAAGCAATTTGACCCATAATGGGTGTTCTTCCTTCCCCCTAAGCCCCTAGACCTGCTGCACCATGGTTTGGGCAAAAAACCAAGCAATGGAGCCAGCCAATTTGGGCTCTGTTTAAGGGGCCGACCCTTCAGAGGTGGTCGACAGGCCCAACCTGGGTTGAAGATCCGGCTCCCTCTGAGGTGTGCATTTTAACCCTGTTTGGGCTAATTTTGTGTATAGGCCTTTTGAGACTTCCCCTGACCTCTTGTGTCAGCTTCTAGGGCCCTGCATCTATCTTGTAACCTCCTTCTTTGGAGTGGATCTCTATTGGTTGTCGGGCTTTGATCAAGTAACCCAAGGTGAGTGGGATTTTGGTGTTTCTCATGAATTCTATTTGATTTTCTTATATGCATGAACAATGTTTTCAAATCTAAATTCCATAGTATGAATTTAAATTCCATTTTTAGTTCTAATGATGTATGCTTAGGATTACATCTTATTCATATTGTTTATGTATTGATAATATTACATTGCATATGATAGAATACTATTTTTATGAGTTGATTTAAGTAATGATGAATGGTTATGAATTTTTGGATTGTAATTGTTGATTTGAATTGATATGCATAATGGTTGCTCGTGTGGCCCTGTGTTCTTGAGTGGACGTGTATATGGAATACAGTGCACTCTTGAACACAACATGTCATCGTCTAGTATACATGGTTATGATGGAAACCCCAAACTACAACCCTTACCAGTAGGGATTTGGGTGTTGGGTAATCAGGTTCCTGATGCTTGGTGAAAGGGATTAACCCAAGGTCAGGTGTACTTGGTTATCGGGGTCTACCCAAAGGTTTGGTACCGGGAGCATGGAAGTGGGCTCCTAGTAGTATTGGCTGAGGGAGTATGATGGGGATGACGAAGAAGTGACCTAATGTACTCCTCGAGTCAATACTGTAGTTCAAACCAATGACATAATCTGTTTGATAGATGGATTAATAAAATGGGATCGTACATACATCATGAGTTTGAAAATTATATTTAATAACATATGTCACATGCATCATTGTATGTTTCATGTCTCCCTCATTGGGCTCAGTGGAGCTCACACTCGTGGAAAACCCCTTTTTAGATGACTGTGTAGGTGACGGACTGCCTGTGTGTGAGCTCATGGATGATGACAGTGAGGACTTTGTAGAACAAGAGTCCGAGGAACATGATGGGCCTTGCATCTGTGACCAATGTGCTTTCTCCTAAGCTGGCCTGATGGATTAGGCCGTATTTTTTGTTTGGTCCCTTTTGTGTATGTATAGGATTTTATATATGTAAATACACTCTCTTGGATGACTATACATATGGGTTTTGGGGTACATAACTGAACGTATATATACAAGTTACCACTTGATCTTCAATGGACTTCTTATAAATATTTAAGTATATAGTTCCTTTCCGCTACTTAAATTCTCCATTTTATTTGCTTGGTAAGTGTGTTGCACTGAGCTTCCTGGCTAGGTTGGGTGCGAGATTTGCATCGATTCATGCTACGCCTGGGTTAAATAAGGCAGAAATTGACAACTTGGTATCAGAGCATTCATGCTCCACTCTTACTGGCATTTGATATACCAAGGAAATGGTATTTTTGGTTCACAAACTTAAATGTGAACCTATACTTACGATAAGATAAAAATCTAAGCTAAAAATCGTCATAGATAATAGAGACGGGGTAGCTATCTGGTGATGACAGTAAAAACTGCAATAACATGAATAAAATTTAGACAATCTTAGAAATTATCAAAGGGAAATACATATGAATATATAAACTGATAAGTTGAGGTACAAAGTTCAGTTGTGAAGGCTGGAAAGCTTACAAAGTTCAGTACATAACATAAAATCCAGCAGTACATACTGCTGATTACAAAACCTTATAAGAGTAAGGAACAAAATGTTGGCATGTTAGGCTGCCTCTACGGTGGTGGTGGATGTTGTTGACAATATGTCCTCCACTCTGCCATCTGTCTCTCCATGGTTGTCATCCAAGTGTTGAGACCCCTATACTCCTCCAATCCTTGTCTTGCTAGCCCTTCGATGGTGTCCAAGCGGCTAGCAAGCGAACCCCATCTCTGGTTCTCATCAGTAGGGAGTGCTGATGATGAAGATGCACCGTGTGAACTAAATATGCAGGGCTGGAATCCTGTGTGGATGTCACCTTGTGTCTCCACCTGTGGTTCACCGACCCTATGATTGGTTTCATGTTCTTCCTCCCTTTCTTGCACCACACTCACTAGGACCCTATCTAATTCTTCAGGAGATGCTACATAAGATACGTAGTTCATATCGATGCGCATCTTCGAAAGCGTAGACTTGGTGAAGTTTACTGTCCTCTTTCTCAGGACTTCTTGTTCCAAGAAAGTCATCCATAGTGCTTGAAAACCTTGGTAAGTAACCTCCCATGTTACCAACATCTAGATCATTTCCGTGTAATGCCATGTATCTCATAAGCAAATAAGGAAGGTTAATTTCATGGTTGCAGTAGAGATAAGAAGTAAAAAAAGCTTGGAGGAGAGAGACCTCAGTGAGATGACTTGTCTGTGGAAGGATGTTATAACTGAGAATGCTTGAAATGATCCGGGCTGAGGGTGTCAACTCCAACTCTGATTTCACCCTAGTCAAGGATCTCCCCACAGTAATACTTGAGAAAGTCCATTCATACTCATCCCCTTCAAAGAACTCCTCTATCTCAGTAATTGGGGGATAAAACTTCCACTCTCTGCTATTAGACACTCCTAGTATAGTTGTGAGCTGGCTAGTGTTGAAGGAGAAGTGTGATCCTTGCATGTAGCTCCTAATATCGAATTCTCCATGTTCATTGGCGTGATTGAGATTGTTGTAGAAAGTCCTTACTAACTTGGGGTAGCACGGATCATCGAGACCTAACATGGGACCCCATCCCAAATTTTCAAACCTTTCCCGGACCTTTAACCTTGTAAAGTCTTGAGTTATAACCTTCCGTTCCAACTCAATTGGTTTGCCCCCATAATATTCATCATATTGTACTTCTTCTGCCATAGCGGGATACCAGTATCTGTCATATGGTAGGAGATCATCATCATCTACCTCGTTCATATTCATCTTTTAGCTTATTGATTAAAGAAGAATAGTCAAAAAGAGGATCAACACCAAAATAGAATCCCCACTTGATCGGAAGAGCTCTAACGAACAAGAATGCAAAGGCAATAGAAGAACACCTATGTAGAAGTAGCAGAAGAAAAGCTAAGAACGTGAGAACTTGTAGGACTAAGAAGGAAAACAAAAAGGAAGAAAATTCCACAAGGAAAGAAAAAGGTAAGAGACGAAGCAATAAATACTCCATGAAAAATGTGCCTCTTCATCAGATAGACGTATCTAGAGTTCAAAATTTTTTGAAATGAGGGAAAAACCCCTTGTCTTCTAGCATCGACCAACATGCCCTGCATACGTATCACTCGCTCATCGGTCCGACATGGTGCGAAAACCCCAATTCAGCGGCTTTGGTAGCAATCGAAACGACAAGCACCATAACCCCATGACAACTGGACTGATAATTGGAGCCTAACCTAAACCCTAAGTGTCAAACCCTGACCCCTGATTGGCTGGAATCTGACTGTAGTGTAGGAATCCCTACCTCTACAACAAGGAACACTGTGGTGCATCACTCCAGTAGATTGGATTGATGGGGAAACCATGTGTGGGTCATCCCACATACCTGTGAGAAGATGGACTGTGGACCCCTACTCCTGGACAGCCCACAGCCGGATGTATGACTAGAACCCCAGGTATTGGTGGGACCCACCTATGAAAAATTGTGAAACAACCTCTGGGAAACATGTGGGGACAGTGCCCTGCCTTAGGGTCAAACCCCTGTGCATTTTCCCCTTTGGTTTCAGCCTGCTGGAATCATTGGGACATGCACTGGGCGATGCAGCAAGGCCCAGTGGCTGTTTTTGGGTATTTTTAAATTATTAAAATTATGGGGACCACCCCACTGGACCATGACCACTCTCCAATGATAGAGGGGACCTTGAGGGACCACCTCATATCCCTGGTTCAGTGTGGACCCCACCAAAGAGCCCTAAACTGGATAGAATCAGTTCTAAAAAAATCAATTTTTAAAAGAAGGGACTGTTGCCAAACAGACCTTAGTGGTCTTGGGCCTATAAATAGGCATGACCTGAGCTCATTTAGAGCTCTTGTTCTCTGCTGAATCCGAAAGAGAGAAAGAGAAGAAAAAGAGAGAAAGAGAAGGAGAAGAAGAGGGAAGAAGGAAGAAGAAGGGTGGAGGACCAGCTGCAGCCTATTCCAGCTTGCAACCGAGCCTCCCTCATCCATTTTTCAGGTATAAAACCCCATAAAAACCTGCTGTTCTATATCCTCTCCCTTTGCATGCAGTATTTTCCAACCCTGGGTAGCCCAGAATAGCTTGGGTTTGCCCAGTCTGGGTCCAGATCTGCCATGCATGCATGGAGCATAGGAGATCTGTGATTCTTATCATTTTTCATTGGGCTGTTATGTTGCTGCCTTGGCCGAAATCTGGCTGAGCATGCATGCATTGCCCTGGCCCCCTGTTGCCCTGTGATTTGAAGCCTAGACTGCAAGCTAGGGCTATACAGACCTAACCCTAGATAGGTACAGCCCTAGAACTTTGTTTTGCACCCAATCCCAGCCTTATATATGGCTGGATTCTTGAATCTCAGATCTGGAAAACCCTGTGCACTATTTATCAGGGTATTCTGGATAGCCAGATCCAGCCTAACTGGGACCCCGATGATGAAACCACTTGGACCATGAGGTAGACCATCACAAGATCTACTGGACCATCCCAACATGCAGAGGATCCACTGGAGTCTTGGCCCTGCAAAGCCCAGCCATGGAAACTCAGCCCTGCGGTCGATTGCAGGCACTGGGCGATGCAGCAAGGCCTAGAGCTATCGCCCAGTGATGGAATCTTTTCTGGAATTGGGGCAGATCTGTAATTTTTGGATGGCCTCGATCCTTGGACATTGTGGGATGTGGGAAATGATAGAAATAACCTTTCCCCACATTTGTCCTTATGTGAAAAATGTTTGGAACCCTAGGTGGGCCCCGCAGCTATCTATGCACTGCTGTGAGTGCTTGTGCTGCACTGTCTTAAGTTGGACAGCAGTGCATCATGTCATGGGTTATACTGGGAACAAATCTGACCTAATAGTAGGTCTGGTACTGAAAATGACCAAATTACCCTTGTGCCCTAGACCCTGGCCCGTACACCGGGACATGACCCAAGATCCAGTCCAAGGCCCGGTGTTTCCAAATGAGACTAACTAAACCCTGGGTCAACCCAGTAAGTTAGGGTAACCCTATGTCACCAATGTAGGACCAATAACTGAATAAAACACTATTTGATTTTGGTATCTAGGACTTGATCCCGTGCTCGAGGACAACAATCAGACAATAGCTGGAACTGAGTTTGTGACTGAGTACCTAAAGCCAAGTACCGGTGAGTGAATAATACTATCGTATGTGCAAATGTAATTATGATCTGATGCCAGCTATTAATAATTGAATCATGATGGCTGTGTTATTTACTTATAATTCAAGATACTCAAATCACTGCATAATGACTGTCTGTTGATCAATTCTGTGAATTCTATATGATGATTGAGATTGTTAGACTAGATGCCATACTCGGCTTGGAAATGGGGCCTGTGGTAGCTCGTATTATGGGATACGGTTGATCCCGCTGGACTCATACTATGCCATATAGACATGGAGTTAGAGTTTCATTACCCGTGCCACGTACCCTTGCCAACAGGGGTTAAGTTGTTGGATGCCTGGGGAGCAATTATCCGGGTGTGAATAGGATCGAAACCCCGAAAGGGGCACATATTAGAACACCGGAAGGTGCATATATCGGAACCCCGGAAGGGGCATAGCTAAAAGACACCCGAATGGTGCATGAGGGAAGAAACGGTTGCCTGGATGCGGGGGCCGGCTAGTCTTCTTCGACAACTCAATGGGTGTATCGCGGGAAGGGGTTGGAAGCCCACACCAGGGATACATGCATTGGGGATTGTAGTGGTAAAACCTGACTTAGTTGTATTGCTAGGTGGCTAATAATAAAATATGGACTTGCATATCATGTAGATCATGTGAAGTATGGATTGTGATCACATATGCATAGATGATGACTGTTATTTGCTCATGAGCTCGGTGGGGCTCACACTCTTTTATATGTTGTTTTCCTCTTAGATGATCTTGCAGGTGGATGCCGCTGTGACCGTTGAGGAGTGCTTCTGATGTTTTCTGTGGGGAACTCCTTTTTGTCTTGATAGGAGGTTTCCTGTTTTGACCGTGGAACGATTGTAGTCATTTTCTTTTCTTTCTTCCTTTTGGGGTTGGGTACCCTAACCCTGTATATATCATGTATGTAGTACTGTACTTATCAGTTTTTCTTTCTCTTTATTGTGGGTTATGTGTGCCGGGAGAAATGTACAAACACAGTTATTATGTATATATTATCACCATTTCCCATATCGCTATGCTTCCGTTTATTTTTGATAAAGTGTAGATGTCATGCAATACTCTGATCTTACTTATGGTTGAGATGTGGATGTGGTTCATGAATGTAAGCACTGTTTCTAGATCCGTGGGATTTGGCGGATTGCAGATGTGCAATTCGGGTCACCTACCCATTCCTCCTAGGGGGTGGTTTGGGGTGTGACAGAGCTTGGTATTCGAGCGTGAGGCTCTTCTTACATTTTTGTCGTGCAGACTAGGGTTAAAAAGATGTAACTGATAAAACCAGTAACAAGTAAAAGTTACAAGAGAGGGGTAGAAGTAATTAAACAAAGATATAAAATTTCCATTAATTCAACAAATACTTAGATAAGTTTGATTGCATAAACTACAATTCAACGAGTACATAAACTGACAAGAAATAAAAAAAAAAAAAAAAAAAAAAAAAAAAGAAAACCCTAGACTAAGTACATCTGATAAAAGAAAACATGAACACATAAACTAACCATGGTCTGGTAGGAGGAGTATCTGAATGATGCTGGAGCTACTCTAGTGGAGGTTGTGGCTGACGCGAATCAACTCGAAAGTAGTGATCCTAGAAGTCCAACCTCTGCTCCACTGCACCTACTCTGCTGCCCAAGGAAGTGAAACCTTGATCAACCCTGGAACCCAGGTTAGACATCTGTGTACCAAGGCTCTGAAGCTGTGTCATCACCTAAGTCCAATCTGGAGGCCCTGGAACCTGCAAACTGGTAGCTCCAGTCATCCCGTAAGTAGGTAAGTCTGTATATGGTGTGCCAAAACCCTCAAGATCAACTGGACCTAGCCCCTGCTCATCGGTGTACATGCCCTGAGTACCACCCCCGATGTCACCCTACTCCTCACCGGTCTGGCCCTCAACCTGTGTACCACCACCATGAAGCTCACCCTCTGGTGCATCTATCGGTTCCTCACCCTCTATAGGATCCTCACCAGGCACCTTCATCTTTAGGATGGAAGTCTTATCTATCGGCTTGGACTTGGCCCTGTCAACGCACTCACTCTCCAATGGAACCCCAAAATATCTAAAGACCAGTGTAAGGAGCTTCCCATAAGGAAGGTTCCCATCAGCTGGGTTCCGAGCATGGTAAAGCATGACCTGAAGTAATAAATATGGGAGGTTGATGACTGGACCCCCCTGACCAGCACCCAATAGACAATAGGTGATGCAGGCTCGCATCATAGAAATGCTACCCTTGTTCCCACCCTTCGGATAGATGTTATAGGTCACACATCTACTGATGATCCTCGCACTAGGCTTATACACAGTCTCTGATTTGGGAGTGTTCCCTGAACTGGTTAGTGCTGTGAAAACAGTACACCTAGTCTCCAAAGAGAACATGTCCGAAATGTCCATGCGGGGTTGGTAGTAAACCCTATCCCCAGTGTCAGGCAAACCCAGGATCTCTGCCAATATAGAAGTGGACAGCCTGATATCCACACCCTTCACCCTACTCTCTATCCCAAATTCCTCTGTGCTCGAAGGCACCAAATTACAGTAGAAATACCGAACCAAGTTAGAATAACATGGCTCAGTAGTGGATAACATCGATGCCCAACCCAGGGCATTGAACTTGGCAAAAAGGCCATATTGGTGGAAGTCCTCTACTCTAACCACCCTGCCATTCACTATCTTCACCAAGGCAAAAATTTTCCATTCCTTGGCATGCTCATACCTGGAGAACAAGTGGTGATCAAAATCGGATTCCTCTAAAGATGAGCTATCCCTAGGGGATGTTGGAGGAATCTCAGAGAAGGAAGAATCCTCAGACTCAGCCCGTAGCCTCTTCTGGGCTACTGATTTGCGTGTAGTACGCCTGCTTGTTGACATTCTCTACAAAAGAGAAAGGAACCCCATGGTTAGGGTTAGAAATTGGTGGAAATCAAACCCTAAAACAAGAGAGAAATTGAATAAAGACAAATAGGAAACAAAAGTGACCGAGAAAGCTTACCTAAGCACGTGTGTAGTCATCAATAGCCCGAGGAATCGAAGGAAAATAGTGTGGAAGTGGACCCCTAAGTCTTCAAGAATTTTTCTTTAAGGTTTGGAGAAGCTTGGAATGAAATAGGGACCAAATGGGGCCCTCTCAGACTTAAAACCCTGCTCCTTGATTCTCTAGACGATGGCACTGGGCGATGTGGCAACGCCCGGAGACATCGCCCAGTGATGGTATCTTACTGGATTTTCAGAGTTTTTACATGAAAACCCCATGTTTGGGCAATATAAGCTCATGGGACATGAAAAGGAGAACTTTTATAGAAAGAAAATTTTATTTAAAAAAAATAATAATAATAAATAAATAAATATATATATACACAAGACATATTACTTCAAGAAGAAGAACTTCATAATTTGGATTAAGAAAAAAAAACCTATATTGCTAGATTTTATGGAACATGCATTATAATGATAACTATATATAATTTATTATGTAGACTATGGTGTGTAATATAAGTATGTAACATAATTTTTTGTTGTAATGTACGAACCAATTGAAATGTTGTGATGCAAACAGAACATAGTTAGTTAGGTATGTTACGGTACGTGCGTAGCTACATGCGGGAAGCGTAGGTCTTACTCAAACTAGGTTAGGATATCCGAGAATAGGACTCAATAGCACTCATTAGTCAATTGAATACGTAGACGTTAAGGTACCTCGAGCCAACCCAAGAGTTTGTTTATTGGTCTCTAGTTATTTAAAATTTCCATAGTAATGTACTTAATTCTTTTAATTAAGTATGCCCTCATGCCTAGAACCATTTTGTGTGACAGGACCTATTACCTCAGTTGACCTGGAGATCATAGTACCATGCTTTATATTAGACATCTACGTGAGAGACTGAGGCGGATACGACTAGCGTTACCTCCAGCTGAAAACCGACTGGACTTGTATTTAACCATTGTAGCTATTAGTGGACCCGAGGAGCAAGAGCATTTTCTGAGGTTAGCTGGAGAGGTAATAGCTGAGATAGAAATTTTACGAGTTATGGAATACGAGACTGGGAAGAGGTTGGAGATGCTTGCCTGCTAAGTCAGGTAAATAATTTAAAAGCCTTTTATGTAAAAAAAAAAAAATCTGAAATTTTCCATTAGTGTCATGTATAGTATATTGACTCATAAAACTTATAAGACAGAGGAACACAAAGCATTCAACAGAGAAACCCAAAGCATTCAATGAAACCCATCACATAACAAACCAAGATAAAGAAACTAACAAATTCCACCTTACCGGTATGACTTCTGCTACTCATTGGAACTGTGGACTAGACCTGAACTTGCTTAAGCTAAGAAATAGCTGTTTACCCACATGGATGAAACTAGAATATTGAACGCACTCCTCTTTTCAGAGAAGCGAAAATGGTCAACACTAGAAGTTCTCGTGGAGGTCGTAAAGGTAAACAACCTAGAATTGTGCCAAAAATGGAGCTGCCCAATAGGACTGAGGCTCAAAATGCTGAGACATCAGCTGCTTCATCAGGAGTGCCCGCTGCTGCGTAAGCTACCGCAGCAGCACCTCAGTCAAATGGAGCAACTGGTGATGTAACTGCGGTCATAACCATAATGATGCAAACTATGCAGCAACAACAAGCATTACTTGGCCAAATGTCCGCACAGTTTGAAACCCTGATGCATGAACGCGCTGTACCACCACCACCACCCAATCGACCAGTGCTATTTCCACCACTAGTACCGCAACACTTAGCGGAGAATTCCACCACCAAGGTTATGGAGAGATTCAAGAAACTCCAACCACCAGCATTCTCAAAGATAACCTCTGAAGCAATGTAGCCGGAATGATGGATCAGTGCCCTAGAAAAGGCATTTGAGGTACTTGAGTGCACGGATGCACAAAAGATTATTTGTGCGGGATATCAGTTGCAAAATGAAGCTGAAACTTGGTGGAAGGCCACTAGACCTAATTTAGAGGCTGCTCACCCAAATCCCACTTGGGAGCAGTTTAAATAGGTTTTCTTCAAGAACTATTTTCCTGAAAGTTTCAAGGATAGAAAAGAAGCAGAATTTATCGCACTGGTGCAAGGGAACAAGTCGGTACTAGATTACCAACAACGGTTCGAAGATCTGTTCCATTTCGCTCCAGATCACTTAAAAGGAGAAGTTAGTAAGGCTAAGAAGTTTGAGAAGGGACTCAAGACTAAAATTGGGTCAGTACTGTCAATAATGGATATCCGGGAGTATGCCCAAATGGTTGATAAGGCGAAGACAATGGAGGATAGATTCAGAGAGAAGGAGAAAGAAAAGACTGTAACGTCGTCCGGGCTAAACAAAAGGTCAAACAATTTCCAAACCTACGGTTGGCCAAATAAGGTTTACCAAGGAAAAAGCTTGAGCCCTACTTTGACTCTGTATCGTGGGACAGAATCCATTCCGCTCCACATTCAGTCGACCTGCTCAACCTGCTACGAGTCAAGCGACAACAGTGGCTTCGCCTGCCCAACCAGCCGCAAGTCAAGCAAGCAAAGCTGTAACACCTGGAGCTACACCCTTTAAGTGCTACCTATGCAATAAGGAAGGGCACATGGCCAGAGATTGTAAGACGCGTGGATATGGCAACACCTTGCCAAGTCAACCTTACGTTAGGCCATTACAGCCACGAGATAATCGGGTGCAAGGAAAAGTGTACGCTCTAACCAATAAAGAAGCTGAGGCAAACCCCAACGTAATGACAGGTATGTTGTTGAACGATGCTTAACTAGGTAATAACTGGTTTATGTCTCATAACCTAAATTACCTACAAACCCTGGGTACCCTAAATATCTCAACCATACCCGCGCGAGTGCTATTTGACTCGGGCGCAACCCACTGTTTCGTCTCCTCAACCTTTGCGAGTAAGATGAAAGACCAACCAAGGGACATTGGGCATGAGCTTGTAGTCAGCACGCCGACAGGGAGTGTCGTGAGTTTAAAGGAGGTCTTTGACCCCTGTCAGATTGAAATCTGTGGGAGAAATCTAACCGCACGATTGATAAAGATGGATATAAATGACTTTGACGTAATATTAGGCATGAATTGGTTGTCTACCTATGGTGCGAACGTCTTATGTGCGGAGAAAAAGATAAGGTTTAAATTGGAAGATGGATCAGCGTTCACCTACCAAAGTGAACCAAGGAGAAAGTCTAGAAAGATAACGCTATCCACACTCCAAGCACAGAAGCTACTAGAAGAAGGATATCAAGGTTTTCTGGCCACTGTGATGGATACGGAGGCGAAGGTAAAACCCTTGGAAGAACTCCATGTTGTCAGAGACTTTCCTGATGTATTTCCAGAAGATCTGACTCAGCTGCCGCCGGACCACGATATAGAGTTTGCAATCGATCTAGTTCTTGGTGTAGCACCGGTATCTAAGGCACCCTATAGAATGGTGCCAATTGAGTTGAAGGAATTGCAGGTACAACTTCAAGACCTGCTGAAGAAGGGATTTATTCGACCCAGTGTCACCCTGGGGAGCACCTGTGCTATTCGTGAAGAAGAAAGATGGAAACATGCGGTTGTGTATCGACTATCGTGAATTGAATAAGCTGACAATCAAGAATCGATACCCGTTGCCACATAATGGCGACCTTTTTGATCAGCTACAAGGAGCAAGAGTTTTCTCCAAAATTGATCTTAGGGCGGGATACCATCAACTAAAGATCAAGAGCAGTGACATCCATAAAATAGCATTTCGAACTTGATACGGACATTACGAATTTTTAGTATTATCATTTGGATTGACCAACGCCCCAGCAGCATTCATGGATATGATGAATAGAGTATTCCATGACGTGCTAGATAAGTTCATCATAGTGTTCATTGACGACATCCTGGTGTACTCCAAGAGTGAGGGAGAGCACGCGCAACATCTTACATTTGTGTTGCAACGGTTGCGAGAACACCAGCTTTACGCCAAGTTTAGTAAGTGTGAATTTTGGCTAAATCAAATTGGATTCTTGGGGCACATTGTCACCAAAGATGGCATCAAAGTAGACCCTGGCAAAGTGGAAGCGGTTCTCAAATGGGAAACTCCGAAGACTGCCACAAAGATCTGAAGTTTCTTAGGATTGGCTGGATATTATCGTCGATTCATTGAGAATTTCTCGCGTATTTCGGCACCCATGACAAAACTTACCAAGAAGGGCACCAAGTTTGAATGGAATGAAGCATGTGAGAAAAGCTTTCAAGAATTAAAGGACCGGTTAGTGTCAGCTCCAGTTCTGACCATTCCGGATGGAACCGGAGGAATGGTAGTGTATACTGATGCATCTAGAACAGGCTTAGGTGGTGTTCTGATGCAGAGAGGAAAAGTAGTCGTGTATGCCTCCAGGCAATTAAAAGAACACGAGAAGAACTACCTCACACATGGCTTAGAATTGGCAGTGGTAGTCTTCGCGTTGAAAATTTGGTGACACTATCTCTACGGTGAAAAGAGTGAAATCTTTAGCGATCACAAAAGCCTGAAGTATTTTTTCACCCAAAAGGAGCTAAACATGAGACAGCGACGGTGGCTAGAATTGGTGAAAGATTATGATTGTGAAATACAGTATCATCCTGGCAAGGCCACTGTTGTAGCTAATGCATTAAGTAGAAAATCTCAGATTACATCGCTCACATCTTTGGTCATAAATGAACAACTAATTGAAGAAGCTCGGAAGTTTGATCTAGAGCTCATGATCGAAGAAGCGGCTATGCAATTAGCAGCATTGGAACTGCAGCCATCTATATGAGAAGAAATAATTGTGAAGCAACCATTGGACCCTGAGTTGGCCAAAATTATAATTGAAGTCCAACAAGGTGTCCACAAAGATCTGGATTTTACATTGGCCCAAGATGGAGCTTTAAAGTTTCGTGATAGATTGTGCGTGTCAGATGACTATGATGTCCAAGACCGAATTCTTAAAGAGGCACACAACTCACCCTATACTATCCACCCCGGGAGTACAAAGATGTATAAGGACTTGAAGAAATATTATTGGTGGATTGGAATGAAGTAGACCATAGCAATCTACGTGTCTAAGTGCCTCATCTGCCAACAGATAAAAGCGGAGAGACACCAACCGGATGGACTCTTGCAATCACTTCCCATACCTGAATGGAAGTGGGAAAGAATCACTATGGATTTTGTGACAAGTCTGCCCAACACCAGAAAGGGCATGAATGCAATCTGGGTGATCGTAGACGGACTGACTAAGGCAGCTCACTTCATACCAATCAAGATAAATTATCCAATGGAGAAGCTTGCCCAGATATAAATTGACAACATAGCCTGCTTACACGGCGTGCATGTTAGTATTGTGTCTGACAGAGACCCTCGATTTACATCAAGGTTTTGGAGAAGTCTACAAAAGGCATTGGGATCACAACTAAACCTTAGTACGGCTTTCCATCCGCAGACGGACGGACAATCTGAAAGAACCATCCAGACCCTGGAGGACATGCTCCGAGCCTGTGTTCTGGAAATGAATGATAGTTGGGATGCCCACATACCTTTGGTGGAATTTGCATACAATAACAGTTACCACTCCACCATTGGAATGGCACCGTTCGAAGCACTTTATGGTAGAAAGTGTCGAACTCCGCTCTACTGGGATGAAGTTGGCGAGCAGAAATATCTTAGACCCGAGATGATACAAGCAACCTGTGATAAGGTGGATGTCATAAGAGAGAAGATCAAAGCAGCTCAGTCGAGATAGAAGAGATATACGGATAATCAGAGGAAGGATATCGAATTTGAAATCGGAGAGAAAGTATTCCTTCGCGTGTCTCCAACCAAAGGATTGCTACGTTTCAACAAGAAGGGCAAGTTGAGTCCAAGATTTATTGGTCCTTATGAAATACTTAATAGAGTGGGACCCATAGCATACAGGCTGGCCCTGCCGCCATCCTTATCTAGTGTCCACGATGTCTTTCATGTGTCAATGCTAAGAAAATACATAAACAATCCGACACATGTATTATCAACTGAACCTGAGCAGTTGGACGTGGATATGACCTATGAAGAACACCCCACGGAAATACTGGATAGACAAGAACATAACCTCCGCAACCGCACTGTCGCGTTCATGAAGGTTCGATGGGGAAACAACCCGGCAGAAGAAGCTTCAAGGGAACGTGAGGAAGAAATGAAGGAGAAATATCTTCAACTCTTTGGATTACTTGGTAAGCAAATTTCGAGGATGAAATTTTTGTAAGGAGGGGAGAAATGTCAAACCCTGACCCCTGATTGGCTGGAATCTGACTGTAGTGCAGGAATCCCTGCCTTTACAACAAGGAACACTGTGGTGCATCAATCCTGTAGTTTGGATTGATAGGGAAACCATGTGTGGGTCATCCCACATACCTATGAGAAGATGGACTGTGGACCCCTGCTACTGCACAGCCCACAGCCTGATGTATGACTAGAACCCCAAGTATTCTCTCTCCTCCCTATAATGGTGGGACCCACCTATAAAAAATTGTGAAACAACCTTTGGGAAACATGTGGGGACAGTGCCCTACCTTAGGGTCAAACCCCTGTGCATTTTCCCCTTTGGTTTCAGCCTGCTAGAATCACTGGGACATGCACTGGGCGATGCAGCAAGGCCCAGTGCAAGGCCCAGTAGCTGTTTTTGGGTATTTTTAAATTATTAAAATTATGGGGACCACCCCACTGGACCATAAACACTCTCCAATTATAGAGGGGACCTTGAGGGACCACCTCATATCCCTGGTTCAGTGTGGACCCCACCAGAGAGCCCTGAACTGGACAGAATCAGTTCTAAAAAAAAATCAATTTTTAAAAGAAGGGACTATTGCCAAACAGACCTTAGTGGTCTTGGGCCTATAAATAGGCATGACCTGAGCTCATTTAGAGCTCTTGTTCTCTGCTGAATCCGAAAGAGAGAAAGAGAGGAAAAAGAGAGAAAGAGAAGAAGAAGAAGAGGGAAGAAGGAAGAAGAAGAGTGGAGGACCAGCTGCAGCCTATTCCAGCTTGCAACCAAGCCTTCCTCATCCATCTTTCAGGTATAAAACCCCATAAAAACCTGTTGTTCTATATCCTCTCCCTTTGCATGCAGTATTTTCCAACCCTGGGCAGCCCAAAACAGCTTGGGTTTGCCCAGTCTGGGTCTAGATCTGCCATGCATGCATGGAGCATGGGAGATCTGTGATTCTTATCATTTTTCATTGGGTTGTTATGCTGTTGCCTTGGCCAAAATCTGGCTGAGCATGCATGCACTGCCCTGGCCCCTTGTTGCCCTGTGATTTGAAGCCTAGACTGCAAGCTAGGGCTGCACAGACCTAACCCTGGCAGTTACAGCCCTGAAACTTTATTTTGCACCCAATCCCAGCCTTGCATGTGGCTGGATTCTTGAATCTCAGATCTAGAAAACCCTATGCACTATTCATCAGGGTATTCTGGATAGCCAGATCTAGCCTAACTGGGACCCTGATGATGAAACCACTTGGACCATGAGGTAGACCATTGTTTGAGTAAAAATAATACCGCAAGCGTACGGGTCAATCGTAGCTACGGGTCGAACACGAGGAGATATACGCCACTCTATTTAATTAACTTAAAAGTAATGCAAAGTGGACCAAATTAAAATGTTAAATTAAACTAATTAAACTAATGAAAATTAATGCATCCTAACTCATAAGCATCTAACAAAATTAAGGGATTAAATTGGCGTCCTAACGCATGAGCATCTAACCTATCAAACTAAAGCGAATTGAAAGGAATAATAAAAACGCAGCCACACTTCATAATCACATAAAAAGAAATAAGGGAATAAAAGTGCATCCACATACCACAACCATATAAAAAAAAATAAAAGAAATAGAGGGAGAAGAAGAAGAAGATAGAGAGAGATAGAGGAAAGGGAAAATGAGATTAAGGGTTTAGAGAATGAGATACCTTGATGTGCTTGAATACTTGAATAAACTCACCATGGCTTCCTCTTCTAAATCTCCATGTCTTGTCATCAACATAGGAACTTAGACTAGGAAGCTTTAAACTATAACTATTACAACCATTAAACTAGACTTATGAAATCAAAACTAAGAACTTGAAATCAAAACTAAGAACTTAAGCCAAAAATAGGAAAAGAAGAGAAAATTTCACTAAGTGAATGAAGTAAAAATTACACTAAAAAACTGAATTAAAATTGAACTAGAAACTAACTAAAAAACTGAACTAAAAAACTAACTTCTTACAACCCAAAGGGCAAGGGGTATTTATAGGGGGGAGAGAAGAGAAGGGAGAAGAGGGAAGTGTAGGAGAAATATTCCCTAAGAAAAGAGAATATTCTCTTCTCCTTCCTCTTTTACAATGCCTTGAATCCTAAGAAAAAAGAAAAAAAATAGAAAGAAGAAGAAGAGAAGATTGTTTACATAGACCTTCTATTTCTAAAAAAGTAAACTTCCAATTCTAACAAGTGCTTCCTTTTCTTTGTAGATATCTTCTCCAAGCAATAAAATCAAAGCATCTTTGATTTTTCAACTTTCCATAGGTGAGAGAATATTTTTCAAAATAAGTCTATCCCAAGTAGAATTCCAGAAGTGCCCTTGAGAAGTTGGAGGAGAGAGAGAGTAAGGGTGATGACTAGGATTCCTTCAAGAATAAATAAAATACCCATTCTGTCTTTCAGGAAACGTGGAGCATGGGGTACTTATATAGGCCTCACCATTGTGTTCCTTGCGAAAAATCACCCAAAATAGACCCAAATTTCGTCCAATTTGGAGTTCGGGAGCCCAAGATATCTCAAGTTGAAGTTGGACTGTCCAGAGCCCTCCAAATGGAATCTTTCGGGTACAAGAAATGTAACTTCTAATAATTTTGTTAAGGCCCCTGCAATCTGAACTTTCGCTTCACTTTGTCCCCAGCCGACTGTCAATAATTACAAATAAACCCCTATAGACCATTTTCGTGTTTCGTTACCGAAACGGCCGTAACTTCTTCGTTTCAACTCGGAATCATGTGCCGTTTAAACCGTTGTGAAGCTGACTCGATGGGCTACGTATCCAAGCCATTAACACCTTTAAACACCTTAAAAACATTTCCTTAGCATCATCTCCTCTATTTTCACAAGAATTCACCTAAAACCTGAAAAGCATAAGAAAGCACCGAGTAACTCTGTCCAATATGGTAAAATGTATGTTTTATGCCCTAAGATTTCACACATAAATGTGCTCATCAGATTCCCCCACACTTGAACGTTACTTGTCCTCAAGTAAAGCAAAAGAAAAACTAATCTAGAATGCAGAAAATCCAAACTCACTTTCGTAGGAATCACGGTTGCACTTAGCATGTACAACAAGCCTTTGAACCCCTAGGTTACCCCTAGTGGACGAGTTGTGTCTCGTGGGTGTTTGCAGTGAATATACACCCAAAATTCAATTGTAAATGAATGCTGCAAATTTTAATCATAGCATAAGTAGGACAGTGTACATAATCCCAAAAAGTGTTCAACTAAAGATCAAGGAGCCAAAGGTTCCCCCACACTTGAATTTTATCACCCCACATCAATTCAAGTAACAAGTATGCATCAAGTTCAAGGGATCTCCTTATATTTTCTGAACACTACTCACCTTCAAGTAAACCCCCCATAGCATCGATGGAACCAAAGACTTAGGCATTGAGTATTGTTGACCATACTTTTTTTTTTTTTTAGGCATTAAGGCAAAAGTTTTTTCTTTCTCAACCACAAACTCTATTTCTACTCCACTACTGTTCTCTGAATGACATGGTGGAGCATACACCAGACACCCAAATACTTGGTAGCTTCGATTTTTGCATATATCCATAAGACATTGAGACATTGATGCAAGAGTTTTTTTTTGAGTTTCCTTCCAAGGAATTTCGATCAAGTCACCCTGCTTCATGAGGCACAGTGCCCTGTCTAGTCCCAAAGAATTCCACTTTCTTTTCTGTTCCTTGTTTTTTTTCTTTTTCTTTTTTTCATTCACTTCCACTTTCATGCCTTGCCTTGCCACAAACAAATTGGTCTCAACTACTAGCCAAAAGATCAAAGGGTCCATAAAACACAGAGAGGAATCTAGCCATCAAATGAAATAACGCTTATATTTTTCAATTCAATCCCTCTCACCGGATACAAACCAATTACCGTCCTTGAAAAGGGATTTTTTATTATTTCGCATGCTAGGACACCTAATTCCCTCTTTCTCTTGTTTTGCAATCAAAGAGACATATGCACAAAATCAAACTATTGTCACAATCAAAATTCACCAATTAAGCCCAACATCCCCCCCCCCACACTTTATTCATGCAGTGTCCTCAATGCATGCATAACAGAAAGAATAAGGACAAGGGAGGAGATGAAGGGGCTTACCGGATATAATCAACAAAGAGAATCATGAAGAGTCATGAGCTCTACAAAAAGTGCTAGGAGCAGCAACAGAAATCTCAATCCATGGCCAGTAAATGGAGAAATAGCTTCAGACCCAGAAAACACTCGACCATGAATTTTAGTAAAGCGAGAAGTAATATGGAAGTTAAGAACAACTGAGAAATATTCAATAGAAAAATCTATCCTCATGGGACAGTGGAAAATGAAGGCATTAAAACTCAGGCCATAAATTCGTCCCTCCTCTCCCGTTTGCAATGTAGAACACCTATCATTCTTTGAAAAACCAATCAAAAACGGATCACAATAAGCATAAAAAGGATTATGAATAACCTCATCTAAATAATCATCAAAAATTGGAGGTTTACTCAAATCAATCCTGGCAATACAACTATCCGCTCTTTGCATAACTTGGTTTGCCAAATAAGGATCATGGAAATATGCTTGAAAAGCATCATGACTAACATTGTCCTCCTCAATAAAATCTTCAAATCTAGGAGGTTTGGACAAATCAACATGTGAGACAATGGAATCCTCAAAATGACAATTATCTAAGTTTTCCAAAGAGAGAGGGGGAGATCGAATTTCCTTGATTTCTATGTTATCATGAAAATCTGATTCTAAATCAATAAAAACACTAGGCTCACTAAAATCAGAAATTTCAGGCAAAATGTGGACTTCCTCAGGTAGCTCATCAAACCTCGCTTCACTAATATCCTGAGGAGACTCAATCTCAACAAATAAATCATCATGAAAAGCAGCTTGTTGGGAATGACTCTCATTAACCTCAAATTGGGGTGGTGGACTTTCAATATCATTAAATTGGGGATGGTCAGGCTGACTAGGTAATGTACCCGTTTCCTCCTCTTGCACCATGGTTATCAATTGAGAGAGTTGCTTCTCCATGGTATTTTGGCTTGTTGTGAGAAGGTCTATGTATTTCTCAAGCTCATTCAGTCTGGCCTCCTCACCCATGTTTTGAAACTCAAGGGGTTGGTGATATGGTTCAAGGAGAGGTGGCCCATTGAGATTTAATGGAGGGTTGGGCATTGGAGGACCAAACTGACCAGAATATTGGAAATTGGGTGGTCCAGCTTGGTTATTCCATTGATCCCACAAGAAATCGGGATAATCATTCCACCCCTGATTGTAAGTGCCAAAAGAATTATATTGAAATTGAGGACTCACATTCTCATCACCATAGCTACCCCCATAAAGATTATGGCATCCTTCCATAACATGGATTGTCTGGGGATGTGACCAATCAAAATTTTTCGAAAGCCCATAGTTGGGTTGGGGAGCAAAATTGTACTGGGGTGGTGCAAAATTGTTCTCTATCTCATTACTTTTGGCTTTCCTAACCTGTTTAAACATTTCCTCCAAAATCATGGTTGCCTTAGCATAGGTCCATCTTTGCCCCAAAGTCTTATATGGAAGTGTATCTCCCATAATTCTAAACTAACCACCTATCCCAAATTGAGGTCTCCCTTAGAAAAATAAATAAATAAAGAAATACAAGACTAGAAAAAAAAATTCATTAAAAAAAAAAAAAAAAAAACATGAGGGAGCCCAAGGTAGATAGTGCATCTATCCCTCAAAAATCGTAACAGTGGTTCCAAAGCTGTAAGGTTGCCATATAGGTTGACAGCAAGGAAACCCGTATAGTCTTCACGAGCCACCTACGGGCGACTCCTAGTGGATTCTGATGTAGAGTGGAGGACTACTATATGTTTCTGTTTTCAAACTCTCTCACTATGTCGCTTTCCTGTTATCAAGAGTGGTCACCTCCAAAGATAAGTCACATGCCAATCCAAACCACCCAACGAATCAAGGGGCACCAAGATTGGCTGGGTTTGGGCATATGAAGGACTTTAGATTGGGCGCACACTATTTCAAACAGAAGAGAAACAAGAAGAGGTTTTCAAAAACTGATTTTTTTTTTCAGAAAAAGAAGAGAAAATAATAAACTAAAACACTTCGAACTACTTAAAAATCAGAAAAATAAAATGGACTATAATCTTCCCGGCAACGGCGCCAAAAACTTGTTTGAGTTAAAATAATACCGCAAGCATACGGGTCAATCGTAGCTACGGGTCGAACACGAGGAGATATACGCCACTCTATTTAATTAACTTAAAAGTAATGCAAAGTGGACCAAATTAAAATGTTAAATTAAACTAATTAAACTAATGAAAATTAATGCATCCTAACTCATAAGCATCTAACAAAATTAAGGGATTAAATTGGCGTCCTAACGCATGAGCATCTAACCTATCAAACTAAAGCGAATTGAAAGGAATAATAAAAACGCAGCCACACTTCATAATCACATAAAAAGAAATAAGGGAATAAAAGTGCATCCACATACCACAACCATATAAAAAAAATAAAAGAAATAGAGGGAGAAGAAGAAGAAGATAGAGAGAGATAGAGGAAAGGGAAAATGAGATTAAGGGTTTAGAGAATGAGATACCTTGATGTGCTTGAATACTTGAATAAACTCACCATGGCTTCCTCTTCTAAATCTCCATGTCTTGTCATCAACATAGGAACTTAGACTAGGAAGCTTTAAACTATAACTATTACAACCATTAAACTAGACTTATGAAATCAAAACTAAGAACTTGAAATCAAAACTAAGAACTTAAGCCAAAAATAGGAAAAGAAGAGAAAATTTCACTAAGTGAATGAAGTAAAAATTACACTAAAAAACTGAATTAAAATTGAACTAGAAACTAACTAAAAAACTGAACTAAAAAACTAACTTCTTACAACCCAAAGGGCAAGGGGTATTTATAGGGGGGAGAGAAGAGAAGGGAGAAGAGGGAAGTGTAGGAGAAATATTCCCTAAGAAAAGAGAATATTCTCTTCTCCTTCCTCTTTTACAATGCCTTGAATCCTAAGAAAAAAGAAAAAAAAAAATAGAAAGAAGAAGAAGAGAAGATTGTTTACATAGACCTTCTATTTCTAAAAAAGTAAACTTCCAATTCTAACAAGTGCTTCCTTTTCTTTGTAGATATCTTCTCCAAGCAATAAAATCAAAGCATCTTTGATTTTTCAACTTTCCATAGGTGAGAGAATATTTTTCAAAATAAGTCTATCCCAAGTAGAATTCCAGAAGTGCCCTTGAGAAGTTGGAGGAGAGAGAGAGTAAGGGTGATGACTAGGATTCCTTCAAGAATAAATAAAATACCCATTCTGTCTTTCAGGAAACGTGGAGCATGGGGTGCTTATATAGGCCTCACCATTGTGTTCCTTGCGAAAAATCACCCAAAATAGACCCAAATTTCGTCCAATTTGGAGTTGGGGAGCCCAAGATATCTCAAGTTGAAGTTGGACTGTCCAGAGCCCTCCAAATGGAATCTTTCGGGTACAAGAAATGTAACTTCTAATAATTTTGTTAAGGCCCCTGCAATCTGAACTTTCGCTTCACTTTGTCCCCAGCCGACTGTCAATAATTACAAATAAACCCCTATAGACCATTTTCGTGTTTCGTTACCGAAACGGCCGTAACTTCTTCGTTTCAACTCGGAATCATGTGCCGTTTAAACCGTTGTGAAGCTGACTCGATGGGCTACGTATCCAAGCCATTAACACCTTTAAACACCTTAAAAACATTTCCTTAGCATCATCTCCTCTATTTTCACAAGAATTCACCTAAAACCTGAAAAGCATAAGAAAGCACCGAGTAACTCTGTCCAATATGGTAAAATGTATGTTTTATGCCCTAAGATTTCACACATAAATGTGCTCATCAACCATTACAAGATCTACTGGACCATCCCAACATGCAGCGGATCCACTAGAGTCTTAGCCCTGCAAAGCCCAGCCTTGGAAACTCAGCCTTGCTGTCGATTACAGGCACTGGGCAATGCAGCAAGGCCCAGAGCCATCGCCCAGTGATGGAATCTTTTTTGGAATTGGGGCAGATCTGTAATTTTTGGATGGCCTCGATCCTTGGACATTGTGGGATGTGGGAAATGACAAAAATGTCCTTTCCCCACATCTGTCCTTATGTGAAAAATGTTTGGAACCTTAGGTGGGCCCCGCAGTTGTCTGTGCACTGCTGTGAGTGCTTGTGCTGCACTATCTTGAGCTAGACAGCAGTGCATCATGTCATGGGTTATACTGGGAACAAATCTGACCTAATAGCAGATCTGGCATTAAAAATGAACAAATTACCCTTGTGCCCTAGACCCTGGTCCGTACACCGGGACATGACCCAAGATCCAGTCCAAGGCCCGGTGTTTCCAAATGAGACTAACTAAACCCTAGGTCAACCCAGTAAGTTAGGGTACCACTACGTCACCAGTGTAGGACCAATAACTGAATAAAACACTATTTGATTTTGTTATCTAGGACTTGATCCTGTGCTCGAGGACAACAATTAGACAACAGCTGGAACTGAGTTTGTGACTGAGTACCTAGAGCCAAGTACCGGTGAGTGAATAATACTATCGTATGTGCAAATGTAATTATGATCTGATGTCGGCTATTAATAATTGAATCATGATTGCTGTGTTATTTACTTATAATTCAAGATACTCAAATCACTGCATAATGACTGTCTGTTGATCAATTCTGTGAATGCTATATGATGATTGAGATTGTTAGACTAGATGTCGTACTCGGCTTGGAAATGGGGCATGTGGTAGCCCGTATTATGGGATACGGTTGACACCGCTGGACTCATACTATTCCATATAGACATGGGGTTAGAGTTTCTTTACCTGTGCCACGCACCCTTGCCAACAGGGGTTAAGGTGTTGGATGCCTTGGGAGCAATTATCAGGGTGTGAATAGGATCGAAACTCCGAAAGGGGCACATATCAGAACATGGGAAGGTGCATATATCGGAACCCTGGAAGGGGCATAGCTAAAAGACACCCGAATGGTGCATGAGGGAAGAAACGGTTGCCTCCCAGGGTAATCACAGAGGGTTAGTCAGGCCAACCTTGGTGAATGGATGCGGGGGCCGGCTAGTCTTCTCCGACAACTCAATGGGTGTATCGCGGGAAGGGGTTGGAAGCCCGCACCAGGGATACATGCATTGGGGATTGTAGTGGCAAAACCTAACTTAGTTGTATTGCTAGGTGGCTAATAATAAAATCTGGACTTGCATATCATGTAGATCATGTGAACTATGGATTGTGATTGCATATGCATAGATGATGACTGTTATTTGCTCACGAGCTCGATGGGGCTCACACTCTTTTATATGTTGTTTTCCTCTTAGATGATCCTATAGGTGGATGCCGCTGTGGCATGGCGGGCTATTACGAGGAGGAGAGTTTTGGTGTGTATGATGATGTTGGTGTGGACCCCGACGGAGGTCATACCGATTCTGCATACTTTCTCGGTGGTCGTGGATGAAGACCGTTGAGGAGTGCTTCTGATGTTTTCTGTGGGGCACTCCTTTTTGTTTTGATAGGAGGTTTCCTGTTTTGACCGTGGAACGGTTGTAGTCGCTTTCTTTTCTTTCTTTCTTTTGGGGTTGGGTACCCTAACCCTGTATATATCATGTATGTAGTACTGTACTTATCAGTTTTTCTTTCTCTTTGTTGTGGGTTATGTGTGTCGGGGGAAATGTATAAACACAGTTATTATGTATATATTATCACCATTTCCCGTATCGCTATGCTTCTGTTTATTTTTGATAAAGTGTAGATGTCCTGCAATACTCTGATCTTACTTATGGTTGAGATGTGGATGTGGTTCATGAATGTGAGCACTGCTTCTAGATCCGTGGGATTTGGCGGATTGCAGATGTGCAATTTGGGTCACCTACCCATTCCTCCTAGGGGGTGGTTTGGGGTGTGACACAAAGCATGGGAGTCACGTCACAAGGAAAATCTGGCGAAGACACCCTTCCACATGATCAAGGACATGAAGAGATAAGCCTGCCAGGTCAAAGGCACAAAAAGGAAAAATCTAACTACGCAAACGTCCAACCGCACGGTCACGAATGTGAAACCTGCCTGGGAGAAGGTCCAAAAAGGAGGAACATGGAAAAACATGCTCGGATGAAGATGAGAGAAAACTCGTTTGATCAATCACCCGGTCAAGAACAAAGGACTAATCAAGAGGTCAAAGGCGCCAGAGATCGTACGGTACAACAATTCTTACCCCAACAAACCTTATCAGGTCTGTTGGAGTGGGGGCTTATGTTATACCTAAAAATAACCATCCAATAAGGGCATGCCACGTCGACAAGACAGTACTAGCCAGGACTTGGCAGATCATCCCCAAGATCTGAACTAGTGAATAGGTAAAATGTGGTCTCAAGCTGTCACACTCCAAACCACCCCCTGGGAAGATTTAGGCAAGTGACCCGGATATCCTACGACATCCGCCAATCCCCAAGGATCAAGAAGCAGTACTTACAGATCACAAACCATACTATGAGGGTAAAAAGATAATTAAAAGAATATCAGAGTGCCACGAAAGATCAGACTACCCACAGATTATCTATATCATCAATAAAAAAAATCCCCATTTTCTATGTTATACCATATACGTATCCATTTATGTTCAATAAGTACATTATCTTGGTAATTACACTTTTTAAAAGAAAGAAACTTAAATAATAACAAAATCGTTGCTAAGCAACGAGATGAGGAAGATCTACAATTCCATCGACAGCTTCCTCGCCCATTAGCAAACCCATACCTACAAAATCAGCTAAAAGAGAATATGCAAGAGTATGAGCTCCACCGAGCCCGTGAATGAAACATAAACCATGCATGCACATGCAAGCACAACCAAATGAGTCCTACATGAGGTGCAATTTATTTTATTTATTAGCCACCTAACGTCACAACTAAGGCGGGTTAGTGCTGCTACAATCCACAATACGTGTATCCCTGGTGCGGGCTTGGTTGCCCCTTCCCGTGATACACCCATTGAGTTGTCAGAGAGGACCAGTTAGCTCCAGCATCTCCCTACCCAGGTCAGCCTAACCAACCCTCTGTGATTATCCTGTGAAGTAACCATCAACATATAACTTAATGATCACATTTCTTTTCCTTATTATGGTTTTAAGCCCGGCATATAGCTCATAATTGAATTGTGGCTTAAAACCCGACATATAGTTCAAGGTCAAATTTCTTTTCTTTTGGATTATATTATGGCATAAAGCCCAGCATATAGCTCAAGGTCACATTTCTTTTCCTTATTATGGTTTTAAACCCGGCATATAGCTCATAATTGAATTGTGGCTTAAAACCCGACATATAGCTCAAGGTCACATTTCTTTTCTTTTGGATTATATTATGGCATAAAGCCCAGCATATAGCTCAAGGTCACATTTCTTTTCCTTATTATGGTTTTAAGCCCGGCATATAGCTCATAATTGAATTGTGGCTTAAAACCCGACATATAGCTCAAGGTCACATTTCTTTTCTTTTGGATTATATTATGGCATAAAGCCCATATAGCTCAAGGTCACATTTCTTTTCCTTATTATGGTTTTAAGCCCGGCATATAGCTCATAATTGAATTGTGGCTTAAAACCCGGCATATAGCTTAAGGATTATACCGTCGCTCCCACAGGCATCCAATACCTTAACCCCTGTTGGCAAGGGTGCGTAGCACGGGTGATGAAACTCTAGCCTCATGTCTATATGGCATCGTATGAGTCAGGCGGTGTCAACCATATCCCATAATATGGGCTACCACAGGCCTCATTTCCAAGCTGGCTACGGCATCTAATCTAGCAATTCCACATATAAGCATTATCATCCATTTCCAATGGTCATCAGATAAGATTCAGAATTCAAATGAAATTATAAAACAATTTAAAGTAATTAAAGATAGTAAATATTGTTGTTGTTGTCATGACCCATCAGTCATGTTACACCTACACTCATAGTGTAATTCCACTCACCTTGGTTTGATGCTATTGGTTCAGAAGTTTGTTCAATTCCGGTTGGTATCTGGGTGTGCATCTCGAGCACAGAAACAAATCCTAAAGTAATAAATTAGAAATGTGTTATTTTAATTATTCAAACTATTTTGGATAATCTAGTGTTGGTCTAGGCTCACTGGTCTGACTCGGTGCTCCGTCCGAGATCACTTGGAATTCTCTGGGCCTTGCACTGGGCTTTAGGCCTATGTCCCGGTGCATCATCCAGAGAATGTGGCTTAGGGTCAATATGGTATTTTACCATTGTAGTACATGGTTCTAGGTCACAATAGTCTTACAACACAGTCCCTAGGTCAGCAGTGCTGCAGGACCAACACAGACAGGGTTTTCAAGCCCTACGGGACCCACTTGGATACCCAAGGTATACATAATTATGGACAGATGTGAGAAGGGGTATTTTAGTCATTTTCCACCTCCTTACACTGTTTATAGTCCATATGTGGAGGTCCCCAAATTCAGATTTGCAAAATAGTCCACTTTAATTCTCTGGGTGATGTCTCTGGGTGATGTGTGCATCGCTCAATGGCATCATCCAGAGAATGCTTAGAACGTGAACAGGCCCATTTTCTTGGGTTTTGCACCATAGGCAGTGCCTTGATCGACCCTACATGCATGTTAGGTCATTATGGACCCCATGGGGAGTAGTTTGCACTAGTCCACATGGATTTTGACCTGGGCCCACCACTTGGCAGCCAGGAGCTGCCCAGACAGGCCAATGAATAGTAACCCATGGTTTCCTTAGTTACAAAATACTGTTTTGACTACATGCAAAGCTGGTTTTAGGTATAAAATAGTAATCCAAAGCTGCTACCACCTAGGGTTAGGTTCCATGCAGCCAGGGCATGCAATCAGGACTCCAAATAGTCAAATAATAGTGCATCTAGCAGTGCAGCCATGCATAGCCAGATTTCGGCTTCAAGACCAGCAAAACAGATCTGTATTTTTACTCAAATATCTCAGATCTTCCATGCTCCATGCTTGCATGGCAGATCTGGAGCAGTTCTAGGCAGTTCCCAACTGTTCTGGGCTACCAGATGGCTAGAAACTCAACAAAATCACAGAGATTCAAAGAGGAAAGTAGTAAATCATCAAGGCTGCAGGTAGAGCATAGGTGTTTATACCTGCACAGGTCTGAGAAGGCCCGAAAATCTGGGCTCAGAGGTGTAGGTTGCAGTCTCCTTCCTTCCTTTCGTCTTTTCTTCTTCTTCTTCCTCTCTTTTCTCCCTCTTTTCTCTCTTCTATTCTCTCCCATGATTTTAGTAGTGAAATAGGGTTTAAAACAAGGCTGAGGTCCTCTATTTATAGGCCAGCCCATGACTAAGGCCTGTTTGGCTGCCAATGCCACTTTTGAAAATGCACTTTTTAACCACATTCTCAGCCATTCTGAGCACTCTAGTGGGGTCCACAGTGATCAGAGGGCATGAGATGGTCTCCCAGACTCCCTTCATCCTATGGATGGTGCCCATGTCCAATATGGGTGGTCCCCACAGATTAAATCATTAAATTAATGCAGTTTTGCACTCTGGGTGATGTCCCTGGGTGATGTGTGCATCGCCTAGTGCCATCACGCAGAGAATTCATCTGCAGAATTACTTGGATTGAAATGAAATTTCAGTCCATTTAGAAACATAATTGGATCCTGGTTCCTTCTAAGAAACTGAAGCCCTGTGAATCTATTTTCTAGAAAAACTGGAATCAAAGAAAATGAATATTGGATTATGAAGTTATGTTATTTTTATTACACAAAGGTCAACCTGTCAAGACAGCAGGATCCGATTTTGATAGCAACCTGAACTGAACTTTTAACTAACTTAGACTCATAACTAGGTAATAGTGTCTTCTAACAAAATGCATCTCTATAAGTCTAGTTTCCAAAGAAATTTGAATCAACACAAATGGAGTTTGGGTGGTGGAGTTATATCATTTTAATTAAGAGAAGGTCAATCTGTAAAGTAGCAGAATTTGTCATTTATTGTTGGGATTTAAGATGTATGTATGGAATTAGGTTCTCATCATCAAATCAATCATGCAAATTGATGTTTGGGTTTAAAAATGCTTTATCTAAAACATAAGATGGTGATGAGGGTCATCATTAGTTTAGCCTAGAACTAGGATTCAGTCCAAGGACCCTAGAATCAAGGGATGATATCTTCCTCAGACTGTACATTATGCAGTGGGCTATACAATTACAAAGGTCTGCATCCATCTTTTGACAGGTATGCCCTTGGGGTTTCTCCATTAAATTCAATCACTAGAATGCTACTCCACAGTGTGCTTGGATGCCATGTCAGGGGTTCCTGTCCTTCATTCAAATCCCCAGCCAGTCAGGGGCGGGTTTGACACAAGCACCACGTGGCCGTAAGGCAAACCTTCCTTATAATGATCCATTCCTATATGGAAACTACAGAAAACAGAAGCAGAGAAAGGGGAAAAGGGGATCAGGCCCCCAAAAAGATTCCTCCAGAGATATTCTGACAAAGAATAGAAACTGCCATATTGGGACTCTCTCAAGGATGGCGGCTAGGTTCGCCACTAATACTATATATTCCCAAGTATAATCCCTACAATCTATCTTCACTATTCTCAATGTTGCTTAGAGAGATCTGACTTAGGCATCGGAGAATATCCAGCTAGTGAAAACTGGCTCTCTAGTGTCCTTGATTCTCTTGTGCAAGTCTGAGTTCAGGAGGATCCTTGGAGGAGATTTCTCAACGCAACAATGCCCACTCATTCCCAATTTATAACAATCCTTTACCCTCTAATTACCCAACTTGCCCTACTAGCCTAACCACTAACAAATTCACACAATTGTCCTAAGAAACTAACTAATGGAATGCCACATCAACCGATCCTATGATCGACAGACACTATACTGATCATAACAGACTTAGGGTAGTTTCGTCTTTTTATTGTTTTTAATGTATTAAGGTATAAACGATATTTTAGTAATGCGAGGTAGTTTTCTGTCCGGAAGTGTGGCCTATGCCAGCACTCCCATGTGTCTATCTCTCTCCTCCTCAAAATAAGGGGGCAGAGGTGTCTTTTCATATGGGGAGGAGAGAGATAGACTCATGGGAGTGCTGCCGTAGGCCACACTCCCGGACAGAGAACTTTCCCCCTTTAGTAATTTATATTTTCTATTAGTTAGCTAACGATGAACTGACTCAGTGGATTTTGAAGATGAGGGAGTGTACATGAAGTCATGAACACGAGCCATAGTTCACGGGTATCCAGAATCCAAAGGGTGCCTTTAGAGGCCAAAACTTTTGCCTTGAGGCCCAAAAATCGTCCTACACTCTCGAGTGAAACCAGCAACATATTAACACTTCACAGTTTCTATTACCAAAAATAAAAGAAGTCTCATGTCTTCGTAGTGGACTCTGCAACCCAAAGATCTCTCAATCCATCAAATAAGGTTCGTTTGGTCTTTAATCTCTGTTTTTTCTTTTCTCCTCCGTTTAAATCCTTCATCGTCTGACTGTAGGTTCTTCTGGGTTTTGGTTTTTGAAGCCGAAATTTAATTCTTGCATATCTCCAGGGTTTGATAGTTAAACCCGATTTGCATCCTCTAGTGGGAACTGTGAAGCATCTGATATGGAGAGAGATAGAGAGCGACCAAAATGGTTTTTTATTAGTTTGGAGAGACAAAGTGAAGTCAAATTCTTGAAACCCATAAACAAGTTTCTTCTATAGTTGTAGGAATCTGAAGGTTCTGCATCAGAGCCAGTGTGTCAAATGTGGTTGATATAGGAGCGTAAGTTTAAATACATCTTCAAGACTTGCACAATCTGATTGTTCAAATGCTGTTTTCACTAGCCTGTTGTAGGAGTAAGTGATGCCTTCAATATTGAGAGATCAAAAAGTTTCTTGAGAGTTGGGGGAGATTAATTGAAGTCAAATGCTTGAAAGTCGTAAGCCAGACACTTCTGTTGTAGTTGGACTATAGGTTTTGGTTGCAGAGTATGTTTAGAGTGGTCGTCCCATTTAGAATTTTTGAACCGAGGTCAGCTCTTCATTTCCCTACGATTGACGTTAAATTAACAAAAAATATATAGAGTTATATTTAAAATAAGAAAAGCACCATCTAATTCTATTGTTTTGAGTTCATTCCCTGCTAATTTTGATGTTTTTGTTTGGGAGAAAAGCTCTCTCTGGGGGAGAGTACGGTCCATGCCCAGACATAGAGGGGACGAAATGACCGCCCCACCTCATGAAAGGAGGAACTCCCGGCCCCATAATGCCAATGCATGCACTCTTGGTCCCGTGCACACACAGGGGCCATCCTCCCCCACAGAGAACGCAGACCCTTTTGTTTATGTAATGAAATCTTGAGTTTTTCCATACAAGTTAAAGCCTACCATCTAAACTTGCAGGGCCTCTGATAATTAAGCACCAGCTTCTAGTCTCGGTAGGAGCTCGGGAATCATGGAAACAACTGGTTTATACCCTTTTCCTAAAAGAATTATGTCTCATGAGGAAGAGAACACAGAAGAAGGAAAGGATAAGCTCAGCAACTTCTCGGATACCCTCCTTCATCACATCCTCTCTTTTCTTCCAACAAAATATGCTGTTAGAACTTGCATTTTATCAAAAAGGTGGAAGTACATCTGGAGTTCTGTTACCAGTCTTGACTTTGATGATGGGTTGTACAATGCTGAACCAGGGAAGAAGCGAATCAGAGCAAAAGTGGCCAATTTTATAAATTTTGTGGATAGGGTACTGATTCAAAATGCATCAAGTTTGGATAAGTTCCATCTCAAATGTGGTAGCTCCTGTGATTTTGATCACATTAATGCTTGGATATGTGCTGCTATTACTCGTAAGGTTCACCAGCTCTGTCTCTCGATTTCTATGAAACAGCTCCTTAAGTTGCCACACTGCCTCTTTACTTCTGAATATCTGGTTAAGTTAGAATTGGTTGGAAATTTTGTACTCAATGTTCCTTCTTACATCTGTTTATCAAGCCTCATTATCCTCTATCTTGAAAGAGTTACTTTTGTTGATGATGTCTCAGTGGAACAACTCTTTTCAAGCTGTCCAGCACTTGAAGTTTTGACTATAGATGATTGTAGATGGGATAATGTAAAAAATTTTGACTTAAGCATTCCAACTTTAAACTGTTTGACCATATATCACTGTAATTCGACTGGGCACAAAATCAGGTTTAATCTTCCAGCCCTCGCAGTCCTCACGTATGCTTCCTATGCACCTGAACAATTTATAGTTGATGACTTGTCCTCCCTAATTGAGGCATCAATTGGAGTTGGATTGAGTGACGATCAATATAAAATCAAATGTAGTATGCATGGTGATTGTGTACATGCTCTTCTTGAAGGGGTTGCTCATGTGAAGATCCTGGATTTGGATGGTGACACAATGGAGGTATCCTAGCTGACTCGTTTATTTATTTATTTTTGGTGATATAGCTGAATCGTTTATTGAAGTGCCAATTTTTTCTGATGGCAATTCTTATTATTCATTTATTGTTTCTTACATTGGTGCAACGGTAAAGTTGCTTCACTGTGACCAAGTAGTCACAGGTTCGAGTCTCTGGAAACAGCCTTTCCGCGAAGCGAGGGTAAGGCTATGTACATTATGGCCCTCCCCAGACCCCGTAATGGCAGGAGCCTTGTGCACTGGGTATGCCTGTTTTTTTGGTTTCTTCAACCAAGAGGGTGGGCCTTAGTGCAACGGTAAAGTTGCTCCTTTGTGACCAAGTGGTCATGGGTTCAAGTCTGGAAACAGCCTCTCTGTGAAAGCAGGGGTAAAGCAGGGGTAAAACTGCGTACATTATGATCCTCCCCACATCTCGCAGTAGCGGGAGCCTCGTGCACTGGTTACACCCTTAAGTTTGTTTCTTCAACCAGGTTCCTGGAAAATTTTTGTAGTTAATTTTATTTCATACATGATTTTAACTAAATTTATGTTATTGTGTTGTGCCAAGACTCTCTCATTTGCAGCAGAACACCCATATTTGCCTATATTTCCTAATTTGAAGCGCTTGGGGTTGGGTGTATGCAAAAATTATGGTTGGGGAATGCTCCCAGACCTACTTGAATGCTCACCTATTCTTGAAGTTCTTCAATTTTATGAGGTAAACCAAAATTCATGAACAATTCGAGTACTGCAAAATTAGCCTCTTTACTTGAATTTTAATTTTTTTTACCAATTAGCTCTAACCCTTTCTTTGTTTGAATCCAGGGACTTGTACACACTGAGGGTCAAAGGAAATTCAACTGGGATTCCCCACAAAGTGTACCTTATTGTTTGTTGTCACACCTCAAATCAATTGAAATTTCAGAATTTGAGGGGGATGACCAAGAGTTCAAAGTGATAAAATTTCTTGTGAAGAATGCTAGAACCTTGGAGCGGCTGGTTGTAACTTTTCGGGAGGGGAGGGTTGTTGTGGAGGAACAATTGGAAATTGCTCAGAAACAACAATTGAAAATTGCTGAGAAATTTTTAAATCTCCAGAAGGGGTCTAGGCATTGTAGCATTTTGATTGGCACAAGTTTTGGTTCAATCTACATAAAGGGATTGAAGGGATAGTACAATTTTGAAAAATTAGGTTGGTTTTTTATTTGTCCTCAATTTTATTATGTGATTAAATTCAAAACATTTCTCATGAATTCTTTGCCTTTGCAAAACTTTGGAACGTCTGTGTTGTATGATCTGCCATTTTATTTGATTGCTAATTGACCCTTGTGGAATTTTAAACTGTTTCTCTAGTAATTCTTTTAACAAAATTTAAATGGATAATTGACAATACTTGTGGAATTTACAATACCATGCAATCATCACTAGAACTGTCTAGTATGATCTAGCTGTGAAAATTTGTGCCAACATAATTTGATACAACCTGTTTTTGTATGTCAAATGCTGAATTCTGGTTCCTTTTCAAAAATCATGAAAGCCTGTCGCAGTTTTAATGCACTTATTTAGACTTGCAATCTGCTCTGGTTTAAGCTCATGTCTAACCATTTGAACTGTGGTCAGTTTTGTACATTCGATATGACTACTACCAGACATGTCCATAGAAGGTTGTTAGTAATCAGACTGCACGGTTTGGAGGAGCTTCTGTCTCTTTACTAGAAATCCTTGTGAATTTGAATCTTATAGTCCATTACTTCAGTTGGTGGCATTGTTTTTAATGCTGGCGGGTCTTATATAGTTACTACTCTTTATTGGTAACTTTAAAGATTCTCATAATTCTTGTAAGCTGCATTAAAACAAGCAAACACAAAAGACTATTCTTATAGATGTAGTTTTGTATTCATGTGGTTTAAATATAAATTTCTCAATTGCACCAAATTTGATGCTCTTAATCCTGATATTTCCTCCAGATGCGGTTTATCTGGAATTGCAGCAGAGCTGCTGCAATTTCTTTTTACTAATGTGCTAATATTAATCCTTATGCTGGAAACAGGATAATGAACCACATCGTCACTAATGGAGAGCCCAATTACCTGACCAGATTTAGCTGTGATCCTGGGGATCTAAAATCTTTCTGAAATTGCATTATATCTGTGATCTATTATGAGCAGTTCTGGTGACATGGAGCGTACATCTTCAATCATGATGAATTTTTTGAGGCAGCAGGTAAAGTAAATATCATGCCATCTCATACTATCTAGAGGCTGAGATGAACTTTTTGGGGCTTAAAGCTAGCGAAGGATTCCCAATTAGTGATTTAATGTTGAGTGAGGTGAGGCTAGATGACTTCAGGAATAGTGATGCCCTTTCTGAAATGTTCTTTTGAATTTTATGTATATGCCTAGAAAATGAACTGTATTCATGATGAAGCTGTGAAGGATCTTGATTGACTGCTGAATTTTTTTTGTTTCCTGGATAAATAATATATCATATAATAGTATATTTTGTCAGGCTTGGGCAAAGTAATGAACTTGGGAGTTGGGATTCAGGATATGATTCAAACAGTATTAGGGTTGATGGCAGGTAATATTTGCTAGGTCTGTGGGATGAGGACATGGACATTGTAGTCATTTTATGACAAATGAGTTCTAGTTTTATTCAATGTTGGATTGAAAGAGAATCAACTCTGTTGATTTGTGTTATTTTCCTAATATATTACCATATCTACTCTTAGCCGGCATTTTAATAGCCAACACTGTACATATAATTTCCTGAACCACTAGAGTTGAAAAATCAGATATTTCAACCCTTGCCTTGGATTTTTTTTTTGGGTTTCACTGCCTTGGATTATTTTTTGGATGGGAAATAGGTATCTAAAATTCATGTCCTCTTTGTCTATGACAATTACTTAAGCACAAAATTATACCTGATTGAAACTGAGTTCGTGGCTTTGATAGATAAATTTGGATCACCTATCATGACCTTTTGTAGGTATCGCGGCCTTCGAATGTGGGTCAACTCTGCCTTTCAGATGAGCTCCGAGAGTTTCTCATGGCCCCCTTTGGCGACGAGGTCTTATTGTATCTTCTCTATGTTGAATCACAAGAATAATCATGGGGATTGGGATCATGCTTAATAAATAAACGGAACTGCCAACTAAGATTAGGGTCTAGGACCCAATGGGTGTAGTCCTATCTGAATGACCAGAAAGAGCTACATGATTCTATTTGGTCTGATCAGAGATTAGGTAAGGGGTCAGGTTACGAGAATAGGAAGATATTAGCACCCCATCTCATCTGGTCGAACAGATCTTTCTATTAGATGCTAAATATCAAATATTCTTCCTTTCTTATAATTCTAGATCAACACATAATGCTAAATAACATATGCATGAGAAATCAAATTTATGATGTTTACCTACATATAATCATGATCTATCTTATACGATAAAACATGTAAAAAATATACTAATTAATATGTACACTAACACAGTATGCATTAACGATTTGCATTGTACCAAAAATGAAAAATGTCAAGTATACCTTTATGTAAGAATTCAATGGACTCTAACTATCAGTTATCTCCAGGCTCAGGTGGAGACAGATGCAGAAATCGCTTTCTTTTTACTCAAATTGAGATCAATGGATTTTGTGAGAGGCTTTCATCACTTGGATAGAGTGACGGCTAAGGGAAAATGTTTTGTTATCTGTATGTGAACAGTATAACACTCATAATTGACCAAATATCAAGAAAACATGGTTATAGGTTAATTAGACCACAAGTCGGATAATCGAAGGTTCTACCCATGCTTGTTTGGCAAAGCAAGAATTTAAGGAAGCAAAGTGAAGGAAAATGGGTCTGTGAAGCTCTCTCTCTCTCCCTCACCGTTCTCTCTCTGTCTTCTTTCTCCAATTCTCCTCTAGAGGGTAGGAGTCCCTCCTATTTATAGGGGTGACCCCCACTTTCGTGGCGCCGCATAAACACACCGTGGTGCCGCGGTTATAGTATCCCTTTGAGGCCATTTTTTAGGGTTTTCTAGGGTCATTTGGCATTCGGGGTGCGATTTCTTTTTCCATCTGTATCTTGTTGTCATCATTGTCAGGGGTGGTGACAAAAATTCAGTGTCTACAGTTTGCCCCTCTTTGGTCGAGACCTATGTCACAACCGTATAGGACAAAGACAAAAGAGCATCTGATTTTGTCACCAAGAGCATTTATTGCTGGCGCCTTGCTCAGAGATGACAGAGTTGCAATGCAAAATCATGAACGGTTAATCTCGATGAAAATCGGTTGATAAACTACGGTAAAAACTCGATTAATCGCGTGAGAGTGATGTGATACTTCTCGATCGTATGCAAAATGAGGGTGATGTGGCACCTCTCAACCATATGCAATCATGTGAGGGTGATGTGGTACCTCGCGATCGTATGCAATCATGTGTGGGTGATGTGGCACCTCTCAACCGTATGCAATCATGTGAGGATGATGTGGCACCTCTCGACCATATAAAGGCAGAAAAAAATGGGCCCAATGGGCCAATATTTAATTTTCCATGAGTTTTGTGGCTAAAGCATACCTGCGGTGTCGTGGTGATGTAGGCAAGACTGCTGCAGCATCACGGTAAAAATTTGCGTGATGCCGCCTAGTGAGCGACTCCCCTCATTTTCTCATTTTGTTTTTTTTTTTCTTTGGAGCTAACTTTGCCATTTTCTCTCTAGAGCTCAATTTCAATCCATTTTTTCCATTTTCTTTGTTCACTATGAGCTTCCACAAGCGCGCGCATCTCAGTCGTCAGGGTCTGGGCTTGGGCACTACTGGTAAGGATGATAGAGCGGTGTGGTATACTTTGGGAAACACCCTAAAGGATATGAGGCATCACCTCTACTGTGTTGTGTGGGGATAGCTCAAGCAGGTATGTCTCCAACCCTCAAATTTATTTATTTGTGCATTATGTTAGATTCTTTCTTAGGTACTAACATACACTATCTTAGGTTTACTTATGATGCACTGATCGAATCAGAACCAATAGATATCACCTTAGATACCTATTGGCACGATAATCGAGGTAAAACCAATAAATACCACTCTAGGTACCTAATGATACACAAATCGAGGCAAAACTAGTAGATACCACCCTAGGTGTCTAATGGCACATAAATCGAGACAAAACCAATAGATACCACTTTAGGTAACTAATGGCACACAGATCAACATAAAATCGATAGATATCACTCTAGGTACCTAATGGCATGCAAATTGAAGTGAAACCAATAGATACCACCCTTCGTACCTTATGACACATAAATCGATGTAAAACCAGAGATATCACCCTAGGTATCTAATGGCATGAAAATCAAGGTAAAACCAGTAGTTACCATCCTAAGTACTAATGGCACACATATCGAGGCAAAACTAGTAGTTACCATCCAAGGTACCTAATGGCATAAGTATTATCATTTTTTTCTTTGTTCTTTTTTATTTTTATATCCTTAATTTTTTCAATTTTGCAGGAACTTGCCTTCCTAGACTTCAACAAGTATTCCCACATGAAGAAAGTGATGAATTGGTATGACGTCCTCTGTCCTGTTGTGAAGGAGCAGATATTGTTGGACTTGTGTGTGTCCATCAAACCCGGTCCGGTCCGGTTCAACCCGATTCTTTTTTGTATTGAACTTTTATACATTTTAGTTTAATATTATCATATGCGATATAAACTTTTTGAATATTATGTGTCCATAAGTGTTATTTAAAATGGTAGTCACGACTAGGGTTTGGGCGGGACACCCTTATCATATGGTCGTCGTATTGGATATGCCTAGACATGTGATGTCAAGGTACGAATGCGAGTACTCACATGTTTGATGAGTGTATTGGCAAAGAATCTACTTTGGATTCCCTCATGTATTACTGTCAAATGTAGGAAGGGATAGATATATGTCACTGGCACCCTTTGCCTGAGGGAACCCTGTCGCTGCAAAGTGTGATCGCATTCTTTGGTTCATCAATGACTAAGACTCAAGCGAGTCAAAGGCAGTGTTCTGGGAATGCGTGAACACTTTGTGAGTGAAGGAGTTATCCAACATGGTCACCACTGCCCGATTGGGGAACACCAAGATTGAGACTGTCTTTGTATGGTCGGATCAGAATTTGGATCCAGTACCATTTTGGAAATGGTTTTGCAAAAATCTATTTTATATAAAATAATAGATTATATATGTTTATTTGCACAAAGTGTTTTATCGAGTTTTTGCGGGACCTGATCAGATGCACATACGCTCTTATATGGACATGTACTATAGATTGGGGTTTGGTAATACATGTGTACATATCCTAGATTCCATAATGATGGTGTTGATTAGTGGGGGGGGGTTGTATATGATAATTTATTATCATATAGGGAGTTATTTGGAATTTGCTAAATTAATTGGTTCTTTATTTAATTAATGGATATGATGCTAATTGTAATTATTCATAAATATCAAATAAAGTAACTAATTAATACTTTTCTTATTAGATTCTGCTTCTTCACCTTTTAGAAGCACTTTGAGTTTAAACAGAAGTGCCAAACTGAGAGAGAGAGTCAGGCTCTCACAGGGATTAATCTAATCCTATTAGGGTTTTTAATTAAACCCTAGCTCTATATGAGGAGACCAAAAATGCAGAAAGGGGGCAGTGCTCCACGTTTTGGCCTAGCCCCCTCCCTCCTACATTTTGGTCTCTCTCTCTCCCTCTTGTGATCTCTCTCCTTCTTCTTCTAGTTTCTCTCTACTGCAATTGAGAGTTAGGGTTTGAGAAACCCTAGATCTGTATTGAAGAATTTGAGAGCATCTGGGATTGGCTTGAAGAACCTTGGTAGCACCATTGGAGGTTTAGATCTGTTTACTTGGAGCGCTCATTGGAGGAAAAACCATGACCTATTGGAGGAGCAATACTTGAGGCTCACCAGGTTAGCAATTCTTTTGATTCCTCCTGTTATTAATTATTAAATATTCATGGGATGCGAAATAGACCCGAATCGATTTATTTCCGTTACGCATTTGGGTATGGGATGGATCCTTCTTGCCATGTGATGGATTAGAGATGATTTTTTTTGTCTTTTTTGCATTCCATAATTGCATAGGACACATGAGGGAAGGAAAAACCCTAACAGGGATTGCACTAGGGTTCCCATGGGCAACCATGGGAAGCCTTAAAATTAAAATGGGGCACCCATGGGATACCATGGGCTAACCCAGGACATGCAATACCCTAATTGGTTTATAATTGGTTTCCCTAGGGAACCATGGTTTTATCCCTGGACCATAGTTTAACCTACTGTGTGGTATCAGAGCCACCTTTCCCACCCATGGATATCATATAATTAATTGGATGTAATTATTGTATATGAGATGCAATATTTATTCATGATAATATGGATGGATGTTTTTACACATGACTTATAATGGTTGCAACAACCTTCCTAAATGCACATGGGTGGTCATAAGGTAGTAGTTATTCATGTAACAACTTTACCATGTGCACATGGGTGGTTATGGTTGTTGTAACAACCTTGTCCATGTACGATGATGGAATTTTATTTTTTTTGTAATGTTTTTATTTTTATTCCATCATAGGGTTTAAAACCCATCATTCCAGATTTAATTAAAAAAAAAAAATTTGTACCCTAGATCCCTACGGTGCCAGTGGCTACTGCCTACGGTGCCAATCACTGCTGCCTATGGTACCAATGGCTACTGCCTACTGTGCTAGTGGCTGCTACCTACAGTGCCAGTGGAGCCATGTGGCTGCTACCCATGGTGCCTTATGCAACTGCTGCCCAGTATGTTTGGCAGTGTTTTTCCCTTCAAAACATTAAAAAAAAAAAAGGAGTTTTTTATTTGATTTATTGCTTTATGGGATGGAGGAAGATGGGTGAAGAGATTCTTCTCCACACTCACTTGGGAATAAATTGGATTCTATTGTGAATTTGGGTACATATTTTCACATGAGATCTGATGTTTTGTTTCTGGAATGATCCATGTGATTGTGGGCCCCATATATAATGTTACATTGTCTATGTGATTATGGAAATGACATTCTAATAAAATGGATGGATTATTGATGTATGTGATACATGGAGTTATGGGTGGATGTGATGTTTCTCTCTCTTTCTCTCTTTCCCCCTATCTTTTTTATAAACAAATGTACTCCACTCCATGGGCAGTCCAAATGGTGGATTGGTTTCTCCATGCGAGGTTTCTTTATTATGAAAAGTAAAGTGTATAAAATTTTTCCTAGGTTTCCATTATAATTTTAGAGGAGCTAGGACTCCCAGGGCATGTTGATGGTGATCCACATGTGGTGCTCAAAGCTTATGGAGATGCAAACCACCTACATTGAAGACGTGATCGCTCGGAGGAGATGATTGAGGCGTGGCATCCATAGCATGATTGATGCACCCAAGTTATTAGTTTTATTTTTATTAGGAGGGTTCTTTAATTGCTTCTGATAAAAACGCAGCCATCCCATAATCACTTTTAATTAATGTTGATTAATTATGTTGTTTAAATCTATCCATGATATATGAGAGTTGATTAATCCCTCTTTGATCATAATACATGTATAATATGGACTAGTCTAAATCGGTAGACATGTCCATAGCCTCCTATTGAAGATAATTGTAGAAATTATGTGACATGACCCCACATAAGCCGACAGGTCCTGTCACATGGTTATCTATATTTACCTCTATCTAGATATGTTATGGTATGGATAGTGAGAGGGCACTGCGACAGTGGGCTATCTTTCATGATTCCATGATTTTAACTAATGCAATAGATAAGTACATGACTTGGGTATATATCAACTTATAGGATCTGGACATGACACCCAGGTGGTCAAAAATATTGGAAGCCCATGAGGTAGACAGCTTAGTCCACACTACCATGGTGTGTATAATGACTTCCGACAGGGTAAGTTATGCATTCAAGGGTTGTAGGTATCTAATTCATCTTTTGGGTCATGAGGGAGACCCAAATCATGAAAGACCATTGATGTGTGTATGCTCAATTTTGATTTCAATGGTTGTTAATATGCATGTGTTTTATTTGCACATGTGTAGATAATTATACAATGGTTGCCGTTAATTCCAACCTGTTAACACTCATTAGCGAATACAAACTTAATGGTACGAATTATGTCGATTGGTACCAGAGCATTAAGTTGCTCCTGATTGCTGAAGGACTGTACACAGTTCTAGATGAACATGTTCCTCCTCAATCCGACCAAATTTTTGAGGCAAATGAAGAGATGCAGGATTTTCTCATGAGGGATTCCAAGGCATCGGTTTATGTCATAGGATCGTTGGAAAAGTCAGTTCTAGACTGGGTCAAGGATATACGCACAGTTAGGGGTAAAATGGATAAGCTTGCTGAATTGTTCTACAGGCAATTGGCACACGCATATCCTGATGTGGTGAGTCAAATCCTCAACTCCAAGATGTCCCAAGGGACTTCAGTGATGGATCATGTAATGAAGATGATCAATTTGTTTGAAAAACAGGAATCCATGGGGACTGAATTCAGGCTGCGATATAAGGCCGATGTGATCTTCGTATCATTCATTTCTGCCTATGCACCCTTTAAGATGTCCTACAAGATGTCAGATAAAGAGATGGAGCTCACCGAGCTTGCTAATGCATTGGTAGAGGCAAAAGTTTCCTTGAAAAAGGACAAGGCTGAGGTCAATGCAACTGATGTGAAACCTTCTTCAAATGGGAAGAAAAAGAAAAAGGAAAGTAAGGGTAAGACCCTAAAAACCAAGGGTGGGAAGTCTGGCAATAAAGGCAAAGGCAAATGCTTTTATTACAAGAAGGAGGGTCACTAGAAAAGGAACTGTCGTGCTTACCTGGTGACTTTGAAAGACAAGAAGCCGGATGAAACAGAGGCTACTAAAGAAGGTACATGTGATGTTCATGTTCTTTACAAGTCTAATTTGTCTTTTAAATCGACCAATTCTTGGGTGGTGGATAGTGGTTCCACTATTCATATTTACAATGATTTGCAGGGGTTCAAGGAGATAAGGAACCCGGAAAGAATGAGGTGCGTCTTCGGATAGGCACTGGAGCTGAAACCATGGCGATGGCTGTGGGAACCTTTACTTTGAATTTTAATTTTACTTGTTTAGTTTTAAAGGATTGCTATTATGTACCCTCTTTTAAGAGGAAGATTATTTCAGTTTCAAAATTTATTTTGGACAGATATAGTTTCTCCTTTAATTCTAAATTAATTATTCATTTTAATAATTCCTTTGTGGCATCTGGATATATGCAAAGTGATTTTTACTTTCTAGATTGGCCTATTAGAATGAATGTTATTTCAAATGTTGATTTGAAACGGAAAGCAGCTCCAGTGAACTCAACATACCTGTGGCATTTAAGATTAGGTTACATTAATTTGGAACGAATCAGTAGGTTGGTGAGGGATGGGCCCTTAAAGAGTCTGAGGGTGGAACCATTCTCCACCTATGATTCATGCCTTTAGGGCAAAATGACTAAAAAATCCTTTAGCAATAAAGGTACTAGAGCCACAGATCTATTGGAGTTGATACATACTGATGTGTGTGGACCCATAAACATACAAGCAAGGTATGGGTATGAGTACTTTATAACATTCACCAATGATTACTCTAGATATAGCTACATATATTTGATGCGTAGGAAATCGAAGGCCTTTGATAAGTTCAAAGAATTCCAAGCCGAGGTTGAAAGAAAGCTCAATAAACGTGTCAAGTCCTTACGATCAAATCGTGGAGGGGAGTATCTATCGGATGAATTTACTGAATATCTCATATCACAAGGGATAGTTAGTCAACTAACTAATCCAGGCATACCACAATAAAATGGTGTATCCGAACGATGCAATCAGACCCTATTGGATATGGTCAGGACAATGCTCACTTATAGTGAGCTGCCTCTCTCTTTCTGGGGGTATGCTTTAGAAACAACGATTTATATTTTGAATAGGGTTCCATCCAAGTCTGTAGCCAAGACACCCTTTGAGCTGTGGAAAGGGCGCAAGCCTAGTCTTCAACATCTTAGGGTATGAGATTGCATAGTACATGTGCAAAAGCAACAGACAGACAAGTTGGAATTCAGGACTTCAAGATGCTATTTCTTAGGCTACCCCAAATGCATGATAGGTTATTAATTCTATGACCCGGTTGACCAAAAGGTCATTGTAAGTAAACACATCACATTTTTAGAGGAAGAAATGATGACCCAGAGGTCTGAACTAGTAGTCATTAAAGAGCTATCGGATAGCTCAGAAACTTTACTTCCAGAAGTGAGACCAATTGACATACCCACTGAAATAGCAACACCTGAAGAACCTTGACATAATGGGAGGACTATTAGGCCACCCACTAGGCTTACTCTTCTAACCGAAGAAGAAACAGTGGAAGAGTTCCATATGGTATCGGTTGAATCGGATGATGATCTGATAACATACTCTAAGGCTCTTAAGGATGTTGATGCCACTAGGTGGTTGGAGGCAATGTGCTCTGAAATGTGCATTCCAACAAGATTTGGACTCTAGTCGATCCACCACTTGGTGTTAAGCTGATTGGATGCAAATGGATCTTCAAGAGAAAGAAGGGCGTGAATGGAAAGGTCGAAAGATTTAAAGCGAGATTGGTGGCAAAGGGCTATACCCAGAAGAGGGTATAGACTATGAGAAAACCTTTTCACCAGTAGCGATGATGAAATCCATCAAGATTTTATTGGCTATCGCTGCACACTTTCATTATGAGATCTGGCAGATGGATGTGCAAACTATATTTCTGAATGGGTTTCTTCGAGAAGAAATCTACACGCAACAGCTAGAGGGGTTCTCTTCCTTGGAGGAAGAAAAAAAGTGTGCAAATTGCAGAGGTCCATTTATGGACTAAAGTAGGCTTCCAGGAGCTGGAACATCAGGTTTGATCAATCAATCAAATCTTTTGGTTTTGATCAAAACATGGATGAACCATGCATTTACAAGAAGATCAGTGGGAGGGCAGTATGTGTTTTTGTTTTATATGTAGATGACATATTGCTGATGGATAACGATGTAGGAATTCTTTCATCAGTAAAATAGTGGTTATCCACAACGTTTTCGATGAAAGACCTTGGTGAAGCTAGCTATATCCTTGGGATCAAACTCTTGAGAGATCGCCAGAAAAGGATGCTAGGCTTGTCACAGGCTACCTATATAGGCAAAGTCCTGGCCAGATTTAGCATGGCAAACTCCAAACGGGGAAGTGTCCCTTTTTGACATGGAGTAAGTCTTTTCAGATTTCAATGTCCTCAGTCTCAGATAGACATTGAAGAGATGAAGAGGATTCCCTATGCTTCTGCAGTAGGGAGTCTTATGTACGCTATGTTGTGTACGAGGCCAGACGTTTGCTATGTAGTAGGTATTGTGAGTCGTTACAAGTCTAATGAGTAGAGGTGCCATTGTATAAAGGAGTACAAAATAGAAATCTATAGCTGATCACAATTTTTAAGAACACCTTGCATCATGTGATGCGGCTAATAAGGTGTTTGGGTTAGGAAGTTCCTAACATTTCTGGAGTAGTCCCTAATCTTGTCAAAGGCCCTATTCCCTTGTTATGTGACAATAGAGGTGTCATTGCAAAAGTTAAGGAGCCTAGGGCTCATAAGAGGAACAAACATGTGCAGCGGGAGTATCATCTCATCAGAGAGATTATCCAACAGGGCGACGTGAGTATCTCCAAAGTGAACACAACTGAAAATGTGTCTGACGCCATGACAAAGGGTTTGTTTCTAGGAGTGTTTGAGAAACACATGGAGGGCATGGGTTTAAAATGTATGGGGAATTAGCTTTGATGTACAAGTGGGAGATTGTTGGACTTGTGTGTGTCCATCAAACTTGGTCCGGTCCAGTTCAACCCGGTTCTTCTTTGTATTGAATTTTTATACATTTTATTTTAATATTATCACATGCGATATAAACTTTTTGAGCATTATGTGTCCGTAAGTTTTACTTAAAATGGTAGTCACGACTAGGGTTTGGGCTGGACACCCTTATCATATGGTTGTCGCATTGGGTATGCCTAGACATGTGATGTCAGGGTACGAATGCGAGTATTCACATGTTTGATGTATGTATTGGTTAAGAATCTACTTTGTCGATTTCCTCATGTATTATTGCCAGATGTAGGAAGGGATAGACATGTGTTATCGACACCCTTTGCCTAAGGGAACCCTGTCCCTGCAAAGTGTGATCGCATTCTTTGGTTCATCAATGATTGATATTCAAGCAAGTGAAAGCCGGTGTTTTAGGAATGCATGAACATTTTGTGAGTGAAGGAGTTATCCAGCATGGTCACCACTGCCCAATTGGGGAACACCAAGATTGAGACTGTCAGTGTATGGTCGGATCAAAATCTGGATCCAGTACCGTTTAGGAAATGGTTTTACAAAAATCTATTTTACATAAAATAATAGATTATATATGATTATTTGAACAAAGTGTTTTATTGAGTTTTGCGGGACCCGATCAAATGCACAGACGCTCTTATATGGACATGTACTATGGATTGGGGTTTGACAGTACATGTGTACATGCCCTAGATTCCATAATGATGGTGTTGATTAGTAGGGGGGTTGTATATGATAATTTGTTATCATACAGGGAGTTATTTGGAATTTACTAAATTAATTGGTTCTTTATTTAATTAATGGATATGATGCTAATTGTAATTATCCATAAATATCAAATAAAGTAACTAATTAATACTTTCCCTATTAGATTCTGCTTCTTCATCTTTTAGAAGCACTTTGAGTTTAAACAGAACTGCCAAACTGAGAGAGAGAGAGAGAGAGAGAGAGAGAGAGAGAGAGAGAGAGAGAGAGAGAGAGTCAGACTCTCACAGGGATTAATATAATCCTATTAGGGTTTTTAATTAAACCCTAGTTCTATATAAGGGGACCAAAAATGCAGAAAGGGGGCAGTGCTCAACGTTTTGGCCTGACCCCTCTCTCTTACGTTTTGGTCTCTCTCTCCCCCTCTTATGATCTCTCTCCTTCTTCTTCTAGTTTCTCTCTACTGCAATTGAGAGTTAGAGTTGTCAAACCCTAGATCTATGATGAAGAATTTGAGAGCATCTAGGATTGGCTTGAAGAACCTTGGTAGCACCATTGGAGGTTCAGATCTATTTATTTGAAGCACTCATTGGAGGAAGAATCATTGTCTAGTGGAGGAGCAACACTTGAGGCTCACTAGGTTAGTAATTCTTTTGATTCCTCCTGTTATTAATTATTAAATATTCATGGAATGCGAAATAGACCCGAATTGATTTATTTCAGCTGCGCATTTGGGTATGGGATGGATCCCTCTTGCCATGTGATGGATTAGAGATGATTTTCTCCGTCCCTTATGTGTTCCATAATTGCATGGGACACATGAGGGAAGGGAAAACCCTAATAGGGATGCACTAGGGTTCCCATGGGAAACCCTAAAATTAAAATGGGGCACCCATGGGACACCATGGGCTAACCCAGGGCGTGCAATACCCTAATTGGTTTATAATTGGTTTCCCTAGGGAACCATGGTTTTATTCTTGGACCGTAGTTTGACCTACAGATATGTCAAACCAGGTTTGGATATATTATTGCCTATGATTCTCGGCTGATGGATACGTTGCTGGTGGAGCGATGGTGGCCGAGCATCCACACCTTCCACCTGGTCGTCAGTGAGGTGACGATCACTCCTCTAGATTTCCATATGTGCACTGGGCTTCCCTTTGGAGGGGATCCCATCTTTCTAGTTGAGGACAACACAATAGAATCTCCTGATTGTTTCCATCGGTACCATGATCTTCTGGGGGTACTAGTGTTTGAGAGGTTGATATTGACCAGTGAACTACGGGCGGCTTTGGATGGTCAAGTAGTTAGTAATCGCTCTTCGCCAGAGTTTCTGGACTAGCTAGCACATAAATTTCAGTTATTTTTATTGGCCGAGATCTTCTTCTATTATGTCAAGGGGATAGCTGACCTGCCCTACTCTCGTTTCTTTGAGGATTTTAAGCGGGCAGGGATGTACGACTAGGGCGGTTCTGCTTAAGTTTACTTCTTGCTTATGATGGACTTGTTGGCTATAAGTACACCGAACCTTATCAATTGTGCCTACGTCTTTTGCGTAATCCCTCTAACATTCTCTCCTTTTTCCTTATTTTTATGTTCATTTTGTATTGATGCATTTCTTTCTTTCAGACTTGGGTATATGACTCCAGTTCCACGTCCCTCTTCAGGGAGCAAATGAGAACCTTGGCCCTATCTTCCCTTGGTTGCGTAGGTGGGTGAAGGGATCGACACAGAAGAGTGGTCTTCATAAGACCTTGGGCTTAGTACGCGTGCTACTCGAGTCCCTGTCTCCTGATGCGGTATGCCACTTTTAGAGAAAGTATTTTACCTCGACATGTTTAATTTTACCTAATCATTCTCTTGATTACAGATCACCTAGCAGCCCTATGTTGTCAAGGATTCTCCAAAGCCGGAGTGGTTTGCTCGGGCTTCGCTCTTTCTGGGAGACGGATCCTCTTTCAGGGGCTTGGTGGGTCTGCTTTCTACTTGGGGGAGTGAGTGACTCCCCAATGGTCAGTGATGAGAGCCATCCCACATCCTCCGCCAACGCTCATGCACATCCCCATTCGCCTTGACCCATTGGAGATCGTCCATTGGAGAGAGAGCGAGGAGGCGGTGGATTATACAACCACCGAGGAGACTTATGACAATCTCCTCTTGAGGGAGACAGTCTATGTCCCCTTAACTCCCATCGACCCTATCCTTGAGAAAAAGAATCTTGCTCTTGTTTAAATTTTATTCTCATTTTATCCTTTTTTGGGCTGCAGCACCCTGATCGTCCTATCCTCCCTGGGTTTTATGGTCTCGAGCACCCTTCGCGGGGCTCCCATCAAGACAACTTACTCCATGGAAAAGCTTGCTCAACTCTACATTGAAAATATGGTCCGCCTGTATGGCATGCCCGTTAGCATTGTATCCAATCGGGACCCCCAATTCACATCAAGATTTTGGAAAAGCTTATAATGAGCCTTGGGTTCCTAGTTGAATCTTAGCACAACTTTCCACCCTGAAATAGACAGACAATCCGAAAGGACCATTTAGACTCTGGAAGATATGCTCAGGGCCTGCATATTAGAAATGAGGGACAGTTGGGATGCCCATATTCCCTTGGTGGAATTTTCCTACAATAACAGTTACCACTCCACCATTAGCATGACACCATATGAAGCCCTGTGGTTAGCTGAAGTGGATACTTTTCAGCTTGTTCACAGCTTGGCCAGAAGCTTGTTCATAATCTCTTAAAAGATTCATCAATCTAGTCACAGAGACAAGCTCACGAAGTGATCTGGGAGCGAAGCGGGTTAGTTCTATCCGTCAAGCGAGAGATGAACTGAATCGTATGTCGTCAAGTGAATGAACTTTTTCCTCCTGTAAAAAATATCTTCCAAGAGCAGCCCCTTCCCATAAAATAGATAATTGTGATACTACTCGCTCCATAAGATTAGACACTCGATTGTGTGTCGCTATGCTAGGACTACTAACTAGTGTGCTAGGGCTAGCAGAGCAACTTCTCGTTGTGCCCAATGCCCAAAGCTTGGACACTATCCCACTACTGGGATTATTCCATTACTAACTAACCTGTTGAGAGGATAGCAGCAGGGAAAAAAGAAAGAAGTAGAGTTAGGTTCTGTTCGTTTGTGTAAGCATCTCTTTCCTCAATCGATTTGTTTGCTCATTCAACGTATGATTCTTATCCAATTGCTTCTATAGATCAGTCTTATGAGATGAATTCGGCTGGAGATAAGCATTCGGATTCGTTACTTGGTGCTGATGAGGATGAGTTACTTCGGGCTCCTGAGGGTGAGGAAACCATTGTTTCGGGATAAACTGGATATGTTAGCTGAACTCGATGGTAGAAGGGAGGAATCAATTTTAGTCTAAGTCTTCTGAGTTTTAGGCTTAGGAATAATAAGAATAATGGGAAGGCGTAATAGTACTAGATTTCCCGGTGCTCGAACCGGAACAACTGGAACTACACCCAACTCTAGAATTGCTACTACTTCTGGTTGGTGCTCTGATGCTGGTCATGATTCGATAGAAGAAATTGCTTACTCGGAGGCCTTCACCTCTGCTACTAGCTAGCTTTGTCACCTACCCCATCTACGCTCTAGTGGCTCCGTACACCCTTGCTCTTTCTCCCGCCCTTGTTCCTGTCATGGATTGTGCTCTTGTGACTCTCTACGCGGTTATTTATTTTTATTCATGTCTGTATCTGCCTCTGCCCCCTGTGACTACTACTACTATCTCTGGTGCTGGGATAGGAAGGGATGTTGGGCCAAAAAATGGTAGGGATTTCACGGGCACTGAAACCACCTCAGTTGTTGTGCTTGCGTACCGCTGGGCTACAAATCAAGGAAAAGATCAAAGTGGCTCAGTCCAGATAAAAGAGCTACGCCGACAACCGGAGGAAGGACATTGAATTTGGAGTTGGTGAAAAGGTGTTTCTCTAAGTTTCTCCAACAAAGGGACTACTGCGATTCGGCAAGAAGTGTAAACTGAGCCTGAGATACATCAGCCCATATGAAATCCTGAAGAGGATTGGACTAGTATCGTATCGACTAGCCCTACCGCCATCTTCAGAAGGTATCCATGATGTAATCCATGTGTCATTGCTAAGAAAATATATCAACAATCCGACACATGTACTCTTGGCTGAACAGAGCAGTTGGATGCTGATATTACCTATGAGGAACAACCGATAGAGATACTAGACAGAAAGGAGCATAACCTCCGTAACCGCATGATCACATTCGTTAAGGTTTGATGGGGAAACTACCCACCAGAGGAAGCTTCATGGGAGCATGAGGAGGAAATGTGTACTAAATATCCTCAGCTTTTTGAACCACAAGGTATAACAATTTCGAGGATGAAATTTCTGTTAGGTGGGGAAAAATGTCAAACTTGTCCCAATCTGACTTAGATTTTGCTTAAAAGGAAGGAATCAGCAACCACCCACACCAATGACCTGTGGTGTATCACCCTAGTGGTTATAATCAATAGGGAGTCCCCACTGATGCCATCCACCATGCCTGTGAGAAGATGGGTTGCAACACCATGCAGCTGCTCAGTCCATTACCTGCTATACAACATAGAGCATAGGTAATTCTCTCTCCTGAGCATTGGGAGGGTTATGCCCTTGAATATATGTTCCTTGTATGTGTGGTGGGGTGTTGGGAAAGTGCCATGTGGAAAGACAATCCTCTGTAGAAACCATAGTCAAAACACAGCAGTGCAACATTCTTTGGATGATGCACTGGGCGATTGGCCCAAAGCTCCAGTGAATCATCCGGTGATTGTCAAAACCTGCATTTTTCCATTCCAAGACTATGGGAGCTGCACCTACTACCTTCAAACACCTCCAAAATAGGTACTTTGGAATTTTAAGAACCAAAACCCCTCTTGGAATCCATGTGAACCCCACTTATGTAGCTAAACTAGGCCAAAATTACTTTAAAAATGCATTCTCACTATGGGACTGCCTATGCCAAATAGGCCTTAATTTTATAGAAGCTATAAATAGAACCCATCCCATTTCAAGTCATTCCTACTGTTCAAAACCATGGAGAGAAGGAAAAGAAGAGAGAAAGAGAAGAAGAAGAAGGAGAAGAAGAAGGAGAGGGTGAAGGAGAAAGGAGGATTGGATCCTAGGGGCCTTGGCCGAATCCCTCTACAACCTAAGGTAAACACCAGCAACCTGAGAACTATCCTCCTAACCATGATTCTAAGATGTTCTTTGATTTTGGAACCCAAGACCAGAGCCTATATGGCTGTCTCTATATGAAACTCTATGGATTACTGCTTGGAGCTTCAGTGTCACACCCCTATCCCGACAAGGGATAAAATACAATATCAGGGTATGATTAGGGTGACACGCGTCATCCCACCTCACCGCCAGGATCTTGATGCAGTGGCCAACTCACAGTCATAAACCAATATTACAATACAATAATATCAGAGTGCGAAAGATAAAGGAATATTACATTTCCAACGATCATAAAATAAGCGGAAGCGTTTACAGTAGTTACCTCATGTTCACACGGCTAAGTGATACATAAATAGTTTGGATGGATATCCCGAATGACCATAGCATAACTACCCCAAAACAAGTATAACAATAAATATTTATATAAGGCACGTGGCCCCCAAAAAAAAACAAAAGAAGGGAACAAGTCCCAAGTATCAATACAGCCCGTAGGCACAATCATCATGGGCAACAATCGCCATGATCCTCAGTCACGGTCTCTGGCTCCACAGTAATCATCTGCATCGAAATCTAAAAAGAATGTGTACACGGGGGTTAGCTCCACCGAGCTAGTGAGAGAGAAAAGGGGATGCACAATCACACAATCACAAATAGTCCATGGTGCATGCTATTATTAATTCATTTACCACCTAACACACAATGCTAAGTCAATGGGTATATGCTACTGCAATAACTCGGGAAGACATTGTGGATCCTTCCATTCTCACCACAATGCAACCTCAATTATTACTATGGAGCCCGCGCCGGTCGTAGTCATCACCACCCGCAGGCGGGACCCGATAACCATTACTACCCCCGGCCTGGCCTCTCTAACTCTCCACAGCAGCAGTGCTCGGCTACCCAACACCTAAACCCCTGTTGGTAAGGGTCGTAGCATAGGGAACCGAGCCTAACCACGATATACTACATGAATCCTATCGTGTTGAGAGGTACATCCGGGTGTGTCAACGTCCCATTCCATCTAACACCCGGGTACCAGCACAACACGGCGCATACAGACAAGAATGAGATGCAATATACAATTCCACGTAATTCGGGGGTTCCGGTGCCAGTACTTCCCGGCACCGTAACCCAACACAAATCCATATCATCCAAATCATCATCATCGAATAAGAATAAATGCAAATATGCAATCATGCTTGAATGATAATGTCACAATATAATTCATAAATGCATGAATAAGCAATAGTAAACAAGCTCAAACAGTCACCCAAACCCACTCACCAATTACTTCAAATGGAGTTTGTATAAGCGCAACGATTCCCGCTCAAAATCACCCCATTGCACATATGTTGGCGCCTATGGAAGTGAATAAGAGTGTGAGAGAGTGTAGGGGAGGCCTCATAGAGAAACCCCACAGTTTACATAAGTTATAAGCCTTAAAAACTGCATCGGAGGCAACGTCGGACTCGCGAGGCCTGCCTCCGACCTTGCCTCCGACCTTCCCGCAGCTCGGGACACATCGGAGGCAAACATCGGACTCACGCAGTCTTGCCTCCGATGCAACCCAAGTGTGATTTCAAGGTCTTTAAAAGCCCAGGGTTGTCCCATTTGGTTCTCTAAGCCTCAAGGGACTAGGGAGGGGTGTCTTGGAGTCTATTTGGGTCTTAGAAACACCCAACATTCAAAGATTTAAGGGGGTTTAAAGGATCAAAAGCTCAAAAATCCAGATTTGGGGTTTTCTTTGGTGGTTGAAGCTTTAGAATCAAATAGATTCAGCAAGAGGTCAAAATAGAGGTCTTTATAGGATTGTAATGAAAATGGGATAGCATCCTACAAGGGGAAACTACACATGGCTCGAGCTAACCCTTTGGGTTTCAAAAAGAAATCCCCATCTTGGGGCTGCAACCAACGAACCACCCAAGCTCAAACGAGCAAGGGGGAAGAGAGAAAAATGGGGGAAAAGGGCACTTGGCTTACCTGGTTTGAGGTACACACGAGGTGCCCTCTTTAAAGCTCCAAACCCAGCAGCCGTTTCCTTCTTCTTCTTCCCTTCCTTCTCCTCCTTCTCCTCCTCTCTTCAAAGCTCTCCTCTCCTTTCACGATTAGGTTAAGAAAGAGAAAGAAAAAAGAAAGACTAAGGAATAGTCTTACCCCTCTCTCTCATATAGACTTCACATTTATTGGCCTATTTGGATAAGGCCTCATAAGTGTAACCTAGGGTCTATTTGGGTAGGGTCAAACATGGCAGGGCACCAATAGCACCTTAGCCACAGGGTCTCACCCACAAGGGTCCTTGTTAGCAGCATTGGATGCAGGGTCGGAGGCAGCCAATAACCTTGCCTCCGATGCGAGTAGGAAGGTGGTTCCCACCATAAGAGGTCAGGGCCTTTGGACCACACTTCGAGGGCTTTGAGAGGGCAGTAAGCACACAACAAAATTTGGTCAACTACTTACCCCTGACATGTCAAGGTGCAACCTCCGTGGTCCCGACTAGTTTCCACAGGCAACCTCGTACTATGGTCAATATAGCTGGGTTTGACCACCAGTGAGAACAACTCACCGGCATACGTGGCAGTGATAACTACACGTCACGGGGAAGAATTAATAATTAATTATACTCCCGGGGTGCGGGTATAACATTCTCCCCACCTTACAAGAAATTTCGTCCCCGAAATTTGAGGCAGCTAGGGTCTCAAGTGATAAGGGCTGTTGGATAACAACATCCCAAGTCACCCACATCTTAAACTAAGTCAAAGGTCGGGTCAAGATGAGGCAGTGCCTACATGTCACCGCAAGTCAGGTTCCACAATTCTCTTTTCCTTACAGGGTCACATTACCACAGGGGTGTGGTTCACAATAACCCTAGAAAAACAGGGTTCCAACTACTAAGTTAAGTCTCAAGGAACAAAGGTTCCCTAGATCTTCCAGACCAGGTGATACCACTCTAGCCTTCACTACTCTGGTCATTCTTGGGTTACAGGATTTAACCTGTCCATGACCCAACATAGGGTTTACATTCTGAAGGCTTTCACATCTGGTTGTCTCATTACCTAACCCAACTTTAGAATGATTTGGAATATTGATGGAATCTCCTATTGTTCACTCCCAGTACGGAGGGAACGCATTTGGTGATCCATTACCCCATTCATATCTGTCGTTGGAGAAGGTCTTGTTACATCCCTCAGTTTCAGCTTTCACAACCTTTAAACCTACTACACAGTTATCCCACAGGGAAGAGTCCACATCAGTCCTCTTTCGAGAACCAATAACCCTTCAATAGTTTTGGTCCAAGTCAACTCTTCAAGCAGGTCTCAATAAATTAACCTACTCGGTCATTAAATTCATTATTCATTACCCTAAGGTTTGGTCAACCAAGGTCAGGGGTCCAACTAGTTTCACAGCAAGGTCGAGGTAAGTCATACTTATAGTACCAGAGAATCACTCTAGTCACACAAGTCCAAGGTTCTAAGGGATAACTATATATATATATCACACCAATATGTAGGCATAGATTCAATAATTACATTCAAATTCCTATGGACATATCTGTCATCTAGGTCAATCCACCAGAACAAGAAGTTCTCAGGTACGGTTCGCTAAGTCCTTTCTTTAGAAAGTCGAATCACGGTGTAGGACTTTCTCTATGAGTCTAAACAAGGTTTGGATGGACCAAGTAAAGTCCAAATAGAGTCATCACTAGCTTGAGGTGTTATGAGTGACTTCCAAATACACGTGACCTTCATGGCTTACTCAAATAAACAGCCCAAACCAGCCTATTACTTTCCTTTCCTAGTACCTACCCACAGGTTTAGATTCTACGCACCCCCTTAAGGGTCTCTACCCGCATAGATTTAGGTTTCCCTATCCATAAGGTTTGAGTCCTTACATTCATAGGGTCTAAGGATCTTCATCCTCAAGGGTAACTCTTCTCCTTTTAGGTAAGAGAGGAGTCACAGCGGTTACCAATGCCTGCTAGTTCTTATTAGCTGGCCCAGTCGGGTACAAGTCGTAACCTCTTTCAATTTAAAGGTATTAACTAGACTTAAGTGGTCCCCACAAATGGGTCACACAACAGGGGTGTCCGATCTAGGGTATAGGCACAAGATCATCACATATAGGTGTGGTCAAAAGGTCTCCAAAATAGGCTCAAAATCTTAAAAGAAATCGGGTGGACTCACAAGCGACGTCAGCATTCCGGGTGCGTTCGTGACTCCTCCGTGAAAATAGGTAGAGCGGATTAACGGGCGGATGTGGAATACAAATTCGTTCATTCGTCCGGTCTCAGAAGTCTCAAAGGCAGAGAGAGTTGAAGTCAAACGGATCTACGAATGGATGCATGAGTGTGGATCTGTTCGTTGATCCGCATAGTTTTAAAATGATAATTTTGAGTTTTGTGCAGAGCGGATTCACGACAAGTGGATCCGTTCGTTCGTTTGTTCGTAGAATTTTAACAAAACAGAGCCACGAGTTTTAAAACGCATTTTTGGCTCCAAAGAAAAGGACATAACCGCAGGGAGAAAAAACTCTACAGGGACTTTCGTTCAAGCTCCCCCTTAGGTGGTTTTCTTGTAATCCTAAGCCTCAAGGTTCAACTCTCAGTTGTTCAAGATATGGCTTTCTTCCCATTCCTACTTTCTCTTTCTTGGATTTGGGATGAATCATCTCAAGTTGTGATGATGTCTTAATTTTGCTTGTAATCCCATGGCCTTGTACACCAAATTCATACCAAATCGATTGGCCGGAACTAGGGTTTTTAGGTGTAAATCAAGCCCTATTTGATCGATGACACTAAGTTGTTGGATCCTTGTTTGATTATTGCATCTTTTATAAATTTTCAAGTCTTTGCAAGCATTTTAGAGATTGTTGCTATGTTTATTAAGTCTAGTTGAATTTTACTAGGATTATGTTCAGGTTTTGATTGTGGTAAAGTTCTCAATTCACAATATTCTGGGAAAACTCTCCAAGTTCAAATCTAATTCTTTTACATGCCATAAAATCTCATAGAAAATTATCATATTGTCTTATCTTCAAACATATTTTCTTGTATACATGATTGTTGATAAAATCCTTAGAATATTTCATCTTCTCTTTTGCCATATTTGATTTGGTCTTACTAGATAGGGCTTAGCTTACATTCTCTGAGTTGTCACAAACCATATTTACTTGTTTTCCAAGATTCAAACTTCCAACCACAAAATCTGAAAAATTTCTTTGAAGTTCAAGGCATGCTCCATGATTGAATAAACCCATTTCTTGCTTGAACCCACTATTTTTTATAAAATATTACTTTCTAGGCATATTATGACCATGAATCTTCATTATTTATCATGTCATTCACATAATGGCTATGCCTTTCCCTTTTTCCCTACTTCTTAGATCACAATTTGATAAAAATCAGAATTTTCTAGCCTAAGAATATTGCTGTAATTTAATTTGCTTTGGGAAAAGAATCAAATGCTAGATTTTAAACCTCATAACCTTACATTGATCATCTACTTAGGCCTTAGCATTCAAGGTATTAATTTGCTATCTACTGGGCTTTTGGCTGCAGGTTAAAACAATCAATGGCTCCAAGAACACGGCGTGCATGCGTGGAACAAGTTGCACCAACTGTCCTAGATCCACTTTGGTTTCAAAAGATAGAGGACCAAGAGCTCTATCAAGACTACTTTCGCTTCAGAAATATAATGGAAGGGGCGAAATGTAGTGTTGGATGATCTCAAAGCATACAATGTGGAACAGAGATTCGAGGCATTGGGGTGGACTGACATTCTCAACCTCCCTGAACCATATTACCCAAAACTCATCCGACATTTCTATGCAAGTCTGAACACCGGGAACCCGGGTACACAAAACTATCGGGTTGTTTCGTATATAAAGGGGGTTCCTATAGCCTTCACTGCAGCACAGTTGGCCGGCATTATCAATGTCTCCATTGGGGAAGAGAAGACCTACTGTTCACCTAGAAGGAATCCCTATACCTTCATCAGGTGGGAGGTATTGACATTCTGACGACCATCAGGCGACTGAACCTGCGAGTGGTGGATGCTTCGATGAGGTCACGAAGCAACTCTTCGATCAGACTCGGAGCCTAGAGGGTATCGAGAGAGGGGTAGATGACATCAACACCTTTCTTGGTCGCAATGGTGGCGGTGGTGCAAATGACTATCCCAACTTTCTCTCAACAAATTGAAGTTATCCCGGATCAGTTCTTCTAGTTCTTGTCTTAGGATGAACAACTGGGAACTTTTAGAAATGGTAGACTTGTATATTTAATCTGAGATAACCATAATCAAAAGTTTCGAATTGGAACAAATGGGGTCTTGCGTTCTGAGTTGGGAAAGGCACAGTTATGCCCAAACAGAGAATCTGGAACAATTATGGTGTTTAGATTGGTATCTCTTGATTGAGCAGGATGGAGTCATATGTTTTTATTGGAATAGATGAAATCATGAATGTTGAAATGGGAAGGATATGATTGCCTCCGAAGAAGATTTGGAATAATTGGATATTTGTAATTAATCTTATATGTATCTCGATGTATTTGATTAATTCTCTCTTGTTTAAATCATTGCTGATATTTGTGCTTGGTTATGATTGATTCATTAGTGTTTATGAATTATAGCATATAACTGTCCATCTATGACCTACTTAAGACTCAACCAAGCAATTACATAGTTGTAGCTTAACAGCCTAAGGTTCAAGTCCTAAGTTCCATGTTACCTATTATCTTCTAAGTCCTTGTTTCACCACAATCAGTCTTCTCCTATGTCTGCACACAATCATTTATGTTCTTGAAGATTTTTAGTTTAGAACCTAATTGTGGAGAGTAAATCAAGAGTCCGCAAGACTGTGGTCGGTGCAGAGCATCATTGCTCTGATACCATGTTGTCACACCCCTATCCCGACAAGGGATAAAATACAATATCAGGGTATGATTAGGGTGACACGCGTCATCCCACCTCACCGCCAGGATCTCGATGCAGTGGCCAACTCACAGTCATAAACCAATATTACAATACAATAATATCAGAGTGCGAAAGATAAAGGAATATTACATTTCCAACGATCATAAAATAAGCGGAAGCGTTTACAGTAGTTACCTCATGTTCACACGGCTAAGTGATACATAAATAGTTTGGATGGATATCCCGAATGACCATAGCATAACTACCCCAAAACAAGTATAACAATAAATATTTATATAAGGCACGTGGCCCCCAAAAAAAACAAAAGAAGGGAACAAGTCCCAAGTATCAATACAGCCCGTAGGCACAATCATCATGGGCAACAATCGCCATGATCCTCAGTCACGGTCTCTGGCTCCACAGTAATCATCTGCATCGAAATCTAAAAAGAATGTGTACACGGGGGTTAGCTCCACCGAGCTAGTGAGAGAGAAAAGGGGATGCACAATCACACAATCACAAATAGTCCATGGTGCATGCTATTATTAATTCATTTACCACCTAACACACAATGCTAAGTCAATGGGTATATGCTACTGCAATAACTCGGGAAGACATTGTGGATCCTTCCATTCTCACCACAATGCAACCTCAATTATTACTATGGAGCCCGCGCCGGTCGTAGTCATCACCACCCAGAGGCAGACCCCGATAACCATTACTACCCCTGGCCTGGCCTCTCTAACTCTCCACAGGCAGCAGGTGCTCTGGCTACCCAACACCTAAACCCCTGTTGGTAAGGGTCGTAGCATAGGGAACTGAGCCTAACCACAGATATACTACATGAATCCTATCGTGTTGAGAGGTACATCCGGGTGTGTCAACGTCCCATTCCATCTAACACCCGGGTACCAGCACAACACGGCGCATACAGACAAGAATGAGATGCAATATACAATTCCACGTAATTCGGGGGTTCCGGTGCCAGTACTTCCCGGCACCGTAACCCAACACAAATCCATATCATCCAAATCATCATCATCGAATAAGAATAAATGCAAATATGCAATCATGCTTGAATGATAATGTCACAATATAATTCATAAATGCATGAATAAGCAATAGTAAACAAGCTCAAACAGTCACCCAAACCCACTCACCAATTACTTCAAATGGAGTTTGTATAAGCGCAACGATTCCCGCTCAAAATCACCCCATTGCACATATGTTGGCGCCTATGGAAGTGAATAAGAGTGTGAGAGAGTGTAGGGGAGGCCTCATAGAGAAACCCCACAGTTTACATAAGTTATAAGCCTTAAAAACTGCATCGGAGGCAACGTCGGACTCAGCAGGCCTGCCTCCGACCTTGCCTCCGACCTTCCCTGCAGGCTCAGGACACATCGGAGGCAAACATCGGACTCACGCAGTCTTGCCTCCGATGCAACCCAAGTGTGATTTCAAGGTCTTTAAAAGCCCAGGGTTGTCCCATTTGGTTCTCTAAGCCTCAAGGGACTAGGGAGGGGTGTCTTGGAGTCTATTTGGGTCTTAGAAACACCCAACATTCAAAGATTTAAGGGGGTTTAAAGGATCAAAAGCTCAAAAATCCAGATTTGGGGTTTTCTTTGGTGGTTGAAGCTTTAGAATCAAATAGATTCAGCAAGAGGTCAAAATAGAGGTCTTTATAGGATTGTAATGAAAATGGGATAGCATCCTACAAGGGAAAACTACACATGGCTCGAGCTAACCCTTTGGGTTTCCAAAAAGAAATCCCCATCTTGGGGCTGCAACCAACGAACCACCCAAGCTCAAACGAGCAAGGGGGAAGAGAGAAAAATGGGGGAAAAGGGCACTTGGCTTACCTGGTTTGAGGTACACACGAGGTGCCCTCTTTAAAGCTCCAAACCCAGCAGCCGTTTCCTTCTTCTTCTTCCCTTCCTTCTCCTCCTTCTCCTCCTCTCTTCAAAGCTCTCCTCTCCTTTCACGATTAGGTTAAGAAAGAGAAAGAAAAAAGAAAGACTAAGGAATAGTCTTACCCCTCTCTCTCATATAGACTTCACATTTATTGGCCTATTTGGATAAGGCCTCATAAGTGTAACCTAGGGTCTATTTGGGTAGGGTCAAACATGGCAGGGCACCAATAGCACCTTAGCCACAGCGTCTCACCCACAAGGGTCCTTGTTAGCAGCATTGGATGCAGGGTCGGAGGCAGCCAGTAACCTTGCCTCCGATGCGAGTAGGAAGGTGGTTCCCACCATAAGAGGTCAGGGCCTTTGGACCACACTTCGAGGGCTTTGAGAGGGCAGTAAGCACACAACAAAATTTGGTCAACTACTTACCCCTGACATGTCAAGGTGCAACCTCCGTGGTCCCGACTAGTTTCCACAGGCAACCTCGTACTATGGTCAATATAGCTGGGTTTGACCACCAGTGAGAACAACTCACTGGCATACGTGGCAGTGATAACTACACGTCACGGGGAAGAATTAATAATTAATTATACTCCCGGGGTGCGGGTATAACATTCAGGGTTGCTTAGATCTTACATGCATAATCAGTTTTAGTAATTTTATATGTGATTATGCTGCCTTAGTTTACTGTTGCATGCATTCTAAGTTCCAGCCATGAATCTAGCTTGAATTCATGTCTGATCATGCATGCAAACTTTCAACAGTGAACTAAATGCATAGATCCTTGCATGCATGGAGTGATTTGCATTGTAGGGCCTGAGATTTTAGCTAAAATGCCGATGCATGCTTGCTAGTGTGTGTGAAAAGGAGTTTGGAATGGCTGCATGCTTAGCCTGATTGATGTTTGAACCCAAATCCATCAATCATTAGGCAAATCGATTTAGAAAATTGTTAGAACCATTATTTTAGATTAATTCTGATGCTATATGACCCTTTGATTTCATCCAAATTCGAAAATGGGGGTGAAACCAGTTGTTGAACTCAAGTTTTAAGCAAGAAACTCGTGTTCTATTGGTACTGGAGCATGCACTAGATGATTGGTCCAAACGTCCAGTGCTGCTGTTTGAAGTTTGAATTGATTCTAGCCAATTTGACCTGCAACCGCAGGCCTTGGACACTATTGGGGGCATAAAAACTACCCTGAAAACATATCCCAACAATCCTTGTTGGTATCCATGTCTTGGGTGTACCAGTGGACCCAAAAAAGCGTACTCTAACCCAAGCCAGACTTGGAACAGAACCATACTACTGTTCTTATCTTTTGTTGAACAATATTGAGCAAACCTAAACCAAACCTAGAACTTTAAGACCCTTTTTGAGATAGCATTTGATATGTTCTAATGGTCCAGTCAACTTAGGTTATAATCCCGAACACGAGGTGCTGTGTCAGATACCGACTGGGACCAAGCCGGTTGAAAGACAAGTGAGATTGGCACAAGGGGAGTGGAATTACACCATGGGTAGGTGTAATATGACTGATGAGTAATGACAACAACAATAATATTTACTATTTTATTTATTAAATTGCTTTATATTCTTACTGATTCTGATTCGTATCCGATGGCTATTGAAATTGAATGTTAATGTTATATTTATGAAAATGCTAGATTAGATGCCGTAACTAGCTTGGAAATGAGGCCTGTGGTAGCCTATGGGATGTAGTTGACACCACCCGACTCATACTAGGCCATAAAGAATGCATCTGGCTAGAGTATCATCACCTGTGCTATGAACCCTTGCCAATAGGGGTTAAAGTGTTGGATGTCTGTGAGAGAACCTATATAAAAAGAGAAAAAGGAAAAGGAAAGAAATATGTTACACTGAAAGGGTGTTTACTTGGCTGGATGCCCAAGAAAAATGTTATACCGAAAAGGTGAAAGGTGGTATCACAGACTAATTCCAGAGGGCTGGTTGGGCTGACCATGGAGAGCATGCTGGAGCCAACTAGTCCTCTCCAAAAACTCAATGGGTGTATCGCGGGAAGGGGTTAGAAGCCCGCACCAGGGATACATGTATTGGGGATTGTAGTAGCACTTATACCTACCTTAGTTGTGATGCTAGGTGGCTTGATAAGAAAAAGAACCTCATCTCATGTAGGACTCATTTAGTTGTACTTGCATGTGCTTGCATGTGCATGCATGGTTATATTTCATTCACGGGTTTGGTGGAGCTCACACTCTTATATATCTCTTTTTCATTTGGCAAACCGGTTTAGAAAATCGTTAGAACCATTATTTTAGATTAATCTGCTACTATATAACCCTTTGATTTCATCCAAATTTGAAAATGGGGTGAAACCAGTTGTTAAACTCAAGTTTTAAGCAAGAAACTCGTGTTCTACAGGCGCTGGAGCATGCACTAGATGATTGGTTCAAACGTCCACTACTGCTGTTTGAAGTCTGAATTGATTCTAGCCAATTTAATCTATACCCGCAGGTCTTAGACACTATTAGGGGCATAAAAACCACCCTGAAAACATATCCCAATCATCCTTGCTGGTATCCATGTCTTGGGTGTATCAGTGGACCCAAAAAGGGAGTCAAAAACCCGTATTGTAACCTAAGCCAGACTTGGAACAGAACCATACTACTGTTCCTATCTTATGCTGAACAATATTGAGCAAACCTAAACTAAACCTAGAACTCTAAGACCCTTTTTGAGATAGTATTTGATATGTTCTAATGATCCAGTCAACTTAGGTTATAATCCCGAACACAAGGTGCTGTGTCAGACATTGACTAGGATCGAGCCGGCTGAAGAACAAACAGGATTGACATAAGGTGAATGGAATTACACCATGGGTGTAGGTGTAACATGACTGATGAGTCATGACAACAATAACAACCAATATTTACTATTTTATTTATTAAATTATTTTATATTCTTACTGATTCTAATTCGTATCCGATGGCTATTGGAATTGAATGTTAATGTTATATTTATGAAAATGCTAGATTAGATGTCGTAGTCGGCTTGGAAATGAGGCATGTGATAGCCCGTAGAATGGGATGCAGTTGACACCACCTGACTCATACTATGACATATAGAATGCATTTGGCTAGAGTATCATTACTCATGCTACGAACCCTTGCCAATAGGAGTTAAAGTGTTGGTTGTCTATGAGAGAACCTATATGAAAAGAGAAAAAGGAAAAGGAAAGAAATATGTTACACTGAAAGGGTGTTTACTCGGCTGAATGCCAAAGAAAAATGTTATACCGAAAAGGTGAAAGGTAGTATCACAGACTAATCCCAGAGGGCTGGTCGGGCTAACCATGGACAGCATGCAGGAGCCAACTGATCCTCTCCGAAAACTCAATGGGTGTATTGCGGGAAGGGGTTAGAAGCCTGCACCAGGGATATATGTATTAGGGATTGTAGTAGCACTTATACCTGCCTTAGTTGTTATGCTAGGTGGCTTAATAATAAAAAGAACCTCATCTCATGTAAGACTTTTGGTTGTGCTTGCATGTACATGCATGGTTATATTTCATTCACGGGCTTGGTGGAGCTTACACTCTTGTATATCTCTTTTTCTTTAAATGATCTTATAGGTGGACGTGATGTTGGTTGGGAGGCTTATCATGAGCAGAAAGGTGCTTTTGATTATGACAGTATGGTTATGGACCCAGATGGATGCTATCCCTCTGTATGGGTGATCTCGGTGACTGTTGAGGATGGCCCATGAAGGGCGGCAGTTTACTAACCTCTAACCATATGGATTCTTTAGGGTAGATAGGATCTACTGATCTTTCCCTTTTTGGGTATAGGTTTATTTGGGGTTTATGCTGACTTGCCACTTTTATATGTTTTGTAAAGCTATACGGTTGGAAGTGTATAGGCTGCCTAGGAAATGAGAAGTGAAATAAGAACAATGCTTGTAAATATTCTTTTTTTTTTTAAGTTGGAATGCGAATGGGAACAATGTATGTACATATGTTCTGATCTAACGATAATATAAATATTAGTTTCTGTTGCACTCTGTAATTATGTTTTATCCATCATTATGTGTGTGTGTGTGTGTGTGTTTGTGAATGGTATTAACAGCTTCTGGATCCTTAGGGTTTGACAGATTGCTACCATGCAATTTGGGTCACCTACCTAATCCTCCCAGGGGGTGGTTTGGGGTGTGACATAATCTCTCTCATCAAAACCCTATCTCTCTCCTCATCTCTCTCATTGTAACACCTAAGAGAAGAGAGTAAATGTGGGAGACTAAGGAAGGAGGAAGAAGGAAGAGAAGGAGGAGCCCCAACCTCCATAACCTCCATTGGAGCCCCTCTTGAGTGCAAACCTCACTTCAACCTATTGGAGATCCAAGCTTGGAGCTAGGAGTTCATGAAGAAGAGGTGTTTCAGCCCATTTCCAACCTTAAACTTGTCCATCCTTGCTATCCTAGCTAATCCCTTCATAAGCCCTCTAACCTAAATGATTTCTAAACTATGTTCTACTTGAATTTAATTGGAATGTATCCAATCCCTTACCAAACCATGGGGCTTTTTGCTCTAAATGGCTTAACTACCTAATTGGATGCTATGGGCATTAATTGATACCTTAGGAAGACTCATCTACAATCCTATGGCTTAGTTGCCATGAAACCCTCTTGAAGAACCCCCAATGTGGGGATTCTTGATGATGGAACCTATCCATTCTTTAGCCAAATCATAGGGCTTCTTGTTCTAATGTACTTAGACCTTCTATTTAGTATTATTGATATTAATTAGTGGCCCCAATTGATGGATTCCCAACCCCATGGCCAAACCACCATGAAACCTAGTTGTAGAACCCCTAAATTGAGAAATTTTTTATGTTTAGGACCCAATCCCTCTTAGGGAATCTTAATTTAAGCAAATACTAATGATTATTAACATCTAAGAAGATTAATTATACTCCCCAATCGATCCCCCTGCTGTCCCATGGCCTTGAGCCAAGATTGGACTCAATTTAAGCTGTAAAATAGTCTCTGCAAGCCTGTGGATGATACCCTACGGATGATACACCGCTGGCCATCCACTATAACCAAAATAGGACTGAAACTGATGAGTCTGTGGACAATAGCCTATGGACAATGTGCATCAACCGCAGCCTATCATCCGTAGAGACCAGAACAGTGTTGTATTGGGAATTGAGCTTTAGGACTTGGTTCTAGACCCTATCTCACCTATTTTGCACCTATGGAATGATTTGTTAGGATTTATCTGCATCTACAGTGAAGGTGTACATATGCACAAGAACCAAGGATAGATGTTGCGACTATTTATGAGTGGATTAAATACTTGAACTTAATTTATAGAATGTTTTTGTGATGACCAGCGTTGAATACCATTCATGCATGCCTGTGATAAATAATATGCTGATCTATGCTAATCTTAATACATGTTACTTATAATGGATCATGGTAGGAGTAGTTTAAGATTATCACGTTGAAGGCTAGTTGTTTAGAGATTTACGATTATACTTGAACTGTTATCATGAGTGTGAATATTGGTTAAGTATTGAAACATGGATATGAGATATGATTTTATAGTTGTTATGCGATGAGATGTGTATGTGAATGATGTTTATGTGTTTGATATGCAATGTGTGTGATGAGTGTGAGTTTTGGGATACAAGTATCGTGAGCGCGCATCGAACTTGGGATCGCCATGAGTGTACCTGTTTGTGATCGGGCCAGCCGTTATTCAGTACATCTGTCATACTCTCGCATGTGCATGTGTAAGCTAGAGGGGGTGAAAGGATAGTCAAACCGACTATGATTTTGGTACTATGTACTCGACTACTGGCTTATACGTGAGCATACCCTTCTTTTCATATGCATGGTTAGGATTACATTTCTCCAGTGCTACACCCCTTACCAATAGGGAGAAGGTGTTGGGTAACCGATGTTGACTTCCAATAGACTGGGGTGCCCATTCTCAATAGACCACCGTATTTGGGTGAGAGCTTGGGTTATCTCAGGGGCTTGCAAACAAGTTGGTGAGGGGGTCCGGTCTCGCAGGTTTCCAATAGCAACTCAGGTTGCTATGGTCGAATTGTCACCGTGTTTAACTCTGGAGGCTGGGATATTGCCTAAGGGATGTTGCAGTAGCACTTTACATGGACTTAGGCATTTTGATTGTTAGGTGCATGCATACTAAAACTAGAATTCATTCTTTGCATGACTATAAACTGAATTTGATGCACAAATTGTCCTGGTGGTATAGGACGCTATGGGATTCGTCTATCACTTTTGTTTTGCATCCTAGTAGATTGTGCATTCATGATTGTTTGGATATGCTTTTGTGATCTAATTGCTCACTGGGCTTAGTTGAAAGCTCATCCCTCGAGGGATCTCTCTTTTTAGATATAGTTGCAGGTATAATGGTATCGGCCGATGGTCATTTGACGCATTTGTTCGTTGATGCCTACGACACTTGGGATGTTCTTAGCAAGGAGGAGCATGGTCCGGAGTGCGCCTGTGAGACCTGCACTCATGGCATAGCTTAGTGCGGGCTCGAGGCCCATATGAGTTTTAGAATGTTTAATGAAGATTAATATATTTAAATACGATATAACTTTTAGGAATTTTATTTACTTGTATTTATATATTACTAGTTAATGTTTTAAAAACTTTAAGGTGATGGAATAAGATACCACTTATTATATGATATCACATGTTTAGCTTTCGCACTCTGATAATTTATAAATGTTATATAGCTTCTGCACACACTCTGATTCAATTTGTTACATGGGATCAGTGATCATGGTACTATAAAGCATAGATCCTTGGTGTTAGTGTGGAATATCGGGAGTATTCCAATCACACGTCCATAGGTGTAGGGAGCAGGGTGTAATAACAAGGTATTAAAGCAATTTTACTCTACTAGGTTCACTGACTGATCTGACCCACAATGATTTACTCAATAATAGATATCGCCTAATAAAAGCCTTAATAACACAAAAATTATAGAGGAAAATAGGGATGTGTGATAGATAAGACAGTTCTATTAATAATAGGTCATTATAGTCAATAAGAAGAACTGAGAATGTACATCTTAGATTCCCCTTTCTCCCTACTGCCCTATAACTAGAAACTAACCTAAAGATTAACAAAGAGCATAACATACTAAGAAACGAATTAGAAATCTAAAGTCTAATCTATTTGTTTCTTTTCTCTCTTACCCCTCTTCATTGTATTTTTTCGGCCCTCTCTAAACCCTCTCTATGATTAGGACAACCTTCTATGCGGTCCAATCCCTCATCAATTTCAGTAAATTCTGAATTAATCATCAAATGCAGGGCAATGAAGTTCTCATTTAACTAGTCCTCAAGATCTTGTAGTGTTTTTCCATTCTTGGTTCCTTAGTGGAGAAGTAATGCATCTTATAACCTCATCTGGGTGGGGCAATGACTTTACATCACCTTCACCACCTCTCCCCTCCATGGTCACTTGCCGCCTGTGGGGGAGAGAGGCCAGGCCAGGGGTAGTCATTGGTTATCGGGGTCTGCCTCTGGGTGGTCATGGGGCTACGGTCAACGTGGGCCCCCTCGTAGCAATTGAGGTTTCACTATGGTGATAATATAATTGACCCACGGTGTTTCCCGAGTTGTTATAGTCATATATACTATTGACTTAGTACTGTTTGTTAGATGAAAAATCTACTAAGATTTACATGCATTCATAGACTATGTGAATTGTTTGTATGTGCACTCCCCATCCCCTCACTAGCTCAGTAAAGCTACCCTCCCTTGTGTACACACTTTTTAGTTTATGATGTAGATGGTGGGTACTTCGTTGGTCTCGAGGTTCAGACCTCGGGGTATGATGATATTGATGTTGAGGATCCAGAGGCTGTAACTGAGGAGCACGTGTTGGATTTATGTGTCCATCAAACCCAGTTTGGTCCGGTTCAATCTGGTTTTACTTTGTATTGAACCTTTATACATTTTGGTTTAATATTATCACATGTGATATAAACTTTTTGAGTAATATGTGTCCGTAAGTTTTACTTAAAATGGTAGTCATGACTAGGGTTTGGGCTGGGCACCCTTATCATATGGTCATCGCATTAGGTATGCCTAGACATGTGATGTCAGGGTACGAATGCGAGTACTCACATGTTTGATGTATGTGAAGAATATACTTTGTTGATTCCCTCGTATATTATAGGAAGGGATAGACATGTGTCACCGAGACCGTTTACCTGAGGGAACCCTGTCGCTGCAAAGTGTGATCATATTCTTTGGTTCATCAATGATTGAGACTCAAGTGAGTCAAAGCCAGTGTTCTGGGAATGCACGAACACTTTGTGAGTGAAAGAGTTACTCAACATGGTCACCAGTGTCCAATTGGGAAACACCGAGATTGAAGTTGTCTGTGTATGGTCGGATAGGAATTTGGATTCAACGCCGTTTTGGAAATGATTTTTTGCAAAATCTATTTTACATAAAATAATAGATTATATGTAGTTATTTGAATAAAGTGTTTTGTTGAGTTTTGCGGGACCCGATCAGATACACAGATGCTCTTATATGGGCATGTACTATGGAATAGGGTTTGGCAGTACAAGTGTACATGCCCTAGATTCCATAATGATGGTGTTGATTAGTGGGGGTTGTACATGATAATAAATAGGAGTTATTTGGAATTTACTAAAATAATTGATTCTTTATTTAATTAATAGATATGATGCTAATTATAATTATCCATAAATTAAAATAATTAATTAATTATGACATTCCCTATTAGATTCTGCTTCTTCACCAGTTAGAAGCACTTTGAGTTTAAACAGGACATCCAAACAAGGAAAGAGAGTCTGACACTCACTGGGATTTTATTTTTTCCCATATAGGGTTTTGGAAACCCTAGTGTTATATGAACAACCAAAAACACAGAGGGGGGCAGTGCTCCACATTTTTGGCTGCCCCCCCTCTTGGATGGTTTTTGGTTCCCCTGTCTCTCTTGTGATCTCTTCTTCTCCTTCTTCTTGTTCTCTACTTTGTTTAAGAGTTAGGGTTTTGTAAACCCAGATTTATGCTTGAAGAACTAAAGAGCATCTAGGATTGGCTTGAAGAACCTTAGCTGCACCATTGGAGGTTCAGATCTGTTTGCTTGGAGTGCTCATCTGAGGAAGAACCATTGTCTATTGGAGGAGCAACACTTGAGGCTCATCAGGTTAGCAATTCTATGTTAATTCCTATTGACTTAATTATATTGATTATTCAACCCGAATCGATTATTTTTCACTGCGCATTCTGGTGTGGGATAGATCCCTCTATCCATGAGATGGAATTGGGATGATTATTCTATATGACATGGATCCAAATAATTTTATGGGATGTCAAAGAGATAGACTTGGCATTGGTTTGTCATACCAAACCCTAATAGGATTCCAGTAGGACACCATGGGTGACCTTGGAAAACCCTAGAATTGAAAATAGGATACCCAAGCCAAATTAGGGTACCCTAGGGACAACCCTAGAGTTCCCTAAAACAGGAAACTTGGAAAGATTTATTTATTAGTTTCCGAAGGTGAACCACCTTGATCCCCTGGACCATAGGATCTACCTACAATGTGGTATTAGAGCCACCTTTCTCACCCATGGATATCATATAATTAGTGTTTTAATGTAACTATCGTGTATGGGATGCAAGTTGTCAAATTCTTGATTGAGTTTGTTGAAGGTTCACATGGGTGGTTATATGGTTGTTATAACAACCTTCCCATGTGCACATGGGAAGTTATAAGGTTATTGGAATCTAGCAACTTGCCTATGTGGTTGGTTATATTGACTATAGATTATATTGATTCTATTATTCCAATTATTAAAAAATTGTATCCATATAAAGGGATGGAAAATTTTATTTAATTAAAATTTTTTTTTACGATGGATGTGGGGATGGAGTGCATGCTGCCAACCATACCTGCATAAATGCCCTTACCCATGCCACTAGCCAGCGGCCAGCAAGGTGCACAGACAGTAGCTAGTGCACAAGCTGCGCACGCGTGGCCTGTGAGCCTAGTGCACGCGGCAGCCGCCTGCAGCAAGCCACTGGCAGCACCATGGGAGCGCGGCCTGCCCAGTGCAGGCTACGCGCAGCCCGTGGGTGCTGCTAACGGCTTGTGCCCTTTTACCCTTGTGGTTTTGAGCAGACTTTTTCTACAGTGTTTTTCCCTCCTAGTTTTAATAAAAAAAGGGGTTTTTACAGAACATAATTCTTTTTATTTGTTTTGTTATGGAGGAAGAAGATGAGTGAAGAGATTTTTCTTTCCACCCACTTAAGATTAAAATGAGATTTTAATTGGCAATGGGCTTGGATACATGTTATCACATGTGATGTGGTGGTACAATAATTGAAGAAATCCAGTGTTATGCTTGCTTACTTTTATGATGCCCATGCATGATGTTATATCATGATGTGATTATGGGATTGGCTTTCTAATAGAATGGATGATAATTTGATGTATGTGATGAATTGGGATTATGGGTGGATGTGATGCTTCTCTCTCTCTCTCTCTGTCTCCTTTTCTTTTTATAGATAAATGTACTCCACCCCATGGGTATCCCAAAATGGTGGGTTGGTTTCTCCATGCAGGGTTTCTTTATTAAGGAAAGGAAAGTTATAGAATGTTTTTCCTAGATTTTCATTGTAATTTCAGAGGAGTTAGGATTCCCAGGGCATGTTGATGATGATCCACATGTGGCGCTCAAAGCTTATGGAGATGAAAGTCACCTACTTTGAAGACGTGATCGAACGGAGGAGACGATCGAGGTGTGGCATCCATGGCATGATTGATGCACCCATAATTAAAAGAAATTGATTAGTTTTATTGGGAGGGTTCTTTAATTGCTTTTGATAAAAATGCCGCAATCCCATAATCACTTTTAATTAATGTTGATTAATTATGTTATTTGATTCAATCCATGATATATATATGAGAGTTGCTTAATCCCTCTTTAATCATAATACATGTATGATATGGGCTGGTCTAAGTTAGTAGATATGTCCATGGCCTCCTATTGAAGATACATGTAGAGATTGTGTGATATGACTCCGCATATGCCGATAAGACATTGCCAGGCTCGTTATCACATGGTCATCTATATTTACCTTTATCTAGATACGTTAGGATATGGATAGTGAGTGGGCACTACGACAGTGGGCCATCTTTCATGATTCCATGATTTTAACTAATGCAATAGGTAACTGCATGACTTGGGTGTACGTCAACCGACAGGGTCTGGGCATGACACCCAGGTGGCCAAAAATATTGGAAGCCCATGAGACGGATAGATTAGTCCACACTACCACGGTGGGTATACATAGTTCTTAATGAACAAATTTCTCCTCAACCCGACCCGAATGATTTTGAGGTATATAAGGAGATGTAGGATTTCCTTAAGAGGGACTCCAAGGCATCGCTTTATATCCTAGGATCATTTGGAGAAGTCAGTATTGGACTCAGTAACGGATATACAAACCTTAGATAGTAAAATTGATAAGTTTGCCGAATTATTCAACAGGCAGCTGACACATGCACACTCCGATGTAGTAAGTCAAATCCATAACTACAAGATGTCCCAGGGACTCCAATGATGGACCATGTATTGAAAATGATTAACCTATTCGAGAAACTAGAAGCCATGGGGACCAGGTTTGAGCTACGGTACAAAACTAATCTGATCTTAGCATCACTCACCTCCGCCTATGCATCCTTTAAGATGTCCTACAAGATGTCAGATAAGGAACTAAAGCTCACCGAGCTTGCTAATGCATTGGTTGAAGCGAAGGCCACCTTGAAAAAGGATAAGGCTGAGGTCCATGCTACTGATGTGAAGCCTTCTTCAAATGGAAAGAAGAAGAAAAAGGGAAATAAGGGTAAGCCCCTGAAACCCAAGGATGGGAAGTCTGGCAATAAGAAAGCTAAAAGCAAGTGCTTCTTTTGTAAGGAGGGTCACTGAAAAAGGAACTGACGTGCATTCCTGGCTACTGTGAAAGACAAAAAGCCAGATGATACTTGATGAACACATTTATGTGTGAAATCTTAGGGCATAAAGCATGCATTTTACCACATTGGACAGAGTTACTCGGGTGCTTTCTTGTGCTTTTCAGGTTTTTGGCTATTTTATGCTATTCTGTACTATCAAGAGCTGCATGTCCAAATCTACACATAAAGTCACCATTTTTTCTTTTCATGGCTGTAAAGAGGACTAAATTTTGAGCAAGATGAACGTGATGGACTGCAAGTATGTATTCGTTTAGGCCACCATGCAATCGATTATTCTTTTCATGCTAAGAAAGAATAATGGGTTAGAAATGAGCAAGAATGCAAGCCCATAGCCATTCTGTCACTTCCCAAGGGTATTTTTGACATCAAAGAAGGTATTTCTAATCAATGGTAGAGATCTACTGCAAGTACAGGACCGTTTCGACGATTTTCCAATCTTGAAAAGAGAGAAGAGCTGCCATCCACATGGGGGGACCCACACTGCCACAAGCTTCCAGGATTTTTGAAGACCCACAAGCTGTCCATGATTTTTTATGGGGTGCACCCAATGCTCCACGAATTTTGAAGAAGGATACCATGGGTATTTTATTTATTCCTTGAGTAGAATCCTAGTCATCACTCTCTCTCTCCTCCAAATTTCCAAGGGTACTCTAGGGATTTTACTGTGGATAGATTTTTTTTTGGAGAAGATTCCCTTATCCTTGGAAGGTTGAAAAGTCAAAGATCGAAAATGCCTTGATCACATTACTTGGAGAAGACTCCTGCAAAGAAAAAGAACCACAAGAATTAATTTGGAAAGTCCACTTTTTAAAAAATAGTAGGTTTAGGGAGCTAAGCTTTGTATCTCTCCTACTTTCTATAACTTTTATTTTTTTTAGATTCAAATCTTTTGTAAAGGAAGGAGAAGGCAATATTCTCTTATTTTTTGGATCCTCTCTCTCCACCCTCCACGATTTTAGAAGGAGAGGACCTCCCAAAACCGTGGAGGCCTCTCTCCCTCTCCTCTCTTCTCCTCTCCTTCTCTTATAAATACCCAATGCTTTGGGGTGTAAAGAGTGTTCAGTTTTAGCTCAATTTCAATGCAATTTTAGTTTAGTTTTTTTATGAGATATCTTCTTCTTCTCCCTCTAATTAGTGATTTCTCTAGTTCTAATTTGATTTTTATGAGCTTAGTTCAATGGTTGTAATAGTTTACGCATGTTTTGATTTCAATTAATGTCTTCAATATGGTTATAATCTCTTAATTCTAGTTTAGTTTTAAATCTTTTTAGTCTAAGTTCCTAAGTTTGTGAGAAGACTTGGAGATTTGGAAGAGGAAGCCGTACTAGGATTATTCAAGTTGTTCAAGCTTCATGCAAAGCCTAATCAATTCATGCACTTTTAACTTTGGTCGAAGAGAGTATTAGTTCTTATTTTTATTTTTATCTTCTTCTTCTTAATCTCCTACCTCTTCCATTATTTTTAGTTACATCCCCTCTATTCCCTCTATTCTAGTAGTACTTCAATTCTCTGCTTTTTATTTTTATTCTTATTCTCTACCTCTCTATTTCTTCCATACTTGTGGAATTCAAAATTTTTTTTTATCATTATCATGCATTAGGTTAAGATTTTAATTTAATTATTTTTGTTTAAATTTCAGATTTGGCAGCACCATTTCAAGTGTAGTAGAGAAGCAAACAATTTCAATCCAGTTCAAACACCTTCGGGTTTTACCTCCTTAATCTCTTAGATTTATTTTTCCTTTGTTTTTTTTTTATGTGGTTGTGATGTGTGGCTGTGGTTATTCAATCCTTCAAACCATGTTAGTATTGATAGATTAGATGGATATGTGTTGGGACGTCAATTCAATTCATGTCAATTCAATTCGTTAGATGCGTAATTTCATTAGATGGATGTGTGTTAGAATTCGATTCGCTAGATGCTTGTGAATTAGGATACGTTAGTTTAATTATCCTTAGTTTAATTCAACATTATAATTAATTTGGTTCACTTTGCATTGCTTTTAAGTGAGTAAGATAGAGTTGTTCGACCCGTAGCTATGATTGATCCGTACGTTTGCGATTATTATTTCTTGCAAACAAGTTTTTGGCATCGTTGTCGGGGAGATTATTGTCCACTTTATTTTTCTGATTTTAAATAATTTAGAGTGCTTTTATTTTCTTTTCTTTTGAAAAAAAAAAGTTTTTGAAAACCTCATCTTGTTTCTCTTCTGTTTCAATGACTGTGCGCCTAATCTAAAGTCTTTCATATGCCCAAACCCAACCTCTTTTGGTGTCCCTCATAGGATTAAGTTATCTATGATGCTGCATCTTGACTTGGTTGGGTGGATTGGCATGTGACTTATCTTTGGAGGTGACCAACTTTGATAACAGGAGAGCGACATAGTGAGTACTTTTCTTTGGAAACAGAAACGTATAGTAGTCCTCCACTTTATATTAGAATCCACTTGGAGTCGCCCGTAGGTGGCTATTGAAGATTATACGGGTTCCCATACTGTCAACCGATATGACAACCTTACAGCTTTGGAACCATTGTTTTGATTCTTGAGGGACAGATGCACCATCTACCTTAGACTCCCTCTAGTTTTTAGTGAATTTTTTCTAGTCCGTTTATTTTTCTTTAATTTTTCTAAAGGAGACTTCATATCTGTTTAGGTGGCTACAGTGTGGACCTGTGATTCATCTAACCGTCTTATTAGAATATCACCATCTCCACCATTTTTGACCCCACCTACTACCATAGGAGACCAACAACCCAAGACTCTTAAGGATAGGTTTTATCCGACCAGGGTTGCACAGCCTTCTTGCATTAGTTTGCCTATTGCTATAGGGAACAATTATAAACTCAAGACCCACTTCATTTGTCACGCTCCCATCCCGATGTAAGATATTTTTTCACATAGGGGGTGACTGGGACAACACACATCATCCCAATACCTACCAGGATCACTGACACAGTGTCCCGAGCCATAGTCCACTTTGTCCCCAATTGTGATAACAACAAGGAGCGTACCCAAATAGAATAAATCGTTCCAATTCCAAAGTCAGCAAAAGCAAAATTTAATTTAAAACATGTGAAATTATAGAGCATCGGTTCTCCAATGATAATACATAGTACCATATCAATGTTTGTAATCATTCAATCTCTCCTTATAACTAAACATACAGTTTATACATGATTGTGGATGAATACAGAAATTAAATAATAAATAATCGCCACTAGGGCACCATCCTTGGGTGTACATCTACATTCAAGTCACAGCCACCGGCTCTACTTGATTCGCATCCAATGGTGCTCGTCAAGAGGTTACCTGCATATCAACTAAAGGGGGTTGTGCAATGGGGTTAGCTACACCAGCTAGTGAGGGAGCAAAGGAGAAGGCACATACATACACACAAGCAATTTCAATATCAGAATGATGCATACTAATGTTAGATTCATTTTCCACCTAGCACATAAATTCTATCGATCAAGTGTATGCTATTGTGATAACTCGGGAGACACTGAGGGTCATTTAACTTATTGCCCCAATGAAACCTCAATTATCACATGGGAGCCTACGCCGATAGAAACCATTTGGTCACCCAGTGGCAGACCTTGATAGTCATCACTACCCCTATCTTGGCCTCTCCCACCTCCATAGACCACAGGTGCTCAGACTATCCATCACATAAACCCCTGTTGGCAAGGGTCATAGCATAAGGGAATAGGCATCCTGGCCCACAGATATACTATATGCAAGTCCTATTGTCCCGAGAGGTATTCCGGGTGCATCAACATCCCATTCCATCTAGTACCCGGGTACCAGCTCGGCACGGCACATACAGATCAAGATGGCATATAACAGATTTCATAATTAAATAAGTTGGGGTTCCGGTACCTGTACACCCAGCACCGTAGCTTGACACAATGGTGAGAATATTATTGCAATCACAACAGTTTACAATTGAGATAATTAATGCAATGCGCACAATGCTTATACTTACATAATAGCATGCTTAAGATTGCCAAATATGTATATATTCAAACCCAACAAAGACACCCAGAACCTACTCACCGAACTCGGGTGTCACCCGACATGGTTGTCATGAATCTCACCGGTGCACCAGCTATCCATCGGGTTGGTTAGCCTAAAAACACAAAAGCAATCTTTAAAGCATGTATAGGAGGGTCCCATTCTAGGCCCCCTAGGTTAAAATCAAATTTCAACCAAGACAGCACGAGCGGACTTACGGACGGTTGCAACAGGGGTGAGTCCATCCCTGACTCTGTTTAGGCTAAAAGGTAAGAACAGAGGGAGCGGATCCATGAACGAAACATCTTGTTTGGATCCGATCGTGCATCCATTCGAATTCTGAGACATACCCAAAAGCGAGTGGACCCACGGGTGGATGTGTTTCCTTAGTCCGCCCCTGCATCCGGTTGATCCCTGAGACATACTCGAGAGTGAACTGACCCATGGGCGGATGTGACAGGCTTGAGTCTGTTCCATCATCTATTCAGGTCAAATCATAGGAATTACATTAGGCGGATTGACGGACGGTACCATGATTGGTGGATCCGGTCGTACGTTCGTTGGCAATCCTTTTCGAGATTTCAAAGGGCTTCTGCTCCAGCTTAAAGCTTGGAGCACCCTAACACTTCAGGATCATGAAGGGGGTGTCTAAGCCTCCCTAGGGTCACTAGAACTTAGGCTCACCTCATGGATCCAAGATCACACAAGGATTGGCCTCAAATTGGTCTATGGTTGGGGTTTCATTGATTAGAACCAAAGTTCAGCAACAATAGCTGCAAAGCAGCGCATAAGAATCATTTCTAGAGCTAGGTCAGCACCATTAGAGCTCCCAATTAAGCATCACCTTGAGTCCCAAATGGAACCCTAGATTAGCTTAAGCTCAAGAAATCTACCAAAAATGGAAATGAGAATGAAGAAGTACCAAGTTTCAGGTCTTACCTTCAATGGAGGCAGCAAGGACAAGGCTAGGTGAGCCTTCTCGACCTCCTTCCTTTCAACCATCCCCTCCGTCTCTTCTCCTTCACCTTCTTCTTCTCCCTTCGTCCGGACAGCAAGAGGGGGAGATGTGGGGCAGCCAGCCATCTTGGCATGGCCTCCATCTTCTTCCCTTCCCCTCTCATTCCTCTCCTACTTCTACTTCTTCTTCTTCCTTCCTCCTTCTCCTTCTTCTCTTGTCTCTTCTCCTCTACGGTTTACTTGGGAGGGGGAGAGATAAGGGAATAAAGGATTCTCTTATCCTTTAAGGGTAGGAAAGGGCCTTAGGTCATGTTTGGTTTAGGTACCCCCAAAACACTTAGTGGTTCTTAGGTCTAAATGGGTTTTTAATTTGGGCTTTAAGTCTTGTTTGGCCCATATTTTAAACCACTAGGTTCATTTAGTTAATTAGGGTATGTTTGGGGGTGCATCCTAAGTCCATAAGACTTATTTGTCCACTAAGGCTTATTTGGTTTAAGTTGGGGTATAAAACCCATTAATTCTTTAAGTTAGGCCTTGTGGGCCCACTTTCATGGCCCACTTAACCAATTAATGGTAAAGGTAAAGGTCCATATGGTCCAAGGGTCTAATTATAGTGTCAGGGACACAGGGGTGTGGGTTCTACAAAAAATTAAACCAAAAGGGTAGGTAACAACACAGGCGGATCCTTGAGCGGATTCAGTTCGAGTGACTCTGTTCGTGACTCCGGTGTTGCTGTCAGGGTCCAAACTTCAAGAAAAGTTGTAGGAGTTTGACCCGTACTTCTAGGACTTTGAGGGAACACTTATAATAATATTTTAAGTCTGAAGTTATAGGTGTTGGCCAGTGCCACCGTGGCATTGCCCTTGGTAAATGTCTAAATTGCCTTGGGGTATTTGGGTTTATTTGGGGTGCGGGTGTAACATCCCCCCAACCTTATAAAAAATTTCGTCCCTGAAATTTATGGCAATTAGGGTCTCAAGGGTGAGGACTGCTGAATAACAGCACCTCTAATTTCCCACTACTTGGACTCAGTCAAAGGTCGGGTTAAGATGAGGCAGTGCCTATTTGACACAACAGGTCAGGTTGTCAATTCTCTTTCCTTACAGGGTCACATTACCACAAGAGGTGTGGTCAACAATAACCCTAGGCTCCATCTGGTTTTAGAGCCGGTGGTCATAATATACTGGTAGGTAACATAAGGCTTTACACACTAAACTAAGCCACCAACCACTCTTTGGTTATTCTTGGGGTACAGGACTTAACCTGTCCGGTCCCCAACATAGGGTTTACATTCTGAATGCTTTCACTTTGGGTCATCTCATTACCTAACCCAACTTTAGAATGATTTAGAATATTGATGGAATCTCTTATTGTTCACTCCCAATATGGAGGGAACATATTTGGTGACCCATTACTCCATTCATGTCTATTGTTGGAGAAGGTCTTGTTACATCCTTCAATTTCAGCCTTCACAACCTTACACACCTACTACTCAATCACCCCACAGGGAAAAAGTCCACATCAGTCCTCTTTCGAGAACCAACAATCATTTACTAGTCTAGGTTTAAGTCAATTTCCTTTAACTAGGTTTCATAACTAACCTACCCGGTCATTATTAAATTTATTTCCTATTAACTTAATGTTTGGTTGACCTGGGTTGGGGCTTAAACTAGCTACTATGATAAGGTCAAACCAAGGTCACACTTGTGGCCTAAAAGAAATAATCTAGCCACACATAAGAGTTTAAGAAATATATTTTTATTTTTATTTTCACACCAATCATAGGTATAAGTTTAATAATTACATTCATATCCCTATAAACATATCTGTAACCTAGGTCAATCTATAGGAACAAGGAGTCCTTAGGTGCGGTGCAGTAGGTCTCCCTCAATGAGTCTAAAAAAGGTTTGGATGAACTAAGCAAAGTTCAAATAAAGTTCGTCGCTAGCCTGTGAGGTGTCATGAATGACCTCCAAATACACGTGGTCCCGATTGATCACTCCCAGTTCGCTCACTAACGAGGTCTAAGGATTTTCATCCTCAGGGGTAACTCTTCTCCTTTTATGTAAGAGGGGAGTCACAACGTACACTAATGGCTGCCGTCTCTCATTGGCTGACCCGGCTGATGTAGGCCTAAAAATATAAATACCATAATTTACATTCAAGGCAAGCAATAACTATGCATGGGCCAAGCAAGATGGGTGTCCAATCTAGGGAATGGGCACAAAATCATCATATATAGGTGTGGTCAAAAGTCTCCAAAATCTGGGCTCAAAATCCTAAAAGAAATCGGGCGGACTCACGAGTGATATCAGTACTTTGGGTCCGTTCGTGGCTCCTCCGCAAAATAGGCAGAGCGGACTAACGAGCGGATGCAGAACGTGAATCCGTTCATTCGTCTGATCTCAAAAGTTTCAATGGCCGAGAGGATTTGAGTAGAACGGATCTACGGACGGACTCATGGATGTGGATCTGTTCGTTGATCGGTACAATCTTTAAAAGTGAAGTTTTACGATTTTGTGTGGAGTGGATTAACGAGCAGAATCATGATAAGTGGATCCATTCATTCGTCCAACAAAAAAGAGCCGCAAGTTTTTAAAACTCACTTTTGGCTCCAAGGAGAGGGACACGATCGTAGGGGAGAAAGGCTCTACAGGGACCTCAGTTCAAGCTTCCTTGCACTCCCTTGGGTGGATTTTCTTGAAATCTCAAGCCCTAAGATCAACTCTCACACTCTCAAGGTAAATTTCTCTTCTCTTTTCTCTTTTCCATTCTCTTTTTCTTCTCATTTGTGAAGTTTTGGCTTGTGTCTCTTCATATTCTCTTTTGTTTTCTTCTTGGATTTGAGATGAATACTTTAAGTTTGGGATCATGTTTCAAGTTTGGTTGTGAGAATCCCAGGTGCATTGAGAGGGGGGTGAATCAGTGCCTTAAAAACTTCTTCCAAACTCAATCCCATAGCAATAACAATCACACACAAAGATTGGTCGGGGTAGTCCCGTAATTACCAATCACACATGCACGTCCACCTCACAACCACTGTGTGGCTAGGTCTACCAGACAATGCACCACCACTCTGCAGCAAACACACTCCAAGAATACGAAAACAAAATAACAAGCACACAGTACACCAAATATACGTGGTTCGGCCAAGCTGCCTACATCCACAGAAGAATACCCGTAAGGGTTTCGTATTTCCTCAAATACTCAACTCGAATTCGACAACTACAATAGCCTAGGTGCTACAACACCTGCTTCTGACTCCGCAACAACGAAATCTAGGGCTACAACCCCAATCCAATCAAGCCCCAACTTGAATGGAATTACAATATGAATATAAACATTCAACTACAAGTCACTCCCAATAACATGAACAAAAATTAGGATTCTTTCAACATGAATCAAACCCTAAATATCAAATAGGACTTGTGAAACAAAAGATTACTTCTCCCTGAGTAATCCCGTGACTAACCCACTGCTCGAAGCCTGCCTGATGTCGTGCATGATCTCCAATGTTCAAAGCAGCATCTTCGATTGTTCAAGCAAGGTTTTTCTTCGTTTTTGATATTTTTATAATTTTGCTACACTTTCTCACGTTTCCAGTGTGTTCTCCTTGAAAAAATATGCACTTTCAAAAAAAAGGGCGACTGATTTGGACTCTGAATGAGGCAGATATTGCCTTCCAAAGTTGAAAGATACAAAAACGGCAAGTGGAGGACGAATTTGTAATATCCAAAAATATTCATGACAATCGGCAAGGCACAATAAGATTGGCCGAAGATCACATTCCAAAAGTTGTGACAGCTGTACAGAACTTACCCAAAACAAAATTCAAACTTCAACAACCGAACTACTCCCTTAAAGAACAATGTTATGGTGTATCGCATAGCACCGTGCACCATCAAGAGTAAGCCAATCAGAGAGCTCATGATGAACAACATCCAACGGCCACCATGATTTTGTAACTTTATAAAACAATGGGACACCTCTGTTCATAGTAGCACTCTTAAGAAAAACGACCAAAAAATTGGCTACATATAAAACCTTTGCCTATGCCAGAGTTACTCTATTTTTGCGCATCAATACGGAAAAATCTGTAATTTTCTCATCCGACATTGAAATGATGTGAGACCAGTTGCGTTGGAACTATGACTCGACGAAATTCATTTTTCATGAAGACCACTTCACCCAAAAATGCAACTAAATCTTCCAAAAATGACCTTAAATTCACTACCATCTGACGAACCTATGAAATCACAACTTTAACAATATGAAACTTTCACCTGCTGCTTCACCCCTCTACCAAACACTATATAAGGACTTAATAAGCTGTTAAATGGTGTTATTCAAGTGCGGGTACCCCTGTAACCCTACCAAATGACCAAAATACCCTTATAGCCATGTAGGTGACTATTTTGCCATTTCAGCTTTTCCAGCTCATCAAATACCACTGCCACATCACCAATATGGATAATTAGGTTGCCAACAATGACAACACCACTCCAACAAACCTCAGTTGACCCAGTTGACCAACAATCTCCCCCTTTGGAATTGTTGGCAACTCTTTACATACACACCAACTTCTCCCCCTTTGATAACAAGTACAAAGGGTCACGGAAACTCCCCCTATCCAAAAGCTCCCCCTATATACATGCCTCCTACTATGCAACTGGAGTGACAACTCCAAGTTTATCTCAGAGCCATTCAAAACTTTCCTTAGGAAGAGGTTTTGTGAAAATATTGACGACCTGTTCTGATGTAGAGACAAAATCCAATCTCACCTCATTAGTTGTGACTTTCTCCTTCAAGAAGTGATATCGGATGTCGATGTGCTTTGTCCTCGAGTGCTATACCGGATTCTTTGAAATATTTATTGCGCTCATATTATCACGCATGATAGGAATCGGTTCAGAACTGTCAATGCCATAATCTGCAACTTGGCTCTTCATCCAAATGACTTGAGTACAACAAGCTACCACTGCAATATACTCTGCCTCTACCCTAGACAATGAAATAGACTCTTGCTTCTTACTGTGCCATGCAACAAGGCTTTTGCCAAGATAGAATGCACCACCGCTAGTGCTCTTCCTATCATCCACACTACCTGCCCAATCCGCATCTGAAAATGCCGTGAGAGTGAATTTAGAGGTCTTGGGATACCATATAAACCATACTCAACTGTACCCCGAAGATATCTAAAAATTCATTTAACTGCCAATAGATGTGTCTCCTTTGGGCTGGCTTGAAATCTAGCTACCAGACAAACTGCATGCATAATATCAGGTCTTGATGCTGTCAAATACAACAAACTGCCAATCATAGACTTATACATTGTCTGATCAACTAAGGGAGAATCATCATCTGTACTCAGTTTGCATCCCACAACCATGGGCGTACCCATTGGTTTACTATCCTCCATCTAGAATTTCTTTAACATCTCTTTGGTATATTTCATCTAGCATATAAAAATGCCGTTCTGTCATTGGCTCACCTGCAATCCCAAAAAGTATGAGAGTTCTTCGAGCATGGACATCTCGAACTCTTTCTTCATGCACTCTGCAAACTGTCTACACACTTCACCATTATGCCCTCTAAAAATGATTTCATCTACGTATACTACCACAATCAATTGACTACTGCTTTCTGTCATCACATACAGGTTGCTATCAACCATACCCTTTCGTAGTCCCAAATGATGCAAATAAGTATCAAGTCTGAAGTACCAAGCTCTTGGAGCTTGCTTCAACCCATAAAGAGCTTTCTTTAGTCTACAAACCATATCTGGATCCTCCCCAAGTTGAAAACCATCTGATTGCTCTATATATACTTCATCTTCAAGATTACCATTCAAGAAAGCTGACTTCACGTCCATCTGATATACCTTGAAACCCTTGTATACAGCCAAAGCTAGGAACATCCGAATGGATTCCATCCTTGCTACCGGTGCAAAAGTCTCATCAAAATCTATTCCTTCCACCTGAGCGTAGCCCTTGCACACAAGCCTGGCATTGTTTCTCATCATCTGGCCATCTTCATTTAACTTGTTCCTGAAGACCCACTTGGTGCCAATAATGTTCTTGTCTGCTGGTCTGGGAACTAACTCCCATATGTTGTTCTTCTCAATCTGATCCAGCTCTTCATTCATGGCTTTAACCCAATGTTCATCTTTGCTTGCTTCATAAATGGACTTAGGTTCCACCTGTGACAATAGAGAATATGTAATGGCCTTCATCTTTCTTGTCTATATACCCGCTTTAGGATCTCTAATGACTTGATTTGGGGGATGCACTTTTTGCCACTTTTTAAAACTAGGTCTTCCATCTCTCTCTGTCACTGTGCCAATCTCATAGGCATTTGTGTCTGCATCCTCATGCTTTTGAACTTCCACAACTTCATCATTTACAGTCGCATCATCATCAACCTCCTCAAAAGTTTGTTCTTCTAACACTACTGGTTTAGAGTGGGGTAATGTTTTATCAATCTTCACATCTGAACTCTCCACAACTTTCCCTAACCTCTTATTGAAGCATTTGTAAGCCTTGCTCTTTGAGGAATACCCTAAAAAAATTCCTTCATCTGCTCTATCGTCAAATTTTCCAAGGTTGTCTTCCTTTCTTTTGATGAAGCAACAACTACCAAACACTCTAAAGTGTTTCATTGTGGCTCTTCTATTAAACCATAATTCATATGGAGTCTTGGATTCTTGTGGTCTCAACAAGTACCTGTTGCCAATGTAGACAGCTATAGATATGGCTTCTCTCCAAAAATGTTTTGCAATATTATTATCTGTAAGCATCGCCTTAGCCATTCCTTGAACTGTCCTATTCTTCCTTTCAACTATCCCATTTTATTGAGGGGTTCTTACTGTCGAATTCTGAATTCGTATGCTATGTTCATTACAAAATTCTGTGAAAGCACTCCATGTGAACTCCTTTCTTTGGTCAGATCTGATGCACTTGATTGTTTTGCCAGTCTCATTCTCAACCCTTTTCTTGAACACCTTGAGGCAGTGTAAGGCTTCAACTTTGTCCTTGAGAAAAAAGACCCATGTCATCCTTGAATATTCATCAATAAGTAACATAAAATATCTCTCTCCTCCAATTTCTTGAGTCCTCATTGGTCCACACAAATCTGTATGAATTAAGTCTAAAGGCTTACTAGCATAGTGTTCCTTTGACTTGTATACAACCCTTGTTTGCTTACCCTTTTAACATGGTCCACAAACATGATTTGTGAGGTTCTTGATTTTTGGAAGATCCCTAACACCCTTGTTCTTGCTCAACTTGGCTAAGTTTTTGAAATTTATATGCCCAAGTCTTTTGTGCCAAAGTCTGGTTTCATTCTCCTTACTAATCATGCACCTGTCATCATTGCTCTTTGTAAGAACATACAAATTCCCATTTGTCCTAGAACCATGAGCCACTTTCTTTCCATTTTTTGTCTTCCTTATCTCAAAACCTTCCTTCGTAAATAAGACCTCATTTCCTTGGTCACATATCTGACTCACACTCAGAAGGTTATGTTTCAACCCGCTCACATACAACACCTTGCCAGATTTTATTCTTCCTTGATCCAAGTTGACTGTCCCCTTGCCTTCAATCTTGGCCCCATCATTGTTCCCAAATCTAACTGATCCACTTTCAACTTTATCAAGATTTAAAAATCTATCTCTTTCACCTGTCATGTAAGTAGAACACCCACTGTCAAGAATCCATGGAGATGATCTTCTTTGAGCCTTAAAAGCCATCTGAACAATCAATGATTTGTTGCTTTCTCTTGTCTTCTTCTTTTTAACCCAAACTGCTTTTTCAGATACAGTGATAGATTTTCTGGCTTCCTTCTTCATAGACTGCCTTTGAGAGGGAAGCAAGGTCTTGCAGTTTCTTGCAATGTGACAAAGCTTGTAGCATCTAAAACATTCCACATTTTGATCAGCCAGTGATGCAAACCTGTTCTTCATTTTGACAACTGTAGGCTTGACATTCCTTCTACATTCTGTTACTCTGTGTCCATACATGTTGTAGCCATAACAATACCGATTGAACCTTTGAGTCTGCCAAATATTCTTCATGTAGTTTTTGGATCTCTGATAGTATACTGTAGTAAACCCATCCTTGTCAATCTTCTTGCTGGTAGAATTCATAGGTCTTGAACCTCTTCTCTTCTCACTAACAAACCTGACTGGATTATGTGTAGTGATATTCCTATTTATCTTCACTCTCTTTGAAGAACTCCCATTCTCATAGCCAAGACCAGATTTATCATTGATAGGTCTTTGTCTACTAAGGAGATCATCTAACATGCTAGCTCCATTTGATGTTTGATCATGTTCTTCTTCAGTTTCTTGAACACAAACCTACTTGCCCTTGTCATTCATAGTTGTAACTATTGGAGATGTATTTGCAACTATAAGGTAGTCCTTATTTTTCAGATTTTCAAGTTCTACCTTTAGTTTTACTATTTCTTCTTCAAGCTTGGCACATTCATCAACTTTCAAAGATAAGTTAATGCTAATATCTTCAGTCATCTTTTGTGTTTCTTCAATGGTGAGCTTTAGTTGACTGATTTTCTCTCCTTCTTTTGCAAGCTACTTCTCTAACATCTTGCTTCTCTTTCTTTCTATCTTGAGCTCATTTAAGGTAGCATAAAAAATAGTTTTCAGATCCTCAGCTTCTGATTCTTCATCCTCATTAGATTTTTCTTCCTCTTCTTGATGGTCATTGCTTGCTAAGACCATGAACATTAATTCATCATCAGAGTCTTCAACTTCTGCTAATTCTTCTGAAGAGGTGTCATCTTCTTTTGTCATCAAACTCTTTTTCTTGAAGCTGTCGTTCTTCTTTGAAATGAACTTTTTCTTTTTAAAGCTATTCTTGGAGGCTTGAGTGTCTTCATCATCTGACTCGACTGTTTTGTCCTTCTTTGGATACTAAGAGGCAAAATGTCCTATACCTCCACAATTAAAGCATTTCAAGGGAAGTTTTCCTTTGTATTTTCCTTTACCATTCTTGAACTTCCTGGCAAGGTAGGCAATAAGCTCATCATCAGAATCTTCATTATCATCTTCTTGCTTAATTTTCAACTTCTTCATGGCTTTAAATGCAGCCTCCTTCTCTGTGGATTTAGGCTTCACCATTCTCATTTCATATGCAGTCAATATACCATGCAATTCATCTAAACTCAACTCATTCAAGTTCTTTGACTCTTCTATAGCAGACACCTTTGGGTTATAGAGATCCAGTAAGGACCTGAGAATCTTCTTGACTACCACTGCATCCTTGATTTTCTCACCAAGACTTTTGATGGCGTTTATAATTTCATTCACTTTACTCATGAAGCTCTCCACTGTATCTTCATCAGACATCTTCAAATTATCAAACAGTGACCTATAGTGTTGTAGTTTTACCTCTTTGATCTTCTCATCACCTTCATGGACATTCTATAACTTATCCCACATTTCTTTAGCAGTCTCACATCCAACAACTCTGGCAAACTCAGTGTTGACCAATGCACTCAGAAGTGCATTCTTAGCCTTAGAGTCATTTTCATACTTCTTGAGTTCAACTGTATCAGTTATATCACCTGTGGGAATTTTATATCCATTCTTCACAGACATCTAAACACCATAGCCTAATGATTTTAGATATGTCTCCATCCTGATATGCCAAAAACCATTACCTGTTCCATCAAACTGTGGTACTTTGCTGTGACTGTAACTACTGTTGCTATCCATCATTCTTTCTCTTAGCACACTGTCCCAAGCTGTTAAGTTTCAATTCACTAGGTAACTTAGCTCTGATGCCACTTGATATTCCCAGGTGCACTGAGAGGAGGGGGTGAATCAGTGCCTTAAAAACTTCTTTCAAACTCAATCCCGTAGCAATAACAATCACACACAAAGATTGGCTGGGGTAGTTCCGTAATTATCAATCACACATGCACATCCACCTTGCAACTACTGTGTGGCCAGGTCTACCAGACAATGCACCACCACTCTGCAGCAAACACACTCCAAAAATACGAAAACAAAACAACAAGCACACAGTACACCAAATATACGTGGTTCAGCCAAGCTGCCTACATCCACGGAGGAATGCCTGTAAGGGTTTCGTATTTTCTCAAGTACTCAACTCGAATTCGACTACTACAATAGCCCAGGTGCTACAACACCTGCGTCTGACTCTGCAACAACAAAATCTAGGGCCACAACCCCAATCCAATCAAGCCCCAACTTGAATGAAATTACAATATAAATATAAACATTCAATTACAAGTCCCTCCCAATAACATGAACAAAAATTAGGATTCTTTCAACATGAATCAAATCCTAAATATCAAATAGGACTTGTGAAACAAAAGATTACCTCTCCCTGAGTAATCCCGTGACTAACCCACTGCTCGAAACCTGCTTGATGTCCTGCATGATCTCCAATGTTCAAAGCAGCATCTTCAATTGTCCAAGCAAGGTTTTTCTTCGTTTTTGACGTTTCTGTAATTTTTCTACACTCTCTCATGTTCCCAATGTGTTCTCCTTGAAAAAATATGCACTTTAAAAAAAAACGGCAACTGATTTGGACTCCGAATGAGAAAGATATTGCCTTCTAAAGTTGAAAGATACAAAAATGGCAAGTGGAGGACGAATTTATAATATCCAAAAATATTCGTGACAATCGGCAAGGCACAATAAGATTAGCCGAAGATCACATTCCAAAAGTTGTGACAGCTGTACAGCACTTCCCTAAAACAAAATTCAAACTTCAACAACCGAACTACTCCCTTAAAGAACAATGTTATGATGTATCGCATAGCACCATGCACCATCAAGAGTAAGCCAATCAGAGAGCTCGTGATGAACAACATCCAATGGCCACCATGATTCTGTAACTTTATAAAAAAATGGGACAGCTCTGTTCACAATAGCACTCTTAAGAAAAACGACCAAAAAATTGGCTAAGTATAAAACCTTTGCCTATGCTAGATTTGCTCCATTTTTGCGCATCAATATGGAAAAATATATAACTTTCTCATCTGACATTGAAATGATTCGAGAACAGTTGCGTTGGAACCATGACTTGATGAAATTCATTTTTCATGAAGATCACTTCGCCCAGAAATTTCATTAAATCTTCCAAAAATGACCTTAAAGTCACTGCCATCCGACAAACCTATGAAATCACAACTTTAACAATATGAAACCTTCACCTGCTGCGCCGCCCCTTTGCCAAACACTATATAAGGACTTAATAAGCTATTAAATGGTGTTCTTCAAGTGCGGGTACCCCTATAACCCTACCAAATGATTAAAATACCCTTATAGCCATATAGGTGACTATTTTACCATTTCAGCTCTTCCAGCTCATCAAATACCACTGCCACATCACCAATATGGATAATAAGCTTGCCAACAATGACAACACCACTCCAGCAAACCTCAGTTGACCCAGTTGACCAACAGGTTGTATTTCCATGGCCACGTATACTAAAACCATGCCAAAATCGATTTGGGACTAGGGTTTTTGGATTTGAATCAAGACCTATTGATCGATGGCACTTTATTGGTGAACTTGTATGAACACTGCATTTCTTATAAATTTTAAAGTCTTTACAAGAACTTTAGAGTTTGTTCACCATGTTATCATGCCTAGTTAAATTCCTCAACTTGTTTCTTGGTTTTTGATTTGGGTAATTCCTTCAATTCCTCAAAGCTTTAGAAATAGCTCTTCAAGTTCATGTTTAATCCAATGTATGCATCTCTATTTCATAGATATTATTCCATTGTCTTATCCTCAAGCATATTCTCTTGTTTACATGTTGGTTGACAAAATCCTTGGAATCTATCCTCTATTCTTCAAATAATTCATTCCCTTGATGTATCCTCAATGCATCTCTTATTTGTGGGATTATTTGTAAAATATTCTGGGTGTTTATCCCCTCTTTCCTCAAACAATTAGTTCTTGTCTCTTGTTGGGGGATTTCACTCAATTACTTATTTGTTTGGTGTTGATTGGGATATATGGTGGCCAAGGGCTCATATATCATTTATATTGATCTCATTTTTTACATTCAAGCACTAGGGATCACATGTAGACTTTATGTGTGAATTGATCTTGTCTCTTCACTTCTCAACATATCTTCAATGGTATCCATGTTCTATTATATCTATTATTATTATTATTATTTTTGATCTTCTCATCTTATATAGCCTTCTCTTCAAACCATTTCCATATCACTTAGGTATTTTACTTCTCTAAATTTTATTTGCCAATCATGACTCATTATTCCAATTTGGCTCACATTTGTTGTCCTTCTTTGGATGGTGCCTTGTATGTAGGTAACTAACCATGGCTCCCAAAAGAAAGAGGGACCTTGCCATCGTGCATTCCATCCTCACAACTTATAATGTGATTTGGTTCACCTCGAAAAAGACTAAGGGGATCTTCTAAGAGCACCTTTTCAATAGAAAGATTTTAGTAGAGAGAGAGATGTGACAGTAGAGGAGCTTCTGGCATACAAGGTGGGTGTCAGATTTGACAGGTTGAAGTGGAGCAGCATGTTGATCCAGCCAGAGCTCTATTACCCCACCTTAGTCAGAGAATTCTACTCAATCTGGTACTAGTCAAGGAGGACGATGATGAGTACAAGCTAACTTCCTATGTGAAGGGAGTTGTCATCGGTTTCACTATAGCAGAGTTAGGGATTCTCCTTGATGTATCCTCAGAGGGTAAGAGGGTTTACTATCCTCCAGGCAGTCATCCTGATAAGTGTCTGCATCCAAAGGAGAGTCAGAAATTATTCAAGGTTCTAACAAATGACAAGTATGAGGGGAATGAAGACCTTTCCAAGTTTCCTCCTTCTCAACGGGTTCTCATATTCATTGCCAAGACCAATCTGGCTCCTTCTAAGGCACACAACACACTGCCTCCTTTGATGTCTGCAGCTCTAGCTCATTCTTTGCATACTAGCCAGCCTATTTGCCTGCCTCATGTGGTTATGCAATATAGGCTCGTGCAGTACTGAATCCTGCCCGCAATAATACTTTGCCCTATGGTAGGCTGCTCACTAGAATCTTCTTATTCCTTGGGGTTGATCTTGACCGTGAGTCCAAGGAAACAAACACTGAGGGGCCTATTGGGTTCAATGCACTTCAGAAGATGAATCTATACTATGATTATGACAGTGTTGGGGAGCAGGTCAAGTACGGGAAGGGTAGAAGGCCCAGAGAGGATGATGATGACAGTGATGAGGATCTCGAGTTTATGGGTTCTGGACCATCAGCAGCAAGAACTTCAGGTGCACCAGGGGGTGGAGATGACAACTTGATGGCTATTAGGCGACTAAACTTGAGGGTGGTGGATGGCTTTGATGAGGTCAAGAAGCAACTCTCCAACCAGGCTCGACGTCTTGAGGGCATAGAGAGAGGGGTGGATGACATCAACACCTTCCTTGGTCGCTGTGGTGGCGATGGTGCAGATGATTAGTCTAGCTTTCTCCTCCAAAAGATTTGAAGTTGTTTTGATCAGTACTTCGTTTAGTTTTCTTGTCCTTTGGATTTGGGATGTTGGAACTATTTTCTTTTTAGCTTTTTTCCTTTAATTTTTCTTGCATTTTCTCTTCTTTTTTTTTTTTTTTTCTTTCTTTAGATCAGCAGTTTGGGAACTTTTTGAAACTTTTTAATTATTGTGGACTTGTATATTCTGATCTTGGACAGATAGAATTAGGTGGTTCAGTTGGAACAGGTGGAATCTTATGTTTTGGGTTGGAAAGGGCACAGTCATGCCCAAGCAGGAATTTGGAACAGCTATGGAGATTGAATTTGTATATTTTTAATAAGACAAAGAATCTGGTTTTAGTTGGAATGGATGAATCAAGAATGTTGCATTGAGAAGGATGCAGTTGCCTTCTAGGAAGATTTGGAACAGTTTGGAAGTTGTACTTGGGTTAACATATATATATATATATATTTCTTTCTTTATGTTTGCTTACTTCCTCTTGTTTTGGATTATTGTTCATAATTGGGGGTTGGTTGTGTTTAATTTATTATTAATCATTATGGACCATTATATATATATTTTCCCATTACCTTCTTACTCAACACTCAACCAACAATTACACTCAACCAACAATTACACAATTGTGACTTGGTAGCCTAAGGTTCAAGTTCTAAGTTCCATGTTGCCTATTATTTTCTAGGTTCTTGTTTCACAATAACCAGTTTTCTTCTAATGTCCACATACAATGATTTATGTTCTTGAGATTTTTAATTTAGAACCTAATTTGTGGAGAGTAAATCAAGAGGTTACGTCAGACTGTGGTCGGTGCAGAGTATCATCGCTCTGATACCACTCTGTCATGCCCCTATCTTGATATAAGATAATTTGGCACATAGGAGATGACTGGGACAACACATATCATCCCAATACCTACTAGGATCACTGACATAGTGTCCCGAGCCACAGTCCACTCTGTCACCAATTGTGATAACAGTAAGGAACATACCCAAATGGAATAAATTGTTCCAATCACAGAGTTAGCAGAAGCGAAATTTAATTTAAAACATGCAAAATTATAGAGCATCGGTTCTCTAATGATAACACATAGTACCATATCAATGTTTGTAACCATTCAATCTCTTCTTATAACTAAACATACAGTTTATACATTATTGTGGATGAATAGAGAAATTAAATAATAAATAATCGTCACTATGACACCATCCTTGGGTGCACATCTACATCCAAGTCACAGCCACCGACTCCACTTTATTCACATCCAACGGTGCTCGTCAAGATGTTACCTGCATATCAACTAAAAGGGGTTGCGCAATGGGGTTAGCTAGTAAGGGAGTAAAGGGGAATGCACATACATACACACAAGCAGTATGCTATGCATTCGATCACTCTCACTCGGGAGACACTAAGGGTCACTTAACTTAACGCCCCAATGAAACCTCAATTATCACACGGGAGCCTACGCGGGTAGAAACCATCCAGTCACCTAGTGGCAGACCCTGTCAGTCATCATTACCCCTGTCCTGGCCTCTCCCACCTCCACAGACCACAGGTGCTTAGACTATCCAACACATAAACCCCTATTGGCAAGGGTCGTAGCATAAGAGAATAGGCATCCTAGCCACAGATATACTATATGCAAGTCCTATCGTCTCGAGAGGTATTTCGGGTTCATCAACGTCCCATTCCATCTAGTACCCGGGTACCAGCACGGCACGACATATACAAATCAGGATGACATATAATAGATTTCATAATTAAATAAGTTGGGATTTTGATATCGGCACACTCAGCACCGTAGCCAGATACAATGGTGAGAATATTATTACAATCACAACAGTTCACAATTGAGATATTTAATGCAATGCACACAATGCTTATACTTATATAATAGCATGCTTAAGATTGCCAAATATGTATATATTCAAACCCAACAAAGTCACCCAGAACCCACTCACCAAACTCGGGTGTTACCCGGCGTGGTTGATATGAATCTCATCAGTGCACCAGCTATCCATCGAGTTGGGTAGCCTAAAAGCACAAAAACAATCATTAAAGCATGTATAGAAGGGTCCCATGCTAGGCCCCCAAGGTTAAAATCAAGTTTCAACTAAGACAGCACGAGCGGGACTCACGGACAGTTGTAGCAGGGGTGAGTCCGTCCTTGATTCCGTTCAGGCCAAAAGGTAAAAACAGAGGGAGTGGATCTATATACGAAACATCTTACTTGGATCCAGTAGTGCATCCATTCGAATTCTGAGACATACCCGAGAGCGAGCGGATCCATAGGCGGATGTGTTTCCTTAGTTCGCCCCTGCATCCGGTTGATCCCTGAGACATACTTCAGAGTGAACTGACCCACAGGCGGATGTAACAAGCTTGAGTCCATTCCATCATCCATTCAGGTCAAATCACAGGAATTACATTGGGCGGACTGACGTATGGTACCATGATTGGTGGATCTGATCGTGCATCCGCTGGCAATCCTTTCCAAGATTTCAAAGGGCTTCTGCTCCAGCTTGAAGCTTGGAGCACCCTAATACTTTAGGGTCATGGAGGGGGTGTCTAAGCCTCCCAAGGGTCACTAGAACTGAGGCTCACCTTAAAGATCACATAAGGATTGGTCTTAAATTGGTCCATGGTTGGGGTTTCATAGATTAGAACCAAAGTTCAGCAGCAATAGCTGCAAAGCAGCTCATAAGAACCATTTCTAGAGCTAGGTTAGCACTATTAGAGCTTCCAATTAGGGCCAAGCATCACCTTGAGTCCCAAATGGAACCCTAGGCTATCTCAAGCTCAAGGAATCTACCAAAAATGAAAATGAGAATGAAGAAGTACCAAATTTCAGGTCTTACCTTCAATGGAGGTAGCAAGGACAAGGCTAGGTGAACCTTCTTGACCTCCTTCCTTCCAACCATCCCCTCCATCTCTTCTCCTTCACCTTCTTCTTCTCCCTTCGTCCGGACAGCAAGAGGAGGAGATGTGGGGCAACCAGCCATCTTGGCATGGCCTCCATCTTCTTCCCTTCCCCTCTCATTCCTCTCTTACTTCTTCTTCTTCTTCTTCCTTCCTCCTTCTCCTTCTTCTCTTGTCTCTTCTCCTCCACGGTTTGCTTAGGAGGGGGAGAGATAAGGGAATAAAGGATTCTCTTATTCTTTAAGGGTAGAAAAGGACCTTAGGTCATGTTTGGTTTAGGTACCCCCAAAACATTTAGTGGTTTTTAGGTCTAAATGGGTTTTTAATTTAGGCTTTAATTCTTGTTTGGCCTATATCTTAAACCACTAGTTCATTTAGTTAGTTAGGGTATGTTTGGGGTGCATCCTAAGTCCATAGGACCTATTTGTCCACTAAGGTTCATTTGGTTTAAGTTGGGGTATAACACCCATTAATTCTTTAAGTTAGGCCTTACGGGCCCACTTTCATGGCCCGTTTAACAAATTAATGGTAAAGGTAAAGCTCTATATTGTCCAAGGGTCCAATTATAGTGTCCAGGACATGGGGTGTGGGTCCCACAGAAAATTAAACCAAAAGGACAGGTAATAGCACGGGCGGATCCTCGAGCGAGTTCAGTTCGAGTGAGTCCGTTTTTTACTCCGGTGCTACTATCAGGGCCCAAACTTCAAGGAAAGTTGCGGGGCTTTGACCCATACTTTCAGGACTTCGAGGGAACATTTATAATAATATTTTAAGTCTGATGTTACAGGTGTTGGCCAGTGCCACCATGGCTTTGCCCTTGGTTACTAAATTGCCTCGGGGTATTTGGGGTGTGGGTGTAATATCATTAGTATGCTGCCCCACTTCCATGGGATGGCCAATGAAGATGTATATCTCTTCCTTAACGAAATTTAAGGAGGTTTTTGTTCTAATTAAGGTCCAAAATTTAACTGATGATGCAGTTAGGCTTTGATTTATAACATTTTTTCTGAAGGACCATGCCAAAAAGTGGCTTTATAGACTGCCAACGAATTCAATTACTATATGGGATGAGTCCACCATTGTCGTTCTGAGAAAAATTTTTCCTCTTCATAAGACCAATAAACTCAAGAGTGACATACTTCAATTTAGGCATAAACCACATGAGTCCTTCTCTAGATTCATGGAGAGATTCAAAGACCTCTTTTTACAATGCCCTCACCATGGTATTGACTTGTGGTAGCTTTGCCAAATTATTTATGAGGGCATAGACTTTCAGACCAAGCAGTTTTTAGAATCTATGTGTTCTACAAGCTTTACCTCTTTTACTAATGAGAATGAGGCCTGGACATTCTTGACCAACTTGACTGAAAAGACTAGGGAGTGGGAGTCCTCCAAAGAGGCTGAAAGGATCACTAAGGGTTACCTCATTGAGGGTGTGCCAGCCAAGGAAGTCAAACTGGATAGCCTCATCAAAAGGTTAGAGTCCATAATCCTTAAAGAGCCTATACCGGTTAACCAGGTCAACCATGTGTCAATATGTAGTTGGTGCCATACACCTGGACATCTTTTGGAGGAATGCCCCAACACCTTTGTGGGTAATTCCAACACTGAGAATGTAAGTGCGCTCTACCAAAATAATCCATATAGCAACACTTACAACCCAGGATGGAGAAATCACCCTAATTTTTTCTACAATCAAGGGAACTAAGTAGGCCCTTCCAACTTTCACCATCAAGACCAGCTTGGTCTCTAAAGGTCAAATCGTCCTCATTTAGGACCCCCTATGAATTCTGCTAGGCCACCTCTCCTTGCATCTTATCAGCAACCCCCTGGGTTTACAAATACAAGAGAAGCAACAAGAATAAGTGAGCTAGAGAAAAGCATGGTCCTTCTCATGACAAGCCACAATAATATGGAGAAGCAGTTCACCTAGCTTATCACCATCATGCATGAGAGAGAAAAAAGAAAATTACCTAGCCAACCTAAGCCAAATCCTAGACATCAGGCTCTAATACAACAAGGTACCCAAGCTCCTCAGCTCAATGTTGCACAAGGCCAACAGCATTAAGGGCCCTCCAGCCAGGTAAATGCAGTATATGCTTTGCAGAGGGGCCGTAAGAATCAACAGGTTAGTACACCTCAGTCTTTACCATCTCATACTCTTGTTGACTCTCCCCCTTTTGATGAGGCCATTGTAGTGCCTTCTGTTTCTGGTTCGTCTGATGAACCTAAAGAAATTCCAGATGATTTGGTTGAGAAAACCAAAGATGATTCTATTGAGAAAGTGAAAAAGACCACCCTTGAAAGAGTATATATCCTACCTGCTCCTTTCCCAAATAGGTTGGTTAGCAAGAAGTCTCCTTCTGTGGAGAAAATACTGGATGTTTTTAAACAGGATCAGGTGAACATTCCATTATTGGATGCTATAGCCTAGGTCCCCGCTTATGCTAAAGTCCTCAAAGACTTATGCACCCAAAAACGGACCACCAATATGCTCAAAAATACATTCTTGACTGCTAACATTAGTTCTCTCATCACATAGCCAGTAGTAACAAAGCATAAGGACCCTGGAAGCCCCACCATCTCTTGCACTATAGGCAACACCACCATTTTGATCATGCCTTATTGGACTTTGGTGCAAGTGTGAATCTGTTACCTTTCCATGTCTACCAACAGTCGGGATTGGGAGAGTTGAAACCCACCTGAATTACTCTTCAGCTTACAGATATGTCAGTAAAAGTTTCTAAGGGGATGGTTGAGGATGTCCTGCTAAAGGTTAGGAAATTTGTCTTTCCTGTAGATTTTGTCTTTAATACCCAACCTATAACAAATTTTAAGGACCATATCCCTATTATCTTGGGTAGACCCTTTCTTACTACCAGTAATGCTTTAATCAATTGCAGGAATTGTCTCATAAAATTATCTTTTGGCAATACTTCTGTGGACTTTAATGTGTTTAGGCTAGGCAAGCAGCCTGATATGGATGAAGTGGTACATATGCTTCAGGGATTCCCCGATGATGTTGAGACTTTCTTTGAGATTGATTTTGATTCGGGATTTCAGGAATGTATGTAGGAATTAAAAGGTGTTGATAATACCACCTTGTCTGAGGTTTGGAGCATCCAACCACCATTGGAGCTCCTTAGACCCCTAGCCACTTCCATTCCTAAACCCTCTATTATTGAGCCCCCCACATTAGAGTTGAAACTGCTGCCCTCCAATCTCAAGTATGCCTTCCTAGGACATGATCACACTCTTCTTGTAATTATTGCTTCTGGTTTGACTTCTATTCAAGAAGAAGAGTTGATCAAGCTTCTAAAAGAACATAAGGACGCCATAGGTTGGACCATGTCAGACCTCAAAGGTATCTCTTCCATTGTTCAACATCATATTCATCTGATGGAGAGTTCTAAACCTTCTAGGGAACCCCAAAGGAGGGCTAATCCTGTGATGAAAGAGGCAATTAAGAAAGAGGTTCTAAAGTGCTTGGATCATGGCATAATTTATTCTATTTCTGATAGCCAATGGGTGAATCCTGTGCAGGTTGTGCCTAAGCAGGGAGGAGTCACTGCAGTTGAGAATATAAATAATGAATTAATTCTAACCCGTATACAAACGGGATGGAGAGTGTGCATTGACTATAGGAAGCTGAATGCGGCAACTTGGAAGGAACACTTTCCCTTGCCTTTTATTGATCAAATGTTAGAGAGACTAGCTGGTTATGAATTTTATTTTTTTCTTGATGGATATGCAGGCTATAATCAAATCCCTATTGCTTTGGAGGACCAACATAAGACCACATTCACATGCCCTTACGGAACCTTTGCTTACGGCGTATGCCTTTTGGGCTTTGTAATGCCCGGGTTACATTCTAAAGGCACATGATGAGTATCTTTTCTAATATGGTAAAGCACTTCCTAGAGGTGTTTATGGATGATTTTTCTATTCACGGCTCTACCTTTTCAAATTGCATGCACCATCTTTCCTTGGTTCTAAAGAGATGCATAGAAAAGAACTTGGTGTTGAATTGGGAGAAGTGCCACTTCATGGTGAAGCAAGACATAGTTCTTGGTCACATTGTGTCCAAAGAAGGGATTTAGGTTGATAGATCTAAGGTGGATCTTATTGTTAATTTACCACCACCCAAGAGTGTAAAGGACATTAGATCTTTTCTAGGTCATGTAAGTTTTTATAAAAGATTCATCAAGGACTTTAGCAAGATAGCTAGACCTCTAACTTCCTTTTTGACAAAAGACCGCCCCTTTGAGTTCTCCCCTGAGTGTCAAAAGAATTTTAAGCAATTGAAAAGAAAGTTGACCTCAGTACCCATATTCAAGCTCCAAATTGGACAGTGTCATTTGAGCTTATGTGTGATGCCTCTAATTTTGCTATAGGGGCTGTTCTTGGGCAATGAATCAACAAATTGCCCCATCTGATTTATTATGCAAGTAGAACTCTAGATGATGCATAACTTAATTATACCACCACTGAGAAAGAATTTTTAGCTATTGTGTTTGCATATGAGAAGTTCAGACCCTACTTGATTGGTTCACATGTGATTGTATATACTAATCATACAGCTATCAAATATCTTGTGCAGAAGAAAGATGCCAAGGCTTGCCTCATTAGGTGGATCCTCTTATTACAGGAATTTGATCTTGAAATTAGGGATAATAAAGGCAGTGAAAATTTGGTTGCATACCATCTATCCTGGCTGGCTAATTCCTTGATTGTTGATTCTCCAGTCAACGAAAACTTTCCTGATGAGTATCTGATGGCAGTGTCTTGTGAACCTTGATTCGCTGACATTGTTAATTATCTGGTTACGGGTGCGACACTTGCACACTGGTCTACCCAAGATAAGAATTGTTTCTTTTCACACTTAAAATATTTCTTTTGAGATGATCTTTATCTTTTTAAGACTTGTCCGGATCAAGTAATCCGGAGATGTGTTCCTGATCATGAGTAGCAATCTATCTTATCTTTTTGCCCTGATCAGGCTTGTGGAGGCCATTTTGGGCCCAATAAGACAGCGGCTAAGATTTTACACTGTGGATTTTATTGGCCTACTCTTTTTAAAAACGCTTTTACTTATTGCAAGACGTGTTCTTCATGCCAATCTTTAGGGCATCTTTCCAGAAGAAATATGATGCCCCTCAACCCAATTCTGGTGGTTGAGGTGTTTGATGTATGGGGTATAGATTTCATGCCTTCAGGGCAAAATGACCAAGAAACCCTTTAATAATAAAGGTACTAGAGCCACACATCTGTTAGAGTTAATACATACTAAAGTGTGTGGGCCCATAAATATACAAGCAAGGTATGGATATGAGTATTTCATAACTTTCATTGATGATTACTCTAGATATAGATTCATATACTTGATGTGTAGAAAAGCCAAGGTCGAAAGATAAATGCGTCAAGTCCTTAAGATCAAATCGTGGAGGGGAGTATCTATTGGATCAATTTAAAGAACATCTCATATCGCAAGGGATAGTTAGTCAACTAACTAATCCAGGAACATGTGTGCTTAACGGTGCCTTAGTTAGAGCTAAGATAAGACCTTTACTTGGTCCAACTTGGAAGATACCACACTTTTAAGTAGCCTATTAGAAGCTAGATGCAAGGTTCTAGGTAGAAACTATAAGGGTAACTGTGCTAGAAACTCAGGTTAGGTGCTTAAAGTAGCAACTAGACTAAGATTTGAATGGCACTTATTTACTGCGAGTGACATGCCCACCCTAGTGGGAGTTGTACCATAGCATGCATAGCATACGGCATGTGGTCATATCAACCGATTGTGAGAGTGATCGAATGGATTCCTGCTTCATCACTGTGTGAGCCATGTGGATTATATTAATCTCATAATACCCTTATTACTTGAGATAATGTCATGAAAAAGACACCCAATGATGCTACTTTGACGTTCTCCTTAGGATCATGGATGATGCAGTCCACCGGGAAGTGATTGGGAAAGCTGTTGGGGATATTTGGATTGACATGAGGAGCTCAGGGAAAACCATCGAACATTACACCTTTGTTATGTGACTCATTACCCGGGCGACGTGTCGTATTTGTGATCGACACAGCCATGAGTACATTACATTCCAAGGATTAACACTGCTCATCATGAGGGATCGAGAGTATTAGGTCAGGAGTAAGTGGGTTGTTTGGGGTATTTTGAGACTTTTGAGAATGATGTACTATGTTAGCTAGATGGAAGTTTGATATAGTACTCCTACCTTGTATCATCTCGTCAGGTTGCATGCTCCATTACCCGTATGGAGGTTAACGCGGAATGAGAGAAACTTGAATTCATTATTAGACTTATGCGCCTTGTGTGGGCGAGTGGGAGATGTAAATCGTAATGGACTTGGGCCCAATAAGGACCACCCACACAAGGTGTCACGCTCCCTATCCCAATGTTAGGAATAAAGCATAGTCAAGGGGTAAGTAGGATGACATGCATCATCCTCTTTCCTACCATGATCAATGACATAGTGTCCTAGTCCATTGTCAATAGTGAAGGACAAACATAATAATTGCGATTTATAGAAAAAAAAAGAATATTCCATTCAAAACAGAGTAAATACAAGCGGAAGCGACATAAATAGCAGTTACTAGATGTTCAGCTGACTAGGTGATACAATAATAGTTTAACACTATTTTCCGACTGACCATTACGTAACTATTCAAAAGAATACAAAGTATTACAATCACTATTCATAATGAGCACAAAGCCCCAAAAGAATCAAAAGAGGGGATTATCCCCAACAACATCACGGCCCATAGGCACCATCATCACAGGGGCATCTGTCGTCGTGTTCTTTCGACATAGCCTCGGGTTCTTCCATGCCAATATCCACTGGTTGGGCCTCGAGACTAGCCAGATATCCACCATCTACATCAAAATCTAAAAGAGTGTGTATACAGGGGGTTAGCTCCACTAACCTAGTGAGGGGAAGGGAATGCACAAACACACAATCACACATAGTCCATGATGTATGTAATGTTAAATAGATTTTCCACCTAACAAACAGTCTAAGTTAGAGTATATGCTTCTATGATAACTAGGGAGACACTGTGGGTCACTTAACTTATCACCACAATGAAACCCTCATTATCACCAAGGAGCCTACGCCAATCGAAGCCTTTAAGATCACCCAGTGGCGGACCCCGATGATCAGTGGTTATCCCTAACCTGGCCGCTCTCCCTCACAGACAACAAGGAGCTTCGATCACCCAATGCCTAAACCCCTATTGGTAAGGGTCGTAGCATGGGAAGGTAAATCCTTGCTGCAGATATACTACACGCAAGTCTTATCATCCTAAGAGGTATTTCGGTTGCATCAATGTCCCATTCCATCTAGTACATGGATACCAGCACAGCACGACCCATACAAGGTAGGATGACAATCAATAATTCTCATAATTATTTTTGGGGTTCCGACACCGGCATACCTAACACCGTAAACTAATACAATAATGTAAGGTAAACATATCCACATTCCCATCAATTTGTTACCAACATAGGTTGTATGCAAGGATGCAACATGTTAAGGATTGATGCAAGCATAAGCACAATTATATGATCTATATAGATATATATAACCAACCCAAAACTCAATCACAGTTTGCTCAATTATTGCTTGAGGTGTTTGATAAGATTTATCTTGGTGCACGCACTCTCGTACAGGTTATAAAGTTTAAGGATGCATGAGAATAATGTTAGAAGAGTGTAGGTGGGTCCCACGATGGGTCCCAACAATTTTATTGAGGTTTAAGTCAAGACAGCATAGACAGACGCAAGGACGGAGGCAACCAGGTGAGTCCGTTCCTGGCTCCGTCCAAGTATTCAGTGTAAATAGATGGGACGGATTCACGGATAGAACTTCCAGGTGAATCCGTTCATGCATCCATCCGGACCTTGAGACTTTCCCAAGAGCGAACAAAACCACGGATGGAACTTCTTAATGAATCAGTTCCTGGCTCCGTCCCAACCTTGTCAACCAGGTTATACCGCACGGATCGACGGATAGAACCATGATGATGGATCCATTCGTGGATCTATCAAGTCTCTTTTCGAGATTTGGAAAGATTTGCATCTCTAGTCTTCCACACATGAGTCCTCATGGTTCCTAGGGTTAGGGAGGTGAGTCCCAAGCTTTGTTGGGGTCCAAACACCTAGCCCAACATGGGCCATAGGGGATCTTATGGAGTTTGGAACCATCTCTAGGGGTTCCCAAACCCTAGATTTGGGTCTTGAGGCATTGAGCAGCAGCTCAAGCCATACCAGCCCTGGAAGGAAGCAAGGGAAAGGGGAGTAGGTCTTAATTTAGGGAACCAAGAGCGGTATTGGGATTCTAGAAAGGAAACCCTAAGCTGGAATCGATTCCAAAGGGGTTCCCAGATTTAATATGGGAAGAGAGGGAGAAGGTAGAGTACACTCACCTAAATGATGAGCCAATAGAAGGGTTCCACCTCCAACAACTCCCTCCAATCACCTTCTCCTTCAAATTTAATGCCGTCCAAGCTCTCAACAATTTTGGGTAGGTAGGAGAAGTGAAAGAGCCATAAATGGCTGGGTTATGCATTTATAACAATGCTCCCACTTAGGGCCCGTTTGGGTTGTGGCTTTAAGAGTTAAAACTCAATTAAATGCCACCATAGGTAAGTGGGTCCACCTATATAGCACATGCACAATTCAAGGAGGGTCCACCTTGTCTAAGTGCTTCGGTAGGATGTCCGGGGCACGGGGTGTGGTCCCACACGAGGAAAACACCCAAAAGCCTTAAACAATACGGACGGACTCACGAACGGAGGCAGTCTTGTGAGTCCGTTCGTGACTCCATCGTTGTTGTAAAGGGCAGAACCCTAGGTAAATTTATTGGGCTTTGACCCACATTTCAAGGCCTTAAAGAGGAGGAGGGTACACTAGCATACATCAAGGAAATATCTTACCCCTCAACCATCATGACGTGTCCTTCGTGATTCCAAAGAGTTTTCCGACCATAATGCTGAGCTCATCGCCGAGTGAGGTGTCTAAATGTGGGGACATTGTAAATGCCTTTCGGTACTCTTCACTCTGGGGACTTGTGCTAGGAGGATGGTCAATGAAATCACCATCGACAAATCTCCCCCACTGCCAATTGAGGAACCTCTCTTCTACAGGTAGGCCTGTGTATTGGTCAATGATCTTGTAGTTGGGTTTGACCACAAGTGAAAACAGTTCCCCAGCATACATGGTAGCAGTATCTACGCATCACGAGAGAGACAAACCATAATTAAATAGTAAATCCAGGTGCGGTTATAACATTCCCCCCACCTTACAAGAAATTTCACCCCCAAAATTTGGTGTACTTTGTAAGAATCCAAGGGAAGGATACTTCGCTCGCATCTCCACTTCGTCTTCCCAAGACACCTCTTCCTCCGGGTGCTTGCACCACTTCATCTTCACGTAGTGAATTAGGTCGATTGCGAAGATTCACTACCTTATTGTCTAGAATCTTCTTAGGCTGTTCCTTATAGGACATATCAGCCAGCTCCGATGGTTCTTGAGATAGAACTTGGCTTGGGTCATGCACATATTTTTGTAACATGGACACGTGGAAGACATTATGTATGCCATCCAAGTATGGTGGGAGTGCTAACCGATAAGCCACCAGTCTGACCTTCACAAGAATTTTGTAGGGCCCAATGCATCTCGGGCTTAGTTTACCCTTCTTGCTGAACTGCATCACGCCCTTGGTGGGCGACACCTTGAGGAATACCTTGTCACCAAGGGAGAACTCTAGATCCTTCCATCTTTGGTCCATATAGCCTTTCTATCTAGACTAAGCAACCTTGGTTCATTCACGGATCAAGTCCACCTTCTCACAAGTTGCTTGGATCAATTCTGGCCCAAGGATACGTTGTTCACCTACTTTGTCCCAGTATAATGGAGTCTGGCACTTCTTCCCATACTGAGCTTCAAACTATACCATATTGATAGTAGCTTGGTAACTGTTGTCGTAGGATTCGATAAGCGAGATGTGTTCATCCCAGTTACCCTACATATCAATGGCATAGGCTCGGAGCATATCTTCCAATGTCTGTATAGTTCTCTTCGACTGCCCATCTGTCTGAGGGTGGAAAGCAGTGCCAAAACTCAATAAGGTCCCCATAGCTCTCTGGAATTTGCCCCAAAACTTGGATGTGAACCTGGGGTCCCGATCTGAGATGATGCTAACTGGAACTCCGTGCAGGCAAACTATGTTATCAATGTACAAGCGGGCTAACTTATCCATAGAATAGGTGACCTTGATTGGGATGAAATGAGCTGTCTTTGTCAACTTATCCACAATTACCCATAGAGCATCAACACCTCTGGGCGTACGAGGCAGTCTAATGACGAAGTCCATGGTAACATGTTCCCACTTCCATTTTGGCACGGGCAAAGACTGTAAAAGGCCATGGGGTCATTGTCAATCTGCCTTCACCTGTTGACAGGTGAGACACTTGACCACAAATTCAGCTACATCCCTCTTCATAGCACTCCACCAGTAGTATCCCTTTAGGTCCTTGTACATCTTAGTACTACCTGGGTTAATCGAATAGGGAGAGTCATGTGCTTCTATCAACACTTCCTTCCTCAACTGATCACCCTTGGGAACATATAGTCGATCCCTAAACATGAGAACATTGCTCTCTGTCAATGTGAAATCCAGATTTCACTGTGTATCACCTTGAATGGCTTCAATGATCTCTTAGAAGTGTTCATCTGAGGCCTGGGCAGACTGAATCCTTTCCACCAAAGTTGACTGCACCAATAGGGCTACTAGAGATGGAGTAACGCCCTCTACCAGTTTTTCCAAATCCATCCTTCTAGCTTCTTCAACAAGTCCCTTACTAACAGCCAAGGATGCAATGGATAAGGTCTGGGACTTTCGACTAAGAGCATCTGCCATAATGTTTGCCTTACCAGGATGGTAGTGGATGGTGCAATCATAATCCTTTATGAGCTCCATCACCTCTGTCTCATGTTAAGTTCCTTCTGGGTAGAGAAGTACTTAAGACTTTTGTGGTCACTATAGATCTTACTCTTTTTTCCAGACAGATAATGTCTCCAGATCTTCAGAGCAAAGACCATAGCCGCCAACTCTAAGTCGTAAGGTAGGTAATTCTTTTCATAATCCTTCAGCTGATGAGAAGCATAGGCTACCACTTTTCCATCCTGCATCAGGACACAGTCAAGGCCCATCTTGGAGGCATCACAATAAACTACCATCCCTCCAATACCATTTGGAATGGTGAGTACCGGAGCCAAAATCAATCGCTGCTTCAATTCTTGGAAGCTCTTCTCGCAGTCATCAGACCACACAAACTTCACTCCCTTCCGGGTCAGTCGAGTCATGGGAGCTGAGATCCTTGAAAAGTTATCAATAAATCTCCTGTAGTAGCCAGCTAGACCGAGGAAGCTATGAATATCTGCTATACTCTTGGGTGTCTCCTAGTCAACTACAGACTTTACCTTGTCGGGGTCAACTTCAATACCCTTGGCAAAAAAGTGACCTTAGAAAGCCACTTGTTATAACCAAAACTTGCACTTATTGAACTTAGCATACAGTTACTTTTATCTCAAGCGCTACAGCACAAAGTGAAGGTAGTCAGCGTGCTCTTCTTCACTTTTAGAGTAGACTAGAATGTCATCAATAAACACGACAATGTATTTATCTAGCACGTCGTGAAATACCCTATTCATTAACTCCATAAAAGTTTTTGGGGCATTGATCAGTTTGAAGGACATGACTAGGAACTCGTAGTGTCCATATCGTGATCTGAACGTTGTCTTGTTGATGTCACTACTTCTTATCTTCAATTGATGATACCTCGAGCGGAGGTCGATCTTTGAGAATACCCTTGCGCCTTACAATTGATCGAATAAGTCATCGATCCTAGGGCAGCGGGTAACGAAGCACGAAAATGGTCTACGTATCCAAGCCATTAACACCTTTAAACAGCTTAAAAACATTTTCTTAGCATCATCTCCTCCATTTTCACAAGAATTCACCTAAAACCTGAAAAGCACAAGAAAGCACCGAGTAACTCTGTCCAATGTGGTAAAATGTATGTTTTATACCCTAAGATTTTACACATAAATGTGCTCATCAGTAAGCTAGTTGAGTTCATGGTAATCAATGCACATATGCATACTACCGTCCTTCTTTACAAACAAAATAGGTGCACCCCATGAGGAAACACCTTACCTAATGAAGCCTTTCTTCATTAAGTCATTGAGTTGCTCTTGAAGTTCCTTCAATTCTAGAGGGCCCATTCTATAGGGGGCCTTAGACACTGGGGTAGCACCAGGCACCAAGTCAATCATAAACTCCATCTCCCGGTCTAGTGGCAACCGTGTGAGGTCTTTTGGAAAGACGTCAAGGAAGTCTCTCACTACACTTATCTCTTCCATAGGTGTAATCTTGGCTTCGATGTCCAGCACAGAGGCTAAGTAACACTAACAACCTTCTTCCATCAACTTCAAGACTTGAAGAACCGAAATGATAGTTTTCTTAGGCTTCTTGCCTTTGTTGCCCTTGAACACAAATTCCTTGCTTTCCTCTGACTTGAAGAGTACTTTCCTCCCTACACAGATTAAGCTGGCTCCGTGTGTGGACAACCAATCCATTCCTAAAATTGTATCGAAGTCCTTCATATCCAAGATTATCAAACTGGCCTCCAGCCCATGGTTGCTTACTCAAATAGGACAAGATTTGAAGACTTGATCAAGCTCGACCTTACTTCCCGTTGGTGTACAAACTATCAGCTTATGCCCCATACTTGTCGGTCTAATAGTTAGTTTCTCGGCAAACAAAGGTGATATAAAGGAGTGTGATGCTCTCGAGTCAAACAACATGTAAGCAGGTATGGAACATATAGAAATCATGCCTAACAACATTAAATAGCCAACCATGATAAACTCAACATAAATAATTTCATTTAAATGGTTGAGTACAATACCTATGATGACACCTGGGTCAGCCTGGGCTTTTTCATGAGTGACAGAATAAACTCACCATTGAGTTCTGCTTGTTGGAGGAGGAAGAAGTGGGTGAGCAGTGGCCTTTTCTTGGGGTGCCTTGGAAGTCACAGTTGGCCATGAACCTGCCTGTCGTAGATGTGGGCAATCCTTGACCATATGACCAAACTCCTTATAGTTGTAACAGACAAGAGTCTGGGTCCCATAATAAGGAGCCGATGTAGCTTTGGGTCCCTAGGCCACATCAGGTTTACGGGACTGTATTGGAGTTGCAGTCATTTAGGCCCCTCTCTTCTAGAATTTATTGGGTCCCCTGGAGTCATAGGATGACATTGGCCTCTTACTGGCTTGTATGGCCTTGTAGTTCACTCTCTGCTGATCTTCAATCATCTTAGCAGCCAGAACCACTTCCGCATAGGTAGGGTACTTGTGTAGTACTGTAGATGTACTAAAGTTGGCTCTCAGCCCTCTTTCGAACCTTCTCGCCTTAACTCCCTCAGCCTTCAAGTGCTCTGGAGAAAAATAGAAATGCTCCTCAAAGGCGTGTTGATATTTGAGGATTGACTTGGATCCCTGGCTAAGGCTCATAAACTTAACTTCCTTCTTCTCTTGAAAGTTCCTTAGAAAGTAATTCTCGAGCAAAGCTTCTGTGAACTGAGCCTAGGTTGCATTTGGGTATTTGGCCCAGAAGTGCTCCTTTGAGGAGTGCCACCACGCATCAGCATCACCTCAGAGTTGGTAAGTGGCACATCGAATTTTGTTGGTGTCATTACATTGCAGCACCTCAAAGATTCTGTCCAGATCTCTTATCGAGGTAGCTGAAAACATAGAATCGTTAATCAGCTTGTAGAAGGTAGGAGGACGATGCTTTTGGAATTTCTCTGAAAGCTTAGAGGCATCAGCTCACTCTGGCACCACATTTTGGATTGGTAGGGCAGTCGGAGCAGGAGGAGGTGATTTGGCACTACTTGCATCGCAGGGACTTCAATTACAGTTGGTGCCGTGGGAGGAATAATAGGTGTGGCAGTAGCTGCGGGAACAGGGGCTATGCGTACCCGGGGTGGTACTTGTTGCCCTTCTTGACCAACATTTTGAAGCTGAGTGGTCATAGTCTGCATGAAAGTGCGCTGCTCATGTTGTCCTCTCGATTCTCCCATTGCATGTCTAGTAAAATGTTCCCTAAAAGTGTGGCGACATCCGCATTAGTGTTAACTTGAGGCGGTATAGGCAAAGCCTCTTTAGAAATGTCACTGACCTCATCCCTAGGAGGGGAATGATTCTGGTTGCAGGAGTTGACCATGTTTCAGTACCCGTCATAAATAAGATGCTTCACAGGTTAGCACAAGGACATGGGGTAGCAATACAAGGTGCCTCAAGGGGACAAGTAATAAATTTCAGATAAGAATGTGTGTAGCAACACATAAGGGGAACCAAGGGCCTAGAGGTAATGCTGATCCAAAAATGTAGGCCAATACCCCTTTAGAACACAGACGTAACTAGTCCTCTGACTTTGTTCGTGACTTCGTCGCCAAAATAGGCTGGACGGACTTACGGATGGATTTACAACGTGAATCCATTCGTTGATCCATTCTCAGTGTGTATATTTTGGCCAAAAGACCGAGCCGTACGGAACTACGGATGGATCCTTGGTTGTGGTTCCTTTCGATGTTCCGTGCAGTTCAAAGAATGAAAACTCAAGTTTTTTAAGCTCGACGGATTCACGAATGGAATCACGATAGTGGATCCATTCACAAAATTTTCATAAGAATACAAACCACGAGTTTTCAAAACTCATTTGGCTTGTTAGGAGAGAGCGGAAGCACAAAGCAGGGGAGCCCTAGCATCATCCATTCAAAGTTTCCTCACCTTCCCTTGGTGGATTCAAGCCCTCCTCTTCTAAGATTCAAGCTTCTCATCCACAGGTAGGTGTTCTTCTCTCCATTTGGCTTCCTAGGGTTTGTTCTTAGCCTATTTTCTAGGGTTTTTGTTGGATTCTTCTTTTCTTTTCCACCTTACTATGCTAAAATGCATGAGAGGTATTGGAATAGTATTTTTCCTTGATTCTATTGCTTTCAATCCAATTGTGAACATCTCACCACATCACCACACCATCGATTAGGGCAAGGATTGGTTAGGCCCCTCCCAAAATCAAGAACTCCAACTGTTTTTGGGCAAATCAATTTTATACTAGAAAATGTATTCTAAATCTTCATTCATTTCATGAATTTGCTGAAATCTAGATGTATTCGTACTTGTTTTGGTATTATTGTCAATTCCTCAATGGAAGTTAGGAGAAAACTCCCAATTTCCTACTTTTTTTTTTCCGAAAGAATATAGTTCCTTGACTTAAATGTCTTTATCTCCCCTTTTATTACTCCCATATGCGGGCTATTTGAATTATTTATATTTGGTCAAAATTGTCGAATTCGATTTCATGGAAGGGTTTATTGGGGACCCTCTCCTTAAACTCAAGCTCAAGGGAGTTACACTCTCTAAAAATTTCTGAATTTCCAAATGAATGTGGATTGTTTAGTTTCTATTCATCAGATATGTATTCTTTATATTCTTGGTGAAGTTAGAGTGACCAAGCATATGCATTGTCTCCTTGTTGCTTGTGTGTAGGTGAATAGAGTGGAATGCCTCCAAAGACAAGGGGAAGCAAGGCTCCTGTGGTAGCACCAACACGTTATGATCCTAGTCTATTTGTGTCTGCCAAGGTAGAGAGGTTATACACTGAGAAGTTCCATGACAGAAAGTTCCTAGTGGGGAGGGAAGCTATCCCAGATGAGTTGGTTGCCTTCAAGGTGGGGCAGAGGTTTGATAGGTTGGGGTGGTTCAGCATGTTGTCTCCACCGAGTTTTATTACCACAGGTTGGTCAGGCACTTTTACTCCAACCTGTCAGTCATCCAGGAGGATGCGGTGAGGCATCGGGTTAACTCTTTTGTGAAGGGAGTGAAGATTTCCTTCAATGAGGTGGAGTTGGGGGACACTTGGAGTGAGCTCTGTTGGGGATCGAGTCTACCACCCACCAGGGAGAGACCCACTCTCCTATGTATCCAAGATAGAGTACAAGTAGCTGTATTCCACATTGACCAAGACCAACCTTATTTCTATCAGGGGCCACAGCACCGAGCCCTCACTTATGGCTGCTGCCCTAGGCTATTCCTTATATGTGGTAGTTCAGGTGTGTCTGCCCTATGCTATCCTTAGGCACATGGAGCAAGTTCTGTTCAAGTCCAAGAAGAAGAAGACCCTGCCCTATGAGAGATTTCTCACCCGCATCTTCCAGCATTTCTAGGTCAACCTGGAGGATGATCCAACATCAGAGAGCTTTGAGGAGCCACTTAGGCACAATTCCCTAGCTTGGATGCTCATCAAGTGCGATAAATTCAGTGATGGAGAGCCTGTTGACCCAGAGGGTGAGGAGGAGAGTGATGATGAGGAGGAAGCACCGGTACATGATTCTACTGGAGCCTCTAGTTCAGGGACCTCTGACATGAGTGTCATTCTAGATGCTCTTCGTTAGCTGAACACCAACATGACCAAGCTCAACTCAGATATGGTGCAGCGGTTCGCAGGCATACAAGGACAGTTTGTTTCATACGACCACCGCTTTGAGAGAGTAAAGAAGGATATCCACGACATCAATGCCTACTTGTATTATGAAGAGGATGGAGACAGTGATGAGCAGATGGGGGACTAGGTCCCGGGACTACTGGAGTTGTGATACATTTCTTTCTTGGTTTTTGTGTTTTGGATGGTTGTTTCGAAACAATGATTTTAATTTAGCTTTTCTTTCTCTTTTTTTTTTTTTTGTTTTTTTTGTTCTAGTAAGAAGTTATGATGCCTAGTTGCGATTTTGGAGTTCCTTTTTAGGATTCTAAGTAGTGTGTTCACCTCCAAGGGAGGTTAAGTAAGCAAAAACAGTTGGATGTAGGTTGGACAAATAATTACATATATATATATATATATATATATATATATATATATATATATATATATATATATATCAGCCCTTTATCTCTACTGATGTCCCTATTATATTGTTGTTGTTCTCAGATTCCACCCTAGCTAGTCTTCTCCCTATATTTCACACACATTTCGATTATTTTCGTTGAAAGATTTTACCTTAGAGTATATTGTGTAGAGTAAATCAAGAATCCTTGCTAGACTATGTCTGGTGCAGAGCATCACGCTTTGATACCACGCTGTCACGCTCCCTATCCCAAAGTTAGGAATAAATCACAGTCAATGGGTGATTAGGATGGCATGCATCATCCTCTTTCCTACCAGGATCAATGATACAGTGTCCCAGTCCATAGTCAATAGTCAAGGACAAGCATAATAATTGCGATTTATAGAAAAGGAAGGAATATTCCATCCAAAACAGAGTAAATACAAGCAGAAGTGATATAAATAGCAGTTACAATATGTTCAGCTGGCTAGGTGATACAATAATTATTTAACACTATTTGCCGACTGACTATGGCATAGCTACTCAAAAGAATATAAAGTATTACAATCAATGTTCAAAATGGGGCATAAAGCCCCAAAAGAATCAAAAGAGGGGATTATCCCCAACAAAATCACGGCCCGTAGGGACCATTATCATAGGGGCATCCGTCGCAGTGTTCTTTCGACACAACCTTAGGTTCCTCTATGCCAATACTATCGTAGTCCATTTGCTAAGCCTCGAGACCAGCCAGATATCCACCATCTGCATCAAAATCTAAAAGAGTATGTACACAGAGGGTTAGCTCCACTGAGCCAGTGAGGGGAAGGGGAATGCACAAAGACACAATCACACATAGTCCATGATGCATGTAATGTTAAATAGATTTTCCACCTAACAAACAGTCTAAGTTAGAGTATATGCTACTATGATAACTAGGGAGACACTGTGGGTCACTTAACTTATCACCACAATGAAACCCTTATTATCACCAGGGAGCCTTTGTCGGTCGAAGCCTCCAAGGCAACCCAGTGGCGAACCCCGATGATCAGTGGTCATCCCTGACCTAGCCTCTCTCTCCCACAGGCAACAAGGAGCCCCGATCACCCAACACCTAAACCCCTGTTGGTAAGGGTCGTAGCATGGGCAAGTAAATCCTAGTCGCAGATATACTACATGCAAGTCCTATCATCCCGAGAGGTATTCCGAGTGCATCAACGTTCCATTCCATCTTGTACCTGGGTTCCAGCATGGCACAGAGCATACAAGGCAGGATGACAGTCAATAATTCTCATAATCATTTCTGGGGTTCCTACACTGCCCTACCCAGGACCGTAATCCGATACAAAAATGTAAGGTAAACATTTCCATATTGCATCAATTCGTAACCAATATAGTTTATATACAAGGATGCAACCTATTAAGGATGGATGCAAGCATAAACATAATTATATGATCTATATAGATATATATAACAAGCCCAAACATCACCCAAAACCCACTCACAGTTTACTCGATTGTTGCTCGGGGTGTTTGATAAGATTTGCCTCCGTGCACGCACTCCCATATAGGTTACAAAGTTTGGGGATGCATGAAAACAATGTTAGAAGAGTGTAGGTGGGTCCCACGATGGGTCCCAATAGTTTATTATTGTTTAAGTCAAGACAGCACAGACGAACCCAGGGATGGAGGCAACCAAGTGAGTCCGTTCCTGGCTCCATCCAAGCATTCAGTGAGAATAGATGGGATGGATTCACGGAAGGAACTTCCAGGTGAATCCATTTATGTAACCGTCCGAACCCTGAGGCTTTCCTGAGAGAAAATGGAACCACGGATGGAACTTCTTAGCGAATCCGTTCCTGGCTCCGCCCCAACCTAGTCAACCAGGTTATACCGAACGGATCGATGGACGAAACCACGATGATGGATCCGTTCGTGGATCCGTCGAATCCCTTTTCGAGATTTGGAAAGATTTCCATCTCCAGTTTTCCACACATGAGTCCACATGGTTCCTAAGGTAAGGGAGGTGAGTCCCAAGTTTCATTGGGGTCCAAGCACCTAGCCCAACATGGGCCATAGGGGATCTTATGGAGTTTAGAACCATCTTCAGAGTTTCCCAAACCCTAGATTTGGGTCTTAAGGCATTGAGCAGTAGCTCAAGCCATACCAGCCCTGGAAGGTAACAAGGGAAATGGGAGTAGGTCTTAATTTAGGGAACCGAAGAGAGGTATTGGGTTTCCAAAAAGGAAATCCTAAGCTGGAATCGATTCCAAAGGGGTTCCCAGATTTAAAATGGAAAGAGAGGGAGAAGGGGGAGAGTACTCACCTAAATGATGAGCCAATAGAAGGGTTCCACCTCCAATAGCTCCCTCCAATCACATTCTCCTTCAACTTCAATGTCGTCCAAGCTCTCAACGGTTTTGGGTAGGTAGGAGAAGTGAAAGAGCCATAAATGGCTGGGTTATGCATTTATAACAATGCTCCTACTTAGGGCCTATTTGGCTTGGGGCTTTAAGAGTTAAAACTCAATTAAATGCCACCATAGGCAAGTGGGTTCACCTATATTGCACATGCATAATTTAAGGAGGCCAAGGGTGGGATCTACCTTGTCTAGGAGCTTAGGTAGGATGACCGGGGCACGGGGTGAGTCCCATATGAGGAAAACACCCAAAAGCCTAAAATAGTACCGACAAACTCACAGACGGAGGCAATCTTATGAGTCCGTTCATGACTCCATTGCTACTGTAAAAGACAGAACCCTAGGGAAATTTATTGGGCTTTGACCCACATTTGAAGACCTTAAAGAGGAGGGTACACTAACATACATGAAGGAAATATCTTACCCCTTGACCGTCATGACGTATCCTTCATGATCCCGAAGAGTTTCCCGACCGTGATGTTGAGCTCATCACCGAGTGAAGTGTCTAAATGTGGGGACACAGGAAACGCCTTTTGATACTCTTCACTCTAGGGACTTGTGCTAGGAGGATGGTCGATGAAATCACTATTGATGAATCTCCCCCACTGCCAATTGAGTAACCTCTCTTCTACAGGTAGGCCTGTATATTGGTCAATGATCTTGTAGCTGGGTTTGACCACAAGTGCAAATAGTTTCCCAGTGTACACGACAGCAGTATCTACATGTAATGAGAGAGAGAGAAACCATAATTAAATAGTAAATCTGGGTGCAGATGTAATACAAGGTGGGGCAGGTCGTGACCTGCATGAAGGAGGGGCGGTTACTTAAGTGAACGACTCCTTCCCTGTCTATTTGGGAGACTCCTAGTAGGAGTCGACTGAGATGGGTCGCCCCTAGGGGTTTGGCTATAAATAGATCTCTATACCTCGAACCCTAGGGTATGAGAAATAACAAATTCTGATTTATCTCCTCCTCTTCAAGTTCTGTGTTCTCCTTGGGATTCCATCCTTGCCTACGGTTTTGTGGTGTGGAGTTCTCTAGTGATAGAGAAGCTTGTAGAGATTGTGTATTGCTAATAACTGCAAGCCATGTTCGATCATCCCTTCTGCTTCGTTTCCATTCCATTCAAGTAAGATCTAAACTCATGTGTTTATTATTAATGGAATGATTATAAGTTAACAAGAGAAAATGGCAGAACTATTGGAAGCAAAGTGCTCGGAGAGGGGTTCTGGAAGAAAAAGGTGATAATCCGGATTCCAGAGCCAAAAGAGAACCCAGAAAAACACATTGAAACAATGGAAACTTAACTGACAACCCAAGGGAAGAACGAGGTTAAGAGTAAGACCAAAACAAAAAACTAGACAAAGGAACATCAAACACACAAAAAAACAAATGCTTTGTACTGAGAACACACCAAAAAAAAAATTAAAAGACCAGAAAGAAAAGAAGAGAGTACAATGCATTGAACAATGAACAAGCCAAAAAGTAAAATATTGAGATGTACAGAGAAAGGAGACTCTGGACATTTTCAAAACCATAATACCAAGAGTGTAGGCAAAACTACGGTCCAGGGATAAAACCATGGCTCCCTAGGGAAATCAATTATAAATCAATTAGGGTATTACACGCCCTGGGTTACCCCTGGTGTCCCATGGGTGCCCCATTATAATTTTAAGGTTTCTCATGGTTGCCATGGAAACCCTGGTGCATCCCTGTTAGGGTTTCTCCTTCCCTATTGTGTCCCATGCAATTTTTGAACACAATAGGGACAGAGAAAATCATCTCTAATCCATCACATGGCAAGAGGGATCCATCCCATACTTGAATGTGCAACGAAAATTAATCGATTTGAGTTTCTTTTGCATCCCATAAATATTAAATAATTAAAAACTGAAGGAATCAATCAAGAATTGCTAACTAGGAGAGCCTCAAGTGTTGCTCCTCCAATAGACAGTGGTTCTTCCTCTCTGAAGCAGTCACAGCAAACATATCTGAACCTCCAATGGTGCTACCAAGGTTCTCCAAGTCGATCCGAATATATCTCAAACCAGATCTGGGTTTCTAAAACCCTAGCTCTCAAAACTAGAGAGCAAGAAGAAGAAATCACAAGAGAGAGAGAGAGAGAGAGAGAGAGAGAGGGAGAGCCAAAACCGTGGGAGGGGGTGGCTATGAAATTCTTGGAAGCCTGTCTCCCTCATGCGTTTTAGGTTCTATTTATAGATGGGTTTCCAAAATCCAGATGGGAAGAATCCCTACTCTCTCTCTCTCTCCTGATTTACTCTATTTGTTTATCTCCTGATTGGCTTTATGTGTTTATCTTAGAGTCCTTTGCTTGGTGAAGAAGCAGAATCTAATAGGAAAAGTATTAATTAATTACTTTATTTAATATTTATGGATAATCACAATTAGCACCATATCAGTCAATCAAATAAAGAACCAATTAAAATAGCAAATTCTAAATAACTCCCTATATGATAACAATTTATTATATACAATCCCCCACTAATCAACACCATCATTATGGAATCTAGGGCATGTACACATGTACTGCAAAACCCAAATCCATAGTACATATCTATAGAAGAGCGTCTGTGCATCTGATCGGGTCCCGCAAAACTCGACAAAACACTTTGTTCAAAATAATCATAAATAATCTATCATTTTATGCAAAATAGATTTTTGCAAAACCATTTCCAAAATGGCACTGGATCCAAATTCTAATCCGACCATACGCAAACAATTTCAATCTTGGTGTTCCCCAATCGGACAGTGGTGACCATGTTGAGTAACTCCTTCACTCACAAAGTATTCACGTATTTCAAGAACACCGGCTTTGACTCGCTTGAGTCTTAGTCATTGATGAACCAAAGAATACGATCATACTTTGCAGCGACAGGGTTCCCTCAGACAAAGGGTGTTGATGACACATGTCTATCCCTTCCTATATCTAGCAGTAATACATGAGGGAATCGACAAAGTAGATTCTTCACCAATACACACATCAAACATGTGAGTACTTGCATTCATACCCTGACATCACATGTCTAGGCATACCCAATGCAACAACCATATGATAAGGATGCCCAGCCCAAACCCTAGTCGTGACTACCAGTTTAAGTAAAACTTACGGACATATAATGCTCAAAAAGTTTATATCACATATGATAATATTAAACTAAAATGTATAAAAGTTCATTACAAAGAAGAACCGGGTTGAACCAGACCGAACCGGGTTTGATGGACACACACAAGCCCAACAATCTCCCACTTGTACATCAAAGTCAATTCCCATAAACCCATGCCCTCCATGTGTTTCTCAAACACTCCTAGAGACAAGCCCTTTGTCATGACATCAGACACATTTTCAGTTGATTCCACTTTGGAGATACTCACGTCGCCTTGCTGGATAATCTCTCTGATGAGATGATACTTTCGCTGCACATGTTTGTTCCTCTGATGAGCCCTAGGCTCGTTAGCTTGTGCAATGGCCCCTCTATTCTCACATAACAGGGGAATAGGACATTTTACAAGATCAGGGACTACTCCAGAAATGTTAGGAACTTCCTAACCCAAACACCTTATTAGCCGCATCATATGATGCAAGGTGTTCTTAAAAATTGGGATCGATTGTAGATTTCTATTTTGTACTCCTCTATACAATGGCACCTCCCCTCATTAAACTAGTAATGACTCACAATACTTACTGCATAGAAAATGTCTGGTCTCGTACACAACATAGCGTACATAAGACTCCCTACTACAAAGGTATAGGGTATCCTCTTCATCTCTTCAATGTCCGTCTGAGATTGAGGAAATTGAGATCTGGAAAGACTGACTCCATGTCGGAAGGGAACACTTCCCCGTTTGGAGTTCTCCATGCTAAATCTGGCCAAGACTTTGTCTATATAGGTAACCTGGGATAAGCCTAGCATCCTTTTCTGGCGATCTCTCATAAGTTTGATCCCAAGGATATAGCTAGCTTCACCAAGGTCTTTCATCAAAAATATTGTAGATAACCATTATTTTACTGATGAAAGAAATCCTACATCGTTACCAATCAGCAATATGTCATCTACGTATAAAACAAGAAAACATACTACCCTCCCACTGATCTTCTTGTAAACGCATAGTTCATCCATGTTTTGATCAAAATTAAATGATTTGATTGATTGATCAAACCTGATGTTCCAGCTCCTGGAAGCCTGCTTCAGTCCATAAATGGACCTCTGCAATTTGCACACTTTTCTTTCTTCCTCCAAGGAAGAGAACCCCTCTGGTTGTTCCATGTAGATTTTCTATTAAAGGAACCCATTTAGAAATGCAGTTTTCACATTCATCTACCAGATCTCATAATCAAAGTGTGCAGCGATAGCCATTAAAATCCTGATGGATTTCATCATCGCCACTAGTGAAAAGGTTTCCTCATAGTCTGTACCCTCTTTCTGAGTATAGCCCTTTGCCACCAATCTCGCTTTAAATCTTTCGAGCTTTCCATTTGTGCCCTTCTTCCTTTTGAAGATCCATTTGCATCCAATTAGCTTAACGCCAAGTGGTAAATCGACTAGAGTCCAGACCTTGTTGGAATGCATCGAATCGATTTCAGTGCGCATTGCCTCCACCCACCTAATGGCATCAACATCCTTAAGAGCCTCAGAGTATGTCATCAGATCATCATCCAATTCAACCGATACCATGCGGAACTCTTCCACTGTTTCCTCTTCGATTAAAAGAGTAAGCCTGGTGTGTGGTATAATAGTCCTCCCACTACGTCGAGGTTCTTCAGGTGTTGGTATTTTAGCGGGTATGTCAATTGGTCTCACTTCTGGAAGTGATGTTTCTGAGTTGTCCGATAGCTCTTTAATGACTACTGTTTTGGACCTCTAGGTCATCATTTCTTCCTCCAGAAATATGACGTGTTTGCTTACAATGATCTTTTAGTCAACCGGATCATAGAAATAATAGCCTATCATGCCTTTGGGGTAGCCTAAAAAATGGCATCTTGAAGTCCTGGATTCTAACTTATCTGTTTGTTGCTTTCACACATGTGCTATACTACCCCATACCCTGAGATGTTGAAGACTAGGCTTGCGCCCTTTCCACAACTCAAAAGGTGTCTTGGCTACAAACTTATATGGAACCCTATTCAAGATATAAATTGTTGTCTCTAAAGCGTACCCCCAGAAGAGAGTGGCAGCCCACTAATAGTGAGCATCGTTCGGACCATATCCAATAGGGTCCGATTGCGTTGTTCGGATACACCATTTTATTGTGGTGTGCCTAGATTAGTTAGTTGACTAACTATCCCTTGTGATATGAGATATTCTTTAAATTCATCCGATAGATACTCCCCTCCACAATCTGATCGTAAGGACTTAATGCGTTTACCGTGCTGTCTTTCGACCTCGGCTTGGAATTCTTTGAATTTATCAAAGGCTTCTGATTTCCAACGCATCAAATATATGTAACCATATCTAGAGTAATCATCGGTGAATGTGATAAAGTACTCATACCCATACCTTGCTTGTATGTTCATGGGTCCACACACATCAGTGTGTATCAACTCTATGTTGGACAAGTGTGTGTCCATCAAATCCGATTTGGTCCGGTTCACCTTTGTATTGAACATTTATACATTTTAGTTTGATATTGTCACATACGATATAAACTTTTTGAGCATTATGTGTCCCTAAGTTTTACTTAAAATGGTAGTCACGACTAGGGTTTGGGCTGGGTAGCCTTATCATATGGTCGTCGCATTGGGTATGCCTAGACATGTGATGTCAAGGTACGAATGCGAGTGCTCACATGTTTAATGTGTGCATTGGCAAAGAATCTACTTTGTCAATTCCCTCATGTATTACTGCCAGATGTAGGAAGGGATAGACATGTGTCATCGATACCCTGTACCTGAGGAAACCCTATCACGGCAAAGTGTGATCGCATTCTTTGGTTCACCAATGACTGAGACTCAAGCGAGTCAAAGTCGATGTTCTGGGAATGTGTGAACACTTTGTGAGTGAAGGAGTTATCCAACATGGTCACCACTGCCCGATTGGGGAACACCAAGATAGAGACTGTCTGTGCCTGGTCGGATCAGAATCTGGATCTAGTACCCTTTTGGAAATGGTTTTGCAAAATTTATTTTACATAAAATGATACATTATTTATAATTATTTTAAATAAAGTGTTTAATTGAGTTTTGCGGGACCCGATTAGATGCACAGACGCTCTTATATGGACATGTACTATGGATTGGAATTTGGCAGTACATGTGTACATGCCCTAGATTCTATAATGATGTTGTTGATTAGTAGGGGTTGTATATGATAAATAGTCATCATATTGTTTGAGTTAAAATAAAATCGCAAGCGTACGGGTCAATCGTAGCTACGGGTCAAACACGAGGAGATATTCGCCACTCTATTTAACTAACTTAAAAGTAATGCAAAGTGAACCAAATTAAAGTGTTAAATTAAACTAATTAAACTAACGAAAATTAATGCATCCTAACTCATAAGCATCTAACAAAATTAAGGGATTAAATCGGCGTCCTAACACATGAGCATCTAACCTATCAAACTAAAGCAAATTGAAAGGAATAAAAATGCAACCACACATACTAACCACATAAAAAGAAATAAGGGAATAAAAATGCATCCATAAACCACAACCATATAAAATTAAAATAAAATAAATAGAGGGAGAAGAAGAAGAAGATAAAGACAGATAGAGGAGATGGAGAATGAGATTGAGAGTTTAGAAAGTAAAACCTGGATGTGCTTGCATGAATGTAATTGAAAAGCTTAAATACTTGCATAAACTTACCATGGCCTCCTCTTCTAAATCTTCAAGTCTTGTCATCAACTTAAGAACTTAGACTACAAGGTTTAAAACCTAAACTAGAATTAAGAAATTACAACCCAATTGAAAACTTAAATTGAAATTAAAGCATAAACTAAACTTAATATAACCATTAACTAAAAATCATTAAAGCAAACTAGAACTTAGAAAAGCCAAAAATCACAAATTAGAAGGAGAAGAAGAGAAGAAATTTCACTAAGTGAATGAGTAATTTTTTATAAGAGAAGTAGGGGGTATTTATAGGGGGAAGAGAGGAGAAGAAAGAAGAGGGAAGTGTAGGAGAAATATTCCCTAAGAAAGAGAATATTCTCTTCTCCTTCCTCTTTTACAATGCCTTGAATCCCAAGAAAAAAAGAAAAAATAGAAAGAGGGAGAGAATAGAATATTGGTTACATGGATTTTCTATTTCTAGAAAAGTAAATTTCTGATTCTGACTTGTGCTTCCTTTTCTTTGTAGATATCTTCTCCAAGTAATAAAATCAAAGCATCTTTGATTTTTCAACCTTCCATAGATGAGAAAATATCTTTCAAAATAAATCTGTCCCAAGTGAAGTTCCAGGAGTGCCCTTGAAAAGTTGGAGGGGAGAGAGAGAGAGTGATGACTAGGATTTCATTCATAATTAATGAAATACCAAATCTGTCCTTTAAAAAACGTGGAGCATGGGGTGGTTATATAGGCCTCACCATTGTGTTCCTTGCGAAAAATCACCCAAAATAGACCCAAATTTCGTCCAATTTAGAGTTCAGGACCCCAAGATATTTTAAGTTGAAGTTGGACTGTCCAAAGCCCTCCAAATGGAATCTCTCGGCTAACAGAAAAACTTCTCAGAATTGCGCGAAAGCCCCTAGAATCCGAACTTCTGTTTTACTTTGTCCCCGGACGACTGTCAATAATTACAATTAAACCTATGTAGACCATTTTCGCGCGTCGTTACGGAAACGGCCGTAACTTCTTCGTTTCAACTCGAAATCAAGTGTCGTTTGAACCGTTGCGAAGCTGACTCGATGGACTACGTATCCATACTATTAACATCTCTAAAGAGCTTAAAAATATTTCCTTAGCATCATCTCCTCCATTTTGACAAGAATTCACCTAAAACCTGAAAAGTACAAGAAAGCACCGAGTAACTCTGTCCCAATGTGGTAAAATGTATGCTTTATGTCCTAAGATTTCACACATAAATGTGCTCATCAGATTCCCCCACACTTGAAAGTTACTTGTCCTCAAGTAAAGCAAAATAAAACTAACCTAAAATGTAAAAAATCCTAACTCACTTTCGTAAGAATCACGGTTGCACTTAACATGTGCAACAAGCCTTTAAACCCCTAGGTTACCTCTAGTGGACGAGTTGTGTCTTGTGAGTGTTTGCAGTGAATATACACCCAAAATTCAATTATAAATAAATGCTGCAAATTTTAATCATGGCGTAAGTAAGATAGTGCACACAGTCTCAAAGAAATACTCAACTAAAGATTAAGGAGCCAAAGGTTCCCCCATACTTGAATTTTATCACCCCACATCATTCAAGTAACAAGCATGCATCAAGGTCAAGGGATCTCCTCATATTTTTTGAACACTACTCACCTCAAGTAAACCACTCATAGCACCGATGGAACCAAAGACTTAGGCATTAAGTATTTTTTACCATACTTTCTTTTCCAGGCATTAAGCCAAAAGCTTTGTTTTTTTTTTTTTTTCTTTCTCAACAATAAACTCTTTTTCTACTCCACTACTGTTCTCTGAATGACATGGTGGAGCATACACCAGACACCCAAATACTTGGTAGCTTCGCTTTTTGCATGTATCCATAAGACATTGAAACATTGATGCAAGAGTTTTTTTTTTTGAGTTTCCTTTCAAGGAATTTTGATCAAGTCACCATGCTTCATGAGGCACAGTGCCCTGTCTAGTCCCAAGGAATTCTACTTTTCTTTCAGTTTCTCTCTTTTTTTTTTTTCATTCACTTTTACTTTCATGCCTTGCCACAAACAAATTGGTCTCAACTACTAGCCAAAAGATCAAAGGGGTCCATAAACACATAGAGGAATCTAACCATCAAATGAAGTAGCACTCATATTTGCAGACTCAATCCCCATCACCGGATACAAACCAACTATCATCCTTGAAAAGGGACTTTTTATTATTTCGTATGCTAGGGCACCTAACTCCCTCTTTCTCTCACTTCGCAATCAAAGAGACTTATGCACATAACCAAACTACCGTCACAATCAAAATTCACAAGTAAAGTCCAACACACCCCCCCCCCCCACACTTAATTTATGCAATGTCCTCAATGCATATAGAAAAGAAAGAGTAAGGATTAAGGAGGAGAAATATACCAGGAGGTCATTCTTCAAGGTAAAGAGGCTTATGGAGATCCATGACCTCTTCTACAAGTGGAGTGGGCATCTCAATGTATGGCTTCAATCTTTGGCCAGTGACCTTAAATGTAGCACCCGTACTTGAATTGAGGACTTCAACAGTCCCATGAGGATAAACTTTTTGAACAATATAGGGGTCATCCCATCTAGAACGTAGCTTACCTGGAAAGATATGCAAACGAGAATTGTACAACAAAATTTTCTAGCCTACCTCAAAAGATTTTCTCAAAATGTGCCTATCATGGAAAACCTTGGTTTTTGCCTTGCAAATCCGGGCATTCTCATATGCTTCATTCCTAAGCTCTTCCAACTCAGATAGTTGGAGTTTCCTATGGGCAACTGCAGTGGGTAGGTCAAAGTTAAGCTTCTTGATAGCCCAAAAGGCCTTGTGCTCAATCTCTACAGGTAAGTGACATGCCTTTCCATACACCAGACAGTACGGAGATTGATCAAGATCTGTCTTGAAGGCTGTCCTATGGGCCCACAAAGCATCTACCAATCGGTTAGACCAATCCTTACGATTTGGGTTGATGATTTTCTCAAGAATTTATTTTATCTGCCGATTTGAAACCTCAACCTGGCCACTAGTCTGGGGATGGTAGGGTGTGGCCAACTTATGGATGATGCCATACTTTCTCATGAGGGCCTCAAAAGGCCGATTACAAAAATGCTTGCCCCGATCACTAATGATAGCTCGGGGAGTACCAAAACGGGAGAAGATGTTCTCTTTCAGAAATTTCACAACCACCTTGTGTCATTGGTCTTACAAGCAATAGCCTCAATCCATTTGGACACATAGTCCACAGCAAGTAATATGTACAAGTTACCAAAAGAGTTAGGGAAAGGCCCCATGAAATCAATACCCCATACATCAAACACCTCAACCACTAGAATTGGGTTGAGGGGCATCATATTCCTCTTAGTGAGACGCCCTAAGGACTGGCATGAAGGACACGCCTTGCAATAAGTAAAAGCGTCTTTAAACAGACTAGGCCAATAAAATCCACACTGTAAAACCTTGACCGCCATCTTATTGGGCCCAAAATGGCCTCCACAAGCCTGATCATGGCAAAAAGATAAGACAGATTGTTGCTCATGATCAGGAACACATCTTCGGATTACCTGATCCGGACAAGTCTTAAAAAGATATGGATCATCCCAAAAGAAATATTTAACCTGTGAAAAGAAACGATTCTTATCTTGGGTGGATCAATGTGCAAGTGTCACACCCGTAACCAGATAATTAACAATGTCAGCAAACCAAGGTTCACTAGACACTGCCATTAGATACTCATCAGGAAAGTTCTCGTTGACTGGAGAGTCGACAGTCAAAGAATTAGGCAGCCGGGATAGATGGTCTGCAACTAAATTTTTATACCCTTTCTTATTCCTAATTTCAAGATCAAATTCTTGCAACAAAAGGACCCACCTAATGAGGCGAGCCTTGGCATCTTTCTTCTATACAAGATATTTGATAGCTGCATGGTCAGTATAAACAATCACATGTGATCCAACCAAGTAAGGCCTAAACTTCTCTAAAGCAAACACAACAGCTAAAAATTCTTTCTCAGTGGTGGTATAATTAAGTTGTGCATCATTAAGAGTCCTACTTGCAGAATAAATCACATGGGGCAATTTGTTGATTCTTTGCCCAAGAACAGCCCCTATAGCAAAATCATAGGCATCACATATAAGCTCAAATGAAACTGTCCAAATTGGAGCTTGAATAATGGGGGCTGAAGTCAACGCTCTTTTCAATTGCTCAAAACTATCATGACACTCAGAAGAGAAATCAAATGGGCAGTCCTTTGCCAAAAGATTGGTAGGAGGTCTAGCTCTCTGGCTAAAATCCTTGATGAATCTTCTATAAAAACCTGCATGGCCAAGAAAAGATCTAATGTCCTTCACACTCTTGGGTGGTGGTAAATTGGCAATAAGGTCCACCTTAGATCTATCAACCTTTATCCCTTCTTTGGATACAATGTGACCAAGAACTATGCCTTGCTTCACCATGAAGTGACACTTATCCCAATTCGGGACCAAGTTCTTTTTTATGCATCTTTTAAGAACCAAAGAGAGATGATGCAAGCAATGAGAAAAGGTAGAGCCATGAATAGAGAAATTATCCATAAACACCTCTAGGAAATGCTCTACCATATCAGAAAAGATACTCATCATGCACCTTTGGAATGTAGCAGGGGCATTGCAAAGCCCAAAGGCATATGCTGGTAAGCAAAGGTTCCATAAGGGCATGTGAAAGTGGTTTTGTATTGGTCCTCTAGAGCAATAGGGATTTGATTATAACTTGCATAACCTTCAAGAAAATAATAATATCATGATCAACTAGTCTCTCTAACATCTGATCAATAAAAGGCAAGGGGAAGTGGTCCTTCCAAGTTGCCGCATTCAATTTCCTGTAGTCAATGCACACTCTCCATCCCGTTTGGATACGGGTTGGAATCAATTCATTATTGGCATTCTCAACTACAGTAACTCCTCCTTTCTTAGGCACAACCTGCACAGGACTCACCCATTGGCTATCAGAAATAGGATAAATGATGCCATGATCCAAGCATTTTAGGATCTCTTTCTTGATTGCCTCTTTCATCACAGGATTAGCCCTCCTTTGGGGTTCCCTAGAAGGTGTGAAACTCTCCATCAGATGTATATGATGTTGAACAATGGAGGGGCTAATACCTTCGATGTCAGACATGATCCAACCTATGGCTTCCTTATGGTCCTTTAGAAGCTTAATCAACTTTTCTTCCTGAATAGAAGTCAAATCAGAAGCAATAATAACAGGAAGGGTATGATCATGTCCTAGGAAGGCATACTTGAGGTTGGAGGGCAATGCCTTCAACTCTAATGTGGGGGGCTCAATAATAGAGGGTTTGGGAATGAAAGTGGATAAGGGTCCAAGGGGCTCCAAAGGTGGTTGGATGCTCCAGACCTCAGATAAGGGAGTATCATCAACACCCTCCAATTCCTGCATACATTCTTGAAATCCCAAATCAAAATCAATCTCAAAGAACGTATCAATATCATCGGGAAATTCTTGAAGCATATGCACATCTTCATCCATGTCAGGTTGCTTGCCCAACCTAAACACATTGAAGTCAACTGAAGTATTGCCAAAAGATAATTTCATGAGACCATTCCTGCAATTGATTAAAGCATTACTGGTAGCTAGGAATGGTCTATCCAATATGATTGGGATTTGGTCCTTGAAGTTGGCTGTGGGTTGGGTATCTAAAACAACAAAATCCATAAGAAAAATAAATTTCCCAACCTTCAACAGGACATCCTCAATCATTTCCTTAGGAACTTTAACCGATCGATCTGCAAGTTGAAGAGTAATTTTGGTCGGTTTCAGTTCTCCCAATCCTAGTTGTAGGTAGACATGAAAGGGTAAGAGGTTCACACTTGTACCAAGGTCCAATAAGGCATGATCAATAGTGGTATGACCTATAGTGCAAGAGATGGTGGGGCTTCTAGGATCCTTATGCTTGGCTGCTACTGGCTGTGAGATTAGAGAACTAATGTTAGCAGCCAAGAATGCCTTTTTGGGCACATTGGTGGTCCGCTTTTGGGTGCATAAATCTTTGAGGACTTTAGCATAAGCGGGGATCTGGGCAATAGCATCTAACAAGGGGATATTCATCTGAACCTGTTTGAACACATCCAATATCTTCTCCACAGAAGGAGACTTCTTGCGAACCAACCTATTTGGGAAAGAGGCAGGTGGGGTATAAATTCTTTCAGGGTTGGTCTTTTTAACTTCCTCAACAAAATCCTCTTTGGTTTCCTCAACCAAATCATCTGGTATATCTTTAGGTTCATCAGACGAATCTGGAACAGTAGGCACTTCAATGGCCTCTTCAGAAGAGGGAGAGTCAACAGGAATATGAGATGGTAAAGACTGAGGTGCACTAGCCTGTTGATACTCACGACCACTCCTTAAAGCATAAACAACATTTACCTGTCTAGAGGGCCCTTGGTGCTGTTGACCTTGTGCAACATTGGTTGGAGGAACTTGGGTACCTTGCTAAATATAAACCTGATGCCTAGGATTTGGCTCAGGTTGGCTAGGTAACTTCCCTGTTTTCCTCTCATGCAAGATTGTGACAAGCTGGGTGAGTTGTTTTTCCATGTTATTGTGGCTTGTCATGAGAAGAGCTATCTTGTTGTCCATCTCATTCAGTCTTGTTGCCTCTCCTGTATTGGTAAACCCTGGGGGTTGCTGATAAGGTGCAAGGAGAGGAGGCCTAGCAGAATTAATAGAAGGTCCTGGATGAGGACGAGGGGGAAAGCGGTTAGGAGACATTCCTTAGCTTTGTGGTGCATAGTTGGGCCTTTGGGCACCAAGCTAGCCTTGATGGTTAAAGTTGGATGGGCCTGCTTGGCTCCCTTGATTCCAGGAGAAATTAGGGTGATTTCTCCATCCTGGATTGTAAGTATTGCTATATGGGTTATTTTTGTAGAGAGCACTTACATTCTCAGTGCTGGAATTTCCCACCAAGGTGTTGGGGTATTCCTCAGAAAGGTGTCCAGGGGTTTGGCACCAACTGCATACCGACATATGGCTGACCTGGTTGACCGGATTAACTAGTATAGACTCTTTAAGAACTATGGACTCCAACCGTTTTATGATGTCAAGTTTGGCCTCCTTGGCTGGCATACCCTCAATGAGATACCCCTTAATGGTCCTTTCAGCCTCTTAGGAAGATTCCCATTCCCTAGTCTTATCAGCCAAGTTGGTTAAGAATGTCCATGCATCATTCTCCTCAGAAAAAGAAGTAAAGCTTGCTGGACACATGGACTCTACAAGTTGCTTGGTCTGATAATCAATACCCTCATAAATAATTTGGCATAGCTGCCACAAGTTAAAACCATGGTGAGGGCATTCTAAGAGGAGGTCCTTGAATCTTTTCATGAATTTAGAAAAGGACTCATGTGGTTTCTGCCTGAACTGAAGGATGTCACTTTTATGCTTATTGTTCTTGTAAAGAGGGAATAATTTTCTCAAAAAGACAATGGTGAACTCATCCCATGTATTAATGGAGTTTGTTGGCAGTCCATAGAGCTACTTCTTGGCCTGGTCTTTCAGGGCAAAGGGTATAAACCTAAGCCTAACTGCATCATCAGTCAAATTCTGGACCTTAATTAGAACACAGACCTCCTCAGATTTCCTAAGGAAGAGAGATGCATCTTCATTAGCCATCCCATGGAAATGGGGTAGCATGCTGATGAAGTTGGTCTTGAGTTCATAGTTATTCCCTGTAACAACAGGAAGACTAATGCATGAGGGTTGTGCAGCCCTGGTGGGGTAAAACCTATCCTTAAGAGTCTTGGGTTATCGGTCACCCATGGTCAAAAGTGGTAGAGAAGGTGGTCTTCTAATAAGACGATTACTTGAATCACGAGTCCACACCTTAGCCACCTAAACAGATATGAGGTCTCCTTTAAAAAAATTAAAGAGAAATAAAATACTTTAAAAAAAAAAAATAGAAACAAGAGGGAGCCCAAGGTAAATAGTGCATCTCTATCCCTCAAAAAGCGAAACAATGGTTCAAAAGCTGTAAGGATGCCATATAGGTTGACAGTAAGAAAACCTGTATAGTCTTCTATAGCCACCTACGTGCGACTCCAATATGGATTCTGATGTAGAATGGAGGTCTACTATACGTTTATGTTTCTAACACTCTCACTATGTCGCTTTTCTGTTATCAAGAGTGGTCAGCTCTAAAGATAAGTCACATGTCAATCCACCCAACCAAGTCAAGATATAGCGTCATAGGTAACTTAATCCTATGAGGGACACCAAAAGATGGAGGGTTGAAGCATATGAAGGACTTTAGATTGGGCACACACTATTTGAAACAAAAGAGAAACAAGAAGAGGTTTTCAAAAAATGATTTTTTTTTTTTTTTCAAAAAAAAAAAAGAGAAAATAATAAACTAAAACACTTCGAACTACTTAAAAATCAAATAAATAAAATGGACAATAATCTCCCCGACAACGGCGCTAAAAACTTATTTGAGTTAAAATAAAACCGCAAGCGTACGGGTCAATCGTAGCTACGGGTCGAACACGAGGAGATATATGCCACTCTATTTAACTAACTTAAAAGTAATGCAAAGTGAACCAAATTAAAGTGTTAAATTAAACTAATTAAACTAACGAAAATCAATGCATTCTAACTCATAAGCATCTAACAAAATTAAGGGATTAAATCGGCGTCCTAACACATTAGCATATAACCTATCAAACTAAAGCGAATTGAAAGGAATAAAAATGCAACCACACATACTAACCACATAAAAAGAAATAAGGGAATAAAAATACATCCACAAACCACAATCATATAAAATTAAAATAAAAGAAATAGAGGGAGACGAAGAAGAAGATAAAGAGAGATAGACGAGATGGAGAATGAGATTGAGAGTTTAGATAGTAAAACCTGGATGTGCTTGCATGAATGTAATTGAAAAGCTTGAATACTTGCATAAACTTACCATGGCCTCCTCTTCTAAATCTTCAAGTCTTATCATCAACTTAAGAACTTAGACTAGAAGGCTTAAAACCTAAACTAGAATTAAGAAATTACAACCCAATTGAAGACTTAAATTGAAATTATAGCATAAACTAAACTTAATATAACCATTAACTAAAAATCATTAAAGAAAATTAGAACTTAGAAAAGCCAAAAATCACAAATTAGAAGGAGAAGAAGAGAAGAAATTTTACTAAGTGAATGAGCAATTTTTTACAAGAGAGGTAGGGGGTATTTATAGGGGGAAGAGAGGAGAAGAGAGAAGAGGGAAGTGTAGGAGAAATATTCCCTAAGAAAGAGAATATTTTCTTCTCCTTCGTCTTTTACAATGCCTTGAATCCCAAGAAAAAAAGAAAAAATAGAAAGAGGGAGAGAATAGAATATTGGTTACATGGACTTTCTATTTCTAGAAAAGTAAATTTCTGATTCTGACTTATGCTTTCTTTTCTTTGTAGATATCTTCTCCAAGCAATAAAATCAAAGCATCTTTGATTTTTCAACCTTCCATAGATGAGAAAATATCTTTCAAAATAAATCTGTCCCAAGTGAAGTTCCAGGAATGCCCTTGAAAAGTTGGAGGGGAGAGAGAGAGAGTGATGACTAGGATTCCACTTATAATTAATGAAATACCAAATCTGTCCTTCAAAAAACGTGGAGCATGGGGTGGTTATATAGGCCTCACCATTGTGTTCCTTGCGAAAAATCACCCAAAATAGACCCAAATTTCGTCCAATTTAGAGTTCGGGAGCCCAAGATATCTTAAGTTGAAGTTGGACTGTCCAAAGCCCTCCAAATGGAATCTCTCGGCTAATAGAAAAACTTCTCAGAATTGTGCTAAAGCACCTCGAATCCGAACTTCCGCTTTACTTTGTCCCCGGCCGACTGTTAATAATTACAAATAAACCCATATAGACCATTTTCGCGCGTCGTTACGGAAACGGCCGTAACTTCTTCGTTTCAACTCGGAATCAAGTGCCGTTTGAACCGTTACGAAGTTGACTCGATGGGTTACGCATCCATACTATTAACATCTCTAAAGAACTTAAAAACATTTCCTTATCATCATCTCCTCAATTTTCACAAGAATTCACCTAAAACCTGAAAAGTACAAGAAAGCACCGAGTAACTCTGTCCAATGTGGTAAAATGTATGTTTTATGTCCTAAGATTTCACACATAAATGTGCTCATCACATATAGGGAGTTATTTAGAATTTTTTATTTTAATTAGTACTTTATTTAATTAATGGATATGGTGCTAATTGTAATTATCCATTAAATATTAAATAAAGTAATTCATTAATATGTTCCCTATTAGATTCTACTTCTTCACCTGTGTAGTACTTTGAGTTTAAACAAAACTGCCAAACAAAGAGAGAGAGAGTCAGACTCTCACTGGGGATTTTATTAAATCCTACTAGGATTTAATTAAATCCAAAATTCAATATAAAGGGGACCAAAACGCAGGAGGAGGGCAGTGTTTTGCGTTTCAGCCTGTCCCCCTCTCTCGTGTTTTGGTCACTCTCTCTCCCTCTTGTGATCTCTCTCTTTCTTCTTCTATTTTCTCTCACTCGTGTTTGAGAGTTAGGGTTTGAGAAACCCTAGATCTGTGCTGGGGAATTTGAGAGCATCTGGGATTGGCGTGTAGAACCTTGGTAGTACCATTGGAGGTTCAGATTTGTTTGCTTGGAGCGCTCATTGGAGGAAGAATCATTGTCTATTAGAGGAACAACACTTGAGGCTCACCAGGTTAGCAGTTCTTTATTAATTCCTTCAGTTTATTAATTATTAATATTTTGGGATACGAAAGAAACTTGAATCAATTTTTTTCCGCTGCACATTCGAGTATGGGATGGATCCCTCTTGTCATGTGATGAACTAGAGATGAATTTCTCCATCCCTATTGTGATAATTAATTTTATGGGACGCAATAGGGAAGGAGAAACCCTAATAGGGATGCACCAGGGTTCCCATGGACGACCATGGGAAACCCTAAAATTTAATGGGGCACTCATGGGACACCATGGGATAATCCAGGGTGTGCAAAACCCTAATTTTGTAGTATATTAGTTTCCCTAGGGAGCCATGGTTTGATCCCTGGACCGTTGTTTGACCAACACTCTAACAGATCTGTGGCTCTAGTACCTTTATTGCTAAAGGGTTTCTTAGTCATTTTGCCCTAAAGGTATGACTCACATGTGGGGAATGGTTCCACCCTCAGACTCTGTAAGGGACCATCCCTCACCAATCTACTGATTTTGTCCAAGTTAATGCGACCTAATATTTGATGCCATAAGTATGTTGAGTTTTCTGGAGCTGCTTTTCATTTCAAATCAACATTCATTTTAATAGAGTAATCTAGAAAATACAAACCACTTTGCATATATTTGGATGCCATAAAGGAATTATTAAAATGAATAATTAATTTAGAATTAAAGGAGAAACTATATCCGTCTAAAACAAGTTTTGAAACTGGAATCATCTTCCTCTTAATAGAGGGCACATAATAGCAATCTTTTAAAACTAAACTAGTAGAATTATAATTCAAAACAAAAGTTCCCACAACCATTTCCATGGTTTCAGCTCCAGTGCCCATCCGAAGACATACCTCATTTCTTTCCAGGTTCCTTGTCTCCTTGAACCCCTGCAAATCATTGCAAATGTGAACAGTGGAACCACTATCCACCAACCAAGAATTGGTCGGTTCGAAAGATAAATTAAACTCATAAAGAATGTAAACATCACATGTACCTTCTTTAGCAGTCTCTATTTCATCCGGCTTCTTATCTTTCAGAGTTTCCAGGTAAGCACGACAATTCCTTTTCCAGTAACCCTCCTTGCAATAGAAGCATTTGCCTTTGCCTTTATTGCCAGACTTTCCACCCTTGGTTTTCAGGGTCTTATCCTTACTTCTCTTTTTCTTTTTATTCCCACTTGAAGAAGGCTTTGCCTCAGTTGCATTGACCTCAGTCTTGTCCTTTTTCAAGGATGCTTCAGCCTCTACCAGTGCGTTAGCAAGCTCGGTGAGCTTCATCTCCTTATCAGACATCTTGTAGTATATCTTAAAGGTGCATAGGCAGGGGTGAGTAACACTAAAATCACATTAGTCTTGTATCGCAAGCTAAAATCAGTCCCCATAGATTCTAATTTTTCAAACAGATTGATCATCTTCATTACATGATCTATCACTGGAGTCCCCTGGGACATCTTGGTATTGTGGATCTAACTCACCACATCAGAATGGGAGTGTGTCAACTACCTATTGAACAATTCAACAAGCTTATCCATCTTACCCCCAGTAGTGCGTATATCCTTGACCGAGTCCAGAACTGACTTTTCCAACAATCCTAAGATATAAAGTGATGCCTTAGAATCCCTAATGAGGAAATCTTACATCTCTTCATTTGCCTCAAAATCGTTTGGGTCAGGTTGAGGAGGAACTTGTTCATCTAGAACTGTGTACAGTCCTTCAGCAGTCAGGAGCAACTTAATGCTTCGGTACCAATCGACATAGTTAGTACCATTAAGTTTGTATTCACTAATGAGTGTCATAAGGTTGGAATTAACAGCAGCCATTGCATAATAATCTATACATGCACAAGTAAAAACCACATGCTAATTAACAACCATTGAAAAAGAATTGAGTACACACACATTAATGGTCTTTCATGATTTGGGTTTTCTTCATAACCCAAAAGATGAATTGGATACCTACAACCCTTGCATGCATAACTTACCCTGTTAGGAGTCATTATACACACCATGGTAGTGTGGACTAAGCTGTCCGCCTCATGAGTTTCCAATATTTTCGATCATCTGGGTGTCATGTCCAGATCCTTTCGGCTGACATACACCCAAGTCATGTACTTACCTATTGCATTAGTTAGAATCATGGAATCATGAAAAATGGCCCACTGTCGCAAGTGTCCTCTCATTATCCATACCCTAATGTATCTAGATAAAGGTAAATATAGATAAATGTGTGACAGAGGTCCTAGCAATGTCTTATCGGCTTATGTATGATCATGTTACACGCTTTCTACATTTATCTTCAATAGGAGGCCATGGACATGTCTACCGATTAAGACTAGTCCATATCATACACGTATTATGAATAAAGAGGGATTAATCAACTCTCATATATCATGGACAGATTTAAACAATCATAATCAATCAACATTAATTAAAGGTGATTATGGGATGGCGGCATTTTTATTAGAAGCAATTAAATAACCCTCCCAATAAAAATAAACTAATAACTTGGGTGCATCAATCATGCCATGGATGCCCCGCCTCGATCATCTCCTCCGCCCGATCTTGTCTTCAAAGTAGGTTATTTGCATCTCCATAAGCTTTGAGCGCCACATGTGGATCACCATCAACAAGCCCTGGGAGTTCTAGCTCCTTTAAAATTACAATGGAAACCTAGGAAAAATTCTATACACTTTCCTTTCCATAATAATAAAGAAACCTCGCATGGAGAAACCAACCCACTATTTGGGCTGCCCATGGGGTGGAGTACATTTGTTTATAAAAAAGATAGGGGAGAGAGAGAGAGAAAGAGACAGAAGCATCACATCCACCCATAACCCCATGTATCACATACATAAACAATCCATCCATTTTATTAGTATGACATTCCCATAACCACATCATAATATAATTTCATGCATGGGCATTAAAACAAGTAAACTAAGAACATCATGGATTTCTTTAATCATTGAACCACCACATCACATGTGATAACATGTATCCAAGCCGCTAAAATTAAAATCATAATTTTAATTGTAAGTGGGTGGAGGGAGGGATCCCTTCATCCATCTTCTTCCTCCAAAAACAAAACAAAATAAAAATTCTATTTTGAAAAAATACCCTTTTTATTATTAAAAACTGGAGGGGAATCAAGGAGGGTGCATGCAACCCACATGCGCAGGCTGCAAGCACTCCCTGTGCAGCCCATAGGCACAAGGCCCACGAATAGTAGCCCAAGGCTGTAGGCCATAGGCCACAACCCACAAGCTTGCTGCCCGCATGCAGTAGCCCAAGTGGGACTTGCGCACATAGGCAGGGTAGGGGGGAAAGGCGTGCGCAAAGGCTTGACAATGTGCGCTCCCCCTCCCACATACAATCATGATTAAAAATTAATTTTTTTTAAAAAAATTAATCACATCCTACATGGATACGTGCTTCAATAATTGAAATAAATAAATTAATAATCAAATCTATCATCACATGGGCAGGTTGTTACACTAATAACCTTTTAACTACCCATGTGCATATGGGAAGGTTGTTACAACAACCATAATTTTAATAACCCATGTGCCAACTTGCATCTCACTCATGATTATTACATTAACCATTAATTATCTAATATTCATGGGTGGGAAAGGTGACTCTAATACCACACTATAGACAAAACTACGATCCAGGGATAAAACCATGGCTCCCTAGAAAACCAATTATAAATCAATTAGGGTATTGCATGCCCCGGGTTACCCCATGGTGTCCCATGGGTGCCCCATTTTAATTTTAGGGTTTTCAATGGGAACCCTGGTGCATCCCTGTTAGGGTTTCTCCTTCCCTATTGTGTTCCATACAACTTTTGTACATAATAGAGACAAAGAAAATCATCTCTAATCCATCATATGGCAAGAGGGATCCATCCCATACTCGAATGCGCAACGAAAATAAATCGATTCGAGTTTCTTTCGCATCCCATAAATATTAAATAATTAAAAACTGAAGGAATCAATCAAGAATTGCTAACCTGGTGAGCCTCATGTGTTGCACCTCCAATAGACAGTGGTTCTTCCTCCAAAAAGCACTCCATGCAAACATATCTGAACCTCCAATGGCGCTACCAAGGTTCTCTAATCCAATCCGAATATATCTCCAACCAGATCTAGGTTTCTAAAACCCTAGCTCTCAAAACTAGAGAGCAAGAAGAAGAAATCACAAGAAAGAGAGAGAGGGAGAGCCAAAACCGTGGGAGGGGGTGGCTATGAAATTAGTGCAAGCCTGTCTCCTTCCTGCGTTTTGGGTTCTATTTATAGATGGGTTTCCAAAACCTAGATGGGAAGAATCCCTGTGAGAGTCTTACACTCTCTCCCCTAATTTGCTCTATCTGTTTATCTCCTGATTGGCTTTATCTGTTTATCTCAGATTGGCTTTATCTGTTTATCTTAGAGTCCTTTGCTTGGTGAAGAAGCAGAATCTAATAGAGAAAGTATTAATTAATTACTTTATTTAATATTTATGGATAATTACAATTAGCATCATATCCATTAATTAAATAAAGAACCAATAAAAATAGCAAATTCTAAATAACTCTCTATATGATAACAATTTATCATATACAACCCCCCCACTAATCAACACCATCATTATGGAATCTAGGGCATGTACACATGTACTGCCAAACTCAAATCCATAGTACATGTCTATAGAAGAGCGTTTGTGCATCTGATCTGGTCCCGCAAACTCCACAAAACACTTTGTTCAAAATAATCATAAATAATCTATCATTTTATGCAAAATAGATTTTTGCAAAACCATTTCCAAAATGGCACTAGATCCAAATTCTTATCCGACCATACACAAATAATCTCAATCTTGGTGTTCCCCAATCGGGCAGTGGTGACCATGTTGAGTAACTCCTTCACTCACAAAGTGTTCACGTATTCCCAGAACACCGACTTTTACTCGCTTGAGTCTCAGTCATTAATGAACCAAAAAATGTGATCACACTTTGCAGCGACAGGGTTCCCTCAGGCAAAGGGTGTCGATGACACATGTCTATCCCTTCCTATATCTGGAAATAATACATGAGGGAATCGACAAAGTAGATTCTTCACCAATACACACATCAAACATGTGAGTACCACTACAAGAAATATGATTTTTCGCGACGGTAATAAACCGTCGCCAAAAATAGATATCTGTCGCTAAAAATATAGGCGACGGTAAATTTAACCGTCGCCAGTCCGTCTGCTAAACTGGCGTCGGGGAAAATCACGACGGTAAAACTGCTACCGTCTAGCAAAATCATTTTTGGCGACGTTTTATATTACCGTCGCTAAAAATACATTTTCCACGACGCTTTATGTTTCCGTCGCTAAAAATATATTTATGGCTACATTTATGCTTCCGTCGCCATAAATATATTTTTAGCGACGAAAACATAAAGCGTCGTGAAAAATGTATTTTTAGCGACGGTTTTAATCGTCACTAAAAATGTAAATATTAGATGACGGTCTTTTGTATACCATCAGGGAAAATCTAATTTATACGACGGACAATTAAATAACTGTCGGTAAAAATAAATCTTTAGCAACGGTAATAAGTTTACTGTCGGCAAAAATTCTTTTTTTGTTTTCTTCAGTTATATGGTATTCATTGTTTGTAATTCAGAAAAGGATATTTTCACCTGCAATTTACATCTATATATAATATTCATTCCATAAAAGAAAAACTATTAACTACAAAATCCATATAAACATTGCATTAATTCATTGCTTTCCATTAACATAAAAAACTCAAAAGGCTAGTATTCCTTTAAAATTCACTTTCAATCAACTCTCCACCAATATTGTTAACCAAAACACCAACAAAAAAAACCCAGAGAGAAAAAGTTTCTAGCCAAAGGAACATCATAATCTAGTACCCCTTCCAATAAAGTACTTCATAACCGTTGCTGTCCACATTGCAGATCAAGAACATCATAATCTAGTCTTCCTTCCAATTTCCATCCTTTCGAATTTCATAGTTGGAACTTTCCAGCTTCTAACTTCATTGGACCTGAAGGAAACATAGATGAACAAATTACACATAAGTAAAAATCCTTTGAAGGACTAAAAGAAACAAAAAGGGATCATCTTGACAAGTCATCATCTTCACACTAAGAAGTGGCAAACCATATCCAACTTGCCAAGTCATCATCTTGACACTTTAATTTCATTGATAATGCCAAACCAAACTAAACTACCATTTTTAATCACTAACACCACATTTAAGTAAATATAGGTTGTATTTCCGACATCAATTCCATAAAGTTCAAACAACATAACCAGAAAAATGAAAAAAAAGGAATCATGATATATATTCCAACAGTAGAAAGGAAACAAACACTTCTGTACAAGTGCGAAAACCTACTTACTAAGGAAGACTCCAAGGAGTGAGATTCAAAACCTACTTACCAAGGAAGACTCTAACAGCTGCTGAGATTGCTATTGCATCCCATTCAAATCTAATAATATCTTAATTAACCTATCTCAAGCTAACTCAGTGGGTACTAAAGCTGCTGAGGAGAATATGAAATGTTGAATAAAAACTAAAGTAGGCCTACAAAGATACTAATACTCAACTCAATTTCACTTTCTCAAACGGATTTAGTGCATGGATTTATACCTCAATTGAAAGCTTTCCAACTCACATTCCCCCACTTGGATCCCATAAAAAGAAACTAATGCCAAATTCATACACTATTAATGCCAATTGCTTAAAACTGTTAAAGAACTCATTCATGGATTTCAAGAAGGGTGAGGAACCCTCTTAATAAAAGTAGTATATCAGATTTTCTAAGCTGATCAATTCCCTGTTGGGAAGATAAGAGAACAGGTAGGACCCCAAGAAAAGGGAGTGCTACTAAGCCCTATAACTGAGCACACCCCCCCCCCCCCCTTTGCTGCCCAATACCTGAGCACACACACCCCTTGCTGCCCTACACCTGAGCACACACACCCCCCTTCCTACCCAATACCTGAGCATACACCCCCCTGCTATCCAATACCTGAGCATACCCCCCCTTGCTGCCCTACAACTGAGCACACACCCCCTTGCTGCCCAATACCTGAGCACACATAGCCCCCTTCCTGCCCAATACCTGAGCATACACCCCCCTGCTGCCCAATACCTGAGCATACCCCCCCTTGCCACCCTACAACTAAGCACACCCCCCCTTGCTGCCCAATACCTGAGCACACACCTGAACTGCCTTTGTTAGTGTCCTATTCTACTTTTCCAATAGACAAAATCCCCCAAATCTCATCAAGGATGCTCTTGGATGGGGGGTTTTAGTAATCCAACTTGGATCTCCTTGTGGAGGGAAGCAGCTCTTCAGTCTCTCCCTTCTTTGGGCTTTGAAAAAGAAGTTCATTTTCAGGCAACTTGGTTTAATCCTCAATTTCATGAGTTTCTAGTTTCTAAATGGTAAGGTCTTGGTAACCAAAATTTGATTGTTCAATTAAATGGAGTAGTTATGATGTACTTTAAGCAGTGGAATAGAGAAGTGTTTGGAATTTTATTTCCTCTAAAAGAATCTCTCTTTAAGAAATACCAGGAATTGGAACATAAGGAGCCTTTCCCTGATTCTGCAACTAAGCTAACAGAGATTTTCAACAACAGATGCATGTGAACCAATAAGGCAATCACTCAAGAGATGCGCTACAGATCCGAATTTCCCACAAATCTAAAAAACTATGACACACTACAGTACTGAATCAAATAGCAAATTAATTAGCAATTTATCCACATAGCAATAATATGGTATTGAAATACTATGAGGATCCTGTAACATCAAAGCAATTGTATATTCCAATGAGGATGGGAATAAACATAGGCAATGAAGGAGGAGTTTAGGGATTTGAGAACAGGGGCATGTAGGTTGCTTGTTGGATTAATTGCCTGTAGTCATGAGGAGGCACAGTGACACACCTACATACACAATAACAACTTCCAAGTACAAACTTATCTCATCTTCTTATCAAAGCTCAAAAAGATGTAGAATAATCCAACAACTCCATATACATTACCCGTAAATCCTCCAAGTCCCTAAAGAGAGAAAGAAAAAGAAAAAAGAAAAAAAAAAGACCAAAAGATAACCCAACCTTCCCTTTGATCAGTCTTAAAATTTCTTCCTATCTATCTAAATAGTTAAAAATCATTAAGTAGGTCTAGTTGAGGACAGGTAATTTAACATACAATTTTTTGGTGTCTGAACCTCTAGTCCCTTATTGCAATTGTGCAAGTGATGTTGTAGAAGTAAGGATACTTGTATAGAATTGATTTTTACTCTCCCCCCTCCCTCCTCCCCTCACCCCCACAGTCCCTCTTCTTCTTTGGTGTCTATTTTCTCTGTTCTGAGATTGACTAGCTAGAGCTTTTAAGGATGAGTTCTACCCAAGTCCCTAACAATTGTTCCCTTCTCCTCCCACCCCCATGAACTAGCCCTGGTTTGTGGAAAGGATTAGAAGATGTGCCTAAGGGGTGGGGGTGAGTGAGTGTGTGAGTATGTATAGGGGCAGCAAGGAGTAGGTATGGTTTGTGTGTATTTCTTTATAATGTTGTTATTGCATGGGTTGCTGGCCATGTGGCTACGAGTGTGCTTGGTTCAGATCCATGTGGTCTCAACCATAGCTATCAAAGGGAAGAGAAAAAGTAAAGAAGAAAATGAAAGAAGAGTAGAATGGGAAGAAGAAGTTGAAGGAGACAAAATATAAGAAGTGTTGCAGAAGAGATGGAGACTGGGAGCTGCTGCCCTATTGCAGTAGGGCTGGAGGTCAGCTTCCCTCTTTCCTCTCCATGTGTGTTGTGATTCGGTGGTGGTTGGGGTGCTTTGTGGCCCCAGCCATTACCAAGTAAAAGAGAAGACTAAAGAAAAAGAAAAGAAAAGAAAAAACGAAAAAGAAGAAGAGGTAAATGATGATGGTGCTTGTATTTGTGTTTATTTGCTGTCTAGGTGTTTGTGGATATGTGTGTGTGGTTGGCTGTGTGTATGTGACTGTGTTGTATGTGTGTGTGTGTGGGGTGAAGGTGCTTGGTTGAGGTCCATGTGGTCTCAGCCATAGCTATAGAAAGAAAGAAAAGAAAAGAAAAAAGAAAGGAAAATAACGAGGACAGTTTTATGGCTTGTGTATGTAGTTGGTGGATTTGCCATTAAAGCAAAGGATTGTGGAATGGCACCTAACCCTTTAAAGTCATCAGGTGTGGTTTGGTTTTCTATCCACTTAAAATCTGTGTTCTAGAAACTCTTCAACAAAATGAGGTGTTCTTATTTTGTGGCCAAAGAAAGAAATGAGGAAGGAACCTGCTGGAAAGACCAGGCATCGCTACTCCACTCTTAATACTCGATTTCAGTAAAATGGAAGGTATAGTCGGGATAGATGTGATTGGATATGGTTTCTTTCCATGCTTTACATTCTGCATTTTTCATTGATAATGTGGATTGTGTAATACAGGAGCTCAATGAAGCGGATAAACAGCTTTGGAATGTTAAATCAACAGAAGCAATGGAGGCTTACAAAATGGAGATGGAGGAATACAATCAATCTAATGTGATAATAGCTAACAACAACCCTAAGCCCTGAACACCCCAAGATTTCTGTTCATGTTCAAGTAGTTCTGTTGAACACCTGCATAACCCCTCTACTGGTGGGGGCTTATCTTTTATGCTAACCTAAAAATATATTTGTATTTGAAAGGTGGAGGCCAGTGTAATTTTTTTTTTTATAAGATGTAATTGCTATTTCAAGAGAATCACTTTTTCCAATTCAAATTTCCTCTAAAAATCTACAGTCCAGTGCCTTATTTTGATGTATAAACTAAATTAGGCAGTGAGTGAATTCAACTTTCAAAGTACTATATTTTGAATTTTAGATGCTTTTACCTAATATTTGAACTTAATGGTGATAGGATAGTTTGTAAATCATCAATAACATGGTTAAATTTTTCGGAGTGAACGAAGAAACTCTGTAGAGAGCAGATAGCTAGCAACTCTATCTCTTAGCTGAAATATCCAATAAGTTTTATATACTTCTACTACTGCTGTCTGCAAATCCAAAATGAAACAAGCATCGCAGGGCATGTACAAAATATTTATGTTGCTAACCTTCTCTAAACACATCTAATAATTGAAAGAGATAAATGATAAGGATATGGGTTTGGATTTGTGACTTATGCAGGTTCTTTTGTGGTAGATAAAGTCAATCAAAACACTTAAATTATCAATGGGAAACAGGTAGGTATTTTTTGTTTGAAATATTTAGGTTGAAATCAAGAGGACCATACCAAAGAGAGCCATTAACTCTTAAGGATTTTTGGATGAAGAAGATCTTTATGGGTGGAGTTCCTACAACTGAAATAGAGGTATTTTCCTATTTCAGCATCGGATTAAAAGCTATTCTTAGAGTGAGTGAGATCGAGAGAGCCATACCTTATAACGATCTTCAAGGCTTTAAACCCAGAAAAAAATGCTCAACAAAATCCTGAAATGGAAACATTGCACACAACCTTAAATAGAGTAGGTGTTTTTCATCTTAAAAAAACCTATTAAATATAACAGTGCTCATTCCTCAAAGTAAGCCTGTAGGAAGGACTTTACCACAATTGAAAGAAGAAGAAAGAAAAAAAATAGATGGATTTTACCCCTGAAATGCAAAAGCAACCCTGTCCATCCCATAAGGTCCCCTTGAGATTAGCCATGTGGAAAAGCAATAAAGTGTGCATCTCAGCTTTATATTCCACCATGTATAACACTTCCCACAAGCAATGATAACACTTCAATTTAATCAAGCCTCATTTTTCCACAACCACCGTCTACCACCAATAAATCATAGACCATTAACATGTTTTTGAAGGGCATATCCAGATTTAGAGACATTAGGAGTTCTCAAGGCCAGTCCATTCCCATACAAAGCCATATTCTGTACTATAGTGTAAGCTCTCTAATCAATTCTGAATACCTCATTGACATCTTTGTTCGCCATTCTATTTTAAAGCTCGGATCTTCACCATTGTGCTCCATTCCGAGTTGCGACTCTGGCCTTCATTGAACATGATCGATTAAAATTTGAATGAGTGCTACACTTAATTCCTCGTAGGATTTGTTTTTGAATCTCTTTCATGATCTTGCTACTCATTCATCTTAACAACCTTTCCTCTTTGGAGTGTTTAAAAAAAAAAAAAAAAAAAAAGGGGAGCACCCAATGTATGAGGCTCCTCTGTTGGAGTCAATAATTTGAAATTTGATATTTTGTCATGCTCTAATGTTTCAAATCAATTAGTTTATTCTTTATTTAATAGCATCTTCATATATACCTTGAAAAAGAATTTCAGGCTCGAAAGTATTGTTAAAATCCAAACCTTGAAAAGGCCTTTCATACCTTAAAACCATCACTATCAGAATCTGTCCCCTCCCTCTCTCCCTCTTTCTTCCATTCTGTACTTCTCTTTGCAACCATAAAACCTTAAATGAACATTCTTTTGTTATAAGGTACTAGGAGGTTTCTCTTTCTTATCATAGACCCATTAGAGCTTCACTAGATGGAAGACTCTTGAGCCATTTACAAGCATTATTCCTGCTTCTTGTGGAGCAAAGTGTTACATGCAAATATGTTTGGTTTAAAGATTACTACGACAAGTAAGCTCTCTCCTGTGTTATTGGAACTGATGTAAATGTATGTTCATGGAAGCAAAAGAGAAAACCCAAGTTCTTCTAGGAATTCATAGGCTTCTTAGACTAGATATTTCTATGGTTTCTTTGATTTGTGAGTCCTTTCAGGAGGTTGCATCTATGCTGACATAAAAATGAAATATGAACTACAAGCACAATTTTATGCATCTATTAAATTTAACTTCTGGTGGTGATTTGCTATTCTATACTCTGTACATGCTATGGACATCTTGTTAAACATTTATCTGCAGTTATGTAGAAATACACAAACTAAGAATTTTTTAACTGACTCTGTTTGCATGAGTAACTAGAAATTTTTGGATTATTGTAATAGAAAGATCCTGTAGTAAACACAAGGAATCCTGGAAGGTTGTGTTTATGGATGAATTCCCATTTACAGACTAGTAGACTACCATATGAAAACCTCCATGAACATAGATCCAGACCCTGAGTTCGGAGGCACAAATGATTCAGAAGGTTGCACCCAGAGATTCCAAAATCATATTGACAAAGAAATTGTTCCAGATAAAACAAAAACAATCTAACCCTGTTCTTCATTGACGTACTGAAAATGGTTTGTCTCCCTACAAGTGTGACATGAGTACCACTATAGCTCAAATAGACTTTCTTACACTACCTACCCAACCTATGTGAGACTAAATTCCCCTCCTATTCTTGACCATAAAATGCACTCACTGCATTAGAGGCTCATTTCTTATGGCATAATCTCCTTTGATACGGTTGTTGGCATGGTTGTTTGATTCTTGACTGTTGGTTCCATGTAGCTTTAAGAATTTGATTGGACTGATCAACCAATGAACAGGTTCAACCAAACCAAGCAATTTTGTGTAGTCTTGCAGTAGGATTACTTGATTTTATTGGAAAACCAATTGGAACCGGACATTTCAAGGGAATCCTAATTAGAGTAGGGCTCAGAATCTAATTGCAAATGTAGGGTAAATTAACAACAACAAAAATTTAATCATATCCTATTTTAGAAAATAATTAGGAAATACTTTATTAGAGCTCAGACATATATAAAAACAAAAGGCAAACAAATCTGAAATGTTTAGATCACAGCAGCTCAGAAACCATCCACAACCGAATAGAAACACATATTAAGGTCCCACCATTAATATCCATTCCTTACGTTTCTCTCTTTCTCTCTCTCTCTCTCTCTCTCTCAAAAACTCAAAAACCAAAAAAGCACCAAGGTCCCATGGGGAGAGGAGAGTGACCCAAAAAATATGTGGAGAAAAGCAAGAAAAGAAAAGCTGAAACAGGAAGACCCAAATTTACCTTTGATATATATGTTGGGACTTGGCAGCAGCAGGGGACTACTTCTGATGAGGAGGCAACATCATCGTTTATCCATCGCCCATCGGAGACCAACAGGAAAACCAAAAAAAAGGTTTTTTTTGTTAAAAAAAAAATCTAAAATAGTTTCTCTCCCTGCAAGTGTGACATGAGTACCACCGTAGGCAAATGCTCAAAGGGGAGGAGGCGGACAGTAGAGAAGGGCGTGGGAGAGGGGTAGCAGAGAAGGGGGTTGGGGCTAGGTAATCAAAGAGGTGTGAGTACGATTGGGGGTTAGGGTTTCACCATGAGAGAGGATCTCGATCTTCTCCGTCGTGCGGGAATGGGGTAGAGAGGAGGAGAGAGAGAGATGTTTGATGGCGGAATCGGAAAGAAGAAAGCGGGAAGATGAAAACTAAGGTAACCCGCTAAAAATTTAAGGCAATATAGCGACGGTATCATTACAACCGTCGTTACGATGATATTTTCTACAACAGTATTTATACTACTATCGTTAAATATATATATTTTCCACGACGGTAACAACTATATCGTCGTTATAAATATTTAATTCACGACGAAATATTATTATTGTCGTTAAAGATTCCATTTTTCACGACGGAACTTTTAATACTGTCGTTATACATTTCATTTTCCGCGACGGTAATACTGTACTGTCGTAAAATATCATTTACCGCGACGGTAATATTTATACTGCCGTTATATATTCCATTTTCTGCGACGGTAATATAAAACTGTCGTTATAAATATATAATCGACGACGCAATATTAGGACTGTCGTTAAAATTCATTTTTTGCAACGAAAATTTTATTACCGTCGTTTTAAATACATTTTTCACGACAAAAAATTATAATATGTTGCCCAATTATATTTTCCACGACGGTTACTTAAGAACCGTGGCGGAAAATAATATTTTGCTACGTTACTTGATTATCCGTCGTTGAAAATCATTTTTGGCTACGGATCATATTTCTTACCGTCGGTAAAAATAGGATTTCTTGTAGTGTACTCGCATTCATACCCTGACATCACATGTCTAGGCATACCCAATGCGACAACCATATGATAAGGGTGCCCAACCCAAACCCTAGTCGTGACTACCAGTTTAAGTAAAACTTACGGACACATAATGCTCAAAAAATTTATATCGCATGTGATAATATTAAACTAAAATGTATAAAAGTTCAATACAAAGAGGAACCGGATTGAACCGGACCGAACCGAATTTGATGGACACACACAAGCCCAACAAAGAGAAGCTCCAAATATGACAAAAAGGAGAGGAATGACCTGAGTCTCCAAAGCAAACAAGTTAGTACCAAAAGAAAGAGAGAGAGAGAGAGAGGTAGTTGCAGTGCTAATGTGGTTTCTTTTTTCAAACAAGTTAGTACCAAAAGAAAGGGAGAGAGAGAGAGAGAGAGAGGAAGATGCATTGCTAATGTGGTTTCTTTTTTCTGCTAGGATAAATAAGAAAAATATAACATTCACTCTACAAAATGACATAATAAAAGGTTTTTTAGACAAAACATAATTTTTCAGGAGCGATTGTTTAATTTAATATTTTTTTAACCTAACCAAACCATATTACCATACTCAAATATCAAACCAAAATATTAAACCCATAAAACACAAACCCCACATTGTCCCAGACTACCAAAAGCAAGAACAGAAGAAACACAGAGAGCTAATCTTTTTTCACTTGAGAACTCTTCCCTCACAGTTTACAGAACAAACCTAGTAAAGAAACAGAAGGGTTATGAAGCCATACTAACCCCATGAGATTAATCTTGAGACTAACCTTGAGCTGCATAAAGAGATCATAGAGCTGGCCAATATCAACAGCATTGCCATGAGAGTACAGCAGGGTGAGCCAAGCATAAGGATTCCTCAGGTAGAAAGCTAAGATCTTGTTACCACGCTTGTTGTCAAGCAACCAAACATCAAGCGAACCATCATCTTGAGGGATTGACAAAGCAGCAGTGGAAGAAGAAGAAGAAGAGATCACCAACATCTTCCCATCCCCTTCTCGCATTTTCACCTAATAAGTCACAAGTCTTGGTGGAAAGAATGCGAATTTTGCTACCAGACTCGAGACCATACACCCCATTCCCCCCAAAGGCATCCATAGAAACACAACTCATTTACAAACCTCAAGAAATCCAAATGCATGTGTTACAGAGACCCCAAAATAGAGACAAAACAGAGTAGCTTTGGGATTAAGAGCTCAACTGCTGAAGTAGTCCTTCTAAAGAGAACTTTCCAGGGTTTACAAAGTTCTTCAGTAGAGTTGCAAAGGAAGAAGGAAGACGGAGAAATGCAGAGTAAGTGCGTACTCTGTATGTGAACCTCTGTTTTGTGTTTACTCACAGTGTGATCTGAGATTAGCTTCGAGGGTTTCTTTCCCTAGGGAGGAGAGAGATAGAGAGATGGTGATGGTGATGGTGATGGTGATGGTGGTGGTGGGTGACCAAAGAGACCAGAGGCCAAGAGGGGTTTTGTCACTACTCACAAACACTCCATGGCCCGGTTTCTCACTTTCTCTGTACTTCAAAATCAGACTTGAGTACTTCATTGATTGTCAGCTTGACAATAAAGAATCAATATCTCGTATTTGCACGATATATCGTGATATTTTGGAAGAGTAAATGTTTAAAATCCGAGGCCATATGATCTCTCATCTCTCTCGTTGTTTGTTTCCCCGTGGTCTGTTCTTTTGTCTTTACTTCATCAAGAAAAGGTGCTTGCCTCATTACAAGGACAAGTCCGTTATTGCACCCATAGTTTTAGTGTATGGTATCGAAATGGGTATTGGCAATCCACAAAATCAATACGATATTGATACTGTCACACCCCAAATAACCCCTTAGAAGGATTTGGGCAAGTGACTCAGATATCTCACGATATCTATCAATCCTCTAGGATCTATAAGCACTACTTACACATCACAAACCACACAATGAGCGTTGAAATATAATAACTGTATATTAGAGTGCAACGGAAGACTTGAACTACCCATAAATGATTTCTATCATTTATAGTAAAATCTCAAATATCTATGTTATACGATACAAATTATGCTCAAAAGTACAATATTCTGATAGTTACACTTCTTGGAAAAAAGAAACTAAGATATCAAAAAATCGTTACAAATCTACAACGTAAGGAAAATCTACAGCTCCATCAACAGTTTCATCATCCATTGGCAAATCAGTACCTGCAAAATCATTTAAAAAGATAGGTTTCACGAGTGTGAGCTCCGCCGAGCCCGTGAATGAAATATAAACCATGCATGCACATGCAAGCACAATCATGAGTCTATATGCATGAGATTCATAGATATTAATTAAGCAACCTAACAACAAAACCAAGGCAGGTAGAAGTACTGGTGGGTTTCCTTTGATAAAATGCTTGCAATGAGTGCAAACATTCTTTTGAGAATTTTGAATGACCTTTGAGGATAAAGGGGAAGGCCCACTGCTCCAATCCTTGAATGAATTGAATGGCCATGGGGTGGTTCGCTCCGTCTCTTCTTGCCTCTTGAGCCTGAAAAAAGTAATCTCCTTAGCTTGTTCCCAGTTTGCCTGCAATCGCTCCTTGGAACTAAGGCTAGGCTGCTTGGCAATCGCTCTGTTCGAGCTAAAATTCCTCTTAGCCTGCGCAATTGCCGACTTATCTTGAGTCGGGCTAGTCTTAGTCTGAAAATGTGTGGCCTGGGGTTCAGAGAACTCCTCTGGGATGTTTCCAACCACTCTGAAGACTCTGCGCCTACCGCCTGTTGCATCATTGCGGCATCTAGGACTACTAATGCAGCCACTCTTGAAAGATCTACACCTATCATGTTGATAGGGAAAGGATTCTCATTGACAAGCATTATCCCCTTTTCCTTCTCAGGGAGCTTGATTCGTCCTTCGGTGATAGCTTTCTGCAATGCGTTACGCAGAACGATACAGTTAATAGTGGTGTGTGTGCGTGTATTATGCCATTTGCAATACTTTTGATCTTTAAGCACCATTAGCCGGTAGTTTATGTCCTTGGGGTAATTTAATTTGCTTGTCCTTCAAAAGCTGGTCGAAGATAAGCTCGGCCTTTGATATGTCAAAAGAATACTTGACTCCAGCATCAAAAGTTCTTTGAGGGGCTGTTTTTGATTGTTTGGCTTGCTTATCCAGCGTGGCTTGTTTGCTAAAGGCATTACAGGTGTATGGCTTCCCTTCGGCTATTTCAGCCGCGTCTATTTTGTAATCAACAAAACCAACTATTTTACGTTCTCTGACCTCCATTAGTAGATAGCTACTGCCAAAAACATCATTATAGTAAGTTCCGATGGAGGCCGCTTTCCTCTGGTCCTCTTCCTTTAATAGTAACTCATAAGGTGCCACTTGGACTACCAACTGGCCAAGGTCAGCAAAGTTCTTGCCAGTGAACCATTTCCTAAGTTCAAACTGTAGGCCTCCTAATGCCATCTTTGTATACTCGCTTTCATGCAACAAGGTGGGGTATTTGTATCTAGCCGGTTTGAGCCGGTTGATGTACTTATCAACGGTCTCTCCCGGTTCTTGATGCATTCGGGCTAGGTCTCCTATGGTGGTTTTTGGCTTTGTTTGATAGAACTGGGTATGGAATAGTTCTTCCATCTCTTGCCAACTTTGGATTGAGTTAGAGGGTAAGTGGAAGTACCAAGTGAAGGCTGAACCAGTGAGTGAATTTGGGAATAGCCTCAACTTAATTTCATCATTTGCCCCTAGATTCCCGCATTAAATGGTAAAGCGGGCAATATGTTCGATTGTAGACATATTGTCTTCGCCAGAGAATTTAGCAAATTTTGGTATTTTCATGTTCCTCCGGAGATCGATATTATCCAAGTGTTCCGAGTGGGGTTTCTATATATGGGCCGTGTTGTCGGCCTATATGTTGGATCGATACTATCCAGAATCAAATGGGTCAACTCTTACTGGTCGACCACTATCCTATTCCCTTGGGGTGGAACTTGGTTTGTCACAGAATTCGGTCCTTGCCCCCACTGGCCACTCGTAGGCTAAGTGACATGGGTCTGGTCTGGGAGATCGTTCGATCTTGTGCCATATCCTGGCAACCTTCGGCCTGGACTAGGAAGGGATGTCCTGGCCTAACTCTGGGTGTGATACCCTCTAAAAGGAATAGTGTTTACCCCTGTTACCACTGGATTAGGACAAGTGCCTGCTCCTAGTGAGGTCATACCATTAGCAAGACTATAGCATGCCCCTATAGAAATGACGGGGTCACCTCCCCCCAAGGGTGTGTTGTTGGCCGCATGGCCATCGAACGCCCTGTCGGCCTATAGCTTTCATTTTCCCTTGGCGGGGCTACATAGGTCGGGTAAGAGTGTGCCCCTACCATGGTCACGGGGTTGGCTAGGAAGCCTGTCATACTCACGAGAGTTTCAGATCCAGCCTGATACAAGGAGTTCCCATAAGTCGCCTATCGGTCACCAGCGACTGGATTCCGATTGGAACTTCCAAAGAACGCGGTTTGGTAGAGCTGTTTGCCTCTGAGCCATCAAGGCCATAATGAGTTCTTCAAAACCGGTCTCCTGACTGTTAAGGAATTGGTCAAAACGGGCTTGTTGGCTATCCGCGGATTGATTCACTGTTGTGATCACGTGGCGTAAATCCTCAGCAACCGGCCTAATAGTGGTTACCAAGTGTCTCATGTCTGTGGACACAAGTTCGAGAGCGTTATGCATGGCAATTGCAAACTAATGCGATAGCTCCTCGCTACTACTAATATCTTGCGACCGGTCCCTTCGGTCTGACGACCATCCTTAAAGGTCGTAGGGTTTACCAGTTCGTCTTCTATGACCACTTCCTTTTGTAAGTTCGTGCTGCCTTCTTGTTTGGCCCCATTATAATTCTTTATTCTATGAGGGTCCCACCGTGAGTGCCAAAATGTGTTGTTGTTTTATCCAAAACACTCACAAAATGGTGTAGGGATGGTGTAGGGGCGGGTGTGTCAAAACCTTTGACACAGGCTCAAACGAGACTAAGATTGCCTTATCTAACTTTCAACTAGGGAAATTAGGTTTTCCTCGTTCTTAAGTAACTCTAAGGACCTTTGGGTTAGACTAAAGGGCATAGGTCGCGATGAAGCTCGAAAATAACCAGAACATTAAAAAAGAATATATGCAAAATATCTCAAAAGATAAATGCAGAAAGATGAACAACTCAACTTAAATAAAGGAAATGATGAGCATTAAGTCATATTGTTACATAGAGGCAGATAAATTCTTGACTCTTCACGACAGGTAACCCAATGACTGAAGAATACATCTCCCAAAATGCAATAAACTAAAAAGATAAAAGAAAAAAAGTACTGAGTTTTTGTGTTGTTGTCTGTCCTTTCTTGTGAAAGCTCCTTGGCTTTTATAAATGGAGGCCACCACGGACTCCTATATGGGAGTTGCTATAACTGCCACCTTCTTCCATAAACCCATGATCTATTTCTCTTAACGCCACATGTTCCCACATGACCCTTCACAGAGCACGTTTCTCTCCCACGAGTCATCCCTTGGTACGTTGGGTCCCGGCTATCCCTCGTCTGGCTCTGATCCCTTCCAGATTTCTCTTGCTACGTGGCCATCTGGCCTATCCTTCGGCTGGGAAACAGGAGCCATTATTCCGCTAAGAACTTTGGTGGTTCTATCATAACGACTTCACTAGACCATGGCCCACTACTTGTCCTTGGTCTTGGACATGGTTCCTTTGCACAGCGTCCTCCCACGTGACCTCCTTGGCCCACTCTGGGCTGAAAAATAGGAACCAACACATACAAAGGCAAAATCCCTTCTTTCTAGGTGGGATTTCAATCCCCCCCACCCCCTCTACTCCTCCCCTTTCCTAGTTCTCTTCAGCTCCATTTAACAGCAAAGCAAACAGTAAAGAAATGAAGGTTAGGCTTATCATTGGCTAATCAAAAAGAACAAAAATACAAGATTAAAATATTTATAAAAAAAAAGAAGGGTAAAGGCCATAATTGAGATGCAAACAGAGCCTGTTCCAACATGCTCAATGCTGCTCATGCCTGCTGATCAGTATGGCCAGGCCAATATCAAACCAAAAGTCTGGCTCATCTGAGCAATCAATAGCTAGGACTGTTCATCCAATCAAATCAGCAAATGGAACAATGACACAACAGTTTTGGTATGTTAATCTTCTGTATTATGTCAAGCGACTGTATGAGTGTCAACCATGAATTAATTACATAAAATGTGAAATAATGGAGAAAAGAACAATAAATTAAAATGAAACCTCCCTACCCAACCCAAATTTGTAAGTCTTCATCACCTACATGACCTCTCTGATATCAACAACATATCATATGATGACCCACACGGGCTTAAAAGGAAACACAAAGAAGAAATTTTAAAAAGTGACGAGATCATCTTTCGGGGATGAATGTTTCTTCGGATCCTGATGACTCCCTGCAGATGTGGCCCCACTTTTCTTGCCAAATATCACCTCATCAAGATCATCCATCATATCATCCTCACCAACCCGGGTGCCACCTCGGGAACCGGGAGGTTTCCTGATCAGTGCATCTTCTTTGCCAAAAACAGGGCGATTCATCAGGGTCAATGGCAACAGGTATCATTGCAGGTTCTGGCTCAAGTGGAACTACTGAAGGCTTCTTAACCTTCTCAAATATAGAGAGAACCTTTTGAATCTCATCGTTCACATTCAACGATTCAAAAACCAATGCTTCATTGTCACTAACTGTCTCAATGATCCTTTGGACAGTGTATTGGGATTGGCGGCACTGTTGTACAAGTGTTGTTGTCAAGTCATCCTGTCCATAGATTCAGAGGGGATTATAAAAGATCTACACTCTACACAGCAAATAAAGTTCAAGAATTCATATGGACTAGTACATTATTCATACAATCTCAGTTTCCTATAGAATTAGCATATATTTAATAACTGGCAACTTAGTGTTTCTCCATAGAAGATATAATTTTATTTTTTTTATTTATTTATTTTTTGGGGTGGGGGGGGGGGTACTGCTTGGATGGGCATGTCACCTTCATGACCTCAGGATCAAGCTGAACAAGAACTGATAAATCAAAATGGTCAAAATGAAAAACAATAGGGATAACAGACTTTTCTTAGGGTGCGCATAGGGTTAGGCAAGAGAAACCTAATAGGCAGAAGCAATGTACATGACTACCTCTGGGTGTGTGGAATAGTGGAAGGGGTAAGTGTCTGTCCTCTTCACAACTGACAACTGTGTTCTACATGCGCATGAAAGCACATTTAATATGGCCTTTCCTTCCAAGGTAGGTGCTTGAGACCACTGATCTGGATCCCTCTTTACAGGCACCAAAGGTGGAACTGAAAGATAAATCATGTACATCCACTCAGTTAATGGGCATACTCTCACATGCAAACACAGTGATGCAGACCTGGGGTTCGGAAACCCTACTAGGATCGTTTGTGGACCCAATCAAACAATTATAATCCAAGTATAAGAAGCGATGGCAGTTATTAAACATAATCTCAAAAGGGTAAATTTATAATTTAAATGGATGTTTCAATATGAAAGCAAAAAAGATTTATTGTAAGAGGGTAGGCTTGGAACCAAGCAAAATAAAAGGATAGGACAGAACAAGGAATAAAGAGCAGAGGTATTAAAGGAAATAGATTAAAAAAGGGGTTTTAAAACTGCCCTTGATGAAGGTTGTCTTCAACCTTCAACCACACACAACCAGTGGAAGGAATTCCTTTCATAGATACCACAAAATACATAGCTTTCATTACTTCAAACCAGGATGATCTTACAAGTGAGGAGAAGCACCCCTTGTATAGATCACAAAATGCACTCAATAATACATGGATTCAATAATACAACACAACAAACAAGACAAGATAAAACATAGACAAAACAAGATAAGACGTAAACAACAATAATACAACAAACATATCCATGTGTCTCATGGACTTCAACACAATAATACAAGACTTGACATCACACTCATGATAAGACATACTATACCATACACTTTTATTTCTACTAGAAGCGTGAATTCTGGATCAGTCTTCATCATCAGAGGAGCTCATGGTTCCCAATGGATTCCAGATTCCACCAGTGTGTTCAAATGAGTTGAGGATGAAGCCGCCATAATAGTGTTCATTGATAAGAAGATCCAGGAGTGGATTATGGAGAGTATTCTGGAGAGTCCACGCATCAAGTGTGGAGTTGAGCAGACATTCAGGAACTGTAGCCGGATTAATATTATTTATGTTACGCATATGCAGCATGTGGATCTTCCATTCTTGTGCATGGTTGTGTCATTCATTAAGGACATTATGTTCTGTGACAGACAATAATTCAAAGAAAGGGGCATAGTGGACAGTACGGTGGTAATTAGGATGGAGCAGAAGAGGAGGTCTATGGAAGACCATGTTGATGAAGGCATCAGAATGATTGTGGAAATGCGGGGTAAGAAATGCCATCCATTCTGCTGGGGTTGCAAAGTAGGAAAGAAAGGTACCAAAGTGGCGCTGGTTGGGATGAATCATACCATGTTTGAATTGGTGGAGGTAATTAAATACATCGAAGATATGGAAACCTATGGTGATTTTAAAAACGGCTATGAGATGCCAAAACAGGCAAAGGAACTCCTTTTCAAAGATAAAGGGGGTGAGGAACGAGAAATCCAGGTGGTAATGAAGGAAATGGTACTGGATGCCATACTGGCAAATAACTAGACCAAGGAGGTTAGGGAAAGTTGTGAGGCTGTGGGTGATGAGAGTTTTAGTGGCAATGGTATTATTGATTTCTGGTGGTAAGAAATGATGAAGGGAGCAACAGAAATCTGGGTTTGGAGATGCAGGTGAGTTGGAGGATGATGATGCTCCTGGTGTGAGTGGGTATAGGAGAGGGATGATTGGTGGTTATGTCTTGGTGGGTTGGGAGAGAAAATCTGCCAGAACATTCTGTTTGCCTTTGATGAGGATGACCACTTGGAAACCAATTTGCCCACCTGAGGAGTTGGCTCACTGGAAGAGTCTTCTGTTTGATTGGAACATGCAAGGGAAACTCGCCATATCCTTTTCAATTTGGAAGGTGTGTCCAATTAGATGGAATTGGAATGCCATGCTTGACTGGTAGAATCTCTTTGAAGGTAGAGTGGTAATGAGATTCTGAGGGCTTGAATGATCCACTACGGTAGGCGCAGACTTTACGCTGCCCATTTATCTCTTCAATGAGGACTGCTGCCCAATGAGTGTCACTGGCGTCTGTTTGAAAGATACGAAGTCCTGAAGAAGTGATCTGCAGAGGAGGCAGCTTCTTGCTGAGTTCTATAAGGGCCTGGACTGCAGTGGAGTAAGTGAATCTGAGACAACTGAGGAGCATTCTTCTTTAGGAGCTGGTGGAGGGGGGCAGTGTACTTGATTTGTTCCGGAAGGGATTCTGTAATTGACAACGCCGAGGAACTGCTGTATCTGATGTTTGGTGAGAGGACCATCTGGAAATTGTTGAAGAGATGTGGCAATATGAGGCTGAAGCTGGTATTGTTCATCTTTGATTGTGATTTCAAGAAAATTTATTTGGTTAACACCAATCTATAACTTTGTCGGAGAGAGCATGACACTATATTCTTGGACAATTTGATGAAACTGCTGTAGAAGTATGAGATGAGAGTCTGCATCCTTTGAGAAGAGCAATATCATCCATGTAGATCAATGCATGAGCCTGGATAGGGGCAAAGATCTTCATCATAGCTCACTGGAAGATAGAAGGAGCTATTTTGAGGCCAAAAGGGATCACTGTCCACTGGTAATGATGATTAGGAATGCAGAAAGCTGTTTTGGGCAAAAAGTACTGCTTATATGAGAGACCTGTAGAGGACTGGAGGGAAGGGAGATGGCTTAGAATATCAAAACCAATGAGAACATCTTTCCCAGGAAAGGAGGATCCTAAGACTCTATGGGCGACAGAAAGGGTCAGAAAAAGCTTGATTTTAATTGGAGTTTTTGAGATCAAATTTAGAAAAAAAAGGTTCGATCATTTGCTGCTAGAAATGGTTGTTTGTGTGGCATCTAGAATTCTTCAGGAAGAATATGGGGTGCCATGATGGTTGTAGCAGCACCTGTATCGAAAAGGGCTATGACTTTTATGGGTTGAGCAAATGGCTCAGAAATTACCTATACAGAGGCAAAAGGGAAGTAGTTGAGCAAGGTGGAGGTGTATATACGGGGGGAACGTCTGGTTGCTGGAATGGAATGATTTGGCAGACGGGTTCAAATTCCTCGGACTTGGGATCAGAAAGGGATTCAAGGTCGTCAATTGGATGATCAATGGCGAACAGGAAAGTTCAGTTGGCTCATCATCAAGAGAGAAAACTGATTCAATATCTTCATCTCCATTGATGGGAAAACCTTGGATGGAGGTAAGCATATGCATGAATTTTTCTCTCTTGGTTTTTTGGGGCATTACTTAACAAAGTATCCTCGTTGGCCACAGACGTAAATCCGTCAAATTTGTTATTGCATTTGGTACCAAGGTATGAAGAGTTCTTGGAAGAACCTTGTTGGTGATACCGAGAGGATCTATAGTGAGACCTACGCTTAGTGGAGCAATCACAAGTTTGCCGTCTTAGCATATAATCCTTAGGTCAGAGGTATTACATACTTTTGAAAATTTCTCAGAAGTTTTATCCCATTTTTTCCACCAATCTTGTGGAAACAATCTACCATGCGGCTTTGGCAAGGTCTAACTTAAGGAATCAGCAGCATTTCATTTGTAGAAATTCAGCACGAGCCTTTTCCACCTCATTTTCAACAGGGCCAAGGAACTCATTGTGAAGATAAATAATAAAGGTATCCACAAAACCAAGTCGAACAACTTGGAGTTTTCGGTATTCTCCCAGAGAGGTACCGTTCTCGAAGTTCTGCTGTAGTGACTGACGAGCATATCGATGGGAAAAGATCTATTAGAGGTAGGTGGTGATGGAGGATAGTATAGACTGTTGAAGGTGTCAGGTTCAGGGAATGATGGGGAAAGTTGGGGAATTTGGTGTGGCCTTACCCTTAGGGTTTTCCCTTGAGAGGCTTCAAGACTCCACGGCTGATTTTCAAGATGCTTCTTTTCAAGTTCTTTTGCTCTGATCATGGCAAAAGATTGGGTGGGATCTTGGATGGTATTAGTGATGTAGAGAAGCTCTTGATGAATTTGAGCAATTTCTCTTTTCAAATTTTGGATATTGTCACCTTAATTGATCAAAGTACTATGAATCTGCTCCTGGTTGGAAAGGATTTGCTAAAGATACTGATTTTGGATGGAGGAGTTCTCATTCTTCCAATTCAAAGTTGCTTCGGTGGGGGAAATTTGACCTTGGGAGCCAGTTGAATGGACTGGTGCCTTGACTTTCCAAACATGCTTGATATGTCTGGAATCTTCATAATCAGCTGGGCCGGGAAAATTCTGTAACGGCTCGGAAGAAGAAGCCTTGGGTGAAAACACAAGAAGGGACCATTAGTGGTGGTGGTGTCTTGGGATTTTGTCAAGGAGAATTACCATACCGAACAAAGACATGGTATCTTGCTTCTTCACTGAGAGGGCCAATAGTAGGATCTTCTGCTTCATACATTTCTCGAAGTTACTATTGAGAGGATATTTTCTTTTTGCGAGCTCTTGGGAGCTCATCATCATCTGAAAAGTATGTGCATGAGGGGCAGTCACATACATCAAAAAACTTATGGCCATCCTCATCTTGGAATTTGTAAACTGATTCTCCTGAATGGGTAAAATGCCTGATGGTACTTTCTCAAGCATTCCAAACTGTGTAGGGAACACTGAGCATAAAGTACTGGAAGAGCTTGGGTTCCAACGGGCAGGGGGAAATTGAATCTCAACTTCACCATTCTCATGCCAAATGAAAACAGGGTCAGCCGATTGAACGACTTGCTCTTCGGGCTCATGTCGGGACTGTTCATAGCTCGTAATCCATCTTTGAGGGAGAAGCTTCAAGAGTTCGTCCCGAGGAATCTGCCTTGGAACATGAGTGTAACTGACTTGTTGATCAAAGTCAACAGTCAGGAAGAGGGCATCATCAAAATGGCTGGTCACAAGGTCAAAAGCATGATTCTGGAGTTTGTACGCCATTTGGTAATATAGAGTAGCAGCTTGTGTAGTGCTGACCTAAGGGGCTCCAGTGATCTGGACTTGGACTTTTAAGGCAATGGTTAGATGCTGGTTGGAAAGAGGCATGTTGAAATTTGGGTACAGTGTAAAGAATACTGTGCCAGCATTGAGACTTGTTTGTATAGTTGCTATGACCGCATGATTATACAGTTTGAAACGGCTGAAAAGGAGGGCAATTCTTAAGACAACCAGAAGTCCTTTTCTGCCATGAAAGGTAAGGGCCAGCTTAATGGCTCCAAAATGAAGGTGTATATAACCTTGGTGTGATCGTTGACTGGGAAATTCAGCCGGCAACTCTAAAATAAAGAGTTGGTCTTGTTCAGTAGCAGGGAACTGGTACTGATCAAACCTTGTGTTGGGGTAAAATCCACACATCATCTTGTATGGTTTTGATGATAACTAATAGGTTAGTTGAACTAACTTGTTTTATGTTGCATAGAGACCTTATAAGAAATAGGCATCAAGTAAGGGGGAGCCTTCACAAACTGGTTGCACCAAGACAAAGTATCAAAGTATGGTGTGAAGAAAAAGACTGATAGAAGGACTATGTTCATAGACCATGATCAAGCATCTCATTGAGTTACAAGAACTTTAAAGCGTGTGTTTAAGGGTTTTTTGTATCAAGATGTATGTAAAGTTTAAGTCCATTTGTAATGCATACACTCACGCATGCATACATGTAGAGTGACCCTGGGAGGTGTTTTTACATGGACCTAACCTAAGCAAATGGCCCCACACGTGTCCAAACATGGACTTAGCCATTTTCAGCAAAATGAGCTGATCCGGCATACCGAATCCTAATCCGGCATGCCGAATCCACATTGACCTGTCATATGTAATCTCAGGGTTTGCCTACAGTAAGCAAACGGAGTGTGCCGAATTTGATCCGGCATACCGAATCACAATCCGGCATACCGAATTGCAATATGACTGTTGGAAATTAACCGTTAGACAATGGATAGATTCCATGATCTGGCATACCGAATTGGGAAACGGCATACCGGATTAGGACAGAATTATGTCCAAAATTAGCAATGAACCTTAGATGTTTTGAGCACCTTTGCCTATAAATAGGTAAGCTCATTTGGACTAATGACACACAATTAAGGCTAATCAAAAGCATCGCAAAGGCATTCGAACTTGAACATTCAAAGTGTTAAAGCATTCATTCATCAAAGAATTCAAGTTCACTCCCCCCTCTAGCTAATTATATTCACTTAGCATTAAAGCTCCAAAGTGGAAGTTAGCTACGCAATTCACTAAGGTTGAGGTAATTCTTACTTAGTAAAGTTTTCATTATTATATGGTGTGAGTCCTCTTGCTCGAAATCAAGAGTAGTTAATTGTGTTGAGTCCTCTTGCTCGTCAAACAAGAGTAGTTGGTGTTGTGAGTCCTCTTGCTCCTAATCAAGAGTTGTACAAGTTCTCTTGCTCATTCTCAAGATTCTTATTAGTGAAATTCTCTCTAAGGTGAGAGGAGTGGATGTAGGCATAATTGGCTGAACCACTATAAAACGATTGTGTCACTTTTGCAATTTACTTGCTTAGCTTTCTTAATTGTTTTATTTCCGCACTATTGCTTTTGATTTCCACTAGCTTCACCTATTCACCCCGCCTCTAGGTGAATTCACACCTTGAAGCTTGCACATATTCTTTGAGTGGAGATTTTTTGGAACGAAAAAGAGACTTCACAGTTTAGTAACAAAGGTTGTACCTTTAGGGAAGATAGTATATGGATTAAGGAGGGGATAGTTGGTGTGATGAATGACCTGGTCTTCAAGGAGATAGTTTATCTCATAGAGGTAATCTAATCTAGAAGCAAAGGAGGTCAGGAGGTTAAAAGAATGTGAGGAATTTGATCTTAAGGAGCTTGACATTACGGTGAGGTTCTGCCTTTCCAAAGATATCTTGTACTTTTGGATTTACCTATACTGCGGCATGGAATAGTACCAATGGAGTTTCCCAAATTCAAACATTCTCCCCGAGGAAACCAGGGCGAAAAAGAGGCACACTGCCATTAGCCCACCATGCTCAGGGGACCTCGCTGAAAAGGGAAAACCATGGCCGAACTCAGGTTAAGACATGTTTCATTGGGCCTTAAACCACAAAGCAGCAACCAAACAGTATACGCATGAGCATAACCGAAATGCACAGGATAATACAGAGTGCCGAGTCTCCAAGGGAAGAATAAAAAAGAGAGCTAGGCAGCTGATACCACAATCAGGTTCACAATCCCTCACTATATGAACTCCGACCCAAAGAAACTACACCAATCAAGCATCAATCAAAAGACCAGCTCCTGAAACTGACTATGGTGGTGAGAATAGAATAAACTCTGCAACTTGAGTTGGTTCTCTCTCTCTCATGATACTCCCTCTCATCCCCTTATCTCTTCTTCTATCTTCATCTGACCTTTCATCTTCTCCATTACCTGTGGTTACCTTTTCCCCCTCTTTAATTCTGTTTGTTAACCCTCTTATTTCAGATCTGATCCATTATTTTTCAGATTTAATATTCCGTCTACGTCACCCATATATCAAAATGAACTAAAGAAAAAGGTTAGTTAGACCGTTTATTGACTCTAGGGGGATAACTTACACGATGAAGTTTCCCAAACTGACATGACTCATGATTTAAACTGGAAATAGACCGAAAACGAGAATCTAAAGCTTTAAACTATCCAATGAAGGATAACCCAAATGACAATGAACTTGGTGAGAGGACGCCACACTCGAACACACCACAGATGAAGTGCCTTCGAGCATATACAACCCCCCCCCCCCAATTCACGACCTCTACCAATCGTCTTTTTCATATTAAGATCCTAAAAGACGTAAGAATCCGAGAAAAATGTTAAGGAACAATTATAAGTTTTGGGAGAAGGTTATTGAAGCCCCGCTGAGAAGAGAGACTCATATCTCGAAGAATCAATTTGGTTTTATGCAATTGATCCACAACAGAAGCTATCTACCTATTAAGGAGGCTCATGGAACGATATAGAGCTAGCAGGAAGAATCTCCATATGGTCTTATAGACTTAGAGAAAGCCTATGACAGAGTACCTAGAGATTTAATCCGGTATGTTCTTGCGAAGAGAGGGGTGTCGAGTAAGCATATAGATGTAATTAGTGATATGTATGAAGGTATGGTGACTAGCGTGAGATTTGTGGGAGGCCAAGGCAAGGAATTCCCAATTACGGTTGGGTTGCATCAAGGATCAGCCCTAAGCCCTTATTTGTTTGCGCTTATCATGGATGAATTAACAAAGAGCATCCAAGATGAGGTACCGTGGTGCATGCTCTTCGCCGATGATATCGTTTTGGTGGATGAGACAAAAGCAGGGATTAACACTAAGTTAGAGTTATAGAGATCGACCTTGGAATCAAGAGGCTTTAAGATTAGTAGATCAAAGACGGAGTATGTAGTGTGTAACTTTAGTCACAGTATGATGGATGATGACATAGTGAAATTGGGGAGCGAGAGATACTGCCAAGTGATTGTTTCAGATGCCGGGGGCCTATCATACACAAAGAAGGTAACATAGATGATGATGTTCCACAAAGAATTAAAGTAGGGTGGATGAAGTGGAGAGGGCGTCCAGAGTCTTGTGTGACCGACACATTCCTTTAAAGCTTAAAGGAAAGTTCTACAAGGTTGTTGTCTGCTCGGCTATGATGTATGGGGCAGAATGTTGAGCAGTTAAGAAGTGTCATATATCGAAGCTGTGTTGCGGAGATGAGAATGTTAAGATGGATGTGCGGCAAAACTAGGAAGGATAAAGTGAGGAATGATCGTATTAAAATGGATGTGGGAGTCGCCCCGATCAACGACAAGCTTCGAGAATGTCGCTTGAGGTGGTTTGGCTATGTACAACGGGGGACTGGGGATGCTCCAATAAGGAGAAGTGATTTGATGCCAAATGAGGGATCTAAAAGAGCTAGGGGCAGGCCTAAATTGACCATAGGTGAGGTTGTGAAGAATGGCATGTATAGTATGGGCCTTGTACCGAGTATGACCTCAGATAGAGCCTACTGGAGGGCAAAGATCCAGGTTATCGACACCATGTAGCTGAGATTTTCCTGAATTGCTGGGTTATCCTCTTTCCTCTTACTTACATCTTTCACTTTCCATTACTTACTTTGCTTATCCAATTTCTTTTAAGTTTCTTTCACTTTCCTTTTTATGAGAACCTCAGTTTTTCCTACTTTATTTTTTAAAGGATCTATGTAGCCGACCCTATTTATTGTTGGGATAAGGCTAGGTTGTTGTTGTTATATTAATGGACAAAAGATTAAAAGGGAACTCAGGTAGATAAAGAACAAAAGACAAGGATAAAGAAGAAGTGACATGAACAGAGCCTGTACCAGTAACTTTAGCTAAAGAACCATCAGCTAAAGTAACATTAGAGGATGATGTATGGAAAGAAGAGAATATACCTGAGACCACAGTCATATGATCCAATGCACCTGAATTGATGATCCCGGGCGGGAATAAGTTGAAAGACATGCAATGGCATTACCTGTCTGAACAAATGTAGCAGTCAAAGGCTAGGACGACTGAGAAATCTGAAGCTGGGAAAAGCGTGCATAATCCTCATCTGACATCTTCACTGTCTTACCTTCAGACTATGGAGATGATATAGTAGCGGAATCAGTAGTGGCATTCAAAATGGCAAACTGTTGCTGAGATGGTTTGTCATGAAGTTTCCAACAAAAGTGTCATGGACGACCACAATGATGACAAGTCTTCACCGAACTTGAAGAATCAGAACTACCATGAGTACCAAAAGTAGGAGCTTGACCATAACCAGCCCCATGACCTGTTAAATCCGTGCCCAAACCCCGGTCTAACCGCAAGGCCCGTATCGGTTCCCTGTACCCCTTTAGGACGACTGGGAGTAAGTCATTATTCTTATACTCCATTTAAGGTATATATAATTGATTGGGCTTGGGTGTATAGCACCCCTTTAATTTATAGATAGAGAGGGCCTGTGGGCCTCATAAAGTTGAGGCCCAATAACTTGAACATGAACCAATGGGTTGATGTCCAACCAATGGGTTGGTGTCCAACCAAACAGACCTAGAGCATTTAGGCCTAAGGACCAACACCTAGCCAAACAGGCCCTAGGGACCTTTTGGGATAGATAACACCAAAGCCACTATTCCCATCTCATTCTAAACCTAAATCGATTGGGGAGAAAAGAAGAAAAGAAGAGAAGAAGAGAAGAAGAGAAAGAAGGAGAGGAAGAAGGAAGTGAGGAAGGGAGGAGGACTCACTCACGCACCATCCCCATTTGGTAAGTCTTCCACCTAACCTCCATCATTTCCCTCATCTCCATTAATCCCTATATTCTTGAATCTTGAATGGTGTCCTTCCATTAATGGCTTCACCAACCTTTTTGAAGAAACTATTAATGGAAGGTATTAAAACCTCTTTGATGTGGTAAGTAAATGTTTCCATCTCCCATTTAGTGACCTAACCCATCAATGCCAACTCTAGCTCAAGAATACATGAGTTAGGGTTCATTGATTCCAATCTATCACCCATCTCTTGTGTAAGATTGGGTTTATAAACCCTCTTGATGGTAAAGATCTAAAACCCAAGATTAAGGTAACATTCTTGGCCATCATTGTATGGCATGACCCTAGGACATACCCATTTGAGCTTTGGGATCAAAGCCCCAAGCCAAATATGCAAAATAAATTTGCTTTTATAAAAAGGTAGTTACAGTCGGGCTAAAACTGTAGGAGCAGCCCAGGTGCCTTCCTACCTTTTTAAGCCCTGCCTTCCTACCTTTTTCTCTCGGTGAAAAAAGGTAGGTGAAAACGGTAGGAACAGTCCAGAAATGCATCTACCTTTTTACCAAATTGCATCCACCCTTTTACAATTTTTACACTTTTAAACCCCTATTGATTCCTACCCTTTGGGGGACCTTATCACTAATCTCTTGTGTGTCTTCTTGTGCATCTAGGGCACCCAAATACGGGGGTCGGCTCACATTTTAGTGTGCCGGATCATTTACGGCTCGATCGAACCGATTCTCAAGGTGAGGAAGTCAGATACCCGAACCTATGTTGAAACATGTTATGCCTTGTGGTTGTGGTGTATCTTTATTTACATGTGTGAATGGTTATTGAGATTGGTCAGTTAATGGATCATGTGTCATGGGAATATGTTGATTTCAAGGCTTGCATATTAGACGTATATACTAGTTTGCATTATACTTTCAATTCTTCTAATATGTTATTACATTGGCATGAGAGCATGTGGTGTGTGTGTGTGTTGAGATGGATAACACTATGTGATGAGAATGAATGTGATGGTATATTGAAATGTGAGAATGGGATCCAAGTACCGTAGTGTGCGCCGGGCTTGGATCGATGATTATATTGTGACTGTATGTGTACGTGTAAAGCTGGGGGGGAGCGTGATGATAGCGAGCCCGGCTGAGGGACTATGGACTTGGCCCCTGGCTTACACGTGCACGTACTCCCCTTTTTTTTAAGGTATTAGATGTTGTTGGTTAAGTCGATATCGTACCCCGTACTACGACCCTTGCCAACAGGGGTTTACGTGTTGGATAATCCCCCACAGGGACACCAGTGTGTTCCGATTGAGGTGCTGGGAGCGGCGATTCCAACTGAGGACCGGAACCGTGGCAGTGAGATTGACTTTGGGGGTTTGCTGGGTAAACCAGTGTGTTCGGATTGAGGTGCTGGGACCAGCAAGTCCAATTGAGGACCGGGACCAGCAGGCTCCCTGTGCGACTCGGGTTTGACATCGCCGGATAGGCCATCCGCGTGTGAGAGATGGAGGGTCGGGGATGCTACCTAGGGCGTTGCAGTAGTACTATACCTGACTTAGAGGTTAGAATCAGGTGCACATGTGATCATTGATTCATACATCATAACATTATCATCCATGCATATTGTAACCCTTTACATGATTCGATTTACTCATTGGGCTCAATGGAGCTCACCCCTCGTGGAAACTTCTTTTTTAGATGATAATGCAGGTTTGGTGGAGCCAATCAGCTCGGAGCCTATGGCCCTTGAGGGCGGCAGTGGCGAGGACTGGTGGGCCCCTGAGGAAGGGGAGCATGGACCAGATTGCTACTGTGAGACTTGCTACTTAGGGGAGTAGCTTCTTGAGATGTTGGGCCGATGGCCTCTTTTGGATATACTATTTTGGATATTACTTTTGATATTAATTACTTCATTATTTTGATCCCATCATGAAAAATGTATTATTTACATATTATGTAATACATAAGTCCTGATGGGATGTCTTCATGATTCCGAGTATGTTGTGGTGGATTATTAAACTGGGATAAACATTGCCCAGTTATGTTATTATATTATCATTTAGCTTTCGTTACTCTGATTTATTTATAATATATTCTCTCCTGATCATTTGTATATGGTGCGGTGTGGATGAGTTAGCTTAAATACTGCCTTTGTGATTCTGGCGGTATTGCGGGAGCGTATTTCTATGCTCTGGCCATAGATTTCGGTGGTTAGGAATTCAGGGTGTGACAACCTGGTTTTAGAGCACGATGCTCTACCTTAAGCTAACTCGTGATCCAACCTACTCCATTATAGGGTTAAATAAAAGCTTATAAAAACATGTTAGATAAATAAAAAGCAATTACAGAAATAAGGGGTTTCGAAATCATAAATGACGGACAGTGCCTGATCTGGGGGGATACCCAGGTCCATCACAAAGCACTAGAAGACAAAAATTAGAAATATTACAACTGAGTCAACCGAAGTTAAAGCAACTAAATAAAAAGGTCTAAAGTCCAAAACAACAAGAAAGAAACACAATCACTGTCATCATTGTGGTGCTGGCGGTGGCGGCGTATCAGGAGAACCGGTGCGCCTCGTGTGACGCTCCATACGGACCACTCTGTCGTGCATGTCGCGATGCATCTCGTACATGTCGCGATACATCCCGTGCATGTCGCGTAACGTACCCCCAAACTCCTCTAGTCGGCCGTGGAACGCATCTAGGCGCGATGTGATGGTGGTCATCTGACCAACAAGAAACCCAAGTGTAGGCTCAGTCGCCTTAGAAGAAGTCGCCTCCGCATTGTGAGTGCCAATAAAATGTGAACAAGGGCATAAGCCACTCTGACGGCTGCCCTGAGGCACAGAACCTCGAGTGTGTCGACTGTCATCTCCAGAGTGCGAGTCACCATGCGGGGGAATAGCTGCACCAGCCTGCGCAAGAAAGCGCTGTGGATCCTCTGCCTCTGCCACTCTCTCCCTCTCACAGACTCATCCCTACTGCCCTCCTCGCTACCATCACCCTCATTGCCCTCCTCGTGATCAGTGTACTCGGGATCCTCACCACTACCTTCAACCCCCTTCAGCTTCATTTTGAGGATGGTAGTCTTGCTAAACCGGTTGGGTATCTCATCTCGCGCATCACCCGCAACAAACTCCACCCCAAAATGCATAAAAATGACTATGAGAAGTCGCCCATAGGGAAGGTACCTCTCGTTCCGCCTGGTTTCCTTGAAAGCCATAGTCCGGGTGAGTATATTTGGGAGGTTGAGGCGACGTCCAGTGATCAAACAAAAAGCCACAAAGGATGTCATCAAACCGGCCTTATCAAGGTGGCGGATAGCCGGCAATATGTTGGCTTGTACTAACTCTGTGAACACCTTGGCGGTTGGGAGATTGCATGAGTAGTCAAAATCCCCATTTTCTTCGTCACCTCTCGAGGTGTTACTAATGAGGGTGCGCTCCGCCAGGGGGACATACATCAAGCCCTGCCGCCCAGGAGGGTAATAGGTCAACTCACCCTCATTAGAGATCCCAAGGATGTCCCCTAACAGTGAGGCTGTGAACGCAAAATCCTTGTCCCTGACCTTGCCCCTAATGCGCAGTGTACCATTGTTCCACTCCTCCACGCTGAGATTCGCATAGAAGTGTCGTACCAACTTTGGATATGCACCATGGTCGTACTGGAGCATTGAAGTCCACCCATAGTTGTCACGGCGTCACGGCGATCCAAGTCGGTGGAAGGGTGTCACGTCGATATATCGACATGTCGCCCGCCATGGCGTTGCCATGGCGAGCATGTCGACCATGTTTAATTTTTTATTTTCTGTATTTTTAATGTCATTTAGTATGCTATAATATATGTCCTATAACATCAAAAATCAACATGAAAGTGTACTACACTACTACTAATATACTATGCCACTATGGTTTAATTCATGAAAGTGTAACTAATATCCATTAGTGTATATGAAAGTATGAAAAATTGAAAATATAGATTAACCTATCAAATAATTGAAAGCAATAGTAAAAATCAAATGATAGGCTAAACTGTTTCATCAAGCTTGATAGCAATAGTCTTTCTTTAGTGTATGTGATTTGGAGCAAAGCATCTAAGCTATTAAATGGTTTAAAAAAAAAAAATTTTAATCTAACTTTTATATGTACAAATATCGACCGATATGCCAACATATCGTGGTATGGCGTCCATGGCGACGCCATGGCGTCGCCATGGAAGCCATATCGAACGATATATTGACATCCACCATGGCGTAGCTCGATATGCCCCCTCTCCCAACGCCAGGACGCCATGGCGGCGCCATGGCGACGCCATGACAACTATGAGTCCACCCTTGAGCGGCAAACCTCTCTTGAACTTTGTAGGAAGAAAGATGTTTAGTGTAAATGTCCCTTTCACTCCAGACCGTTTTGGTAGCACAACTATCCATCCGATTTGCATGCTCCCAAGATCAGAACAATCCGTGGTCATAAGGCTGCGGTGGTGGAGCCTTGCCTCTACCCCTTCCACCATCTCGCCCCCGACCTCTTCCTCCACCCCTACCACCACCTCTAGTTTTGGGGGGCATGTTGTTACCTACATATCAAAACAGAGGAGAAGTAAGGAACAAAGAGATTTGATTATAAGTTAAGAAATCAAGTTTAAGGGGCATAAATCATGCTACTAGTTGCTAACATATCCAAGGATCGATTTACGCAAAGAAGTTGTCCCACCTTGCTTATACATCAAAACAATTCCACCCAAGGCTTCAAGTCCCAAAATTTAATAAAATAGAGCACATAGAAAGCTATAGAAGTGATGGGTACAGCATGAATATGAACAAGAGTTTAGGCATTGATGTACAACCATGGCAGTAAGCATGCATATGAGTGGTGGAGGGCAAAGTAATGTGTCATTTTCACAGGTACCTTGGGTGCACACTATAAACTTATTAGTGTAAACAGTGAAGAAAGAAACCTTATGCCAATTTCTGTAAACTTAGCACAAGGCATAAACAACATCACCTTGAATGTAGGGGCAAGAAATTCACTCACAACGTGGCCACAAATCACTTTTCCATACTCAACAAAACTCACTCAAACAATGTCACGAACACCTTATGAATACCATATAAGGCTAATATTGTTCATGAGCTTAAGTGAAAAAGGGGTTGGCTTTGAAATCCTCACTAGTGTATACAATATAGATGATGATGGGGATGTAAATCAATCCAATCTCATCGAACCATCTAGGCTATGACCAATCTGATCTAATGGTATTACCCTTTTAGGTTATTAAGCACATTCAAGTTGATGTGAAGAAACCACTCCAATTGACTACAAGAACCCATTTAGACCTTTTCACAAATACTTCATGTACACAATTCTAGGTTAGTAGAATCAAAGATAAAAGAGGAGGGTTTATGCATAAAAATCTTCCCAACACTATATACAATAACTACATGGCATGGATTTAGAAGAATGGTAGAGACAAACAATAATTAGAAGCACTCAATGCATCACACCAAAACCCCCAAATTCATCTTTTGTAAAAACCCTACAGGGAGAAATCGATTTGATTGTGACAATATGAAGATTCTAATTGTGTATGGAAGTGTTGTTTGGTGATATATCCATGTGTACAAACTAATGAATAAAATAGGAGTGAAGCATTGTGTGTGTATGCTAATCTCTAGTATAGAGAATAAAAGCAGTGAAGGAGGGACATTAGAGAACTGTCTAAGGTTTTAGAAGAATCATGAAGGATTCTAATGAGGCACTCACCTTAAATCGATTTGAGGAGATGGGACTAAGGAGTAGTGTTCTTGAAGCTTTGGGAGCCAAGGATTTCTTCTCCGGATGCCCTAGGGACTCCTTCTCCACGGACTGCTGCCTTTTGAAATGAAATAGAACGAAGGCTGTTAGCCTTCTTTTTAAAAATAGCTATCGTGAAAAAGGGTAGATGTAAAACCCAGGAAAAGGTGGTTGCACCTACCTTTTTACCTTTTCTTTTCGGTTTAAAAAGGTAGCTAGAAAAGGTACTTGCAGAAAAAATAAATAAAAAAATTTGCATCTACCTTTTTGCAAAAATTGCATCTACCTTTTCTTCTCGGTTTAAAAGGTAGCTAGAAAAGGTACCTGCAGGAAAAATAAATAAAAAAAATTTCATCTACCATTTAAAAAAAATTGTATCTACATTTTCTTCTCGGTTTAAAAAGGTAGCTAGAAAAGGTACCAGCAGAAAAATACTGCATATACCGTTTTACCCAGAACCTATCCACCTTTTCTTCTCGGTTTAAAAGGGTAGATAGAAATGGTAGATACAGGGTAATTTTGCATCTATCGTTTTACCCAGAATGCACCTACCGTTTTATATTATCTTAGCGTTTTGTTGAGCTTTATTGGCACATGTTTGTGGGGCCCACTTTCTCTTGCTTGCACAACCTTACGCCCCTAAAATGACCTTAGTGTCCTATTCTTGTATGTGTTGAATCCACTATATTGTGTACAATATTAACGACGCATGTATTGGGAAGAAAATTAACACGGTTGGATCTAGGCTTATTTTGGGAATTTTGATTCCTCCTTGTGAACTCTCGTGCATAATTGATGGCTATTTTGTGATGATTCTAACAATTTCTAATTGTTTCATTTAGGGCATAACAATGGTTTTAACTCGGAGTAGCTCCGACACTACCACCCACCTAGGGCAAGATTCGGCCGAGAGCATGGATCCGGACAACTTACTGCCTCTGCCGGCTCTCCCACCTCGGCCCGACACGCATGCCGCCGGGGGTTCCGGCACGTCCATTCCTCCTCCCTCGGGGCCGGGACTGTCAGTTCGTGAGGTCACCACCCTAGTGGGCGACATTCTTAAAGAATTTCGAACGGAACAGCGACAATACATAGATGCCATGATTACACAATTAGAATTGAGTCAGGAGCAACTCTTGACCCGAGTAGGAGCCCGATTCCAAGCACCGTTGACCGACCAAGTGCCTAGGGCCCAAAACACACCTCCACCACCAGGGATTGCTATACCACCTCCGCGGGCGTACACTCCACCTCCTCATGGGTATCAAGCCCCATACGTGGTAAACCCTATGGTACCAATTGTGGAGAGGTTCCAAAAGTTGAAGCCCAAGAACTTTTCCGGGGCCACAAGTGACTTACTCCTCCCCTCCAAGTGGGTGCAACAGATGGAGAAGATATTTGATTTGTTGGGCTGCACCAATGAATAGAGGATCACTTGTGTCGGTTTCCAACTTGAAGGGGAAGCTGAAGCTTGGTGGAAATGCGAGCGTGAAACCCTCATGACCATCCACCCAAACCTTTCGTGGGACCAATTCAAGGCGGCTTTTTATGAGAACTATTTTCCCAAGAATTTCAGGGAGAAGAAAGAGGCCGAGTTTATGTCCCTCATTCAGGGAACGAAGTCGGTGCTAGAATACCAACAGAAGTACGAAGAGTTGCGGAAGTGGGCCCCACAAACATGTGCCAATAAAGCTCAACAAAACGCTAAGATAATATAAAACGGTAAGTGCATTCTGGGTAAAACGATAGATGCAAAATTACCCTGTATCTACCGTTTCAATCTATCCTTTTAAACCGAGAAGAAAAGGTGGATGGGTTCTGGGTAAAACGGTATATGAAATATTTTCCTGCAGGTACCTTTTCTAGCTACCTTTTTAAACCGAGAAGAAAAGGTAGATAAAAATTTTTTTAAAAAGGTAGATGAAATTTTTTTTATTTATTTCTCCTGCAGGTACCTTTTCTAGCTACCTTTTTAAACCGAGAAGAAAAGGTAGATGCAATTTTTGCAAAAAGGTAGATGCAAATTTTTTTATTTATTTTTCCAGTAGGTACCTTTTCTAGCTACCTTTTTAAACCGAGAAGAAAAGGAAGATGCAATTTTTGTAAAAAGGTAGGTGCAACTACTTTTTCCTGGGTTTTACATCTACCCATAGCTATTTTTAAAAAGAAGGCTAGCAGCCTTCGTTCTATTTCATTTCAAAAGGCAGCAGTTCGTGGAGGAGTCCCTAGGGCATCCGGAGAAGAAATCCTTGGCTCCCAAAGCTTCAAGAACATTACTCCTTAGTCCCATCTCCTCAAATCGATTTAAGTTGAGTGCCTCATTAGAATCCTTCATGATTCTTCTAAAACCTTAGACAGTTCTCTAATGTCCCTCCTTCACTGCTTTTATTCTCTACACTAGAGATTAGCATACACACACCATGCTTCACTCCTACTTTATTCATTAGTTTGTACACATGGATATATCACCAAACAACACTTCCACACACAATTAGAATCTTCATATTGTCACAATCGATTTCTCCTTGTAGGGTTTTTACAAAAGATGAATTTGGGGGTTTTGGTGTGATGCATTGAGTGCTTCTAATTGTTGTTTGTCTCTGCCATTCTTCTAAATCCATGCCATGTAGTTATTGTATATAGTGTTGGGAAGATTTTTATGCATAAACCCTCTTCTTTTATCTTTGATCTACTAACCTAGAATTGTGCACATGAAGTATTTGTGAAAAGGTCTAAATGGGTTCTTGTAGTCAATTGGAGTGGTTTCTTCACATCAACTTGAATGTGCTTAATAACCTAAAAGGGTAATACCATTAGATCAGATTGGTCATAGCCTAGATGGTTCGATGAGATTGGATTAATTTACACCCCCACCATCATCTATATTGTATACACTAGTGAGGATTTCAAAGCCAACCCCTTTTTCACTTAAGCTCATGAACAGTATTAGCCTTATATGGTATTCATAAGGTGTTCGTGACACTGTTTGAGTGAGTTTTGTTGGGTATGGAAAAGTGATTTGTGGCCACGTTGTGAGTAAATTTCTTGCCCCTACATTCAAGGTGATGTTGGTTATGCCTTGTGCTAAGTCTACAGAAATTGGCATAAGGTTTCTTTCTTCACTGTTCACACTATTAAGTTTATAGTGTGCACCCAAGGTGCCTGTGAAAATGACACACTACTTCGCACCTCCGCACCTCAGGGACGACCCAGGGAAGGCGAGTAGGTTTGAGAGGGGTCTGAGGACAGTATTGGGGCCATAGTGGTGACTCACAGCCTTCAAAGGTACGCTGATGTAGTCCAGATGGCCAAGACGGTCGAGGACCGACAAAGAGACACCTCCCACACGTAGTCTAGTACCGGAAAGCGACCCATGTCATATCAGGGGAGCCAAGGGCCCAGTAAAATTCACAAGCCCTACTATGTCAATCCTGCACCGTTCCAGTTCAAGAGATCTGAGGTGCCCCAGCCCACGCGCACCACCCAGTCTTCTGCTTCTTCACAGACTACAATCCCCATTTGATGCTTTGGCTGTCAGCAGTACTGGCATATTTCTAGAAACTGCCCCCAGAGGAGAGTTGATGTGCCTCAGTCTACATCTTCACGGCTACCTCCACCCCGCCCAGTCGGCCGTGCCTTCCAGCCTCACCCAGGCAACAGAGTACCTGGGCAAGTGTTCGTAATTACCACCTCTGAGGCAGAGAACGCACCAGGAGTGGCGACAGGTTTAATACCCACCTTGTCTAAAGTTTTATGCTTGCATCACTAGTTTCATGCATGCATATCATGAATTAATTTGAATTATATGTCAGGTACTCTATCTATTGCTAATTTCCCTGCACATGTATTATTTGACTCTGGGGCATCCCACTCGTTTGTATCACCCACTTTCGCTAAGAAGATGTGCATCGACCCAAAAGATCTAACACAAGGTCTGGCAGTTAGTATACCTACAGGCAGTGTAGTACAGCTAGATTTAGTTTATGAGCCCTGTACAGTGGAAGTGTGTGGCAGGAAGACAATGGCACGCCTCATCGAGCTTGACATGACTGACTTCGATGTCATCCTTGGAATGGATTGGTTGGCAGACTACCAAGCAAATGTAGTGTGTGCCAAGAAACAGATTGTTTTCAAATCAGAGAAGGGAAAGAAGTTTACATTTGTAGGAGATCAGAAGAGACAAAAGAAGTTAGTGATTTCCACCCTTTAAGCGCGGAAGTTGATGGATTCGGGCTGTCAGGGTTACCTTGCTTTAGTTATGGACTTGGAAGCCACGGTCAAACCTTTGGCTGAGATTGATGTGGTGAACGAATACCCTGATGTTTTCCCAGATGATCTGACAGAATTACCCCCAGATCGGGAAACAGAATTCATGATTGACTTGGTTCCGGGTACGGCACCAGTGTCCAAGGCACCATATAGGATGGCCCCTAAGGAGTTAAAGGAGTTGCAAACTCAGTTACAGGATCTGTTAAAGAAAGGTTTCATCTGGCCTAGCATGTCTCCATGGGGAGCACCGATCCTTTTTGTTAAGAAAAAGGACGGTAGTATGTGGATGTGCATCGATTACCGGGAGCTTAATAAGCTAACCATCAAGAAACGGTACCCGCTACCAAGAATAGATGACCTCTTTGATCAACTACAAGGAGCAAAAGTCTTTTCTAAGATTGATTTGAGATCTGGTTATCACCAACTCAAGATCAGGGATAGTGACATCAGCAAGATTGCTCTTCGGTCTAGGTATGGGCATTATGAATTCCTAGTTATGTCTTTTGGGTTGACAAATGCCCCAGCTGCATTCATGGAGTTAATTAATAGAGTCTTCCAAGATGTGCTTGACAAGTTCGTCATTGTGTTTATCGACGACATCTTGATTTACTCCAAGAGTAGGGAAGAGCATGTCATTCACCTCAGGCTAGTTTTGCAGAGGCTTAGAGAGAAGCAATTGTACGCCAAATTTAGCAAGTGTGAATTTTGGCTGCACCAGGTGGCATTCCTAGGTCACATCGTCTCTGAGAAGGGTACAGAAGTGGACCTAGGGAAGGTTCAGGCAGTGTTGGATTGGGAATCACCAAAGAATGTGGGTGAAATTCGAAGTTTCCTTGGGCTGGCCGGTTATTACAGGAGATTCATTGAGAACTTCTCTCGCATATCAGCACCGATGACTAGGCTGACTCGAAAGGGGGTTAAATATGAATGGTCAGAGGCGTGTGAGAAGAGCTTCCAAGAACTGAAGAAGAGGTTGATTAGTGCCCCAGTTCTGACACTTCCATCAGGTACTGGTGGCATGACTGTCTATAGTGATGCATCTAAATTGGGGCTTGGATGTGTCTTGATGTAACATGGTAAGGTGGTTGCCTATGCATCTAGGCAACTGAAGGACTACGAGAAGAACTACCCCACTCATGACTTGGAGTTGGCGGCAGTAGTATTTGCTTTGAAAATATGGCGCCACTACTTGTACAGCGAGAAGAGCGAGATCTTCAGTGACCACAAGAGCTTGAAGTACTTCTTCACTCAGAAGGAGTTGAATATGAGGCAGAGGAGGTGGTTGGAACTGATGAAAGACTATGATTGTACAATTTAGTACCATTCAGGCAAGGCGAATGTGGTGGCTGATGCACTTAGTAGGAAATCACAAACCTACTCTCTAGCGGTGTTGACAGTCAATGAACGGCTTATAGAGGAAGCCAGGAGATTGGAGTTGGAACTATTAGTTGATAGCACTGTTTTGTCCCTTGCCGCCTTGTCGGTACAGTCCGCATCAGTAGTAAGGATCAAGGAAGCTCAACCCACCGATGTGGAACTACAGAAACTGATAGATGGCATTCAGGGAGCGATGCAAGAGGGATCGGATTTTACATTATCTGGGGATGGTACACTTCGATTCAGGGGCAGGTTGTGTGTACCTAATGATGAGCGGTTAAGGAAAGAGATTTTGAATGAAGCCCATTGTTCTCCATATTCTATACACCCCGGCAGTACGAAGATGTATAAAGATTTGAAGTTACACTTTTGGTGGATAGGGATGAAAGCTGATGTGGCGACATTTGTGTCGAAGTGTCTCACCTGTCAAAAGGTCAAGGCGGAGAGACATTGACCTTATGGGCTGTTGCAATCACTTCCAATTCCGGAATGGAAATGGGAACACATCTCAATGGACTTCGTCACAGGTTTGCCCCGAACTGCTAAGGGGGTTGATGCCATTTGGGTGATTGTGGATCGACTCACCAAGATCACACACTTCATTCCGATAAAGGTGACCTATCCTATGGACAAGTTAGCAAAATTGTACATGGACAATGTTGTCCGCTTGCACGAAGTCCCAGTGAGCATTATTTCTGATTGTGATCCCAGATTCACATCAAGGTTTTGGGGTAGTTTCCAACAGGCTATGGGGACACTATTGAATTTTAGTACGGCCTTTCATCCACAGACCGATGGTCAGTCAGAAAGGACTAAACAAACGCTGGAGGATATACTTAGAGCTTGTGCCATCGATATGAGGGGTAGCTGGGATGAACATATCTCACTCATCGAGTTTGCTTACAACAACAGTTACCAAGCTACTATTGGTATGGCACCGTTCAAGGCACAGTACAGTAAGAAGTGTCAAACACCACTGTACTGGGACGAAGTGGGTGAGCGGAGGATATTGGGGCCCGAGTTGATACAGGCTACATGTGAGAAGGTAGACTTGATTAGAGCCCGAATCAAGACGGCGCAATCGAGACAGAAAAGTTATGCGGATTTGAAGCGCAAAGACCTTGAGTTTGGCGTGGGCGATAAGGTATTCCTTCGCGTATCACCAACAAAAGGGGTGTTGCGGTTCGGCAAGAAAGGGAAGTTGAGTCCTAGATACATTGGACCATATGAGATCCTAGCAAGGATTGGGGCTATAGCATATAGGCTGGCCCTGCCTCCGACATTGGCAGGTGTTCATGACGTGTTCCACGTATCGATGCTACGGAAGTACATTCCAGATCCGACCCATGTCTTGACTCATGAGCCACCTGAACTCTCTGAGGACCTGACCTATGTGGAAGAACCTATGAAGATCCTCGAGAGGAATGAACACAATCTCTGCAATCATATCATCTCTTATGTGAAGGTCTAATGGAAGAACCACTCTGAAGAGGAAGCATCTTGGGAGCACGAAAGCGAAGTTCAGGCAAAGCACCCTCACCTATTCGACATGATAGGTATGTCTCAACTTTGAGGACGAAATTTTGATAAGGTGGGGGGGATGTTAAATCCGTACCCAAACCCCGGCTTAAAGCCCGGTCTAACCGGCCTGGTTTAGATTGTGTAGAGTCATCGGCAGTGTACTACAGGGAGCTGTGGGCGATGATGCTCAAGCCATCTCATAAGATCATCGACCGAACTATAGGTGAAGTCGTCGAGGAGAGGTTCATCGATAGAGATAGGGGCAAATTTGTCAAAAATGGGGCATTCTGGGCATTCCCTCCGCAGGCGGACCCGCAAGGCCCATATCGGTTCCCTGTACCCCTTCAGGACGACTAGGAGTAAGTCATTATTCTAATACTCCATTTAAGGCATATATAATTGATTGGGCTTGGGTGTATAGCACCCCTTTAAATTTATAGATAGAGAGGGCCTGTGGGCCTTATAAAGTTGAGGCCCAATAACTTGAACATGAACCAATGGGTTGGTGTCTAACCAAACAAACCCTAGAGCATTTAGGCCGAAGGACCAACACCTAGCCAAACAGGCCCTAGGGACCTTTTGGGATAGATAACACCAAAACCACTATTCCCATCTCATTCTAAACCTAAATCGAATTGGGGAGAAAAGAAGAAAAGAAGAGAAGAAGAGAAGAAGAGAAGAAGAGAAAGAAGGAGAGGAAGAAGGAAGTGAGGAAGGGAGGAGGACTCACTCACTCACCATCCCCATTTGGTAAGTCTTCCACCTAACCTCCATCATTTCCCTCATCTCCATTAATCCCTATATTCTTAAATCTTGAATGGTGTCCTTCCATTAATGGCTTCACCAACCTTTTTGAAGAAACTATTAATGGAAGGTATTAAAACATCTTTAATGTGGTAAGTGAATGTTTCCATCTCCCATTTAGTGATCTAACCCATCAATGCCAACTCTAGCTCAAGAATACATGAGTTAGGGTTCATTGATTCCAATCTCTCACCCATCTCTTGTGTAAGATTGGGTTTATAAACCCACTTGATGGTAAAGATCTAAAACCCTAGATTAGGGTAACATTCTTGGCCATCATTATATGGCATGACCCTAGGACATACCCCGTTGAGCTTTGGGATCAAAGCCCCAAGCCAAATATGCAAAATGAATTTGCTTTTATAAAAAGGTAGTTACAGTCGTGCTAAAACGGTAGGAGCAGCCCAGGTGCCTTCCTACCTTTTTAAGCCCTGCCTTCTTACCTTTTTCTCTCGGTGAAAAAAGGTAGGTGAAAACGATAGGAACGGTCTAGAAATGCATCTACCTTTTTACCAAATTGCATCTACCCTTTTACAATTTTTACACTTTTAAACCCCTATTGACTCCTACCCTTTGGGGGACCTTATCACTAGTCTCTTGTGTGTCTTTTTGTGCATCTAGGGCACCCAAATAAGGGGGTCGGCTCACATTTTAGTACGCTGGATCATTCACGGCTCGATCGAACCGATTCTCAAGGTGAGGAAGTCGGATACCCGAACCTATGTTGAAACATGTTATGCCTTGAGGTTGTGGTTTATCTTTATTTACATGTGTGAATGGTTATTGAGAATGGTCGGTTATTGAGAATGGTCGGTTAATGGATCATGTGTCATGGGAATATATTGCTTTCAAGGCTTGCATATTAGACGTATATGCTAGTTAGCATTATACTTTCAATTCTTCTAATGTGTTATTACATTGGCATGAGAGCATGTGGTGTGTGTGTGTGTTGAGATGGATAACACTATGTGATGAGAATGAATGTGATGGTATATTGAAATGTGAGAATGGGATCCAAGTACCGTAGTGTGCGCCAGGCTTGGATCGATGATTATATTGTGACTGTATGTGTACGTGTAAAGCTGGGGGGAGCGTGATGATAGCGAGCCCGGCTGAGGGACTATGGACTCGGCCCCTGGCTTACACGTGCACGTACTCCCCTTTTTTTTTAGGTATTAAATGTTGTTGGTTAAGTCGATATCGTACCCCGTACTACGACCCTTGCCAACAGGGGTTTACGTGTTGGATAATCCCCCACGAGGACACCAGTGTGTTCCGATTGAGGTGCTGGGAGCGGCAATTCCGACTGAGGACCGGAACCGTGGCAGTGAGATTGACTTTGGGGGTTTGCTGGGTAAACCAGTGTGTTCGGATTGAGGTGCTAGGACCGGCAAGTCCAATTGAGGACCGGGACCAGCAGGCTCCCTGTGCAACTCGGGTTTGACATCGCCGGATAGGCCATCCGCGTGTGAGATGGAGGGTCGGGGATGCTACCTAGGGCATTGCAGTAATACTATACCTGACTTAGAGGTTAGAGTTAGGTGCACATGTGATCATTGATTCATGCATCATAACATTATCATCCATGCATATTGTAACCCTTTGTATGATTCGATTTACTCATTGGGCTCAGTGGAGCTCACCCCTCGTGGAAACTTCTTTTTTAGATGATGATGCAGGTTTGGTGGAGCCAATCGGCTCGAAGCCTATAGCCCCTGAGGGCGGCAATGGCGAGGACTAGTGAGCCCCTGAGGAAGGGGAGCATGGACCAAATTGCTACTGTGAGACTTGCTACTTAGGGGAGTAGCTTCTTGAGACATTGGGCCGATGGCTTCTTTTGGATACTATTTTGGATATTACTTTTGATATTAATTACTTCATTATTTTGATCCCATCATGAAGAATGTATTATTTATATATTATGTAATACATAAGTCCTGATGGGATGTCTTCATGATTCCGAGTACGTTGTGGTGGATTATTGAACTGGGATAAACATTGCCAAGTTATGTTATTATATTATCATTTAACTTTCGTTACTCTCATTTATTTATAATATATTCTCTCCTTATCATTTGATGTATGGTGCGGTGTGGATGAGTTAGCTTAAATACTGCATCTGTGATTCTGCCGGTATTACGGGAGCGTATTTGTACGCTCCGGTCACAGATTCCGGTGGTTCGGAATTCAGGATGTGACAACCACTACCACCATTACCTGTCCCACTATTGGGCCCACGGTTAGGTGCAAAAGATGCCAAAGCTGAATTATCAACAAGGGTGGAATCACAAGAATTTTCACGAGATACTCATAGAACTCGTGAAAAAGTGTCTGAAAGCGTGGCTAGCTTATCACCACTGAGAATCTGTGAACAACCAAATCAAACTCCTTCCCAAGACCACCCAAAAATCCCATGACCACAACCTGCTCGCTGATTTTGCATTTGTTGCACATCAGAAGTGATAAGAAGTAAAGAATTCAGCTCCTTGTACATCCTCTTGAAGTCACCAAAATACTAGGTCAAAGGACGACCCTTTAGATCAGCCCTATAAAACTCCTGAGACAACTCATAGATACAAGAAAGGTTGTTCTGTCCTGAATATAGAACATTCAAGTATTTCCATAACTCCTTAACAGTATCAATATGGGTCACCAAGACACCAATCTAATTCTCCATGTAATTACTCAAGAGGGTAAAATAAAATAGACAATTATCTCCCCGGCAACGGCGCCAAAAACTTCTTGTGAAAAATTAAGTAACCGCAATCGCACGATTATCGTGTAGCCAACAGGTCGATCACAGGGAGATGTATGCCACTTTATCTTACCTCTCTTAAGCAAGGCGAAAGTGTACCAAATTAAGATGTTTGATGAAACTAACGAATCCTAACTCACAAGCATCTACGTGCTAACACACATCCATCTAACCAACTATGCATCTAACGTGGATCAACGAAATTGGATGAAACAAAATTACCACAGCCACACACAATCAAAATCTAAGAAATCAAAGAAATAAAACTAATGAATATTGCTTGAACCAGACTCAAGTTGATTGGCTTTCTCTACCACACTTGAATTCACATACCAATTCTGAAAAATAGAAATAAAAATTATTAAACTAAGAACTTAATATAGGGCATGAAGATGAGAAGAAAAAAAAAATTCCAAAAGAATGGAAGAACTAGAGGGGATGAGAGTGAGGATAAAGTAAATAGAATGGAAGAAACAAGAGAATGAGAATAAGAGAAACAAAAAAATTGAATCAACACTCCCTTCTACCAAACTTGTAATTGCATGTATTGAATGGGCATTTGATGGATGTAGTTGATGAAGCTTGAATGAACTTGCATGTCTTCCTCTTCCAAGTCTCTAAGTCCTCTCACAAGAATTAGAAACCTAGAACTAGAAAGCTTAAAATAAAAACTAGAAACTAGAAATTAAAGAAATTACAACCAAATTGAAGAACACTTATTGAATTAAACTAGCATTAATAAGAATTACAACCTTTGAAATCAAATTCATAAAAGCAAACTCGAAACTAAAAGCAAAAAAATTAGAGGAGGAAGAACAAAGTTCTCATTAAAATTGAACACTTGTTACAAGCCCAACCCTTGTGTATTTATAGGGAAGGAGAAAGAAGAGAGAAGAGGAGAGGCAACCTCCACGGTTTTGGATGGTTCCCTCCTCCAAAAGAAACGTTGGAGCTTGGAGAGCCCTCTCCCTCTAGGATAGGTTCTCCTAATTTATCTCCTACCATTAAGAAAAGATTACATAAAATATTATCCAAAAAAATTCGTTGGATGAGATGCTTTCCTTCTTATCTTTTTTTCTCTTTCCTTTTCTTTTCTTTCTCCCACGATTTGGGCTTATTGATGGTGAGATGATGTGTTGAGAAAAAATTGGAGATTCCACCTTAGTAGGCACGTTGGAGATGAAAGAGGTTTGGAGACACTTTAGGAAGTTGACCTCACTTTCCTTCTTCAAAATCCAAGCCCTTGATTTGATTCCTTCTTCATCTATATCTCTTGCTAAAATAAAAAATCCTTACTCTCCAAGTGATGTGCAGATAAGATAGGAAAGCCAAATCTCCACATTCAAGAGTCCTTCTAAGGTTGGAAATCTCTCAAAATAGAGAAGGGGGATATTCGGTGGAGGGAACTAGAATTAAAAAAAAAAAGAGATTTTAGGAAAGAGGAGGATAAGATAGGAAAAGAGAAAAAAATTTAAATAAATAAAGATATGGGAGAGAGAGATAACGTGGGAGGGAGAAGAGATTTTAGGAAATAATTTTTTTTTTTAAAAAAAGAATGAAACGTGGGGGGTGGTTTTGGTTTGGAGAGAGGAAATAAAGAGGGAGAGAAGAATTTGGTAGGGAAGAGAGAAAAGAAAGAGAGAAAATAAGGAGAGATAAAATAGAGAAGAATCTCCTCCCTCTTAAAACCAAAAATCGTTGGACTATGTAGGTGAGACCCATTTGTGTAGAAAAATAATATTTAATGAATCCACATCACCACACATCTCCACCAATAGCAATTCCCAAAATAATATCCAATCATAATTCAGGAAGTAAGATCTTCTTGAAAGTAAAGCTCAACAAGAGGAGCCCACTTGGTCATGGTTGCCAACTTGTATCATGCTAGTTCAGCTTTAAGTGACTTACTTTAATCACTGGAGAAGTCAATCCACCTTGGTTCTGGGCTCGGGCTTGCATTTCAGCTCCTTTCTAGCTCATTATTCTTTTCTGGCCCATAAAGAATAATCAGTTGCATGATGGCCTAAACGAATGCGTACTTGAATTCTATCACGTCCATCTTGCTCAAAATTTAGTCCTCTTTACAGGCATGGAAAGAAATATGGTGACTTTACGTGTAGATTAAGAGATACAACTCCCGATAGCCCAGAATAGCATAAAATGACCTAAAACCTGAAAAATACAGAAAAGTACCCGAGTAACTCTGTTCAATGTGGTAAAATGCATGCTTTTATACCCTAAGATTTCACCACATAAATGTGCTCATCAACGAGCGCGGGCGAGATCGTGGGCAAAGAGGTCGTGGGCGACGAGCACGGGTGACGAGAGCAAATAGGGCGAGGCCCTGGACACGGACCAAAAAAGAAAAAAGAGATGGGAGAGACCAAAAAAGAAAAATGAGATGGGAGAAACCAAAAAAGGGATGAGAGAGAATGAGGAAAAAGTGAAAAATGAGAAAGTGAAGAAAAGGAAAAAAAAAAAGAGAGAAAAAGAGGTTAAAAAGTGTTTTGGGGGGGGGGGGGGGCTTGAACCCCTGACCTCTCCCACTTACTAAGAAGGGAAGAAGCCATCTACTCCAAAAAAAAAAAAATTCATCCAACGGACAAAGAGTCTTATCACAAAGCTCCCTCCAAGAAGCTTCATTTGCAATAAGCCCCTCACCAGATTAAAAACTACAACACAAAAGTTACTCACTTGAGTACTCCGTTCCAAGAGAGTGGGGGAGCAAGTGATAAACCAAAAATATACAGACCAATCCCAAGATGCCACGTGTCCCGACCTGAAGAGGAGGTCAGCTCAAGCCCGGCCGCGACAGAACTAGTTCAGTAGCCCAAAAGGAATAGGACCCAAGAGGCCACCCCAAGGCCAAGTCTACCATGCAAACCCACGCGATCTTACCATGACGTCATCGGCAAGATCTACATTATCCTATCACTAAAAGATCGTAACTGGAGGTATACCAAAGGGAGGACTATCCCAAAGAGGTATAGGCCTAACCAAACTCAAACACGAGAAGAGGACGCTTAGGGAACCTCTTCCCTACTAAGACTCTACATCTCATAAGGAACTATTCCAAATACAACTCTACTACATGATGATCTATCTTGCGTATCACATTCATCACCGATGAGGACTCTCCACACCGCCATACAAAACTACAAATATTCAGGTATTCTAACCCATTATTCATCTTGAATTCCGATAATTCATCTGTTGCTAAGAGAGATCTAACTTAGGCATTGGAGAGTCCTAGGCTGGAACCACACCAGTTCTCCCTTGTCCCTGACGTCCTTTTGCAGGTTATGACAACCGAAGGACCTACCGGAGATTTCCTGACGCAACACCCTGCCTGTGGCATCCCGCACACTCTGGAGGACCGATATAACAATTCAGGGAAACCCATATCGTGACCAGGCAAAATAACATAGCTAAACAATAAAAAAAAATAGCATTTTCCATCCAATATGTTATTATTCACACAACAATAATTCTCCACTCATCATTGATGAGTGGGACTCCTTGGTACTCGCAACACCTAATATTCTTCTTCAAACCTAAAACTTTGCATCCTAGATCTCAAGTTGAGTTTATGGTTTGAGTAGCCTGAGGGCTACATGTGCACTCTCCCCCACCGCCCCTCTTCTTATGCGATTTCTTCTCTCTTCCCCCCTGTAACTCTGATTTCCACCAAGTTCCCCTCTTCCCCTAACCGGCCCTCCACCAATTTGGTATCAGAGAACAAAATAAAACAACATCATAACAGTACTCTTTCTTTGCCATCCCTAGCAGAACAAAAAAACCACCCCTCCGTTACACTCCTCCACCCTCTGACTCCCACAACAGTTCCATTCCAAAAAAAATCGACATTGTTGGAAATAGAGGAATCGAAGAAAAATCTAGCCCTAATCCTCCCTTTGATTCCCATCGCTAACCTTTCCCACCACCTCTTTCCTTTTTCTCTGCAACTTCGTCAACCCTCACCCTCTCCCTCATGTTCCGCAAGCAACCAGAAATCAAAAATAAATAAATAAATAAAAAAGGAAAGCGAGAAGAGAGAGAGAGAGAGAGAGAGAGAGAGAGAAAGAAAGAGAGCGAGACAGAGAAAGAACAAGAGCAGAGAGAAATCGAGAAGGGGTCCTGACTTCCCGTTGCGATTTGACACCCTCAATCACAGTCACCGTCTTCCCCTTAGAGTCGAAGTCGCACACTGGTTCTCTTCAATTCTGCCAAAGGTTCCCTTGCTTCCGCCATCTCCAACTGCCAAAGAAAGAAGACGATTGCAACAAGTCCTCCAAACCCTGCCCCTTTGATAAGTCTTTCTTTCCATTTTAAACCCACTGTTCCCAAAATACCCCATACTTAATGCCTTACTAGCTTTAAGGTGTGTGTTTTTTTTTTTTTTTTAAACACTATTACCCCATTGATGTCCCTTTTTTTTTTTGGGTGAATAAAAATTCATTACCAAAGAGAGAAAATACAAGGAAACCCCACAATAAAGGGGGGGGGGGAGGAGAAAAAACAACCAGCAAAACAAAGGGCACATAGGGCAAGAGGGGAGGCTCCAAGAGTTCCTAGGGGAGGCCCACTGATGTCCCTTATTTCTACCCTATCCTAATTTTTTCGTAGTTTCCAAGTCTTACCCTCCTTCTATCCGTGATGTTCCTCTTGTGTTTCCCAAAATTACAATTCAGCCACTATTGTTATAGGTTTCAGTTTATGTACAGGATTACCATTAACTCTTTGCTTTGAGTATTCTCTTCTCCGCAAGCCATGGGCACCTTTGTGTTCAAGTTTACAGTTCAATTACCCAATGGAAAACTTGCTATGCTGTTTATTGATGAAGGGCAGGATGACATTTTCGTCTCTCGATCTGTGGTAGAGATGTTATCAAAGAACAACCAGATCATTATCCACTATGAGGATTATGTATTGGTCGAATTCTCCGTTTCTTATTATTGTGATGGTGCTCATTGTTAAGTGTTTGATTCTCCTCGGCGTGTGTTTTTACATTGGCTCGCAAATGGCTAGATGAACGAAAAGGCATCATTGATGGTGACGGAAATTTGTAAACTCTACATCCTTTTTACATGCCCCAAACATTCATTCTTCATGGGTTGGTTGATGATGTTTGTTCCAAGCCAAAAGAGGCAGCACCAATGATACAGACTCAACCAGAACAGCAAATAGTGGCAACGGAAGATAAGAAGATTAGGGATCAAGTAACGACGGACTCCAGTGCAATGAAAGCAATTCCACATCATGAGTTCGTACTTCGTCATGATTTTCCAGCCATAGATGCACCCCCAAGCTTCATTTTTTGGATTTTCTTCAAGTTGCAAACATGGAACTTATAGCCCCCACTCGTGAGCTTTTATTTCTACCATTCTACAAAACTCGTAGACAAGTTTTTCTCAACACCGGGGGAATCGATGCAGACACACTACCTTGGACCGACCCAAACCAAGTTGGGTATCCAGATGGAGATGAACCGGGTCCAGATTGAGTTTTCGGAATTTATATATATATATATATTTTTTTTTTGGTAATTAAGGAATTTATGTTATTTGGGGAAATAATGTCTTTTAGTTTAGAAGTTATCTACATAGGACATTTGGTTCCCAATTCTTCTTAGTTTCCTTATTTGAATTAGTTTCCTAGTTAGAGTTGGTCTTTATTTTTAGGAGTCTTTTATTTCTCTTTATTTATGATGCAATTCCCCATCGTTGGAGACAGATTTGAAGAATGAATTGAGTTTATGCTTTGAGTAGCTTGAGGGCTGTGTGTGTGCACTATTCCCCCCCCCCTTCTTTCTTCTTATGCGATTTCTTCTCTCTTCCCCCCTGTAACTCTGATTTCTACCAAGTTCCCCTGTTCCCCTAACCAGTCCTCCACCAGAACCATGTCCGAACTACCGAAACTGTGGAAACCTAGTAGAACCAGTGTCAACCTTAGGTTACGTCTCAGTACCTGTTGAAACAGAGATATCTCGGTCAAAACTACATGTTTTGACCATGATATAGTTCCATCATTTCCCACTCAAAAATATTTCTCAAACAAAATACCAAAACTCAAAACCTCTATTTATTTATCAACCAAATTTGCCCTGCCTGTGGCATCCCGCGCACACTGGAGGGCCGAGATAACAATTCAGGGAATCCCATATCCTGACCTGGCAAAAAACATAGCTAAACAATAAAGACATACCATTTTCTATCCAATATGTTATCATTCACACAAAAATAATTCTCCAATCATCATTGATGAGTATGAGGGAATCCTTGGCACTTGTAACACCTAATATTCTTCTTCAAACCTAAAACTTTACATCCTAGATCTCAAAAAGCAACTAACCATGAAGCGTTAGTGATGTAGATCACAAGTCCATATGTACCCGCAGGAACAAGCCCCAAAACCAGCCCAGCAAGGTTGTGGATTCGACTGCTGTGAAAGGCAGCCTGGTCTGATGATGTGGCATATTTTTGTTGGTTCGATGGAGCATCACTTAAGGCAGCCCCAGCCCAGAGAGAAGCATGAAGAGTAAGACAAAACAGACTTCCAAAAAAAAAAAAAACAGTTACTGGTTACATGAACAGTACCCGAACTACTGTTCACATGAACAGTGTTATGGGATCATAAGCCTTGTATGGAGAAGGAAATCCAAGCAAATATTTGAGATTCTCTATGCCCCACTGAAGGTACCAAGACAAGGCAGATTTTATTGTTGATTTAGTTAGTTACTATTTACTTAAGTTTTTATTTTTGTTTACTTTCTAATTTTATTTCAGTTTACTTAGTCAAGTCTTAGATTACTTGGTGTACAAGCCTCAATATTCTCTTGTAAGAGGCTTATAGTAGTTCCCTTTTTCGTAACTTTCTATTTTGTGAAGCTTAGGCCAAGCCATAAATAGGCCCCATCAATTGTACTTGAATCAGAATTAATTAATAGAATTTTGAGGCCATGCTTGTCATCGGTTATGGGAGAACATTCCCTGTTCAACAGCTGGGATAGCTGTGGGTGAGAGACCCAGGGTTGAGAAAGCCCATCCCCCTATCCCCTTCTTCTAACAAAAAAAAAAAAGCAATAGAAGTTTCAGTTATTCAATTTGTTTATTCTTATTGTGTGGATCCTGGCTACAATCGATCTCCCGCTGGTTTCCCTAGTTCGAGGTCGACTTTTCAATTAGTTAGCATGACGACCCAGGATTCACAGACATCAAGGCATAAAAGTACCGCTATTTACTGGGCCTGAACAACCTAGCCCCAGATCTTAATGATTTCATTGCTATGGAACAGTTGACTGGCCAATGGTCAGTGGACTACCTGGGTTGTACAACCTGATAATCAGAAGACAAGGCCACAGGATACTGTAACCATAAAGAAATTTTAAAATATATATCAGTCCATCTTTTATTGCCCAAATCTCACTGAAATTCCTACCCAGCAAATATAAGTCTTAGACTCCTCAAACTAAGATGTGCATGCCCTTTGTCTTATCTAATGGCTTGTATATCTCTCCTCAACTTTCCAAATTATAAAGGCCTGATTTGGTATGATTACTATTTCAATTTCAGAGCGTGATTTCTATTTCTGAAATTGTTTGGTTTGATTTTTGAACCTTATTTCAGTGAAATAGAAATTCTGAAATAGCTGAGGAGCTGTTTCAGAATTTAAATTTCATTTGATTTAACACTCTTGCTCTTGAATGAACACATGGTTAATTTCATGGGTAAAGTAGTAATTTCATGTTAAAAATAAAACACCACTCTTCTTCTCCTAATGGTCTCACCATCACCACCCCACTCCCACCATTGCCACCGCCACCACCCCCACTACTTCCACGTTACCACTACCATGCCACCACCGTCACCACCACTACTACCTCATCGCCACCACCACCACCCTTCCCAAAGAAATATAGAGAATCTATTCTTAGAATTTGAACCATCAAATGGATTTTTTTATTCTTGAAATATTTCATATTGATACAACCAAAATAATTTCAATTTTTTGACCAAAAATCTATTTGTTGACTATTTCAAGAAATCAATCCAAAATTGAAATAGAAATCATACCAAATTAGGCCTAAGTAATCATTCAAACGAAGAAGATTATTTAAACCGTGGGACCATTCATAGTTCAAGAACTCACGAGATCTCGCCAAGTTTCTCGATTTCTCAAAATCCAGAGACGAGACTGTCTTCGAGTCTCAAAATGTCAATATCTCGCCCGATTTGACATAGGAAAATGCCCATCTAGGTCCTTTATATGAGTGCCAGATCTCGAGATCTTGCTGGAAATTCTTGGTATACAAACACCTATCTATGCCAGGAACCAAGACAGACATTTAAGTAAATGCTTTTGTAGTTGTATTTCATTTACTTAAGATATTATTCATAAATAAGAAAATACCCCCTATTTGAATCCAATAAAAATAGTTAAAAAATAAAATTCTACCCCCAGTTCAAGAACAAAAACTGGATTTTCGGCGGTAGGTGCAATTTTCAGCTTTCTAATGCTGGGGTTTTTCTCAAATCTAAAAATTCCATAAATCTTTTGAAAGCTTTCCAACAAGTCCAAGATTGCTTAAATCTGATTTATATTGAAGGAGTTATGTACCGGTCAAACTTAATTTGGTGTGCGCAAATACTGTCCAAATCGCTCTGAATGAAAATATATTTTTGGATATCAAAACAATGAATATTTTACCGTACTTTTGGTTTTTAGCAATGTTTTACTATATTAAGATTTATGGAATTTTTAGATTTGAGAAAAACCCCAGCATTAGAAAGTTGAAAATTACACCTACCACCAAAAAATCTAGTTTTTATTCTTGAACTAGACGATTGACTTTTTTTCCTTTTGGACTTTGATTTTTTAACTATTTTTATTGGATTCAAATAGGGGGGTATTTGCTTATTTATGAATAATATCGTAAGTAAATGAAATATTTACTTAAATGATATTAGGCATAAATAAGTATGTTTGTCCTATGTCTGTCCTGGTTTCTAGCATAAGTGTCTCTCCTGCTTTCCCACTAACTGAAACTCCTATTTCGATTTTGTTTTTGCAAAATCTGATAGTATCATTGTGTTTAAATGACCTAAAATAGGCTAAATACCAAGTTTCAAACCCAAACTAGGTCTAAAACCCACCGACATGAGGCTTCGAGTCGAGAAAAGAAAAAGTGCACCAACTCGGCGAGATCTCGACTCGACTCGGTTTTTCAAGGGTCCGAGTTGGCACCGAGACCCGAGTTTTTGAAGACTACAGGTTGGCTTTAGAAACATTGGACAGGCCACCTTGCAAAGGGGGGAACAATCAAACATTACATCCTAAATAAAAAATATGGAGAAATGATCAAGGAGAAAAGGATGATGAATACCAGAACCAAAGTAAACAATGTGGAGAAACCGTAGGCAAGGAATATATAGCTCTTTTAGGAGCTGAAGTGGCAGTGCCTAAATTCAAGTGCTTAATAAAAGATTCCTCTATAGTAATTTCAAAGTTTGAAACAAAATATGGAGCAAAATAAGAAATTGACATCATTTCGCTGAAATTTCGCTCGTTTCAGTCTAAAGAATGCACTGCTCCGTTGAAATTTCAGTCCCTTCATTTCAGTATTTCGTTCATTCCGAACATTTGCCCCCCTCCCACACCCTCCGGAAATGGCCAAGCGAAACTCATGGAAAAAATTCATTGTTTCGGCGAAATTTCGGTGTTTCACTCATCTCGGTCTGACAAAACGGCGAAACGAAACAAGTTTTCGAACCTTGAATCACATTGATGGCAACATCAGTGCACATTTGCTTAGCTTTCTTCCTTTTTTCAACAACAAAAAGTGTAGATGACACTACCATAATCATCTGTGTTCCTATACTAGCATCTGTACCATAGAGAAAATATATACTTTTATTAATGCAATACTCAACAGATCGCCTGGGCAAAAATATCAACTCAATTGCCAGATACAAACCAGTTGTTTGGTTAATATCACTATTGTACTAAAAGAGGACCATAGTTATCACTTATCAAGTCCAGGCTCCTTGGTCGCCTTGCCACCATGGCGGGGTCGCCTTGATTGGACAATGGAGTCAATTGCATGGCAGGGTAAATTCATCCAATCTTGTCATGTTTAAGAATCAAAGATCTAGATAACATGTCCCAACAACTGGATGACCTATAACTCCTTACATGCAATATGTGTAGAACAATAGAATTATTTATGATTTCATAGGTTAGAGATTCATAAAAAGGTTTAAAAAGAGAGACTATTAGTTTCACACATCTACAGTATATAGGAACAAAATTGTAGTTGAATTATACCACAACCAAAATTACCTTTAAAACATCTTGTTGCGGAGAACAGGATAAAACTGTTGAGAGCAGCTCAATGCTGTTCCGTGCCACATCAAATGCTTCCTTGGTTTGCTCAGCCGAAAAATTTTGCATTGGAATGTCCCGGTGAATGTGGTGTGCTAGAGCAGTGTTTGATTCTGATTCCGCAACCGAACGTGGTGGAGTAAATATTGGAGCCAAACTCTCACCATCACACCCAGGAAACCAAACACCTCTGGATTTCAAACTCTAAAATAGGAGGGGGGTGGAATACACAGAAACAAAGAGAAAACGAGCAAATATTGTCAGATCAGAACTCAGAACAAACTGTAGACTTTTCTTTTCATGGAAACCTCAATTATATGTACATAAACATGCTGAAACCCAAGAAAACTATGGATCTAATAACTGGATCTACAGTATTATATATATATATATATATCCAAGAGATAGGTACATAAAAGGTTAAAAACTGCTTTGATGACACTAAATCCAGATTAAATTGGGATCATGTATCAGTGCCTCACAACCCTATTCCATAATGATGTTCCATTTCTAAAATCCATGATATTTCAGAAAATATTTTAGCTTAAGTCATCCACGAAGAACTTCCAACAGATCCATTGGCCTAACAATGAAATACTTCCGATTTTTCATCTAAGTTAATTATTCCTCATTAAGAATCAATTGCCATTAAATTTTAAGCTAGATACTACACTGATGGAATCAGAGAACATATAGCAATAGCAGGTTATATAGTTATAATTGTGTTAGTTGACCACAATTCATTACTAATATCCTTCCCTTTTTTTGTCACCAAAAGATGCAGAACCATTGCACAGATGGGGAAGGCAGACAGTGACCCCTGATTTCTGCCATGTGCCGTGCCAACTGGGAAATCCGGATGCCTGACTGGGAAGGAGTACACCATATATAGGTCATGTGACAAATTTGGGGCCCTAGTTCAATCAGAAGGCCCACAATGTAAAACAAAATTTCTCTTGTATTTTTATGATGCAGAATCATTCAAGGATAAATGGTTTTTAACCACTTTTCATGGGGCAGATTCTATTTGGGTCAAAATTTGACACATGAATAGGTTAGATTTTTCCTTACCTCAGTGAAATCTAGTTGTGTAACAGGATACAAATATGGCAGTCTGCCTGCAATTCCCTTTTTATACAGCACTATATCTTCTTTTAAGAAGTTCATTTTTTATAACCTCGTAGAAACTTATAACCTTCATTTTAAGCAAAACACACACACACACATGAGAGAGAGAGAGAGAGAGAGAGAGAGCAATACCAAAGAATAACTAAGGTAAGACAATGAGAGACCAATCAGGTAGAAAAATTGAAAGTCAAAACATGTGTCTATGCTGTGTCAGTATCATGGTTCAAGAACTCGCAAGATTTCGCCGAGATCTCGCCGAGTTTCTCAGTTATTTCAAAACTCGAGACGATACAGCCTACGGTACTAGAAATTGCAATTTCTCACCGAGATCTCGGATCACGGATCTCAGTTTCGGTTTTGCCCATGTTTTTGACCCATCTAGACCCATCTACCACAAATATATCCACCTAACTTGACAGAACTCGCATATCTCGGCGAGTTCTGTCCTAAAAGGTTAAAACACTCAAAACACCTCTCCAAAGTCGATATTTATTCTTTTTGGATTCAATTTTTTGATGGATTGCAAGCTTTAAAGTGTGATTCAACTACGAACTTGAAGATTCAACTCCAATATTGCAAGAATCATCCCATATTTGAAGGTTTTTTCAAAGGTATTCCCCCTTTTCCCCAAATCTAATTTTTTCAACAAAAATTGTGCAATCCTTGGTAGATTCATGTGATTTTGAGATATGTTAAACAACTTTGGCCAATCTATCACTTGATGGAGTCCGAATTATTTTTCTGTTATTATTTTTTTTTTTATATAATTTCTGCAAAAATAAATGATTTATTTGGAAAAAAATAGGATGATTAGTGATTGTTTGGAAGTGATTCATATATATTGAACTTTGGCCGATCTATCACTTGATGGAGTCCGAATTATTTTTCTATTATTATTATTTTTATTATAATTTCTGCAAAAATAAATAATTTTTTATTTAAAAAAAATAGAATGAATAGCAATTGTTTGGAAGTGATTTTCATTTATGTTGAACAACTTTGGATACTCTACAGCCTCATGGATCAATTTTTTATTTTCACCCATTAAAAAAATTATTTTATTTTTCAGAATTAATAAAAATATTACTAAAATTAAAAAGTATATATATAATATTAAGGAAAAATACTTGTTGTTTATGGAAAATTATGCACAACATATGTACATAATGTTCAACTTCAAATGGTGTCAAATACATCATTATATTATATTTTTCTTATACTTTAAGGTATAAATATTTTTAATAAAAAAATTTCAAACATTATTTTTAATTAAGAAATAAATACTAGAGTTAGGGGATAAATAAGAGATAGCTATTTGATTGTTCTAATAGCTTGACATTATGTTTAACAGTTATGAATATAATACTTTAAGTCTTGAATACATTACTTTAAGTCTTTAATACAATACTTTAACTCTTTAACACATTACTTCAAGTCTTTAATAGTTACTAATACATGTTTTTTTATGTAATAGTGTAAAATATAAAACATTTTGTACACAATGTCTGATATAGTATGGCAACATGGAGTCCCGATGTCCGAAGACAAAAAGAAGTCCAAATGCGATTATTGTGCAAAATTGCTATCTGGAGGAGCCACCAGGTTAAAGCAACATTTGCCTAGTACAGGTAAGGATGTTGCCTCATGCCTAAATGTTCCGACCCAAGTTAAACTGGCTATGACATAACAGTTGAGAGGAGGAAGAATAAAGAAAGCTGAGAGGGAAAGAATACAACAACAGTTTGATGAGGCAGTACTAGAGAGGCCTGGTGTAGAGGTCTATAGAGGAGATGATACTGAATTTAGGCCTCCACCTGGTGAGTTTCAATCAGAGGCTGAATGGAGAATTTACCAGCAGAGTTTGGCAGAGAGTAGACAAAGTTTGCATTTTGAGAATGTGAGAAGATATAAGCAGGCAAGAGGAGCTGGTGGATCTGGTTCAGCTGCACCAGTGCAACAAGATGAGAGGAGGAAAAGCACTAGGACAAGACATATACCACAGCTCCCAACCCGACCACGAGCACATTCCCCAGATCCCATTTTTTAGCAAGATCCAACGATTTTTAGGCAACAAGATGCCTACTAGCCAACCATCCCGCAAATGTTTGGTGGTAAACAAGAGGAAGCACGGAAAGCCTTAAGCAAGTTCATATTATACAATGGCACTCCAGCTAATATAGCACAAGGAACATATTATAATGCATTCCTTAACGCAGCAGGGAGGGTTGGCCCAGGATGGAAGGGATCTTCACCACATGAATTATATAATTTATATTTGCCTCAGGAGGTGCAAGAGCTGAAAGAGTACATTGATTGTTTGAAGCCAGTGTGGGAGACGCATGGGGTTACTTTTATGGTTGATAGTTTGACTGGACCTACTAGACTCTATTATAAATTTTATGATGAGTTGCAATAGGAAGACAGTTTTTTTGAAGTCTTTCGATGCATCAAAGCGTGTAAAGGATGCATCATACTTGTATAAGGAGTTGAAGCTAGTGGTGGACGAGGTAAGAGCAAAGAACGTTATCCAAATTGTCACAGATAACGGTTCTAACTTTAAAAAGGCTGGAGAGAAGTTGATAAATAAGAAAAGGAAGAGGATCCGGCTCTTTTGGACTCCATGTGCAACATATTCTACTAATTTAATGCTGAAGGACATGAGGAAAAAAACTTTGGTGGCGGGTGTGGTAAATAAGGCAAGACAAGTGACAAATTTTGTATATAACTATGGTTATGCTTTAGCCATGTTGAGGGAAAAATGCAATGAGGATTTAGTACGGCCTAGTGTCACTCGATTTGCCACCAATTGCATTACATTGAAGAGCTTTCAGACGAAGGTAATAGATCTGACGTCTATGTTTACAAGTGAATAGTGATTTGGTTGGCATGGTTCCAAGTCAGAAGAAGGAAGGGAAGCACAACAGACCATTGCAAGTGACGAATTTTATAAGGACTTGCATAAAGTGGTTGCCATATTAGAGCCAGTGGAAGTAGTACTGAGGATGGTTGATACAGAGAAGAAGCCTACTTTGGCCGACATTTATGCTGTCATTCAAAAAATGAAAGAAATGGTTAGAGCTGTTATACCTCAAAGTGCAAAGTCCTACATCAACATCATTGATGAGCGGTGGTAGAAGCATTTGAGTCATCCGTTGCATAAAGCTAGTGAGTTCAACATACTTTACACTTTAAATGTTAAAACTTTTATACATTTACATATTCAAAACCCAAAGGCATTAAGTCACTAACAAATTATATTTGTGGTGTCTACTTTACCAGCATACTATTTAAATTCAAAGTATCAGTACTCCCATGATTTAGGCTACACACAGATTTGTTGGTGGGAGTTCAAGCTGTTATTGAGAAGTTGAAGCCCAATCCAAAGATACAAGCTACCTGCAATGATGAGGTGAGAGTATGGGACTTTGGTACTTAAGTAGTTAGTTTATGAATGTAATTACTAAATAGCAAATACTAATGCCTCTAACAATGTTTGAAATTTAAAATGAAAATAGATCAAATACTTCAGAGAGGCCTCAGCAAGTTTCGGTCGACAAACTGCAGTGGAGGGTAGACAAAAGTTAGACCCTGGTAGGTGGCATGACATTACATTTATGAATAATAATTTTATCCATTTAGAATGTACATATTCTTAATATTCTATATTTATAATGCAGCCGAATGGTGGGTGCTTTATAGTACAAGTTCACCCAACCTGAGGAAGGTAGCAATACGAGTGCTCTCACAAACTTGATCATCCTCCGGATGCGAGCGCAACTGAAGTACATTCTCATTGATACACCCAAAGAGGCAGAACAGGTTGGGTAGTGAAAGACTAGAGCAGCTTGTGTATGTGCACTACAATATGAGATTAAGGATGAGGCACATACGTGAAGGAATTGAAACCAATGACAACGAACCCATCGAACTGTCCAACATTTTCCAGGACTCTGATGATGATGAGGATCCCCTATCCAGTGGGTGAGGGATCGTGGTACACCCGATATGGATCAGCCTGGGGGTAGGCCCGACCCCACTATTGCATCTGTAACCGGTATCATAGTTGTCATGGCGTCGCCATATCGACGCCATGGCACCGCCATGGTGGCATATCGCTGGAGAAGTGGGTATATCGACCACCGATATGGATGATGTAAGAATATCGACCGATATGGCCTCCATGTCATCGCCATGGCACCGCCATGGACGCCGTACCACGACATATGGCCATATCGGGCGACATGGTTGTTTCAAATTATAAAACTTAATTTTTTAACAATAATTTTTTTTAACCATTTTTTATTTTAATGTTTTTTCCTTAAAATAAAAAAAATTAAAAAAACATCAAACAGAAAACACTAATACACAATCACATATTCACATCAGCATTTTTTTTTATTTATTTAGATGGGTTGTTTATTAGCTTTATTCACTCAATATAAATTACATTCTTGTAATTGTTTTTTTGTTTTGTTACTTTAGTAGTCACTTTCATATGAATCATATCTCAACTCTCATGATTTTTCAACTTTATTATTAGCAAGACTATTGCTGTCAATTATTTGATAATCCATGATTTCATATACACTAATGGATATTACACTTTCATGAATTAAACCATAGTAGATTAGTAGTACACTTTCATGTTAATTTTTTATGTTATAGGGTATATATTATAGCATACTAAATGACATTAAAAATAGAGAAAATAAAAAATAAAACATGGTCGATATGATCGCCATAGCGAGCGACATGTCGATATATCGACATGACACCCCTCCACCGACTTGGATCGCCATGACGACGTGACAACTATGACCGGTATTGATGTTGAGGACTATATGTCACAAGAGGGGCGTACACATTCAGAGTCACCGAGACCTTTCGAGGCTGCAGTAGGAAGTTCTGCTGCTGCTGCTGATGATGATGATGATGATGATGGTGGTGGTGGTGGTGGTGGTGATGATGGTGGTGATGGTGGTGATGGTAATGGTGATGGTGGTGGTGGTGGCATGCGGAGTGGTAGTTATTATTCGTCATGAGGGGATGCACGAGTAGTACCAGTATGATATTGAAACGCAAGCAAACCCTGTGCGTTTCACATGTAAGTCTCAGTTTACGCATGCCACTTAAGATCAAGACCATGGTGGCCACACTAAAACGTACAACAGAAAGAAGGGCCGCAAACACTCACATGCTCAGGATGATGACAACAATATGAACACCATGCTTGCAAGTTTCGGAAGCATGAGTATAGATACTACTAATGAGCATCAATCATGGCATTCATCTCAGCATCATCACAACTATAATTATGGCCAGGAGAGCATTGGTTCAGAATATAGTGGCTATGGTCAGTTTAGACAGTCAGCAGTTGAGTTTGACAATCAAAACACTGGGTCAGGTTTTGGGCACATATTCCCAGTCCCAAACTAGCCATATACGCCTCAAACTCAATATGACAGTAGCAATGGATCTCACACCTCATACCAACAGCCTCCCATGTACCCTAGGATAGGGGGTTTGGTATATGTTGATGACTGCACTTATATGGAGGCTGTGTCACACTATGTGCAACACTACAGCAATTCTATGAAATGGGAATTCTATGTGGATCAATATGGGGAAGAATTCATTACTCGATCACATTTTATGTAACAAATTCATAGAAGATTGATGTAATGTACTCTTTATTTGAATGTTTTGATTGTTATGTACTAAATTGAATGTTCTGATTGCTATGTACTACTAAATTATGTGTTGAGTAGGGTGTTTTAATCATAATTGTTACGGCGTCATGGCGATCCAAGTCGGTAGAGGGGTGTTTGATCAATATATCGACACGTCCCCCGCCATGGCGATCATGTCGACCATGTTTTATTTTTTATTTTCTCTATTTTTTTAATGTTTTAATAGATGTATACTCAAGCCATGTTTTATTTTTCTCCATCGTTTCTCAAGTTTTAAGGATTGCAATCTTATAATTAAGCAGAATCTAAGAAAGGGCATAAAAGGGTTTTGATGACTAAGGGTAAACTTGGCGGGATGTGTTAAGTATGGACAAAGAGGAATAAAATAAGAGAAGGGTACTTTAGGAAAAAGACAAAAATAAGGGTTTGTAATAACCCACGATCAGATTATGGTTGTCTTCAACCTCATGACTTCAGCCTGGGACGGAAAACAACACAGTAACGAAGGAGATAACTCCTTCAACTCTTCTCGGTCCAGTCTAAATCTTCAGGTGAAGCATCGTCACATCATGTTCTATCAATTCCAGTAAGAACTCATCACAGAAATCAACTAAACAAGGAGTATTTAATCCCTGGAATCAGATCTGGCGACTTCTTAGTTGCAAGTAATCTTCAAAGGTTTGAATCTCAAGGCAAGGAAAGCTTTTGGGTGCGAACCTCTCAGGTAAGGATCGCCCTAGGGTGGTGATTCAATGCACCAAAACTCAAGCCCAATCGACTCTCTCAAAGGGTTCAAAACAATTCTATTGAGGGTTGCAGTCACCGCCCAATACAGAGAACATCAATGGCAAAAGAAGATGAAATCGAAGAGGGAAAGAGAGACATGAAGAAGAAAGCGAAGAGGGAAAGAGAGACAAGACGCCATGTCGAAGGTCGATATGCATGCTTCTCCAGCGCCAGGACGCCATGACAACTATGGTTTTAGTACGACTCGTTGCCTACCAACCTATGGTCCAAAGTAAAACTCATATTTGGACTTGTTTTTTGGGAAATCTGAGCATGCCGTTGTGTTTAAATGGCCTAAAATAGGCTGAATATCAAGTTTCAGACCCAAAATATGTGTAAAACCCACCGAGTTGGGGGTCCGAGTCCAAAAAAAAAAAATGCACAATCTCGGTGAGATCTCAACTCGTCTCGATTTTCCATGGGACCAAGATCCCACCAAGACCCGAGTTTTCGAACCTTGGTCAATATCTGAATCTGTGACTTCACATGCCGGACATGGATGCCACTTCCAGGAAAATAGACATAGGTTTATTTCCACATGTCAAAAGGATCCATAAAGAAATGTCAGTTTTTTTCCAAGGGTAGTTTGGTTGTTATGGGACTATTTAGGGTTATAAGGTGATCTATTATTTCTATTACATTCATCTTTTAGTCTTTTTAGTATTTAGAGAATTCATTTTTTAGCTATTATTAATTACAATTTTCAGAAACTCCCAATTTACTGTTTATACAAAATTCAAAATTTCCTATTTATAGGAAATTGCTTTTACTGTATTTCAAAAACTAAAGGAAATATCTTTTGCTATTATAAGATCCACTTTTAGTCATACCAGGGATTATTTTACTCATTTTCTGGTTAAGTTTTTTAGTCCAACTTTAATTTCAAGTATTATAGTCATATTAAGAATCTAAACTCATCATAGTGTTTAGTTAGCCTTTTATAAGTACAGGATTTAGGATGTACTCGACATGTTGACAATATCAAATAGAAATTGAGTTGTTGGAAGTGAGCTCCAAGCGTGAATCACTAGTTGGTTTCCTTCTTTCCCTGTTCTAGTTTTAACTCATAGTTCCTCTTCTTTTTTTCCTGTTCCCAACCATATTTGTTCTAAGACTGGCTTATTTCACTTCCTTGGCTTAATTAATTTTATTTCTCCCTTCAAAGGAACCTACAGCCTTAACTTTAATTTATACTATATGAATGATTGAGTGCTCTAACCAAGTTAAGTAACAAATGTAAGATTTTTTAAGGTTTAATATTCTTAAGGTTCATGGTTCAGGACAGAACAAAAGCAAAACCACATATACTTTTCAGAGCAGTATAAAGAAAAACCACAAATGATTTATATATTCACCAGAGCCTTAAAACGGGTCATTGGACTTTCTAGAAATGAGGCTCCAACTTTTATTCCCTTCGAACTAAGAAGAGGATAAATTACCACAATAGTTCCCTCTTAGTTGATACAAACTTAAACAGCATAAAACAACACTAACTGAATAATTAATTGATTTGCAACTACTCAACCACGCAAGAACAAATCCACAACTTAGGATATATTGACTCAGGTTACCTTAATGCAGTCAATTAAGTCTTGGCTAGTTGAGTTGATCAACCAATTGTTGCCTAGGAAATAAATTCACCACACTGCTTTAGTCAAGGGAATGGAATTCTTTACAATTCTTTTAAATTTTGTTTGGCTTGTTTAATCATGACTAGTGTTTTCTTACAATCTTTGTTGATACAAATTACTAAGGTTATCAAGTTAAATAAAGTTTCTTTTATTTTGGAGTTAAATTGCTAGGCAGTCATAATCTCCACATCTCTTCAAGTTGTTTCTGCGAGCATTGCTTTTAGAAGTTCTATGTTCCAGCTGAACACTTATTTGACAATGACATACCAAATTAGAAATTTGAGGTTATGTCAAAGTTACAGATGAACAAAATTATTTCTTATATCCCTTGTTTTAGATTGAGTACAAGCATTTCCCTCACTAATGCAGTGCCATATAGTAGTTTAAACAGTTTGAGAAAACAAAACAATGGTTGCACAAAAATAATGATAAATAATATGAGAACTTGAACTTTAATTACCTTGAAAGTTTCTTCATAAACAGGCAAATACCGCAGTTCATTGCCCGACTCGCCTCATGCTTCGATCAGTATGAGAGCCTTGTTCCGATTGTTTACCACAGTCTGAGGATCATCAATAAGCTTCACCATCTCATCCAGGACTCGCTCCGCCGCAACCTCCGAGAATGCCTTCTCACAGTTCTTCACACAGGTCTCCAGCAAGACCAAAGCAAGATACTGGACCCTGGGGTTCTTCACCATGATCCGCTTCTTTATCCCACGAATCAATTCAACACTGTTTATCTTGTCATGATTAATCATGTCACAGATATCAAGGTTGGTGGCCCAATCGGGCTCGTCCAACATCTCAGCTGTTGCTTCCTCAACAAGCTTCTTAGCCTGGTTTGGTCCCTGGAAGAGCTCCTTCATCTTGAAGCCCATAGAGCTCATACCAGCTGTCATCTTTCTCCCCACCTCTGCTCCTCCGATCTTCAGGCGTTCCCCGAACGCACTGACTTTCTCCATCAAATCGTCACTCATCTTCAAAAACCCTTTTCAAACCCTACTGACTTCTGCAACCCGAATCCTCACCTGAGAAACCTCACACTTGAGGTTTCAGTCGATCGAAACCCCAAAATTCAACAAATCAGAGTGACGTAATTCTTGATCAGTACCCAAAACACCTGGAAATTAATCCATACCCATTACTTCAACATCACGAAAACCCCAAAAATTTCAACTGAACGAAAATATACATTTAACAGATGATCGAAACATAATAACTTCCCAGTAAGCAAAATCAGAACCAGATAATCAAAAAATAGAGGAAATTTTTCCGTGTAATTAGAAATTTTTTCAAATTAAAAGGATAAATGGAAAGAGATATTTTCCATAGATACCTGGAATGGAAGGTAAGCTGTATGCCGAGACGACGACTCGGTTTCTGTTGTCCGATTCGTTCTTCTTTTGCTCAAATATGCACGTTACTTGTGTCGCATTTTTTTAATTTTTAGGGAAAATTTGACGGACACCCCTAAAAGTATCCAATATCTCATAAACTTACCAAACTTGATCAAAACAGCAAACTTCCCCCTGACGTTCCCAAGATAAAATGTCGAGTTTACCTTCTTAGTATCACCTAAAGTAGAAAATATCGATTTTACCCTCTTAGTAATTTTTAGGAAAAAATTACTAGGGAAAGACCAGATTCTTTCCATTGGAGCGCGAAGAACAGAACCACCATGGGTGAGGTCATCTCCTGCGATTTCTTCTCCAGCGATTTCTTCTCCAACAACGATGACATGCAGTAACTAATCATCATCCATCTACAAAAAGGGAAAACAAGAAATTGTAAGTGAACAATTGACCTAGGGTTCCATTAAACTGTTCAATCAAAGTTTTTGTGTTCTGAATTATTGTATGTCCATTTGAATTGCATAATAATCTAATCATTTTGATAGTTAGTGTTAAATATTGATTCTCTTTTTCAAGTTTTAACGTTTGTCGTCATTGTTTCCACATACCAACTTCATCTTTTCATGATATTTGATAAATGTGAACATAGTTTCAAAATCTGATCATGTTGTGTTGTAAGGAGAAGGAAACATCAGGGAAGCTTCTCAAATCTTGAATTTTTGTCCCATGGCAATCTGTCAGTAGGACAAGTACTTCAGGCCTTTAATTGATAAAATTTGACATTCATGGATAGAAGTTAATAGATTTAAGCAAACATCTCAAAAAGTAAGAACAAGTTTCGTCCTTTTATCACAGGGCAAGAACAGAGGGTAGGTGGAAATTTCGATTTATAAAAAGGGTCACAGGCAGCGAAGGTCTACCAAAAGCAGAAAGCAAAGAAAGAAACTTATAGAAAAAGATTATAGAGAAGAGGGATAATAGTGAGTTTAGAGATGGAAATTGAGGAGATAAGTAGTGGTTCATCACTTCCCCTCATTTCATTGAATCATATATCCCTGTTGTGCAGATCTGTGTCAACTTCTGCTGCATTTTACGAAGAGGTCTTGGGTTTTGTTGTCTTCAAACGACCCTCTTCATTCAGTTTTAATGGAGCTTGGTTAATTTAACTTCAAAATTCTCTCTGATTCCAATCCAAATATATAGTAATCTTTTCTTGATTTTTATCTAAGGCTGTTCAATTATGGAGTTGGGATACACTTGCTTGAGAATAATTTTTCTAACGAGTATGATATATTGTTTCTCTCAAGACCCATTAATCCATAGGACAACCACATTTCATTCTAGGTAAGGATTAATTAGTTAGATCTGATGAAATAATTAACCTTGTTTTAAATATGAAAAGAACTAATCTTTACTTGCTAGCTGGTTAATTTGTGCACCTACATTGGCTTTGTTAAGAGGAGATTGCAAGAGATGGGGATTAAGTACACGACAGCAGTTTTGGTGGCTAAAGGCATGGTTCACCTCATCTGGATGTAGTAGGAATTTAGTTCACAGTATCAATATTTATTAGCTGGCTCTTGTATGGTGAGGGATCATTTTTGTTTACCTAAAAAGTATAAAGATGAATCCTTCTAGGTCATGGTGAAGGTCATGAGAAACTTGTGAAGTGAGATGAGAGGAGAACCTCAAACACAGAGTGAAAAAAGCTTACTATGACTGTGGTCACACTTGTTCTTTTGTAGTGAAATAAATTATTCAAAGGTTCACACAAATATGAACTTATGACTGTCCAACTTTATTGCTGTCCAACTTTATTGTTGTCCAACTTTAAAGAATACTATTGCTGTCCAACTTTAAAGACCCCATTACTCAGATAAATTGATATCATTTGTATTGATATTTCCAATTCTATTGATGTTTATTTTGTTTATTTTGTAGATAAACAATGTCAAATATAAGTGTGAATAACAACAATGAGGGTTATTTGATGTATGTGAATATGAGGTGTTTTTGTAGAAGTAGAGCAACAGTAAGAATTTCACAGTCTTCAGAGAACCCGAGCAGGCTACACCAATGCTGCACAGAGTATCCTAGAGGAGGTGGCTGTAATTTCTTCTCTTTGTGTGAACCCATACAAGGACCAAGAGCAATGACTATGTCCAATGACAACCCACAAATAGATGTAGTTGAAAAAATTCCAGACTTACAAAGTATCTAAGAAGAATCCACAAGATAAAGAATGCACTGAAGCAGATGGAGAAGTTGGAAGAAAAACTACTATGTAGGTTTAATATTCTAATATTCTTGGTTGTTGTAATAGTTGTATTGCTTTTGAAATGGTAATTATAATTTTCAAAGTTTTAATGATACTCTTTTGGGACAAACAGTGCACCTTTATGTATTGATATGGATTTTGTGTCTGCCTTTGGGTAGAATATGGATTAGCTTTAGATCTGACGATATGAAATGGTATTTGCCAATGCTGCTCCTATGTTACCCAGGCTAGAAGAATAGGTTTTGTGTATGGCCAGATAAAAGTAACTAGAATGCTAACAAGTAATAGCACAAACATGGCCCCTTGATAGAGAAGCATTCATTCAAAGAGGCAGACCATAACCAAAAGTCAGTTTAGGGGAGGAACTAAGGGTAATGCATCTGAGTAAATATACAAGGGAAGGGACCCAATGTACTTGAGTAGGTGGGGCCAACCACCTTCATCATAGTGATTTAAAGATTGGGAGTCCTTGCTCGAGTGCTTGGTTAGTGGTTAACTACCATTGTTGTAAGAATTAAAAAATATGAAATTTGTACATGAGAAAACAATCAGACGGCAACGTGAAAGTAAGTAATGAAACTGTGTCAGAGTAATAAAAAGAGATAATTAGGGTATTGGTGTCGAAGTGGTTTTATAGTAGTTGGACATGTTTGGTAACACTTTTGATTCCAGCCCTTTACCCAAAAGAGAAAAAAACACTTTTGATTCCAAATTCACTAGAAATAACTAAAGAATCACATAGGAAGTGCTTCCTTGTATAATTAATCCTTCTAATTCAGAATACTCAACCCAAGGGTAGTCATTTTAGATCTACCCTGAAATTAGACTATTCATTTTCTTCACTTTTGAAAACAAATATTCCCTCAAAGAAGTTAGGGAATTTAGTGAGATTAAAATTGGAGGGTGTGTGGGACTGGAATTGAAACCTAAAAGAGATATAAAAATATCTTAGCTCCATAAATTTGTAATTAGAGAGGACCACATTTCACATCACTTAGCACATGGTGTCATGTGATATCAAGTCCTTCAAAGCAACTGATATTTTGACTAATAAAGTAGTTGAAGAGGTATACATAGTAGTATCCTCACACGCTTTTCACTGTCTGGTCTATGAAATCAGAGAAAGAAAGATTGATAGAGTAAGAAAAAAAAGAGAAGAGAAAGTTAAAGTTAAAAAAGGAATCTCATGGACCCACTATCTTGGTATATTTATAAGCCTTAAATCAATAAAAGTGTCAGCAAGGAATCTTAGACCAAGAAGCACTTTTACTTTTTAAAGTTCTCCTTGGAACCTGAAACAGGGAGCCTATCATATAGATAACCTTATCCATGTGATTCAGATCACACGCACAGAACCATTTACACCCAATTGTTCCTTCTAGGTTTCTCTACTTCCTTCTTCTTTACTCTATTCTCCTTCTCTGTTGTATCTCTCAATCCTACTATTGTATAGAATGATGAAGATCCAGGCCTTGTGATGAACTTCTACAAGGAGAAACATGTCCTTAAGAAGAAGCCATATTCGGCTTAGCTCCATGGGTGAGAAATATTATACATGACTTTGCTGTTCAGGTGAAACTTGATCTGTCTTTTCTCTTCTTTAATTATCTTCAACTGTCACTAACCTGCAATTATCATAGTGATACAACCACACATGCAAAAATCTTGCAAAACTATACATTAATCAACAAAAGATGGAAAAGATGTTTACTTACAAACCAGTTCAAACAAGATTGTTCTCCCCCATTGTTTGCTAAATGCAAGAGTGTGCATCTACTGGATCTATTTATAATCAATAACTTCTTTCCCTAAAAGTGTAGATCTGAACCTATTCCCATCAACACAAAAAAAGTTGGTTCCCAAAAAAGTATGAATAATCACCATGTTTAACAAAAAAAACCACCATATTTAACAGAAAAAACCAAAAAGAAACCACCATGTTTAACAAAAAGTATAGATCTGAGCCTTTCCTTCTTAACTTATTTGCAACCACCATGTTTAACAAAAAACAACCAAAAAGAAATTTCATCTCGTCCTCTCCTTGGGCTGTATCATGTAGCACCAGCTGAACCTTCCCCTTTTCTTCTAGCTGCCCTTTTTCTTTCATTCCTGGCTGCCATTTTTGCTCTTTTCTTGGCTTGATTAGTCATAGGAGTTGTAACAGAGGCTTGAGACTTGGTCACTCTTTGAGAGGCATTTATAGTGGTACTCCTTTGGCTTATCTACAAAAAGGTTTTACCAAGTAAGTGATCAAATCCATAGCCAGATTTATTTGAATGAAAATTACAAAAACATTAGGATTTGTTGATCAATGATTACCTGACTAGCTGTTGGTCCCTGTTGGCAAATCCTACTATTATGGCCCACTTCTTTGCAATGACCACATCTAATAGACTGATTTTTCCTCCTAAACTTTGTACGGTCAGGCTCACCTGATTCCTGTCTCCTGTTTCTTCGAGGTCTACCTGGTTGCCTCTTCAATTTAGGAGGTTGGAGAATACCATTTAGCATAGATGTAGTAATTGTGAACTGTTTCAGATCTGGCATAGGTGAAATTATCTCCATGTATGCAAGCTAGAGTTTATCTACACTGTAATAGAAGTCACAGAAATCTTCTGGTTCTCTCCTCTACTCTCGAATGCATGTTATTTCATGCTTACAAGGGATTCCTGAAATCCTCCAAACTCCACAATCACAATGTTGAGTGCTCAAATTGACTGTAAATCTTGTACTTCCATCGATGACTTCATACTGATTTTCTCCAGCAAATTGGGCGTGACAAAACCTTGCATTACTCACAATCAATTTCAGCTTCTTCTTCATAGATGGTGTTACCTTCCCTTCAACAGAGCAAGTAAAGATATATTTTTCCCGTAGTCTAATCATCAATTTTCCCCTAATATCATCGATTAGGCTTAGAATAGTCTTGTTTCTCATTGGCCCTATCCAACTGTTGAAAGACTCTATCATGTTATTAGTAACATGATCACATTTTGTCCTAGTGTCAAAAGCATGTATGGACCATGTACTAGGGGGATTCCTAAGCAACCAATCATGTGCTTCCACATTAGTGTATTTCATCTTTTTAATTGCTCTCTCATAAACCCATACAGAGCTTGCTTGTGCCGCTTTCCAAAATAGTGACTTCAATAACAATCTAGGAAAGGAGGCTTTGAAATTACTATAGAGATGCCTACCGCAAGTTCTGTGGTGAGCACCTGAAAATATACTGCTGATAGCATGTATAAGACCCTACAAAAGATAAAGATATAAAACAATTTAGAGTATGTAATATTCAGTCGAATATGTAATGTAAGATTAAATATAAAAAAGAAAGGTAGTCTTCGAAAAACATATCTTCTGCTTGTCTGTCATAAATGTTAGGTTCATGAAATACATAGAACCCTGCAGTACATCAGCTAGACTGTGTAGAAAAAACTCCTAAGTTGTTGTGTTCTCTACTTCAACAATAGCAAATGCAAGGGGAAACAAGCAATTGTTCCCATCAACAGAGACAGCAGATAACATAATTCTACCATATCTTCCCTTTAGATGACATCCATCTAAACCTATAAAAGGTCCACATCCACTCACAAACCCCTTCTTACAAGCATCCAAACAAATAAATAATCTCTGAAAAGTTGGGTCTTCATTGAAGTCATGCCTTACTTCTGGATGCAACAAAACTACTGAACCAGAATTTTTGTTTAACAACATCTCACAATATGCTGGCAATTTATAGTATGCAGCTATATGGTTACCCCAATGCTCTCCCTTGGCAATCTGTTTTGCTCTATTACACTGTAGCTTATGTACTACAATTCCAAATTGTCCTTGTATGGATGTCATCATACTCTTAATTGTCATGTTAGGCTCTTCTCTAAGCTTGGTTGAAAGTACTTTTGCTATCCAACCAGATGTTACATTGGAATTAGAAGATACGGATGCACATGTATTGGTCCTATTGACTTGATCATGAAGGTTACTCCATCACTAGTAAGTGATGCCTGTACCTCCATGAGCACCCATCAGAAGCACATATTGCTATGACCCTCTTCCTCTCATTCTTCAATCTCAAAATATTAAAGCCATCTTTTATTGCAAATTTTTGAAGGGCAGATCTGAATTGTTTGATCTTTTTAAATACTGATTGTAAATTAAAATCTTTACTTTCATCAATAATACCTGTGTTATCATCTGCCATGTCCCACTCATCTAAGTTGTCACCCAACTCTTCATCTACATTCAGACCTTCAATCCCTTCATTCCCTTCACCAGTAAATGCCTCATTATTCTCATTTGATGTATCATCACCTGAATTGTCAATTTCTAACTCTTCACTATATTCAGAATCCATATCCTCATCATCATATCCAAAATCAGATTCTCCTTCAACAATGATAGTAGCTGGCATAAACAAGTTTGATATAATCCTCTCATCAATATCACTAGCACAAACCGTACTACCAGAATTACCACTACCCTTTCTAATAGGGCGTTTCCCAGCCCTACTAGATCCAGCTGTACCCCTTGGATCTCTTGTGCTTGGAACCACTTCACCTGGAAAACCATTGACCTTATACATTTCTGTGGGGTTTGGGCCAACTTTCATATCATATACAAAGAATTTGACCACATCCACATCCTTACACAATCTAAACATTGTCAAGATATTCTGGTCAGAGGCAATGTCCATATCTTCTGAGGGGTCAGGTAATATACATTCAATAGAGAAATTGACATCATACCCAACCGGTGCATCATCCCTGACAACCGTGTTGTATATATCTGAAATCATATCTAGGCCATGTACCCATACTTATCTGGGTTTACTAACTTTTCACTTGGTATCCCTTCATAATAATATATCAACCTTGTCCACTCTACTGTACTCATTTCTTATACTCTGAAACAGTACATAGAAAGGAAACAAAGAAAATAGGAAAAATATAAAAAAAAAAAAGTTAACAGCTCTAATCACAACATGAATGAATCATATTCTTCAAGATATTAACAACTTTAATCACATTTATTCTACTTCAGATAATTAATATGAAAACTTTATGTGATACCAACAAAAAGTGCAAAGTCTATGTATGAAATTTAATGGAATGCTTATAATTCAAACTATGACTATCATGTGAAGTCTGATATAATCCTCTCAGCAATATCACTTTAATTGGTAGTTGACACTATTAGAGATGTCATGGTCAGCAACAACACTTTTCTGGGCTACTTGCACATTTTGTAATGGTACTAAATACTTTCCCTATATTCCTTAACAAATTGACAAGCAGTTATTTGAGGGGTTTGGTAATAGGTCATGGGCGATTACAAAAAGAAAAAAGAAAAGCAAATAGGTGGAACTTTATTTTCATAGTTATGCTAGTGACAGACAATATAGACATGATAAATCTTCTGATGATTTAATGTAGTTTCATTTATCCAGGTTTGTGACAATGACTTAATTGGCTGGTTTCAATAAAACTGGAACCAAATAGGTTTTCTAATTTTCCCAGAAGTAGTTGATTTGGTCTGGTTGTTAGAATCATGCTTCAGATGCCAAGTTGCACATCAACAGCTACCATTTTCTGGAAACAAAGATGCTAAATCTCAGGGTTCAATTAAGACAGGTTGTTGATGTTCAATCATTCTTTTCTTGGTAGTCTAACTATCAACATGACCTGTATTGTTGTTAGACAGGAGAACACCTTATGTCATAAGGGTTCAAACCCACCACCACCCCTAATCCACCCCCCATTGGTTTTTAATTGAAGAAAAAAATGTCTTGGGCTTATTACTTCCTCCATTTCTCCGAATTCTCCACCTAAAGTAGGCCTTTTCCCCAATCTAAAAGTTAATCACAACAAGAAAGTAACTTCCTTTGAGAAGCCCTTAAAGCCCATGTTCTTCCCCTCCCACAGTAATCATGTTGTCAAATTCTTTTTAACCTTTAATACATTTTATTATTTGTGATTATTATCTTCTTACTCATGATGCATGTTTTAGCTTAAGAATGGGCAAGAGAAAAGGGTTCAACGATGTGAGGGGCAGTGGAGCATAAAGAGACTGGTAATTTTTTGCTTATTGTTAGGAGTACGGGTCTTTCATTAGAAACTCCTGCGTAGTTTGTGAGTTTTCTACTTATTATTTTGGATTTTATTCTCATTATATTTGTTTCTTTAATCTCTTAATTTTGATTTTTACATTTTTTTGGTTTATATTTGAAGCCCTTGTTCTATCTGCGACACCCCTGTTCTAACCTCCTTATGCTGCAACTTTCAAGGGGCTATATCTCTACATCTAGCCCTTGATTTCATGAGATATTCTGGAGTTCCTACCTAGTGATTAGTCCCTTGCATCGATCAAAACTTGGGCTTGATAAGTTCTGTAGATTAGGAGATCCTAATAGTTAAATGACCTCTCATGGATGGACAAGAAACAACACAAATGAGTAAATTCTGTTAAAAAATGACTTCAATTTCCTTCACATTCATTCCTTCTTAACCAGTTCCCTCTCCAAATAGTCATCAAGCATTTTTGTAGGAGGGATTATGGGCTTCACATATACTCCAATGGATAGGAGTCCAATCGAACTTGAGCTTCCATGGATCATAATGGAACAACCTTACCACATGAATCAAAATTACCTCAACCTAATGTTAAAAGAAGGTAAAAAATTGCCTCAATGGATAATAAGAAGGTGAAGCAATTAGGTTACAGATGTCACCAACAATCAAGCTCAAATGCTTGAGGTAACACCGGATTTTCAAAACCCTAGATATTACAATCTTTTCAAGAAGATTAAAACAATAGAAAAGATTGAAGGGGGGGGGGGGGAAACATACTTGTGTTGGTGTTTTTCCTTCTTTGTCTTCCGAGCATGGAGATGGGTTCAGCAATGGCGTCGAAGCTCAATGTACTACACAATTCTACAGTCTTCTTCCTTCAGCCCAGCGATGGTAAAACGATGATGTGTTTTGTTTTTTGGGTAAAAGAGGGCTTTACCCTTAAGGGGTATTATGGTATATTTATCCCTTCTAAGGGTAATTTGGCCATTATGATAAAACTAACAGCAACTTAACCCCAAAAGCCTAATAGAGTGGACTAAGTTTAACTATCTTCATAAAATAAGGGCAGTCTGTGCTATTTTGACCTAGTTTGGTAAGTTTATGAGATATTGGATACTTTTAGGGGGTGTCTGTGAAATTTTCCCTAATTTTTATGTTGGATTTGGGTGGTAGAAAAGATACATATATATATATATATATATATATATATATATATATATATATATATATATATATATATATATATATATATATGTTGGTTCCTAGCTTTCTGAAAGCATTCAATTGGTTGGGGCCCATCGTATCCAAAGATAGCGTAGGTAAGGGAACATGCTTTTAGTAGGATGCTCCAATAAGAAATACATGTGGCGACAAGGGAAGTGGTTCATGGAGTTATGGAAAGGATGATGGGTTATGGTAAGTGTCAAGCAGGAGTCCTTAGTGCGATCCATCTATAAAAGCCAAAGAGCTTTCACGGCAAAGGACATAACAATGCAACAACTCTACACTTTTACTATTTTAAGCTTTTTTGTCTTTTGTTCTATCTCTTTATTTTATTACATTTTGAGAGATGTACTCTTCAATGAATGGGTCATCCGTGGTAAGGAGATGGAAGTTTATCCGACTCCATGTAACGGTATGATTTGATGTTTGTCATTTCCTTTATTTGAGTTGTTTGTTTGTCTGTTTGTTTGTTTGCTACATTTATCTTTTAGGTATTTTGCATATTTTCCTTTTTCTGTTCTTGTCATCTTCGAGTTCCATTAAAACCCATGCTCTGTAGTCTAACCCAAAGGTCCTTAGAGTTACTCAGGCACGAGGGAACTCTCAATTCCCTGGTTGAAAGCTAGATAAGGTAATATTAGTCTCATTTGAATCTGCGTCAAAGGTTCTGGCACGCTTGCACCTACACCATCCTTGCCCCAAATTGTGAGAGTGTTGGAAAAGCACCAACACATTTTGGCATGCCCAGTGGGACCCTTATAGACTTAGGAGTTACAATGGGGCCAAAGAAGGAAACGGCATGGACTCACAAAAGGAAGGAAGTGGTCATAGAGGACGAACTGGTGAACCCTACGGCCTTTAAAGATGGTCATGAGACTAAAGGGACCGATTCACAAGACACCGGTAGTACTAAGGAGCCATCGCATCAGTTTGCAATTGCATGCACGATGCCCTTGAACATGTGTCCACAGACATGAGGCACTTAGTGACCGCTATCAGGTTGATCGCTGAGGATATACACCATATGATCACGGTGGTGAATCAGTCCACGGATAGCCAGTAAGTCCATTTCGGTCTATTCCTTAGCAGTCAGGAGACCCATTTTGAACAGCTCATTATGGTCTTGACAACCCAGAGCCAATTCAGCCATTGGGGCTTCTTCCCCTTGAGGCGGCGGCCCCCCAGAGCGATGGACACAATATGGACACAGGCCAATCAGGCTGTGTTCAACAAGCCATGTTCTTCAGAAGTTCCAGTCAGAACCCGGTCGCTGGTGAACAATGTATGGGAATCCCTTGTATCAAATTGGATCTCGAACTCTCGTGGGTACGACAGGTTTCCCAGCCAACGCTGTGACCATGATAAGGGCACAATCTTACCCAACCTATGTGGCCTCGTTGGGGGCAAATGGAAGCTATAGGCCGACAGGGGCGTTTGATGGCCACACAGCCAACACAACGCCTTTGGGAGGAAGCGACCCCGCTGGTTTCGTAGGGGCACACCATGGCCCTACTATTAATGTGACCTCGCTAGGGGCAAGCACTCGTCCCAATCCCGTGGCAACAGGGGTAAACGTTGTTCCTTTAGGAGGTTATCACGCCTAAAGCCAGGCCAGGACATCTCTTCCTAGTCTAAGCCCGAGGTAGCCAGGATATGGCACAAGGCTGGAGGATCTTGTCGGTCAGACACATGTCATATGGTCTACGATGGGCTAATGGGGGTAGGGATTGAACCCTGTAGCACATCAGACCCTTCCCCAAGGCAATAGGGTCATGGTCAACTAGGAAGAGTTGACCCGTCTAATTCAGGATATTATTGATCCGGCATACAGGCCAATAACACGGCCCATTTATAGAAAACCCTACTCAGATTACTTGGATAATATAGATCTCAAAAGGAACTTAAAGATATTGGAGTTCACCAAATTTTTTGGTGAAGACAACATGTCCCCAATCGAGCATATTGCCAACTTCACCATCCAATGCAAAAATCAGGGGCAAATGATGCTATCAAATTAAGGCTTTTCCCAAATTCACTCATTGGTTTGGCCTTCACATGGTATTTTTACCTACCGGCCAACTCATTTCAAAGTTGGCAGGAGATGGAAGAACTGTTCCATACCCAGTTCTATTGGACAGAGCTAGAAACCACCATAGGAGACTTGGCTCGAACGCACTAGGAATCGGTTGAGACCGTTGACAAATACATCAACCGGTTCAAGCTGGCCAAATATAAATGCCCAACCCTTTTGCATGAAAGTGAGCATGCGAAGATGGCACTAGGAGGCCTACAGTTTGAGCTTAGAAATGGTTCACTGACCAGAACTTCACTGATCTTGGCCAGTTGGTTGCCCAAATGGCACCCTACGAGGTGCTAGTAAGGGAAGAAGACCAAAGGAAAGCAGTCTTCATTGGAACCTACTATAAGGATGTTGCTAGTGGCAACTACCCACTAATTGGGGCTAAAGAACATAAAACAATTGGCCTTGTGGACTATGAGATCGACACGGCTGAAATAGCCGAAGGAAAACCATATACTTGTAAGACCTTGAGCAAACAAGCCTCGACTGATAGGCTGGTCGAACAATAAAAAAGGCCCCTCAAAGAACTTTTCATGCCGGGGTCAAGTACTCCTTTGACATATCAAAGGCCGAGCTTATCTTTAACCAACTCTTGAAGATAAGCAAATCAAATTACCCCCAGGCAATCAAATACTGACTAATAATGATCTTAAGGATCAAATGTACTACAAATGGCATAATACACGCATGTATACTACCATTAATTGTATTGTTTTACGTAATGCCCTGCAAAAGCCATCACCGAAGGGCAAATCAAGTTCCAAAAGAGGGAGAAGGGAGTAATACTCGTTGATGAAAACCCTTTTCCTGTTAACGTGATGAGTGTAGACCTTTCGAAGATGGCCACACCATCAGGCCACACCACTGGTGCTTCCAGCAGGGCAAAACAGCTAGAATGTCTAGGACAGGCGAAACCTACCCAGGACAGTACTTTGAACCCACGGGCCACACCCTTTTAGGTTAAGTCTGGCCCCGCATAGGTAAGGCCAACTCCTGCGAAAGCCGTAAGAGTACTAGGGATGGGCAAAGTAGTGGCAAAGCAGCCTAATTTTGCTCGGAAGCAATCCCAGACAAACATGGCACTGGTAGAAAGAAAGATAGCTGCCTCTGAGGGTGAAAAGCAAGAGAAGACATTGCAAACAAACCCATAAACATTCAATTCGTTTATGGAATGAAGTAGTGGGCCTTCCCCTTCATCCACGAGGGAAATCTAGAGCTTCCGATGGGGTGTTTGCACTCATTGTAAGCATTTGATCAAGGACTAGCCATCACAGGAGACTAGACAATCCGCAAAACACCTAGACAGAGGAGCATCTCCATTTCTAAAAGAACGGCTAAGGAACAAGGCCGACAATAGGTCCCAGTCATTAGGGTCAAACAGAGCCTATTACAACCCAGATGAGGAAAGGTATTCAGCACGCTCATCAACCAAATATCGCCTGGGAAGGGTTTCAATAAAGCGATGCTTGATATACGACTAGTCAGGGCCAATGTACTCGGCGATTGTTCATATTGTTACCCCTTTGATGGCGTTGCTAGATATCCCAGGCCAAGAACGGTGCTGCCAAGGCCAATAAGGGGAAAAGACTAGATAGTGGCTCACCATCCCATATTCCTAGCTGAGCCTAGGTAGTCAAACATGACAAGGACTCAAAGAAGAAGATGGCACCAAAGGTAGGCAGCCATCAGACGTTCCCAAGGGATGCTGAGGGAGGACCCTCATTTAGACATGACGTTTAGGGTTGGCCCACCACCGAATGTGACTGAACCAATGATACGGAACTAGGAAGATCATCTTAGGGAACAAAATTAACATTTCAAAGTTAGCAGAGATAAGTAACTGGTTCAGGAGTCTGATGTGTCTGATTATAAGACTACGAAAAGTGATCCTGACATCTTCGAAGAGCAGGCTGCAAACCAGGAGACCAAAACGATGATAAGATAGGCCAAATAACCAAAGGAATAGGCCTAATCAAAGGGACCAGACTTTGCTGATTTCATAAATATAATGTTTGGGTCCATTCAAACCCAGGTCTGGATCTCTATAATCTATGTCCTACCTAGGATATTTGAATACCAGCCAGGTTAGGCGACCCAGCTTGATGGAGATGTGATGGAAGAAAAATCATCTGGGGTAATGGATATCGAAATCATCCCTTTAGAGGGGAAGGACAAGTAGACAGGCAGTGTTAAAACTATCGGTAGCAGGGAGACCGAATGCACGATCCACACCCCTATAGCTCAAAAGAAGGCATCAAACATTCTGGTAAGACCCTCAAAAGAGATGTGCCAATACCTGAAGCCCCTGTATGTTCATTTCATATAGAGGGTAAGCCGTACAATGGAGCTACAGTTAACATTCTATCATCTAGGATGATGAAGCGGCTTGATAAGGACGAGACAAACCTTACCCCTATAGACGTGTCAGTCACCAATTTCCTGGGAGGAGCTACTAAACTAGAGGCATCCTTCCTGTGGAGCTTAGAATTGGCGAGTGCATTTCCATGACAACATTCTTTGTCATAGACACATCGCCCCACTACAATTCCTTGCTAGGCCTAGATTGGATCCACGCCAACGCTTGTGTCCCCTCATCTCTCCACCAAATCCTTATCTTTTGGCATGACGGGGGTGAAATCAAAGTAGTAACAACAGATAGCGGACCTTTCATTATGGAAGCAAGTCATGCAGAGAGCGTTTTGTATGGAGGGTGAATTGGACCTATCAGGTTCTCAGGCTTAGATGAACACAATCGACCAACATCATTGATTACCTTTGCCACCATATTGGAAGAAGTATTCCAAGTAAGCGACGCTTCAGAGGAACTGAGATTGTCGTCGACCCACGACGGGAAATCGGCTGTAAACCAAGGGCAACCATAATGATGAATCACAAAGCTACTAAAAACATCCTGAAAAGGCTAGTCGTGTCTGGCCTGGAGCAAAGGATGTCGTAAGGAGAAAATCTAGTGGTTAAAACAACTGTTAGAAAAGGAGCAGAACTCAGGCCAGAAGTCAAGATGGAGAACCTTCGGCCTGCACAGTCCAAAATGGAAGAAACACTGGTCGAAGTTTAGGATCCATTAGAAGAAGTGAACCTGGGAATGAACGAGGACAAATGGCCCATTTTACCCATCTTTTAGGATAAGATTGAAAATTTGTTGAAAGGGTTTAAAGATTGCTTTGCTTGGGACTACTCTAAGATGTCTGGATTAGACCGAAAACTAGTTGAACATTGGTTGCCTATTAAAGATAACTTTAGACTAGTAAAATAGCTATCTAGGCGCATGGCGCCAGACATCGTCCTAAAAGCCATGGACGAAATAAAATGATTATTTAAAGTTGGTTTAATAAGAACCGCTAGATATGTAGAGTGGCTGTCCAACATAATATCGGTCATAAAAAAGAACGGAAAATTAAGGGTCTACATCAATTTCAGAGACCTTTAAAAAGCCACTCCTAAGGATGAGTATCCTATGCCAGTGGCCGACATGCTAGTCAATTCAGCGTCTAAGAATCAAATAATGTCCTTTATGGACGCTCATGCAGAATACAACTAGATATTTATAACGGAGGAGGATGTTTCAAAAATGGCCTTCTGTTGTTCAGGGGTAATCAGGACCTTTGAGTAGGTCGTCATGCCATTCGGCCTGAAGAACACTGGTGTAATATACCAACGAGCCATGAATACTATCTTTCATGATATGATTGGCGACTTTGTGGAAGTTTACATTGATGTTGTAGTGGTCAAATCCAAAATAGAGGAGGAACACTTGACTCATTTAAGAAAGGTATTCGAAAGGATGAGGTCCCTTGGACTAAAAATGAATCCACTCAAATACGGCTTTGGGTTGGCGGCGAGTAATTTCCTTGGTTTTCTCGTTCACCAAAAGGGATTGAGGTGGATAAGAATAAGACCAAGGCAATCAAAGAAGCAAAGCCGCCCACTAACAAAAGGGAACTACAAAGGTTCCTCGGCTAGGTTAATTTCCTTCGGCGGTTCTTTTCTAACTCTGCTGGCCGAACCAAGGTGTACTCTCCATTGCTGAAGATAAAGGTAGACAAAGATTTTGTTGGACTATTAGCCATTAGAAGGCTTTTAATGAGATTGAGAAGTATCTCACCAAGTTTCATGTTCTGATGCCACCAAGAAAGGGAATACCCTTGAAGCTATATATAGCAGTGTCAAAACATTCTGTGGGAAGTTTGTTGGCTCAAGACAATGAGGAAGGGGCTGAGCAGGCCTTATTTTATCTTAGTTGAACATTGACAGAGGTGGAGCAAAGGTAAACGACCATGGAGAAACTTTGTCTGGCTCTATTCTTTTCATGCTCAAAGTTGCGATATTAGTTGTCAACCACAGTTAGAGTCGTTTGTCAGACAGACGTCATCGAATACATGCTAACTCGGCCCATTACCAGGGGATGAATTGGAAAGTGGGCACTGGCATTAGTCGAGCTTGCCTTATAGTATATCCCTAAAAAATCAGTCAAGGGTCAGGCATTAGTGGACTTCTTGGCCGATCATCCTCCAACCTCAGTAGCAGAGGATGAAATACAGAAGGAAATATCATGCATCCTATTGTCTCCGTGGCAACTGTCATTTGACAGTTCTAGGACCAACCAAGCGGTTGGAGTTGGAGTGGGCATACGATCCCCAGAGGGAGTGAAAACTCATTTGGCAGTACACTTGTGTTTCTCTTGCTCAAATAATCAGGCCGAATATGAAGCCCTCATCATAGGAATGGAGATCCTTCTCGCTATGGAAGCTCAGTTGGTTGAGATTATTGGAGACTCTCAGTTGGTGATTAAGCAAGTAGCAGGGGAATGCCGCTGCGAGAGTGAGCACCTAGTTAGATATCATGCATTGGTGCATTGACTGATTGGCCATTTTGATGATGCCTTGGTAAAGCATGTTCCACAGTCAAGGAACTAGACAGTTCACTGCCTGGCATAAGCAGCGTCAGGACTACGTTTCCTAAAAGGGTGCTTTGAGAAGACCATCGTAATACAGAAGCAGTTGTTCTCGTCTGTCCTTGACCTTAATTAGATAAAGGTAAACCAGGTGGAAGACACACAATCCGACTAGAGAACACCTTTGGTCCAGTACTTGAAGAATCCTTGCATTGGCAGAGATAGGAAAACCAAGTAGAGGGCTTTGAACTACAGCCTAGTTGGGAAAATCTCTTTAAGAAGGGGAAAGACGATCTGCTGCTCAAATGTGTCAGCCTCAACAAATCGATGTTAGTCATGGTTGAGGCTTATGAAGGGATTTGCGGAGCACATCAGGGTAGCCCTAAGATGAGATGGTTGATCAGAAGACATGGTTATTATTGGCCCACGATCATTTTGGATTGTATCAAATACACCAAAGGATGTGAGGCATGCCAGCGACATAGTCCACTATAGTGAGCGCCAGCCATAGAACTCAATCCAGTGGTGAACCTATGGCCATTCAGGGGATGGGCCATGGATTTGATTGGGAAGGTGACAGCCCCTTCCACCAAAGGGCATTGCTTTATAATTGTGGCAACTGATTACTTTACTAAATGGGCAGAGGCCATACCCATGAAATTAGTTAACCAGTTTGATATCATTAGGTTTTTGAAGACCCAGATTGTCCACAAGTTTTGACTACCCGAGACCATGACATGTGATAATGGTTCAGTATTTACTAGAGATCAAGTCATCATGTGTGCTGGTGAACACGGGATTAACATCACTCACTCAACCCTGTATTATGCCCAAGGGAATGGCCCTACTAAAGCCAACAATAAGATATTGAAGAACTATTTGGCTAAAGTAGTTGATGACAATCTTAGAGTCTAGGCAGACATGTTATCTGAGGTCTTATGGGCTTTTCGGACATCACAATGTATAAGCACATGGACTATTCCATTCGCCCTAACTTATGGCTATGACGTGGTTCTCCCTATGGAGATAAGTGTCAGATCGGCCGGGTAGCATTCCAGTAACGCTTTACTAGAAAACTTAGATGAAGAGCGTCTTGCAACCCTGGATCGCATACAAGTGCAGAAGGCAAAAGTCACAATGGCCTATAACAGGAAGGTGGTTCCCAAGAGTTTTCAAGAAGGATATCTAGTGCTAAAGACCATATTATCAATCAGCCTTAAAGATCCTAGATATGGCAAGTGGTCCCCTACTTGGGAGGGGCCATTTATGGTGCACCAAGTGCTCAGAGTAGGAGCTTATAGATTGAAAGAGTTGGAGGGAATGATTCATCTAAAATCTATAAATGGGAAGTTCTTGAAGAAGTACTACCCCACCATGTGGAATTTGGGTTAAGAACGTGGCCTTAAAAGAAACAAAATTGACCGACTAAAACGGTCAGGCCGTACAAAGGGAAGAACATCAAAGAAAGAAAATTTCAAAGTTAAACTAAGGAACATTCGGCCTAGATTTCCAATAGGTACACAGGCCTAGTAAAAGTCATTTTTGGGAAAACTGTCCCACAAAGCATCCCATCGGCCTCTTCCTTTTCTGCTGAGGCCAACGAAGCAGCCTGACCTTCCTTTAGCTTGTTCGCGTCAATGGCAACATCTTTCAAGGGCCCAATCTTCTTGTAGAGGGCAGAACTCCACAAATGTCTTGGCCACCAATTTGTCCTTGTCTTCACGACTATGACGAATGGCTGTGAGCTCGGCCTCCAAGCGAATGGCTTCAGAATCCAGGAACACGAGTTCCGTTTGGTACAGTTTGGCATCAACATTCAGTTGACCAAGGTGGGTTCTAGAATCCTCTAGCTGAGTATTTAGGCCTTCCCCATCATTAATGGCCTTCCTTAGGTCTTGGAATGATTGAAGAATAGGAGGGACAGTAGCAATTAAGTTCGGGATGGTGGAGGCAGCTTGGAAAACCCATACCTTAGCAGGTATTGGTAGGTTGGAGCAAGATGAGAGCACTTGCAGTGGTTCGGTCAGAGCAAGCAACTTATCAGAGTAGGCATTACAAGGGGATAGTTGGCTGAATTCAAGGAGCGTCCTTATTGCCTCTTCGATGGTGGAAACCTCTGGGTTAGGCACCACAGACTGACTAGAGGGTCGACCTCGTGACTACCAACTGGGGCGAGTAGGTTGGCCATGGCGGCATCAAAGTCAAAGTCCTGTACATAGGAGGCAAAAAGTTAGAAAACAAATGATCGGACAATCTCTGGTAAAAAAGTAGTGAAAGAAAAGAAACTATAAGATCGGGCAATGGACTAGAGGCCATTGAAGGATTGGGAACATCTGCATGCTGTATGGAGCTCTCAGCCCTGAAGGAGGAAGACTAGACAACTAGGCTAGAAGACTTTGATACTACCTCTTGGAAATTGGTGGCAGGGGCTCCATCCTCTGAATCAGAGTCAAGGTTCAATGTTTCTGGGACTCCGTCTCCTAGAGCGTTGCTCTACACATGACATTTTGACCTCCTTAGGGAGGCCGAGATTTGAGCAGTGTGAGAGGTTTCCTCGCTTGAGCGGGCTTCTTGTAGTGAGATTTTCCTTGAGGGTTTGGACAAGGCAACTGAATTTCTTCGCATACTTAAGGGAGACTCGGACTAGTGGAAGCAGTAGAGGGTCCTTTGCGCTTTGAAGATCCCTGAACCTGTGCTTGTAGGTAGACAGGGAAGGCCGAGCTTCTGTAAGAAAGGGGATGGTTAGGTAAATATAGGTTGATCAAGTATAAGGGTGAAGGACAATAGTAATACCATGCTTGGCGAGGTTAACGGCCTGGATCATATGCTTCATACGACCACCTAACCACATCCAAAGGTGGGAATTGATGAGGTCTGCCACACCAAAGTTGGCGTTAGGCAAGGTTGTTTGTCTGTTCATAAACTATTTAAAAGAACAATTAAAACCGTTCATGTCCATGTAATCCCGTTTGTCGACTTTGCAAGCATTCATAGGACGGGTAGGAATTCATCACATTTTTCACCACAAATACGGTCTATAGCTAGGCTATGATGCCTTTGCATAATGACTCGGTCTGGGTTGTATTCGACACCGAAAGCCTCTCATACTTTAAGACACTACTATAAAGCAACTTACTTGAGGTCTTCGACTGTTTCCCCTTATCATCCTTCATCTGCATGCTAGGAGTGGAATCTTTGTTAGTAGGAAGGCAGGCGTTAGCAGCGAATGAGGAGAAGTAAGTTGTCCATCAATCGGTGAACTCTGAAGAAACCGAAGGTGCTAGCATGATAACTTGGGGATGAAACTGGGAGAGAACATATTCATTCAAGGATATAGTCCATTCGATCTGGCATGGTTTCCTGAAAATAGTCCAATCTAGTATGCCCTCAGCTATGGAAATGTAGCAGGGAAAGGGAACGGCCTGGCACAAGCTGAATTGGCATGTACAACACTAAGGATTGTACACTTCAGCCCCACACATGTTGTTTCCTGAAGGCTCGAGGGTAACGCCAAAATGAAGGTCCCTACAGACTATAAATCTTCGCCAGAGTTTAAGCTCAGAGCTGGGGTCCTTTATGGCTTGAAAAAGCTAAGATGGGAGGTCTTCATGAGTATAGAAAGGAAAATATTGGAGCAGGGATCGATTACTTTCAAGCCAAAGGAAGCAATCATGGTATTCCTCTAAGGAGAGTTGGTCACCCTCTAGGGGTTCAGTGGTACCCAATTACTTGGTGCCTATACAGAGGTGAAGGAGCGTATAGGACAGGGAAATAAGCTCGAAGCCAAAGCTGGAGGAGCTAGAAGGACCCTCCGTTGGACTCAAAATTAGAGGTGACCATGTCATGGCAACCATTGTAAAGCATGGTCAGAACAACGGATGCCAAGTCTAAAGGATGGCCTTGGGCTAGGGCATTTGCCAAATGGAGGTAAGCGCTGGCTATATTATTGGACTTGATGCAGACCAAGTAGTGACAAATCCAGAAAAGAAAGAAGGTCATAATCTCGACGTCAAGGATGGGGCCTATTGTTCGCTGATAGGTAGAAAGATACAGGATGTAAATGGATCCTTTCATGAGGTCAAGGTTGTGGTGCGCCTCGGTCCCAAACTGGTTAGGGTTCCCAATGGATGCACCGTTGAATTCTTCACTTGCTGCCTTAAAGCCGGTTAGGGCCACCACATCGAGAAGAGTCAAGCTCATTGGCCCATAGGGGAAATGAAAGGAGTTACTGGAATAAGACCAGAAGCGGAGAGAGGCCTGAAGCAAAGGATGGTCTGGGGGCATTGTGACACTGGAAAGCTGGACGGCCTCGCGGATTCCCAATGTGGTCAAGAGGTCTTTCTTTTACTCTACTATTCGGTCTACCCAGATCTCCCAATTTGGGGGATACGCTAGCCATAGGAAACTGAAGGGCTTGGGTCTAAGACTAAATGATTTAGGAGAGCAGAGGAGGATCACCTCCTCCAAGTGCTTCGAAAAGTTGGGGGTAACCACAGAGGAAGAAGGATGAGCGGGACCAAACACAAACAAGGGAGGTTTAGGGTTAGGAATGAGTACCTCAAATTGAGAAGAAGAGGGAAGTAAGGCTTGTTCTCCTTCATGATCTTCTCCAATTCTTTTTCTCTCTGAGAAGTAGTAGGAAAAGGCGAAAGGTTGTCCATGGCAACAGCTGAAACGTTAAAAGTTAAAGAACAACAAGAGCTTGAGGAGAGGAGAAGAAGATGAACAGTGGAAGAAACGATAAAACCCTAGGGTTTTAAAGGCTTTGAAGAAAGAAACTTGAAAGGTTGGGTTTGATAGCCATCAATCAGGTTTTGAATTTTAAAATTAAAAAAAAGTGGAGGAAATCATAAGCTCAAATGCCTGGATTTTCGGCCAAGGCAGCTTAACAGATAAGTGGCCACAGACTCCAAGAGACTCATGTTGAGGTAGTTTTTTGGGTTCTTGGAATACAAAAGGGTAAAAGTTGATGATGTGGTACCTAAGTTCTCAGTCTTGATGGTTGAAGAACGAACGCTGCGATACGTTGTGGAGTCCAAGGAATCAATGCTAGGGATATTTTTACAACACAACCTTTTGTGACTCAAGCCACGTGGCATCATCCAAAGAGGTTGTGAGGGGCATTGTTGGTTCCTATTTTTAGCCAAGAGTGAGCCAAGAAAGGAAGCCACGGGGTAGGATGCCATATAAAGGAACCATTTCCAGTACCCAGATACCAGCATGGCACAACACATACAGACTAGGATGGTAAGCAATGAATATAATAAGAATTTTTGGGGTTCCGACACCGGCATACCCGGCACCGTAACCCAATACAACATATCCACATTTCATCAATTCGTATCCAACATGGTTTTATATGCAAAGATGCAACATGGTAAGGATGAATGCAAGCATAAAAACCATCATGTAATCTATATAGTTATATATTATATATCAAGCCCAACCATCACCCAAAGCCCACTCACACTTTGTTTGCTTGTCATTTGGTGTGTTCGGTAATATTTGCCTTGGTGCACGTACTCCCATACTAGTTATGAAGTCTAAGGATGCGTGAGAACAATATTATAAGGGTATAGGTGGGTCCCATGAGGGGTCCCAACAAATTGTTTAAAGTTTGGGTCAAGATAGCAAGGGCGGATGCAGGAATGGAGGCAGCCAGGTGAGTCCACTTCTGGATCCGTCCAGGCCAAACTCTTAAAATATATGGAACGGACTCATGGGCGGATGTGGAACGTGAATTCGCTCGTGCATCCGTCCAAACCCTGAGACATTCCCGAGAGTGAACTGAGCTACAGGCAGATTTACCAAGTGAGTCTACTTCTGGCTTTGCCCAGACTAAACAGCTAGGATATACTGGATGGACTAATAGGCGAAAACACGATAGTGGATCCGCTCGTGGATCCGTTAACTTTCATTTAAAATCTAAGAAGATTTCCACCTCCAGCCTTTCATCCATGGAACCATAGGGGTCCTAGGGTTAGGGAGGTGAGCCAAATCCTTCGTTAGGGGTCCAAAACATGTATCCCATCATAGAGCTTAGTGGATTCAAGGGATTGGATCCAACTCCAAGGTTTTTCCCAAACTTAATCGAGGTCTTCAATGCTTTGAACAACAATTTGGGTCATCAAAGACATGAAGGCAGCAAGGGGAAAGGGAAGTGAGTCTCAAATTGAGTATCCATTAGAGATTATTGGGTTCCCAAGGGAAACCCTAGGCTGAGGATCGATCCTAAGGGGATCCCGAATCCCGAAATGGAAAAGAGAGGGAGAAAGGTGAGAACATTCACCTCAAGAATGGACTAATGGGTGGCTTCCACCTCCACAGCTCCCTCCAAGTTTCTCCTCTCCAAAGCCTTTAATGCTCCAAGTCTCCAATGTTTTTGGTAGGTAGGAGAAGTAATTGAGTCTTAATGGCCAAGCTTTGCCTTTATAATTAATCCCCACTTAGGACCTGTTTAGCTTGGGCTTTAAGAGTCAAAACTCATTTAAAAGCCAACTAGGCAAATGGGTCCACCTATATGGCATACACTCAAGCCAAGGAGACCAAGGGTGGGGCCTACCTTGTCTAGGTGCCTAGATAGGATGCTCGGGGCACGGGGTGTGGGTCCCACACAAGAAAAACACCCAAAAGCCTTAAACAGCATGGGCGGACTAACGGACGGATGTGGTCTTTATGAGTCTGTTCGTGCATCCGTTACTGCTGTAAAGGACAGAATCCTAAGGAAATTGATTGGGCTTCGGCCCACACTTTAAGGCCAACGAGGGGAAGGTATACTAACATCCATAAAGGTAGTATCTTACCCCTAGACCGTTACGATGTGTCCTTTGTGATCCCAAAGAGTTTTCTGATCACGATGCTAAGCTCGTTGCCGAAGGAGGTGTCTAGGTGTGGGGACATAGGGAACGCCTTCCGGAACACTTCACTCTAGGCACTCATGCTAGGAGGATAGTCGACGAAATCACCATCGATAAATCTTCCACACTGTCGGTTATGGAACCTCTTCTCCAGAGGCAGGCCCATGAATTGGTCAACAATCTTGTGCCTAGGTTTGACCACAAGTGAAAATAGCTCAGTAGCGTACACGGTAGCAGAATCTACATGTTATAAGAGAGAGAAATTATATTTAATAGCAAATTTGGGCACGGATGTAAAATCCTCCCCACCTTACAAAAATTTTATCCTCAAAATTTGTCTTACCTTGTAAGAATCCAAGGGTAGGGTACTTTGCTCGCATTTCCACCTTGGCTTCCCAGGACGCTTCCTCTTCTAGGTGGTTGCACCATTTCACTTTCACATAGTGAATAGGTCTATTACGGAGATTCACCACTTTGCTGTCCAAGATCTTCTCAGGTTGTTCTTTGTAAGACATATTCGCTGCCAACCCTGGTGGTTCTTGAGATAGAACATGATTGGGATCATGCACGTACTTTCGTAATATAGACACGTGGAAGACATCGTGCGCGCCATCCAAAGATGGTGGGAGCTCCAATCGATAAGCCATCGGTCCAATCTTCTTAAGAATTTCATAGGGCCCAATATATCTCAGGCTTAGCTTGCCCTTTTTGCTGAACCACATCACTCCCTTGGTAGGCGACACCTTGGGGAATACCTTGTCACCAATAAGGAACTCTAGATCCTTCCGCCTTTGGTTTGCATAGCCCTTCTACCTAGATTGGGCAGCCTTGATTCACTCGTGGATCAAGTCCACCTTCTCATAGGTTGCATGGATCAATTCTGGCCCAAGGATACGCCGCTCACCTACCTCATCCCAGTACAATGGAGTACGACACTTCTTCCCATACTGAGCTTCAAATGGATCCATTCCGATAGTAGCTTGGTAACTGTTGTTGTAGGCGAATTCGATAAGCTAGATATGCTCATCCCAATTGCAATGCATATCAATGGCATAAGCCCGGAGCATGTCTTCCAATATCTGTATTGTCCTCTCGGACTGTCTGTCGGTCTGGATGGAAGGCAATGCTAAAGCTCAATAGGGTACCCATAGCTCTCTGGAATCCATCCCAAAACTTGGATGTAAACCTGGGATCCCAATCCGAGATAATGTTAACTGAAACTTCGTGCAGGCGAACTATGCTATCAATGTACAAGCGGCCCAGCTTATCCATAGAATAGGTGACCTTGATTGGGATGAAATGAGCTAGCTTTGTCAATCTATCCACAATAACCCATAGAGCATCAACACCTCTAGGTGTACGAGGCAATCCAGTGACGAAGTCCATGGTGACATGTTCCCACTTCTATTCTGGCACAGGCAATGATTGTAGAAGGCCATGGGGCCATTGTCTATTTGCCTTTACTTGCTGACAAGTGAGGCACCGGGCCACGAATTCAACTACATCCCTCTTTATTCCACTCCACCAGTAGTGTCCTTTCAGGTCCTTGTGCATTTTAGTACTACCTGGGTGAATTGCATAGGGAGAATCATGTGCTTCTAACGACACTTCCTTCCTTAGCTGATTGTCTTTAGGAATACATAGCCGGTCTCTAAACATGAGAACGCCACTATATGTCAATGTGAAATCCAGATCTCACTGTGTGTCACTCTGGATAGCTTCAATGATCTCCTAAAAGTGCTCATCTGAAGCCTAAGCTGACTGAACTCTTTCCACTAAGGTTGATTGCATAGATAAGGCTGCTAGAGATAGAGTAACACCCTCTACCAACAATTCCAAATCCATCCTTCTAGCTTCTTCAACAAGTTCCTTACTGATAGCCAAGGATGCGATGGATAAGGTCTGGGACTTTCGACTAAGAACATCCACCATAATATTTGCCTTACCCGGGTGGTAATGGATAGTACAATCATAGGCCTTCATGAGTTCCAACCAACGCCTCTGTCTCATGTTGAATTCCTTCTGAGTAAAGAAATATTTGAGGCTTTATGATCACTGTAGATCTCACTCTTCTCTCCATACAGACAGTGTCTGTAGATCTTCAGGGCAAAGACCACAACCGCCAACTCTAAGTCATGAGTTGGATAATTCCTCTCATAATCCTTCAATTGACGAGAAGCACAGACTACCACTTTTTCATTTTGCATCAAAACACAGCCGAGGCCCATCTTTAAAGCATCACAATAAACTACCATCCCTCTAATACCATTTGGAATGGTAAGTACCAGAGCCAAAATCAGCAGTTGCTTCAAATCCTGAAAGTTCCTCTCCTAGTCGTCTAACCACTCGAACTTCACTGCCTTCTGGGTCAGTCGAGTCATAGGAGCAGAGATCTTTGAAAAATTCTTGATAAATCTCCTATAATAGTCGGCTAGACTGAGGAAACTATAAATATTTACCACATTCTTGGGTGTCTCCTAATCAACTATGGACTGTACCTTGCCGGGGTCGACTTCAATACCCTTAGCAGAAACCTAATGACCTAAGAAAGCCACTTGCTGTAACCAAAAATTGCACTTGCTGAACTTAATGTACAGTTGTTTTGCTCTCAAGCACTACAACACAAAGCGAAGGTGGTCGGCATGCTCTTCTTCGCTCTTAGAGTAGACCAGGATGTTGTCAATAAACACGATGACGTACTTATCCAATACATCATGAAACACCCTATTCATTAATTCCATAAAAGCTGTCGGGGCATTGATCAGCCCAAAGGACATAACCAAAAACTCGTAGTGTCCATATCGCGATCTGAACGCGGTCTTGCTGATGTCACTACCTCTAATCTGTAATTGATGATACCCCGAGCGGAGATCAATATTGGAAAATACCCTTGCACCTTGCAATTGGTCGAATATATCATCGATCCTAGGCAGCGGGTATCGATTCTTAATCGTAAGCTTGTTGAGTTCACGGTAATCAATGCACATATGCATACTACCATCCTTCTTCTTTACAAACAAAATAGGTGCATCCCATGGGGAAACACTTGGCCTAATGAAGCCCTTCTTCAATAGATCATTAAGCTACTCTTGAAGTTCTTTCAATTCTGTTGGGGTCATTCTACAAGGCACCTTAGACATTGAAGCAGCACCGGACACCAAGTCAATCATAAATTCTGTTTCCCGGTCTGGTGGTAACCGTGTGAGATCTTTCGGAAAAATGTCAAGAAGATCTCTTACTACACTTATCTCTTCCATAGGTGTAATCTTAGCTTCAGTGTCCAACACAGAGGCTAAGTAGCATTGACAACCTTGAGCTAAGAGCTTCTGTACTTGGAGAGCCAAAATGATTGTCTTTCCAGGCTTCTTACTTTTGTTTCCCTTGAACACAAATTCATTGCCTTCCTCTAACTTGAAGAGTATCTTCCTCTCTGCGTAGATCAGGCTAGCTCCGTGAGTGGACAACCAATCCATTCCCAGGATGATATCAAAGTCTCTTATATCTAGGATTATCAAAATGGCCTCAAGTCCATGGTCGCTTACTCGAACAGGGCAAGAGTTGAAGGCTTGGTCAAGCTTGACCTTGCTTCCAGTCGGCGTACAAACTATCAACTTTTGTTCCATACTGGCTGATTCAATTGGTAATTTCTTGGCAAAGGAAGGTGATATAAAAGAGTGCGACGCTCCCGAGTCAAATAACACATATGCAGGCAAGGAGCACATAGAAATCATGCTTGACAAACACCAAATAGCCAAACATGATAAACTCAACATAAAGAATTTTACTAAGGTGGTTGAGTACAATACCTATGATGACACCAGGGTCAGACTGGGCTTCTTCATGAGTGATAGAATAAACTCGCCCCTGAGTCTTACTTGCTGAAGGAGTAATAAGTGGGCGAACAACAGTCTTTACTTGGGGCACCTTGGAAGTCACAGCTGGCCATGAACCTGGTTGTTGAGGTTGTGGGCAATCCTTGACCATATGACCGGATTCTTTGCAATTATAACAAACAAGAGTCTAGGGCCCATAATAAGGAGCAGATGTGGCTTTAGGCACCTGGGTCACATTAGGTCTATGGGATTGAATTGGAGCTACATTCGTGTAAGCCCCTCTCCTCTGGAACTTATTAGGTCCCCTAGAGTCATGTGATGACAATGGCCTCTTGCCAACTTGTATGGCCCTATAGTTCTCCCTCTATAGATCTTCTATCAACTTGGCAGCTTGAACCACTTTCGCATAAGTAAGGTACTTGTGTAGTACCACAGAAGTACTCAAGTTGGCTCTAAGCCCTCTTTCAAACCTTCTTGCTTTCACTTCCTTAGTCTTCAAGTGTGTCGGAGCAAAGTAGAAATACTCCTCAAAGATATGTTGATATTCAAGGATCGACTTGGATCCCTGACTGAGGCTCATGAATTCGATTTCCTTCTTCTCTCGAAAATTCCTTGGGAAGTAATTCTCGAGAAAGGCTTCTGTAAATTGAACCCAAGTTGAATTTGGGTACGTGGCCCAAAAATGTTCCTTTGAGGAACGCCACTATGCATTAGTGTCACCTTGAAATTTGAAAGTGGCACATCAAATCTTCTCAAGGTCACTACACGGTAGTACCTTAAAGATCCTTTCTAGATCCCATATCCAGGTAGCCGGGAACATAGAGTCATAGATTAACTTATAAAAAGTAGGAAGACGATGCTTTTGGAACTTCTCAGAAAGTTTGGATGCATTGGCCCACTCTAGCGCCACATTTCTGACTGGTAAGGCAGCCAGAGAAGGAGGAGGTGGATTTTGGAATACTTGTACTATAGGAACTTCATTTGCAGTTGGCCCAGGAGGAGGAATGATAGGAGTGGTATTCGTGGTGGGATTAGGGAATTCGTGCACCAGAGGTGGCACTCTTGGTCCTTCTCGACTAACATTCTGAAGCTGGGCAGTCACATTCTGCATGAATGTGCACTGCTCATCCTGGGATTCCCGATGTTCCCTTTGCATATCTTGTAGGATGTTCCCTAAGAGTGCGGCAACATCTACATTAGTGTTCACTGGAGGCGGTGTACGCAAACCTTCTTGAGAGACATCATCGGCATCATCCCTAGGAGGTGAACGATTCTGGTTACGAGTATTGACCATGATTTAGCACCTGATATAATTAAGATGCTTCACATGTTAGCACAAGGACAAGGGACATAAATGCAAGGTAAGGGACTACGAGGGAACAAGCACAAAATTCTATACAAAGTGTGTGTACCAACACACAAGAGAAACTAGGGCCCTAAGAGTGAGGCTGAGCCAAAAATATACGCCAATGGCTCCTTAGAACATGGGCAGATTCACAGACGGATCTAATCTTCTAAGTCCGTTCGTGACTCCATCGCAAAATTAGACTGAACAGACTAACGGACAGATGTGGAACGTAAGCCCATTCGTAGGTGTTCATTTTGGCCCAAAAGACTGAGCCGAACGGAACTACGGACAGATCATTGGATCGTGGTTCCGTTTGTGCATCCGTGCAGTTCAACAAATAAAAAATTAGTTTTTTATACTCAACGGATTCACGGGTGGAGTCACGATAGTGAGTCTGGTCATGCATCCGTTCAAAAACTTTTGATAAGAATACCAATCGCGCATTTCATTTGCACTTTGACTTGTTTGGGAGAGGCGGAGGCATAGAGTAGGGGAGGCTTTGACTTCATCTGTTCAAGATTTTACACCTTATACTTGTGGATTTTAGACTCCTTCACCCTTAAATTTAAACTTCTTACTTCAAGGTATGAGGTCCTTTCCCATCTTTGGTTTCTTGAATTTGTTCTTAGCCCTTCTCTAGGGTTTTTAGTTAGGTTTTTCTTTCCTTTTTCCATGGCATTGTGTTTGATTGCTTGAAGGATGTTGAAATCTTGTTTTTCTTATTTCCTTAACTTCGAATCTATTGATGAACATGTCTTACCATGTTTACACCTATCGATTAGCGCTAGGGTTGGTTAAACCCTTGCCAAAACCAAAATTTTCCTACTATTTTTAGGGTAATTGGTTTTGTACTAGGAAATACACTTTAATTCTTCATACATTCTCTGAATTTGTTGTAATTTAAAGGTGTTCTTACTTGTTTAGTATCATTCCAAGTTTCTAAATGGGAGTTTGGAGGAAATCCCAAATTCTTGGTATTTTAAGAGGGGATTTATTTTATGCTTTGGGTATATATTGCTCCTCTTTTAATTTCTCCTAAAGGCATGCCGCTTGCATAATTTGTGTTTGATCCTTATTATTATATTAAATTTTATAGAGGGTCTATTGGGATTTTCTTCCTTGAACCCAAGTTCAAGAGAGCTATTTTCCCACCAATTCTCTTTTAATGTCCTAATGAATGTGGATCAATTGTTTGCTATGTTTTACTCTTAAATCTCTATATTTTTGTTGGAGTTGGAGTGACTAAGCAGTCAGATTGTCCCCCTTTTCTTTTGTTTGTGCGTGTAGGCAATTCTAAAGTGAAATGGCTCCCAAGACTAGGGGAAACAAGGCTCCTGCACCAGTAGCAGCACCAACACCAGCTCCAGCCCTAGCCCACAATGATGCCAACTTCTTTGTGTCTATTGAAGCAGAAAGACTATACACTCGGAAGCTTCATAACAGGAAGATTGAGGTGGGAAAGGATGTCATAGTAGAGGAGCTAATTGCCTTCAAATTGGGGCTAAGATTTGAGAATTTGGGGCAGTTCAACATGCTAACCTTGCCTAGGTACTACTACCCAAAATTGATTGGGCACTTCTACTCCTACATGTTAGTTATTCAAGAGAAAGCAGGGAGGCTTCAAATTAATTCCTTTGCGAAGGGAGTCAGGATATGTTTCAATGAGGTAGAGTTGGGGGTCATTCTTGGGGTCAATTCCGTTGGAGACCGGGTTCACCATCCACTAGGGAGGGATCCTTTGACTTGTGTGTCTAAGGTAGAGTATAAACATCTGTACTCCACCATGACCAATGACAAGTACACATACCGGATGAATATGACTACATTTGGTAAGTCACAGCGAATTTTGACCATGATGGCCAAGACCAATCTTGTTCCTGTTAAGGGGCACAACTCTGAGCCCTCTCTCATGTCTGCAACTCTAGGCTATTGTCTGCATCAAGGGGTCCAAGTAAGTCTGCCCTTCATCATGGTTAATAACATGGAACAGGTCCTGTTTGTGATGGGGAGCCACTAATCCTAGAGGATGGTGAGGAGGTGGGTGCAGAAGGCATCCATGGACAGTTTGCTTCATACAATCATTGCTTCGAAAGGGTGGAGAAGGACATTTATGACATCAATGCCTACCTGTATTATGAAGGCAACGGTGAAGAAGATGGGGGCAGCGATGATGAGATGAGAGACTAGACCCCGGGGCTATTGGAGTTACTTTCTAATTTTCTCTGTTTGTTGTTTTTGTGGTTTAGCTGGATGTTTCAGAACAATACTCTAATTTGGCTTTTTCTTTGTCTTTTCCTTCTTTTTTTTTTTTTTTTTGGAATGTGATTATGGTTCTTCCAGTTGCAATTTTGGAAATTCTCTTTTTGGGTTTGTGTATGGTTTAGTCGCCTCCACAGGAGGTTGAGTAGACAGACAGCTGGATTTACATGGAACTTACATAGCTATATATTAACTCTTTAATTCTAATGTTGTCCCAATTATTTTGCCATGATTCCCAGATTCCACCCCAACTAGTTTTCTCCCTATGTTTTGCACACATTCCAATTATGTCAGTTGAAGGCTTTTAATTGAGACCTTAATGTGTAAAGTAAATTAAGACCCTTGGTAGACCATGTTTGGTGCAGAGCATCACGCTCTGATACCATGCTATCACGCCTCTATCCCAAGCTAGGAATAAACACAGTCAAGAGGGTGATTAGGATGACACGCGTCACCCCAATTCCTACCAAAATCAACGACATAGTGTCCTAAGCCATAGTCAACAACCAAGGACCCACCCAAATGATTACATTTGCATAAAAAGAGAGGAATATTCCATTAAACATCAGAGTCAACATGAACGGAAGCAATATTTATATAATAGTTACAATATGTTCAACTGGCTAGGTGATACAGTAATAGTTTAACATTGACTACCAACTAACCATGACGTAACTACTCAAAATAATGATAAGTTATTACAAAACATGTTCATAATGGGCACAAAGCCCCAAAAGAATAAAAAATAGGGACAATCCCCAACAACATCAGTGCTTGTAAGCACAATCATCACAAGGGCAACTGTCGCCGTGTTCATCTATCACAAACTCAGGTTCCTCTGTGCCCATACTGTCATAATCTGTCGGCTGAGCTTCTAAGCCAACTAAATAGCCACAATCTGCGTCAAAATGTAAAAATTTGTGTACACAGGGGGTTAGCTCCACTGAGCTAGTGAGGGGAAGGGGAATGCACAAACACACAATCACACATAGTCTAAGTGCATGTAATGTTAAATATATTTTTCACTTAACAAACAGTCTAAGTCATGGTATATGCTACTGTGATAACTCGGGAGACATTGAGGGTCACTTGACTTATCACCCCAGTGAAACCTCAATAATCATGAGGAAGCCTATGCTGGTAAAAGCCATCAGACAACCCAGTTGTAGACCTCGATAGCCATCACTACCCCTGACCTCTCCCACCTCCACAGACAACAGGTGCTTAGACTATCCAACACATAAACCCCTGTTGGTAAGGGTCGTAGCATGAGGGAATAAAAGTTCTAGCCACAGGTATACTACATGCAAGTCCTATCGTCCTAAGAGGTATTTCGGGTGCATCAACATCCCATTCCATCTAGTTCCCAGATACCAGCACGGTACGGCGCATACAGACCAGGATGACAAGCAATGAATATAATAAGAATTTTTAGGGTTTCGACACCGACATATCCAACACCGTAACCTAATACAACGTATCCACATTTCATCAATTCGTATCCAACATGGTTTTATATACAAAGATGCAACATGATAAGGATGAATGCAAGTATAAAAACCATTATGTAATCTATATAGTTATATATTATATATCAAGCCCAACCATCACCCAAAGCCCACTCACAGTTTGCTTGCTTGTCGTTCGGTGTGTTCAGTAAGATTTACCTTGGTGCATGCATTCCTGTACCAGTTATGAAGTTTGAGGATGTGTGAGAACAATGTCAGAAGGGTATAGGTGGGTCCCATGAGGGGTCCCAACAATTTGTTTGAAGTTTAGATCAAGACAGCAAGGGCAGATGTAGGAACGAAGGCAGCCAGGTGAGTCTGCTCCTAGTCCGTCCAGGCTAAACTCTGAAGATATATGGAACGGACTCATAGGCGGATGTGTAATCTGAATCTGCTCTTGCATCTGTCCAAACCCTAAGACATTCCCGAGAGAGAATTGAGCTATGGGCGGATTTACCAAGTGAGTCCGCTCGTGGCTTCGCCCAAGCTAAACAACTAGGTTATACCGGACGGACTAATGGGCGGAAACAAGATAGTGGATCCGCTCGTGGATCTGTCGACTTTCCTTTAAAATCTGAGAAGATTTCCACTTCTAGCCTTTCATCCATGGAACCATAGGGGTCCTAGGGTTAGGGAGGTGAGCCAAATCCTTCATTGGGGGTCTAAAACATGTATCCCATCATAGAACTTAGAGGATTCAAGGGATTGGATCCAACTCCAAGGTTTTTCCTAAACTTAATCTAGGTCTTCAATGCTTTGAACAACAATTTGGGTCATCAAAGCCATGAAGGCAGCAAGGGGAATGGGAAGTGAGTCTCAATTAAGTATCCATTAGAGCTTATTGGGTTCCCAAGGGAAACCCTAGGTTGAGGATCGATCCTAAAGGGAACCCCAATCTCAAAAATGGAAAAGAGAAGGAGAAAGGTGAGAACATTCACCTCAAGGATGAACTAATGGGTGGCTTCCACCTCCACAGCTCCCTCCAAGCTTCTCCTCTCCAAAGCCTTCAATGCTACAAGTCTCCAACATTTTTGGGTAGATAGGAGAAGTAACTGAGTTTTAATGGCCAAGCTTTGCCTTTATAATTAATCCACACTTAGGGCCTGTTTGGCTTGGGCTTTAAGAGTCAAAACTCATCGTCGAAGGAGGTGTCTAGGTGTGGGGACACAGGGAACGCCTTTCGATACACTTCACTCTGGGGACTCGTGCTAGGAGGATAGTCGACGAAATCACCATCGATAAATCTTCCCCACTGCCGGTTAAGGAACCTCTCCTCCACAAGCAGGCCCGTGAACTGGTCAACAATCTTGTGGCTAGGTTTGACCACAAGTGAAAATAGCTCACTAGCGTACACGATAGCAGAATCTACACGTCACAAGAGAGAGAAATTATAAGTAATAGCAAATCTGAGTGTGGATGTAACAATGGCCCCACATGGCAGTGCTGCACGAAGGCTCAAGGCGGCGCTTGGTAGTCCTGCCACGCGGCGCCGTGGCCTGTGTGACCTTACCATGCAGTGCTGGGCCCACTTATTCCTCCCTACTGTGCGGTGCCATAGTTGCTCTATGACCCTACTAGGCTGCCTCGTGGGCGTCCAGATACCATTTATCCCCTTTTTTCCATTTTTTGCAGCCCCGCCATGCGCCCCCCTCACCTTCTCATTTGAAACATTCGAAGTTTTTGGGAGAGGGAGCATCCTCAGAGCTCCAGTTTTCCAGTTTTTCCTAATTTCCTTGTTCCGGGGCCCTTCCCTAACCCGATTGCGAGCCTTCAAGCCTTATTTCCTTGTCTGAAGCTGTGATTATCCTAATCTAGCTTCTTCAACTTTGTCCTAGTCCCGAGAATCTCCCATGGCCTAGCCACTCTGCACAATATTCAAGCATCTGATTTTTGAAACCTTGAAATGCCATTATTCTGCCCGAGATCTTAGGATTCAATACTCGTGAACCGTTACTCTGTCCTACGAAGGACAAAGCAAATCTTTTACCTTCACGTAAGCTGGGGGACACCGTCTGTCTTGCATAATAGCATTGGTTTAAAGTGTACAGGTATAGATTTCCCCCATTAACTTTTGATTTTGGTACAATGTAGACTTTCAAATATTATCGTATAGTGTACACTAGATACTGTAAATTAGTTTAATTTCATTCATGTAGTTCGCGCATCATTATTTACCCATACAGTTGGGAATGACATTCATAAAGGAAGAATATTCGAAAACAAGCATCTAATAGAAAGACCGGTTTACCAAGATGGGTGCCTAACACCTTCCCACTCTCGTAACCTGACCACTTACCCTGAATCTTTGACCAAAGCAACTGAAGTCTCGTAGCCCTTCCAGGGCTACACCAATGGGTCCTAAGCCCTAACCTTAGGTGGCGACTCCATTTCATATTATTGTATGACCCCTATTCCCTGATAAATCTTGATAATCATTTACCCCTAAGAAGACGCATTCCTTCTCTGTCTAACCGAGGAGCGACTTACCCCTCTGCGTGCATTGCATAGAGTGTCGGAAAACGGATCCTCACAAATAGAATCACGGCTTGTGGATGGACCTTTCACTATCCATACACAAATGGAATAACGACTTTAAAAATAGAGTTTTTCGTTACCCGTATGCAGACAGAGTAACAGCTTAACCTAGGATATGAGCACTCGCTCTTCAAATAGGGTAATCGAAAGATCCAAACAAAACAAAGTAGGGAAAACAGAGTTCTAACCAAAAAAGAAAAAGAAAAGATGGGAAAAGAAGGATAGGGAAAGAGATGAGAAACGAGAAAAGAAAAAAAGCAAATGAAAGATAGTGAGAGGAAAGAGGAACAAGCCAACACATCGGGAGCATCTCAACTAAATGGGGCCTGCGACATGGATCCTTGCCCTCCAATAGGCTCTGTTCGAAGTCATACTTAGTACAAGACCTAGACTTTGCATGTCCTTCCTCACCACTTCTCCTATTGTCATTTTAGCTCCTTCAATCGGAATCGTGTCACTTCTTCTCACTGCTCCTTCAATCGAAATTGTGTCACTCCTCCTTACTGGGACATTCCTAGGCCTCCGCTGAATATAACCATACCATCTTAAACGACTCTCTCGGAGCTTGTCATTGATCGGGCAACTCCCAAGTCCACTCTTATATGTTCATTCCTAACTTTATCCTTCCTTGTTTTTCCACACATTCATCTTAACATCCTCATTTCTACTGCACAAAGCTTATCAATATAACACTTCTTAATTGCCCAACATTCTGCCCCATACATGATCGGTCGAACAATAGTCCTATAAAACTTTCCTTTAAGCCTTAAAGGAATCTGTCAGTCACACAGCACTCCAACGCACCTCTCCACTTCATCCATTCCACTTTAATTCTTTGTGAAACATCATCCTCTATGTAACCTTCTTTATTTATGATTGACCCAGATATCTAAAATAGTCACTTTGCAATAGCTCTTTTTCTTCAATTCGTACCATATCAGTATCCATCATAGTGTGACTTAAATTACACACTATGTGATCAAGCTATGCCATTCTGTATATACCCAACGTCGAATTTGCCACATCATGCTTCCACATGGTAGAATCAAAGCCATGGTTACCATGAAAGTTACAAATAAATTTTCTCATTTAACTTAAAGCTTATTTTTTTAGGCATTAAGATAAGATTGTTACGAATAAATTTTCTCATTTAAGATAAAGCTTATTTTTTCAGACATTAAGATAAGCTTGTTGTTATTACTTGAGAAAGGCCCTAAAATCTATATCACTAGGCAATTTAGGCAGCATTGGTAGCACTCCAAAAGAGTCTCCTCTGTGTGTTGGAAGCTCTCTAATATTAAAATCATCTTGAAGCTTTATTCTCTCATAAAATTGAATTGTTATAATCAGTTCCTGTAAAAAATAATTGCCTTCCAATGAGACATCGTGAGATATTTAAAACAAAAAAGTTCTTTTTAACTACACAAAAAAATAAACAATGGAATCCTCTAAGAATGTGTGGAGCTTAATTTGATGGCAATCAGTGATTTGACAGAGACCAAAAGTGCCACAACTAGTCTTCATTACCAAAGATGATTGTCACAGCTGATGATTTGGTCATTTCTTGTCTATATAAATAGAAGGGAAATTTACAAAACACCCCCTGAAAATGGGTCGATTCTTAGACCACCCCCTCATATTTGAAAATACTCAAATCACCCCCTATATTAGAACCCTATACTCAAATTAGACCCTACCATTAGTTAACTGATGAAGTCAACTAGTTAAATTTTTTGAAAACCCTAAACTACCTTTGAGAAGAGTATAATTACTATTCAACATGTACTCTTTTTTTTTCTAAATTAAAATAAGGAATCGGAGAGTTATATTCCCTCTCCTTCTTCCCCAAATTGCTAAACCGAATGGGAAAAAAGAAACCATCTTTTGCTCTCCAATAAAGAGAAACTGTACTGTAATAGACTGTAATGGTGGTATATCCAAGAAGAAGAACCCAGAAAATAAATCAGGGAAAACTAATAATTTTCCTTCCATTTGCTTTCAATTTTATTGGTGCTTTCTGAGGTAGATTTTGATCCTCCTCTTGTTCTTCCGCTCTTGTTCGGTTTCTTTGCTTTTTTTTTTTCTTGTTCGTTGTTCCAATTCTCTTCTTCAGCAATGGCATCTATAGATGTTGAGTTCCGTTGCTTGGTTGGTGGCCTTGCGTGGGTGGCCGATGATCAAGCCTTAGAGAGGGCTTTCAGTCAATACGACGACATTATTGAATCAAAGATCATCAACGATCGTGAGACTGGGAGATCCAGAGGTTTTGGTTTCGTGACTTTCCACGATGAGCAATCGATGAGGGCTGCTATTGAAGGGATGAACGGACAGGATCTTGATGGTAGGAATATTACTATTGATACATCCAAGATTCACCGAACCAGTCAACGGCTGCCACGTGTCATAAAGCGACCTGTTCCAGAACCAAGGAGAACCAACAGGGGGTCCCACCCGGGAGCGGTCTGCACCTAGGCGCGGCCTCACCCAGGCACGGCCTCTCACCCAGGCGTAGTCTCACACCCAGGCACGGCATCGTGGACGCAGACGTGATGTACACGGACCCCGAGGCCGCTCGTCTATGACCCAATAGTGTCACTGCAGACTTATGCCACCACCAGGACTCTGGGCCACCGCTTAGAAGTCACGTCACCCAGACAGATTCAAGCACTAATAACGTTATCACCACACGCGAGTATCTATCCACTAAAGATCTTGATACCACCAGGACACTCCCTCCAGCGGGGAGATGGCCAATCAGGATTGAGCCCTGCTACCCAGGGCCTCTATCCACTCAACGACACACTCGCCATCAAATTGGGACTCTCCATATCGTCATACTCCACTATAAAAGGAAAGGTACACCACCCTCAGGAAGAGAGGAAAAAGAACTCATATTGAATTCTACATTCATCTGTTTGCTCAGGAGATCTAACTTTGGCATCGGAGAGCCCTAGGTCGGAACCACACCGGTTCTCTCTGTTGACCCCTTGGTTCACTTGTAGGTGACGGCACTCGCAGGAACCCTCAGCAATTTCTTGACGCAACAACTGTCAACCAAGCCCAGACCAGGGGTGGCGGGGGCGAGGGTGGAGGTGGTTATCACAGCGGTGGCGCCGGTGGCTACGGAGGTGAAGGTGGTGGTGGTTATGGACGCCGCGAGGGCGGTGGTGGTGGTGACCGTGGCTATGGAAGTGGTGGCGGAGGTGATCGTTACTCAAGCTAGAGAAACAAGGGTTTCTAGTGATGTTTTATGGTGTTCATATGGTTAGGGTTTGCTTATGATGAATGGGTTCTTGTTATTGGTTATGGTCCGTGTGCTCCTCTTTTTTGTCCGCTGGTTCACTATCAATAGTTTAGGTTGTGATATCTTTCTGGGGAGGCTTTAGTCTTGTTACAAAGTCATCAAACCTTCATCAGTTCATCTTTGATCAATAACAACTTCATTCTCAATCGGGGGGAGACACCCAGAAAAAAGCAAGAGATCTGGTCTACAGCGGACATTGGATCTCTGTATGAGCTCTCCTGCTTCATCATCCCCTTCGATCAATGAACCGGACTTTGAAATCTTAATTCTTAAGGGAGATATATAGACTATATCGATCTCAAAGCTCTTGTCTTGCCTTCTCTCGCTCCACCAATGAACAAGTAAAACTTCAGATGGAGAGAACGAAGCTTTAGGCGACAACGGCGATGCTACCTGGGAAAGCAGAGGCAGTGGGCTATTTTAGGTTGAAGATGGAAGAAAGGGTAGTATTGTAAATTTAATTCTAATGATTTAATATAAGGGTAAAATAGTATTTTTAACCAATAACTGACAGCAGACTAACACCATTAGTGTAGAGGGGGTGATCTAAGTATTTTCATGGAAAATTTATGAAACACCCCTTGAAAATGGACCAATACTCGAATCACCCCCTCTTATTTGAAAATACCCAGATCATCCCCTACATTAGAGCTCTATACTCACATTAGTCCCTACGGTTAGTTTTACATTGTTAAATTTAAATTCCTAAACTACCCTTAACTAGTGTAGAGTTACTATTTTGCCCTTAAATCTAAAACCCCCAATATCCATCTTATTCCTCACAGACCTGCAACTTAATCTCCGCCTTTCAGTCCAGCCATGCTCTTTCTTTGGCCTTTCACAAACCCCCAATACTCTTTCCTTCGTCGTCCTCCCTCTTTGTTTCTTTTTGTTTTGTCTCTATTTCTGTTTCAGAGTCATCGATGACCGATCGTGTGCAAAATTCACTCCATGGATCATATCCTCAAACTGTCCCACTCTCCCCGAGGAACGCAGGAACAAATGGGAGGCCAAGACGCAATGCTAACCAAAATTAACAAGAAAAACAAATACCGTGTCAGAACTCATTGGAAAAACATACAAATCCTGCAATCAAAATTTATCGATCTATTTCTGGAATTCAATCAATAAATGAAGAAAAAACATAAAAAAGAAATATAAAAATTCGATCTAAAATCTTACAAGTGTAGTAAGAGATGTAAGTTAAAAAAAAAAAAGAGAGAAAAAGAAACCAAGAAGGTTGAACGCTACCAAGAAAATCTACAGGGATACTTCCACTACAGAACCTCCCAGTGGGCTTGTGAGTGTCGAAATCCCTTCCATACGGTAAGAAATTAGCACGAGCAAAAGTCCCCAGATAGTTGTTCGTGCCGCAATCGACGGTTGAATCTCCGATAACAAATAGTGCCGGTACCAGAGAAGCATTCGAGGTCGTTGAATTGGGAGATGGCAATGGCGATGCATTATTAACTTCAGAAAGATCGAATGAGAGACTTTAAGGTTCTTGAGGCGGTTGCAACGCTCTTAGTTGCAGAAACAGGGTGAAGAAGACAATTAATGCGAGTACGAATAAAGATCGGAGTGACATTGTTTGTGGCCTTCTCGTGTTGTAGCTTTTCGGTGTGGGTCCGGCGCTAATTGATGTCGGCCGGTGGAGGTGATGCCAGCGAAGTTGCAGGAAACGGATGGATATTTTAGGTTAAAAATGAAGGAAAATGTAGTATTGTAAATTTAATTCTTAAGTTTTACTACAAAGCTAAAATATCAATGAGGCGTTTCGTAAATTTTCCTATTTTCAAATATGATGGGTTGATCTGAGTATCGGCCCATTTTCAAGGGATATTTCGTAAACTTTTTTAAATAAAATTAACATAATCAAATTCGAGAAATTTAGATATACAGAACTGCAAATTGGCCAATACCGTTGTCTAACAATAATTTCATAGTGAACTTAAAAAGTCCTTAAATCTAAAAAAATAGGTGGCGTCGAAATGCCAGAAGTATTTAAAGTACCTTCCAAATGTGATTTTGTTTCTTTTTTTATTCACAAGCATTTCTACAGCCTATTATTAGAACAAAAACAGGGAAAAAAAAACTTAAAAAGAACAAGTGTTACCAACACATCCGAGCACAAGTTCAGAAAAAATAAGGGGGGGGGGGGGGGGGGAGGTGTGGAAGGATCTATGTCTCCATTTATCTGTCCCTCCATTTCCTCTATTCCCTCCATTACATCTAATAGGGGGCAAAAATGACCACCCTACCCGAACATACTGCCCGGGTGGTGTCCACTCCCCCCTATTAGATGTAATGGAGAAAATGGAGGGGCATATAAATGGAGACAATAATTTTTTTTGGGGGGGGGGGGGGGAGAGAAGGAATAATTATCACCTCCAATTCGTTGCCCGCTCCAATTTCTTCTAATTCCTCACATAAGAGCAAAAATGACCATCCTAACCCACCTTGGGCAGTGTGTTTGGGGAGGGGATAGGGTGGTCATTTCCGCTCCTATGTGAGGAATTGAAGGAATTGGAGCAGGCAGGCATAATGATTGGGGGGGGGGGATCAGTTGGAAAAGGTTTAAAGTTTTCTTTGTTTGTCTCTCCAAAAAATATCTTCTCAATTGTGACTCCAGAAACCCTGTATCTTAAATTAAGATCGATATTATCTCCAAAAAGTATCTTTTCAATTGTGACTGCAGAAACCTTGTATCTTATAAAAAAAAAAAAAAAAAAAAGCCTCAAAACATCCTTTAGGTGGGTGAAACTAATGTCATACTTGTCGTAGCTAAAAATCTGCACCTGAAGAAAATTAATCAGTAGAGGGAGACTACACAACCATGATTTTGTGTTCAACATCAATGAAAACACTACAACCAAACTTGTAGTTGCTGACCTGTAGTTTCACTCACCTTGGAAAATATTGTCAATTTTTCAGAACCCCAAAATCTCCCCGTCTTCTAATTCATCTTCCACTGATAAATCTTCACTAAAACCAAGGCAATCTCTTATCTCCCCTAGAAACCCTTCATTGATAGACCCACCATCCAGGTCAAGAAAGCCATCAGGGTTAGCTTGCTCTATAAGTCCTGAATAAACATCCTTTAGATCCTGGTCAAAATCAAAGCCCACATTTCCAGCAACTCCTATTTCCTTTGAACTGGAACTCAAAAATGTACCTTTGTCTTCTGCTTTACAGGTTTGTGATTCATTCTTCAACCAGGGTGTTATATCTTTAGAAACTCCGTTCAACTGTGCATCTGAGGAAAGAACTTGTCTATCAATTTTCCTATCAACAGCTTGGAAATTATCCAGAGGCTCAGGATTCACATACTCCATAAGATCTACAATCCGCGGATCACAGATGTCATCATCTACTATTTCCTCCTCCCTGAAGAGCACACCTTGTGGGCTTGCTTGTTCATCATTTGGAGATAGCCTATGCTCCGACTTCTGAGGAAATACATTTGCATCTCTGCTAATTTCAAAGTCAATGCTATCTGAAGGGAGCAAAACATGAACAATAGGGTACTCAATGATGATTATATTCGCCAACTGTTGCCTTAGTGGGCCCTTTATGTCCAACTCACGGAAAGGCGATTTAAGGCCCTGCAAAAGAAGGAAAAAAAAAAGGAGGGGCGGAGGGGGGGGGGGGGCGCTTAAATAGGTATTAAAGAGGTGACATTAAATATATTCAAAATGGACATATCAAAATTACTCATCCAATGAAGCCCTTAAGGACAGGATACCAAAAGCACATAAGCAATTAAGCAAATGTTTAGCAGGGACATGGGAGATTGACTGTCTCACCAGGAGGATCCCTGATGAGAGATTGATTAACATTTACTGATTTACATTCATCCAAACTACCAAATCTTTCCGTTATGCAGCAAGGTCCTGATGAAGAGCCTAGGAAGAAAAATAGGAAGCATAGTACTGTAATCTGATTAAGGTTGATTCTGCAGATTAGACAGTCCTATGCAGGAACCATTAAAATGTTAGATACTAGAAAACAATCACATATTCCATAAGGCCTACCAATGAATACCTTTGGGTTTTTCCTGATGAAGAACCTGAGATGATCTAACTTGTCACAGAATGGCCTTAACTGATGATTCCAAGGTCCAGGCTGAAGATGTTTCTCAATTACGGAGCAGAGATTTGTGTTTTCATCTACCCTGCAATAACACCAGAGACATCAATCTCAATATATAACCCCATCGCTTGCCTCTTCATCACGAAGCAGGATTTATAAGTGGGCAGGCCCATACAAGACAGCTGGACAGGGACCTAATTCTGCCACATGGCAGTTCAGATGGTGCTGAAATTTGTTGGGCAGGCAGAGCCAAAGGTCACCTGCTCACAACTCATGTTTCATCGTGAACGGAGTTGGCCAATGGAAAAACAAATCATTGATGTATCCAGGAATGTTAAGAGGGTGCATGGATATACATGGAAAGGTATGCCATTACATGGGGGGGGGGGGGGGAAATGATTCAATTTGAGGCTGAAATTTGACACATGGCCGAAGTAGACCATTCCCTAGATATCCGACGGTCAGAATTGCCACATGGCACAACTAGGTATGCCAATGTATGGGTGTGCCAATCAGAACCTTTTTCCAATCAGATATGTTAAGAAGCTTTTCCACAAGGATTGGTTTCACAGCTTACCCATGATCGATTAGTATAACATCTGTTGACTGAAAACGCCACTCAATCGTCCAGAAAATGGAATCCTTCCTGGAAGATAAGATGCCAGAAACGACTATTAGTGACAGTTTTGAAATGAAGTGTCTTGAAGTTCATGAGACCAACAGAACTTAAAGTTCTCTTCCACAAATGAAACATGAGGGGCAAAAAGTGTTAGCATTATTATGGAGTTTTTTTCTTATTAAATTAAGCTGGAGCTTCTCTTTACTTATTTGTATAATCCAGCTTGAGGAGTGTTGGAATATGTAATCCAAAATACGGTGGGGGTATTCTGGTCCTTTTGGGATAGTTTAATTCCTATGTTATTAGGTCTAAGTCACTGTTCTTATAGAGACAGTTAGTTAGGGGTAATTATGTCTACAGTCGGCTATGTGGGTTTTAGTCCCACATCGCCTATTTCAGTCCCTTTGTATTTTCCCCTCTATTATAAATAGAGGGGCTTACCTACCAATGAATATAAGATATAATTTTCTCTCATTCTCTCTTTTCTAACCCACGGTTCTTCCAACATGGTATCAGAGCTGGTCTGATCTAGGTTAGAAAGAAAGAACAAAATCTTCTTCAATCAATCGACTTCTCCCTTCTTCTCTCTTTCTCGGCTTCTCCTTCCTCCGGTTTTCTTCTTCTTATCCATGTAAGGGGGGCAGTACTAATGAGGTGAAAACCTTAACCAATGATTTAGTTGCTGCCCTCCTCCATTCGATTTTTTTTCATTAAAATTCTGCTGGAACCATCTTTGCGATTTGGGACTTTCCAAAATTTTTTGGAGATCTAATTTCTATCACTAAAGATGGTTGATCCTCCCTTGCTGGAGACTCCTATGCATCCTTTTGCAACCCCTTTCTACCCTCCCATGTCCTCCTTCCCTTTTTTCTTTTTCTCCATCTTTCATTAACCTATCCAGCCTCCATACCCTAATCGATCTCAACTTGTTCAAAACCCTGACTCCAATCGATTTTAGGGTTTCCCTTTTCAGATGCAACTGATTTTTTGGGGGTGATTCCCTACTACTACAAACCCTATTTGACCTAGGTTTGGACCCTTTCTGATGGCTGAATTTGTTTCTACAGCAAAAACTTTCTTAACTTGCTAATTTGGTTACCTGCTAAAAACCTTGACAATACCTTGAGTCCAATCAAAATTAGGGTTACAGGTTTCAGCTTTTGCTGATTTTTGGAGGGTTGATTACTTCCATTACCAGGACCACTCGACCTCAATCTTGCACCTATCCAAGTTTTTTAGAAGACCCCTCCCCAATCGATCTCTATTTTTCAGGGTTTTCCAAAACCTTAGCATTAATCGATTTTTTGGGTTAGGGTTACCTGCTGCTTCTAGAGTTTTGAAGGTGTTTCTACCATCAAGAGAGGCAATCTACTTCAATTATTCATATCTTAAAAAAGAATTTTACCTAAGATAGCTGCTGCCCTATTTTTTCTGTACTTTTTGGTGTTTCTCCCACTTGAAGATCAAGTCTCAAATCCTACAAGAGATTGGGTGTTCGTATTGGAGATCCATTCCAGTAGTTGTGGACAACATCTATGCCAAGAAATCATCACACTTTCACAAGCATCAACAGATTTTTGAAGTCCCCCTCCCCTAATCGATCTCAATTTCAGGGTTTTCCAAAACCTTGACAAAAATCGATTTTAGGGTTAGGATTGTCCTATCAAGCTAATTTTTTGAGGAGGGTCTTATACATATTAGAAGAGTATTCAACCCAAGTTTCAGCATCATTCATCGAATTATTTTGAACAAATTCCGGTTCACACTTATGGCTCGATTTCATCATTTATCAACCTATTCTTTTATTTGTTCCTATATGGCTGGCTGCTTCAACTACCTATGGATCTGCTGAGTTATTTATCTAATACTTGCTGTTCTATTGAGCTTTACTACATACCTTGCTGGTTCTATTGATTGGCTTCTATAAGCATGATTGATTGACATGTTACTGCTACCTTTATGTGGACTACTGCTGCCCTATTATTGAGATTGAGCATCCTACTATTGGAGATCGAATTTCTTTCATTATTGAAGACTCGTATCTACTACCCTGGAGATCAGCTTATTTGGGATTACAACAGCGTGTTCCATGGTTATTGGTTGCCATAGTTGTCACGGCATCATAGCGATCCAAGTCGGTGGAGGGGTGTCACGTCGATATATCGACATGTCACCCGCCATGGCGTTGCCATGGCGAGCATGTCGACCATGTTTTATTTTTTATTTTCTCTATTTTTAATGTGTTAATAGATGTATACTCAAGCCATGTTTTATTTTTTCTCTATTGTTTCTCAAGTTTTAAGAAGAAAATTCAGAAATCGAAGAGGGAAAGAAGAAATCGAAAGAAATCGAAGAGGGAAAGAAGACAGGAAGAAGAAATCGAAAGAGATTGAAGAGGGAAAGAAGAAATCGAAGAGGGAAGAAGAAATCGAAGACAGGAAGAAGAAATCGAAGAGGGAAAGAGAGGCAGGAAGAAGAAATCAAAGAGGGTCGCCATGGCGTAGGTCGCCATGCAACCCTCTCCAGCGCCAGGACGCCATGGCGTCGCCATGACAACTATGTTGGTTGCAACTACGAACCTATTCAGTTGTGTGAAGCTTTTCTACTGGTTCATATCCAGCATACTTTGGGAGCTTGATCCTAGCATTGGTCACTAATTCAGATCTGATCCAAGTTTTTTGTTGAAGCTTATTACATCAATTCTGCCCGGATATCTTCATTAGTTCTATTTAGCATATGGGAGTTTATAGTTTGGAATTTTGTACACTAGTTCTTCCTTGTGTGAAGCTCGATCAAGTTTTGAAGAATGGTGCCTTCTCTTTCTAAAAATCAGACCTGTTTTTAATAATTCAGATCTGATCATTGGAGATTGGTGTTTTTGGAATTAGTTTGATCGATTAAAGAAGGTTGATGATTATAGTGTTGCATTGTTTTTGTCCATGGTTCTTTATCCCACAGCTTTTTTTCACTTCACCACCTCCCATACAATACCTTTGGCATATACCCATAACCACTTCGGAAGTTTATGGGATTCTCTACATAGCCATTTCTTCCTTTTCCATTACCCTTAGCACCTTTTGGAACATTCTAGAATAATATACTTTTACACTATTTCTTACATCCTCTCCATTATTTGTCCACATGTACTACTACATGTGAGGGGGGGATTATGTACACTACACCTGCAGCCATTGCAGAAAGCAAAACTTGCAGGAACACTTGGTGCAAAACATAGAAGATCAGAGTTTCCACCATTGTTATTGGGTTGAGTTTGCCGTAAGGGGGAGATTAAAGTATCAAAGTATTAAAGATGTTTGGTTATTGCCTGCCTATATGAGGTTCTACAGTTGGGTTGATCATTTCTGCTGCTTGATTTATTTGTTTCCGCTGCTTGCTGCCCCAGTTGCTTATCTTCAAGATTATCAGTCAGAGATTCATCACTGGATAGCTGTTAAAGATTGGTGAAAGTTTGCTGATCAAGTCTGCCCAGGTTTTGAAGATCTATTTTTCAAGTTCTTGAAGGTTTGTTTGGGAGCTTCATTCATCTGTCAAGTTGAACTTTGCTACAACTTAGTTTCTTCCCATTTTGTTCAAGTTGGGCTTTAGTACCTTATATGCGCCAACTTGAGGGGGAGTGTTAGCATTATTATGGAGTTTTTTTCTTATTAGTTCAAGTTGGAGCTTCTCTTTACTTATTTGTATAATCCAGCTTGAGGGGGAATGTTGGACTATGTAATCCAGAATACCGTAGGGGTATTCTGGTCCTTTTGGGGTAATTGAATTCCTATGTTATTAGGTTTAAGTCACTGCTCTTATAGAGACAGTTAGTTAGGGGTAATTATGTCTATAGTCGGCTATGTGGGTTTTAGTCCCACGCCGCCTATTTCAGTCCCTTTGTATTTTCCCCTAATAGAGGGGCTTACCTATCAATGAATATAAGATATAATTTTCTATCATTCTCTCTTTTCTAACCCACGGTTCTTCCAACAAAAAGTTAAGAGTGAAATTTCACTTCACATCAGCCATAATTGTGCTAGTAGGTTTAAAGAGTTCTTTGTTGGTGTTCCAAAAAGTATCTTCTCAATTGTAACTGCAGAAACCTTGTATCTTAAATTCAGATCAATATTGATAACAAACCCTCCAAAAGAAGAGAAGGGGGGGGGGAGAAAGAGAGCAAAAAATGATCAACTTGCTTTAGTTGTACCTTGTTATAAAAGGGGATCCAATAATAGTATGAAATAAAGCAATTCACACAAGAAGTCCACACGTCGCAATAACCAAACCAGCTTTAATTTGCCCATAATTCTTTCCACTCACCCTGAAGTTCACATAATTAATGTCAGCTCTGGCAGGCACTTGAACCAGAAACTGATGCAGGAGCATCTCAACTCTCAAGCTTCAAACAAAGATCTTTCTTCTTCAGAAGGCCCAATATAATGGAGCTTACCTTCTGTGCACAACATATTTTTCTCTTAAATTTTGAGTCTTCTTTTTACCAAAAAAAGATATGAGTTATTTCTGACACATCTCTGTGGGGGCTATTCTACAAGGTTAAGACACATCCTTTTGCATGATATTGATGGCGTTTCAAAGTTGATAGAGTTACCTATTCACTGAGACCAAGATCCTGCTACTTTGTGTTTTATTGGGAAAGTTTATTACCAGTTTACTGAGTAGGTGTTGGTCTGTGACAGGATTTCCGTGCTAGAAAGTTTTATTAGATTAATATATCTACTTAGAGTTTAATTGTTACATACTCATGGGAGTTACTAAATTGTAAATAGAGTCATATTAGGAATTCTTTTTCTTAAGTCAAACACATGTAGGGACATAGGGGTCTTGCCAATACCTATATAAAACATTGTATTCAGCATAATTTGAACCTTAAACTGTTTAAGCTTTGAGTTAAAAAAATAAGGGCGGGCCTTGGTGCAATGGTAAAGGTTTCTCCATTGTGACCAAGTGGTCACAGGTTCGAGTCTAGACTCTGGAAGCAGCTTCTCTGCGAAAACAAGGTTGCGTACATTATGACCTTCTCTAGACCCCACAGTGGCGGGAGCCTTGTGCACTAGGTATGCCCTTTTTTTTTTTTGTTTTTGAAACCATCTACGAAGGCTAGTAGTTGATATGCAACACTTGAATCTATACACTATATAAAAAGGAATGGTTTTGGTTTTCATCGATTCTTCCATTCATCAATTTTGTTAGATTTTGATGTTTCTCATTTCTCCATGAGTTCTGTATTTAGCCTGGACATTTTTTTCTCCTCTATACCCCTCTTAAATATATTAATTATTTAATCTACAATTCATACCTTTTTCTTTATCTCCTCAATCATTGTGACTTCCCTGCAACCATGCGAAAATACTCGTCCTTCTTTTCAAATTTTCATTTCAATTTTTTTATAGCACTCTCTCTTCTTTGCATGGTACATTTCATTTCTGTCTTCACTTCTTCCTCCTATTTGAAAAGGTTATAACAATACCAGAACCTGTTGCCAAAGAGGAGGAATAACTCACCTTCATCAATCAGTAAAGCTACAAAGTAATGGGCCCATGGTTCTGTCCATGTTGATTTCCGTTAAACCTTTTTCTGGATCTGAGTTATGGCTTTGGTTGCTCTTCATCGTTATTGAAAACTAGCTTCCTCGTAGCAAAAAGAAGATTAAGGTGAAAACCAGATGAAGTGCAGGGATACAGATGATTAACCCTCATATTATCCTCTAGAATTAGGAGGTTGACCAAGAAAGATCAGATCTTTAATCATTGCCTAAGCTAATCAGATCTCAATCCTTGCTTAGATTTAAGGGGCTGGCAAAATATCAGATCCCTGGCAGGAACTTTCTTTCTTCTCAGGCATTATCATTTTTCCTTCTCATTTTATACAGAGTCTGACTGCTTTTCTTTCCTCAGAATGATTTTAATGCCAATGGCCCTTCATTAGGGATCAAAGACAGGGTTTGAATCCAACTATGCTTTTGTTGTGAGTCCTTTCATGCCCTGTTTTATTGGATTTTGACTCAATAGGTAAAATATGAAAAATGTGTTAGTTAAGGGTGGTAGTTTATTGGCTTGCATGATGTATCAATTATCAACAGGCACAAAATACATATCCTATGTGTTATTTAACCTAGTTCATGGGTTCCAGCAAATCCCACAAATATTCTAAGAGATATATGACAACAGAGATATATGACATATCAGTTATTGAGCTGTATCACAGTGGATATTATTGAGTTTCTGCTTTATCAAAGATAGTTTATCTCAAATTTTTTCTTTTCTTTCAAAACTTGCTAGTTGGGCCTACATAAAGAAACAGTTTGGGAAGCAGAATAACACACTTTAAGCATGACTTAGACTGGAAGATAAGAACTCTGAAATAAGAAGAAAAGTTAAAATTGGGAACCTAAGAAGTCACTGCTACTCCCATGGAATGAGAAACATATTTACATAGAATAGTCCAATTATCCTAGACCTGTGAGCTATAGGGCCTGAATTAGTAGGCAACATCTTCATGAGTCCCAACAGGTGTTACAACCCTGGGTTCCCCACCAATGCAGCTCCTGTTTTGTTTGGCTCAAACCCAATCAGTGAGGTGTGAGTGGGTTTATCAATTGGTAACATGGGTATCCGGAGTGTTAAGAGCTACCTTTAAAGTCAAGTTAGTGTCATGCTTGGTGTGACTAGGAGTTTTCTAAGTGGCGGGGGACTTTTTTTCCCCCTCTGAAAAGTCAAAGTTATGAACTCAACTTTTTCTTGTCTCATTGTTAATAGGTATCAAGACTGGCTTCTTATCTTGACAATTCGGCATCACTTGGTAAAGAAGTAAAGCAACAACAAAGTTATGGATGGGATTTATTCAACCTATGACAGGCATTAGATTCTAAGCACTACATTATATTTTTGTTACTATACTAATGCAATCATTTGAAGATAATATTTCTATGCATATGTTCAAATAGGATTCAAGGTCAATGCAAGCAATTAGCCAAAGGGCTGCCTGGGTTCGAAAAGAAAACCAGACAAAATTGGCCCAACTGTAATTCAAGCTCAATTGGATCAGTGGTGGTGGATGCCGGAAAGAGCCACCAATACATCGCTAGGGAAAAGTATCATTAGGAGGTAGGAAATAAAATCTGAACTAATTCAAGTAGGCCACTTTCTGAATTGATTCAAGTAGAGCCACCTTATTAATTTATTTTAGGATGGATAAACCATCAAATTGTTAGCTATTGGGAGCGAAAAATGGGATTTGAGCCCAGATCTTTGGTATAAAATGTTATGAATTTAGCACTGTTAACAAACTAGAACCCTATAACTGAAACATCTTTACAACATAGAAGCTTGTAGAGGGTTGTCTCTTTCTTTTCGTATGAATAAACCTTTCTAGAGATCTACTTATATTGTTGTAATTGGATCCATGCAACATAACAATGTTTTTTTTTTAATAACATTGACTAATTCCAAGTAAAAATATAATGTACTTTCTCCTTGCCAAAGTGATAGGACCCAATGGGGTCAGAAAAAATCTCTTCAGTAGAGAAGGAAAGGTTGCCATCCAATGGCTTTGTTTGAAAATAGAGTAACACTTCATATATTTTCTTTTTCTTTTTGAGTGCTTAGGATACTCGGGGTCTTGAAGGAAAAACACTTGTCTTAGGAGTTTGAAAAGCTTAACTTTCCCAACCTTTACCATCTGAACTTCCTCCTGAATGACCATGATTTGCTGCTTATTTGCTCCTGAATTTGTTATTTCCTACCCATGTTTGTGGAATTTGATTGGTCATGAGGTCTTAATAGTAGGTTCTAAAGCTGATAAATGTCCTCCAAATTCATTGGTAGCATTTATTATATAAACAGTCAGTTATTAAATTATCATAAGACAGGCTTGTTCACCTCCCAACTAGTATATGACACAGAAGATAAACAAGTTGGCAACACTTTAAAAGGCCTGAAACCTAGCAAACCAAAAAAAATCCATTGTTTGTTAGTATCAAACCAATAAGCACAAATGGATAAACTGCTATTGATATTCGTGAGTCAAAAATCAAGCTAGAATCATCACAGTTTTTGTCGTCTGAATTTATAAAATAAGATAACATATGCCAGACTAGAGATTACACTTGGATATTTCATATATCATCGAATATGGATAGAAATACTATTTATCAAGCAAGAATAAGAATATAGCAGACAAAAGCACTAACTTTTGGACATATCGCGACTGGTTTTTCTCTCTATTGGACATTCCTCTAGGGAGAAGAAGAAGCCGCGTCTTACGGCGACCTGCAGCATTCCTGAGTATCTTAAGCTTGAAAGGCAATTTGAAATGGAAACTCCCGAACTTCCCATATCGCATTCTCTGAGCAGATTCAGCAGCCCCCTTTGCTTCTTCTAAGAAATTGTAGTCTACCCATGAAAGAATTTCCAAAAATGTCAATAATAAATTAATGATATTTCAGATTGAAGTAGAGAGAAAGATAGAGAGAGAGAGAGAGAGAGAGAGAGAGACCAGAGATGAGGAGATTGTCATCAAATAGGGAGAGAGGGACAACTTGAGTTCTGAGTCTCTTGCCCGTACAACCAGTGCGTTGCTTGTGGGATTTGACGCAGGGAAGACTACAAGATCGAATAGAGCAACCTGGGCATCTGTACTTTGGTGTGTTTAATTTGCACTCTTCACAGAGAGAGGTTTGTTTAGAATGATCATGATCAGTGTTAGGAGCAGTTGGTTCTTGCTGCTCCTCCATAAGAAATGGTTGTAGAAAAGTAGAGATATGTCCGAGGCTTTCAAGTTTGGAGTTTGGACTGTAATTCTGAGCTATTCGTTTCGGTTCAAGACTTCTTCTGTTGGACGATAAAGCCAGAGGACCAAAGAAACGGCCTTTTCAACGTAAGCACCATCTGTTTGGATTAGAGCGGTTGCCTTGTCGGTCATCGGCGAGTGCTCAGAGCCTCAGAGTAAATACAAGAATCTGGCAATCAGCCAGCCAAGGAGAGGACCAGAGACAGTCAGAGAGAGAGAGAGACTCCTTAGCGTAACGGCTGGCTCGTGTACAATAATCGGTGCTTAAAGTTCGCAAGTAACCCAACCCTAAACCCAAGGCCCCACTCTCAGTCGGCAGAGATGAAAGCACTGAGGCCTTGCTGACATCGAACAGCCCAAATCCAAACCAAACCTAAGGAAGAAAAGGACAAAATAGGGGTTTTATTGGGTTTTTTCTTGGGAGAGGGTTTAGAAAGAGGAGAATTATAAAAAACGGTACATTACAGATCACCTCTTATTTTTCAATCGAAACTCAGATCGCCCTTTGAATTTTTTTTAAACTCAAATCACCTTTTGATTTAAACTCCAAAATGATAAATTAGTTCTTAATATTAGTTTTATACTGTTAAGTGATGATGTCAATCAATTAAATAAATTTAAATCCTTAAATTACCTTTAATCAGTATAGAATTATTATTTTACCCTCAATTTAAAAACCCCCAAGTCAATCCTCTTCCTCATATGACCTGCAACTCAAACATCACCTTCATTTTCAACTTCTTCTTAAATAAACCCCTTTTACATCGGCCAGCTCTCCGACGGGCACATCGTCGCCGTGAAGAAGCTCCACAGCCAGCAAGTGATGGTTGTGGCGGAAGAAGCTACCAAAGACGGCACCACCGAGTTTTGGACGATGGAAACGCCAGAGGAAGGGATACTGCCCACGCCGTTGCAGGCGGGCTTGTATGAATCAATAGTAACAATCTTGGTTTCCATTGATGATCAACTAAGATCTAATCAATGATCAAAACAAGGAGAAAGTAGATCAAAGAAGATGGTTAACAGAGAATAAAAATTAATGAAGATGGACGAGATGGGTATTTGAGAGAGTCAAGCGAGAAATGGCTTTGAGAGGGTTTGGATGATTAATTTCTTTGAAATTGGGGGGATCGTTTTAGCGGGGGAATGTGAAAATTTATGGTTGTGGTTTGTGAAATGGGAGTAAAGATCTGGATGATTGGATATATTTATAGATTGTTTTATTAATGAATGAGAAGGGAAATTAGAAACCCAGGGGCGGTTTTTTGGGTTTAGGTTTTCAGTTATACGGTGGAAATAACCCAGATTAGAAATAGAATCTCTTGGAATTGGGGATTGGGGAATCTATCGTATTAGATCAGAGGGAAGTGTCCTTCAGGGTTTTCAGTTTTGTCCGCAATGTCTCAATAGCAACTTGGACAGAGTACCCAGTTCCCTAGTTCCGTAAGTCACAATGTTCACCGATACCATTGCCTCTTTCTCTCTCCCTTCTCTCTTCAGCTTGAGCTAAGCTGTAAGGAGGATTCTGATTTGGGGAGAAAGAACAGAGGAGGGAGTTCACGGAGAGAAGAAAAAGGAGAAGAGTTGCAAGTTTCTTTGAATCTTCACTGTTTCCCCACGAAGTGCGCCGACGGCGGCAACGATGGCGATGCTGCCAGCAGAGTTGCATAAAAGGGGTGGGATCGTTTAAGTTGAAGATGAAGGGTAGTATTGTAAATTTAATTCTAATGTTTTAGTATAAGGGTAAAATAGTCCTTTCACATCAATAACTAACAGTAGAGTAACAACACCGTTAATGTAGAGAGGGATATTTGAGTTTTTTCATAAATCAGGGGTGATCTGAGTTTCGATTAAAAATTAGGGGGTGATCTATAATTTATCCAAAAATAAATTACATGATTAATCACTATTGATTTATCGTTTATAAAACTATCTTCTTTTTTGTTTTTGGGTGAGAAAAAACTTTATTGCAAAGAAGGGCAAGAAAAACCCAAAGCATCCAGATTACAAAGGTATAGAAGCCAAGGAGAGTAAAGTGGTTAAAATGTCTTACTTCCCAAAGACAGGGCCTTCCAGGCTAGAGTATGAGTGACAACATTCGCATCTCTAGAAATGTGAGAGTAGGAACAACAAGGCATTTGGGTAGCCATATATTGGATATCCTCCAAGACACCAACCAGCACTGTAGGAGGATGCCTGTCAATCCTGAGAGAAAGGAGATGAGGTCCATGTTGTCAGATTCGATGATCACCTGAGAATGATTAGAGTCAAGTGCAGTAATAATTCCTTCAAGAACTGCAAGAGCTTCTCCCAAGAGTGCCTCATGGAAGGTTGAAGGGATATAAATTGCTAAGATAGGAGTCCCATGATGATCTTGAAAGACAATGCCCAGACCCCTCGATGAGGAATCAACTGGGAGGGCAGCATCACTGTTGATTTTTATACTACTGGGACATGGAGGATTCCATCTGCGAAGGCAATGCTATGGTGGAGTAACACCCGAAGGGTCAGCTGCACGATCTCCACCAATAATAAAGGTAAATTCCCAGAAAGCTTTGCAGGCTTTGGAGAACACCTCGATAGGAGTCCAAGATATTTTATTGAAGACCAGGTCGTCCCTTGTGAGCCATAGGGACCAGCAGATGAAGGAGAAATAGTAAAGACCCTCCCCGCTTTCCTTCGTACTAGAAAAGTTTAATTGCTCCCATTTTTGAAGAATTCCATCTAGGCGTGAGGAGCTTACAAGTGAGACGACGAAGGAAAGATCACATCCAAACCACACGGCTCTAGTAAAGGGGCACTCAAAGAGAAAGTGGTGCAGGATTCTACTGTAAACCCACATCTACTGCCACTAGGATCCACTGGAATCTTCCGCTTCAATAGATTTTCATCGATTGCAAGGGCTTGAGCATAGAATTTCCATAAGAAAGTCCTAACTTTTGGGAGAGTGTTGCAATTCCATATTGATTTCCAAGCTTTAGGATGAATACTCTGCCAATCCGGAACTCGAGATGATGAAGCTTCAGTTGTAGATTGGAGATCTCTCTGGTTGGAAAGTAGGTGATAAGCAGTCTTTATCAAAAAAAGGTCATTACTGGCTCTTCCCCAAACCCTTGAGTCCTCCCTCGGAATCAAGCTAATGTGGATCTTCTGGATAGCATTTCGATCAGAGAGGTTGAGCCATTAGGTAAGAGCATCCATCTTCCAAGTTCTGTTAAGGGTATCGATCAAGTCGTTCACCTTGTCAAGGGGACAAAGAGGAGGTTTTGGGCCTTGGATTTTGAAGTTTGGGTGGTCCAAAATCCAATTGCACCCCTAAATACTGATTTGCTCACCAATGCTAGCATGCCAGATGAGACCACTCTGTAGAACCTTTCTACCTGCCAATACACTTCTCCATTCCCATGAGAGCTTGTTACTAATAGAGGCCTCCAGAAAATCAGAGCAAGGAAAATATATTGCTTTCATCATTTTTGCCCAAAGAGAGTCAGCATTCTCCCAAAGTCTCCAAGCCACTTTAGAGAGAAGGGCTCGATTATGGACAATGGGATCCCTAAAGCCAAGCCCCCCTTTTTCTTTGGAGCGACACAGGCGAGTCCAAGAAACCCATTGCATTTTTCGTTCATCCTCTTTTTGACCCCAGTAGAAATTTGACACTGCTTTCCTTATAGAATCATGGTGAGAGGCAGGGAGGACAAAGTGAGAAGTTGCATAGACAGACATAGAAGATGCCATAGATTTAATCAAAACCTCCTTGCCTGCCTAATAAAGCAGCCAATGCTTCCATCCTTGAACCCTCTTGTAAGTCTTGGATCAAATTTCCTCAAATACCTTTTTTTGGACACTCCAATTTTTTATGGAAGCCCAAGATATTTGGAGGGGCCCTATTAGTAAGGGACCTTCAAAATACGTGAGAACCATCTCTTGAAGCGGCTTGGAGTATTGGTGTCACGCCCCCATCCCGATGTAAGATATTTTGCCACATAGGGGGTGACTGGGACAACACACATCATCCCAATACCTACCAAGATCACAGATACAGTGTCCTGAGCCACAGTCCACCCTGTCATCAATTATGATAACAAGAAGGAACGTACCCCAATGGAATAAATCGTTCTAATCATAGAGTTAGAGGAAGCGAAATTAAATCAAATCATGTGAAATTATAGAGCATAGGTTCTCTAATAATAACACATAGTACAATTTCAATGTGTGTAACCATTCACTCTCGCCTTATAATTAAATATATAATTTATACATGGTTGTGGAATGAATATAGGAATTAAATAATAAATAATCGCCACTATGACACCATTCTTGGGTGTACAACTACATCCAAGTCATATCCACTGACTCCATTTAATTCGCATCCAACGGTGCTCGTCAAGAGGTTACTTGCATATCAACTAAAATGGATTGCGCAATGGGGTTAGCTACACTAGCTAGTGAGGGAGTAAAGGGGAATGCATACACATACACACAAACAATTTCAATATCAGAATAAGACATGCTAACGTTAGATTCATTTTCCACCTAGCACATAAATTCTATCGGTTAAGTGTATGCTACTGTGATAACTCGAGAGACACTGAGGGTCACTTAACTTATCGCCCCGGTGAAACCTCAATTATCACACGGGAGCCTATGCCGGTAGAAACCATCCGGTCACCCAATGGCAGATCCTGATAGTCATCACTATCCCTGTCCTAGCCTCTCCTACCTCCACAGATCACAGGTGCTCAGACTATCCAACACGTAAACCCCTGTTGACAAGGTTCGTAGTATAAGGGAACAGGCATCCTAGCTACAGATACACTATATACAAGTCCTATCGTCCCGAGAGGTATTCCAGGTGCATCAATGTCCCATTCCATCTAGTACCCGGGTACCAGCATGGCATGACATATACAGATCAGGATGGCATATAACAGTTTTTATAATTAAATAAATTGGGGTTCCGATACTGGCACACCTAGCACTATAGCCCGATACAATGGTGAGAATATTATCACATTTATAACAGTTCACATTTGAATAATAATGCAATGCGCACCATGTTTATAATTATATAATAGCATGCTTAAGATTGTCAAATATATATATTCAAACCCAACAAAGTCACCTAGAACCCACTCACCGAACACGGGTGTCACCCGCGTGGTTGACATGAATCTCACCGGTGTACCAGCTATCCATTGAGTTGGGTAGCCTAAACATGCAAAAGCAATCATTAAAGCATGTATAGAAGGGTCTCATGCTAGGCCCCCAAGGTTAAAATCAAGTTTCAACCAAGACAGCAAGAGCGAACTCACGGACGGTTGCAATAGAGGTGAGTCTGTCCCTGACTCCGTTCAGGCCAAAAGGTAAAACAGAGGGAGCGGATCCATGGATAGAACTTCTTACTTGGATCCAGTCGTGCATCCGTTCAACTTCTGAGACACTCCCGAGAGCGAGCGGACCCACGGGCGAATGTGTTTCCTTAATCCGTCTCTGCATCCGGTTGATCCCTGAGACATACCCAAGAGTGAACTGACCCACGGGCGGATGCAACAGACTTGAGTCTGTTCCATCATCCGGTCAGGTCAAATCACAGGAATTACACTGAGTGGACTGACGAACGGTACCACGATTGGTGGATCCGATCGTGCGTCCGCCAGTAATCTTTTTTGAGATTTCAAAGGGCTTCTGCTCCAGCTTGAAGCTTGGAGCACCTCAGCACCTCAGGGTCATGGAGGGGGTGTCTAAGCCTCCCTAGGGTCACTAGAACCTAGGCTCACCTCATGGATCCAAGATCCTACAAAGGTTTGGTCTCAATTTGGTCCAAGGGTTAGGTTTGAAGGCCCAAAACCAAAGTTAAGCAGCAATGGCTGTAAAGTAGCTCATAAGAACCATTTCTAGAGCTAGGTTAGCACCATTAGAGCTCCCAAATAGGGTCAAGCATCACCTTGAATCCCAAATAGAACCCTAGGTTAGCTCAAGCTCAAGGAATTCATCAAAATGGAAATGAGAAAGAGAAGTGCCAAGGGTTTGAGGTCTTACCTTCAATGGAGGCAGCAAGAACAAGGCTAGGTGAACCTTTTTGACCTCCTTCCTTCCAACCATCCTCTCCATGTCTTCTCCTTCACCTTCTTCTTCTCCCTTTGTCTGGACAGCAAGAGGAGGAGATGTGGGGCAGCCAACCATCTTGGCATGGCTTCCATCCTCTTCCCTTCCCCTCTCATTCCTCTCTTACTTCTACTTCTTCTTCTTCCTTCCTCCTTCTCGTCCTTCTCTTGTCTCTTCTCCTCCATGGTTTGCTTGGGAGGGGGAGAGATAACAGAATATAGGATTCACTTATCTTGTAATGGTAGGAAAGGGCCTTAGGTCATGTTTGGTTAGGTGTCCTTAGAATACATTTAACCCTTTAGGCTTTAAATGGGTTTTAGTTTGGTCTTAGGTCATGTTTGGCCCAAGTCATAACCATTAGGTCCATTTAGTTAGTTAGATCATGTTTAGGTTGCACCCTAAATTCATAGGACCTATTTGTCCACTAAGGCTCATTTGGTTTAAGTTAAGGTATTAAAATCCATTATTCATTTAAGTTATGCTTTGTGGGCCCACTTTCATGGCCCATTTAAACAATTAATGGTGGTAAGGGTCCATATGGTCCAAGGGTCTAATTAGGGTGTCTGGGACACGGGGGTGTGGGTCTCATAGGAAAAATTACCAAAAGAGCAAGTAACAGCACGGGTGGATCCTTGAGCGGATTCAGTTCGAGTGAGTCTGTTCATGACTCCGATGCTGCTGTTAGGACCCAAACTTCAAGAAAAGTTGCGGGGCTTTGACCCACACTTCCAGGACTTTGAGGGGACAATTATAATAATATTTTAAGTTCAAGGTCATAAATGTTAACCATTGCTACCTAGGCATTACCCTTTGGTAAGGTCTAATTTGCCCTGGGGTATTTGGGTATATTTGGGGTGCGGGTGTAACATCCTCCCAGCCTTATAAAAATTTTGTTTCTGAAATTAGAGGCACCTAAGGTCTCAAAGGTGAGGGCTTGTTGAACAACAATACCTCTAATTACCCAGTACATGAACTAAATCAAGGGTTAGGTCAAGATAAGACAGTGCCCACACAACACAACAAGTAAGGTTCTACAATTTCTCTTCCCTATAGGGTCATATTACCACAAGAGGTTCTACAATTTCTCTTCCCTATAGGGTCATATTATCACAGGAGGTGTGGTTCATAATAACCCTAGGCTCCATTGGGTTAAGGGCCGATGGTTACAATATTCCAGAAGTAATATAAGGCCTCACACACTAAACTAAGCCACCAGAAATAGAAAGTTCCTTAGATCTTCCAGATCAGGTGATATCACTCTTGGGTCACTACCACTATGGTTATACTTAGGTTACAGGACCTAACCTGTCCAGTCCCCAACAAAGGGTTCACATTCTGAATGCTATCACTTCAGGTCATCTCATTACCTAACCCAACTTTAAAATGATTTGGAATATTGATGGAATCTTCTATTGTTCACTCCTAGTACGGTGGGAACGCATTTGGTGACCCATTACTCCATTCATGTCTGTTGTTTGAGAAGGTCTTGTTACATCCTTCAGTTTCAGCTTTCATAATCTTATAAACCTAATACATAATCATTCCACAGGGGAAAGTCCATATCAGTCATCTTTCGAGAACCACACAACCTTCAAATAGTTTTAGTCTGAGTCAACTCCTTTAAGCAGGTTCCATTAACTAACCTACCCGGTCATTGTTAAATTCCTTTACCTATTGATCCACAACTAATTTAACTACAGTCGGGACTCAACTAACCAATATATTCAAGTCAAGGTAAGGTCACAATTGTAGTGCTAGAGAAATTAGTCTAACCACACAAGTCTAAGGTTCTAAGGGATATATATATATTTTATTTTATTTTCAATCCACACATATACATAAATATAAGTTTAATAATTACATTCATATCCCTATGGACATATTTGTAATATATGTCAAACCAAAAAGGTAGGCTAATCTTGGGTACGGTATACTAAGTCATTTTAGGTGTCACATCACGACTTAGGATTTTCTCTATGAGTCTAAACAAGGTTTGGATGAACCAAGTAAAGTTCAAATATAATTGTCGCTAGTCCGTGAGGTGTCATGAATGACCTCCAAGTACACGTGGTCCCAATTGGTCACTCAAACTAAGTTATTCTAAACCAGCCTAGTGTTTTCCTTCTTCTGGCCTGGCTACGAGTTTAGGTTTTATACACCCTACTAAGGGTTTCTACGCCACATAGGTTTGGTCTTATTAATCACTCCTGGTTCACTTACTAATGGGGTCTAAGGATTTTCATCCTCAAAGGTAACTCTCCTTCTTTCACATAGGAGGGGAGTCACAACAGTTGCCAATGCCTGCCATTTCTCATTGGCTGGCCCAGTCGGTTACAAGTTCTAATCCCATTCAATTTCAAGGCATTTAACTAGACTTAGATGGTCCCCATAATTGGGTCATACAACAGGGGTGTCCAATCTAGGGTATAGGCACACGATCAACACATATAGGTATGGTCAAAAGGTCCAAAAAATCTGGGCTCAAAATCCTAAAAGAAATTGGGCGGACTCACGAGCAGTATCAGCACTCTGGGTCCGTTCGTGGCTCCTCCACAAGATAGGCAGGGCGGACTAACGGGCGGATGTGGACCACGAATCCTTTCGTTCGTCTGTTCTCAGGAGACTTAATGGCCGAGAGGGTTTGAGTCGAACGGATCTGCGGACGGACTCATGGATGTGGATCCGTTCGTTGATCCGCACAGTTTTAAAAGCAAAGTTTTATGATTTTATGCGGAGCGGATTAACAAGAGGAATCACGATAAGTGGATCCGTTCGTTCGTTTGTTCGTTCACAGAATTTTCATAAAATAGAGCCGCGAGTTTTAAAACTCTCGGCTCCAAAAGAGAGGGACATAACCGTGGGAGAGAAACCGCTCTAAGGGATTTTTGCCCCAATCCTTCTTGCCCTAGTTTGGGTGGTGTCTAGGTGGTTCAAGCCTCAAAGTTCACTCCTCACACTCCCAAGTTATGACTCTCTTCGCATTTCTCTTTCCATCCTCTCTTCTCCCCATTTGTGGGGTTTTTACTTGTGTCTCTTCACATTCCTATCTCTTTTCCTTGGATTTGGGATGAATCATTCCAAGTTTGTAATCATGCTTTGATTTTGTTTGCATTTTCATGGCCATATACACCAAGTTCATGCCAAAATTAGTTTAGGCTAAGGTTTTTGGGTTTAAATTAAGCCCTAATTGATCAATGGCACTATATAGTTGGATCCTTGCTTGTTTATTGCATTTTTTTTACTAATTTTAAAAGTCTTCACAACCATTTTAGAGATTGTTTGCCATGGTTGCCATGTGTAGTTGAATTTCTTGGATTATTTCTAGGTTTTAGTTGGGTAAAATCTTTAATTACTAAATACTTTGGAAAACTCTTCAAATTCATGTTTAATCCATTGTATGCATCTCAATTTCATAGATATTATCCCATTGTCTTATCCTCAAGCATATTCTCTTATTACATGTTGGTTGACAGAATCCTTGGAATCTATCCTCTATTCTTCAAATAATTCATTTCCTTGATGTATCCTCAAATGCATCTCTTATTTATGGGATTATTTGCAAAATTCTTGGTGTTTATCCCATTTTTCCTCAAACAATTAGTTCTTGTCTCTTGTTGGGGTATTTCACTCAATTACTTACTTATTTGGCATTCATTGGGATGTATGGTGGCCAAGGGCTCATATATCATTTATATTGATCTCATTTTTCACATTTAAGCACTAGGGATCACAGGTAGACTTCATGTGTGAATTGATCTTGTTTCTTTTCTTCTCAACATATCTCCAATGGTATCCATGTTCTACATTATATATATTATTATTTTTTAATCTTCTCATCATGTATAGCCTTCTCTTCAAACCATTTCCATATCACTTGGGTATTCTACTTCTCTAAATTTTATTTGCCAATCATGACTCATTATTCCAATTTGGCTCACATTGGTTGTCCTTCTTTGGATGGTGCCTTGTGTGTAGGTAACTAGCCATGGCTCCTAAGAGAAAGAGGGACCTTGCCATCGTGCCTTCTATCCCCACAACTTATAATGTGAAGCGTTTTGCCTCGCAAAAGACCGAGAAAGCACCTTTTTAACAGGAAAATTCTAGTAGAGAGAGATGTGACAGTAGAGGAGCTTCTGGCGTACAAGGTGGGTGCCAGATTCGATCGGTTGAAGTAGAGCAGCATGTTGATCCAGCCAGAGCTCTATTACCCCACCTTGGTTAGGGAATTCTACTCAAATCTGGTACTAGTCAAGGAGGACGATGATGATTTCAAGCTAACTTCCTATGTGAAGGGAGTTGTCATAGGTTTTACTGCAGCGGAGTTGGGGATTCTCCTCGATGTGTCTTTAGAGGGCGAAAGTGTTTACTATCCTACAGACAGTCATCCTGACAAGTGCCTGCATCTAGAGGAGAGTTGGAAATTATTCAAGGTTCTAACAAATGACAAGTATGAGGAGAATGAAGACCTTTCCAAGTTTCCTCCTTCTCAGGGGGTTCTCATAGTCATTGCCAAGACTAATCTGGCTCCTTCTAAGGCACACGGCACACTGCCTCCTTTGATGTTTGCAGTTCTAGCTCATTCTTTGTATACTGGCCAACCTATTTACCTGCCTCATGTGGTTATGCAGCATATGGCTTGTGCAGTACTGAATCCTACCCGCAACAACACTTTGCCCTATGGTAGGCTGCTCACTCGAATCTTCTTATTCTTTGGGGTTGATCTTGACCGTGAGCCCAAAGAAACAAGTACTGAGGGGCCTATTAGGTTCAATGCACTACAGAAGATGAATTTGTACTATGATTATGACAGTGCTGGAGAGTAGGTTAAGTACAGGGAGGGTAGAAAGCCTAGAGATGATGATGATGACAGTGATGATGATATTGAGTTCATGGGTTCTGCGCCATTTGGAGCAAGGTCTTCAGGTGCACCAGGGGGAGGAGGTGATATCTTGATGGCTATCAAGTGACTGAACCTGAGGATGGTGGATGGCTTTAATGAGGTCAGGAAGCAACTCTCCAACTAGGCTCGGCGCGTAGAGGGCATAGAGAGAGGGGTAGATGACATCAACACCTTCATTGGTCGTGGAGGTGGCGACGATGCAGATGATTATTCTAGCTTTCTTCCAGCAATTTTGAAGTTGCTTTGACCAGTTCTTATTTTTTTTCTTTGGGTGGATGCTTGGAACTATTTTCCTTTTTAGTCTCCCTGCTTTTCTCTTTTCTCTTTCTTTTGATTAGTTGTTTGGTGAACTTTTGGGAATTTTTGGAAATAGTGGATGTAAGTACTTTGATTTGGGACGGATAGAATCACAGGTTTTGAGTTCGAGCAGATGGAATCTTGTGTTTTGGATTGGAAAGGGCATAGTCATGCCCAAGTAGAGAATTTGGAACAATTATGGTTGGATTTGTATATTTTGGGTTGGATAAGATAAAGTTTCAGGTGTTGAATTGAGAGAACATAGTTGCTTTCAAGAAAAGATTTGGAACAATTTAAAGTTGAAATTAGTTTTAAATATATATATATATATATGTTTACTTAATTCTCTCTCTTGTTTGAATCAGGGTTAATAATTGTGGGTGGATTATGTTTAATTCATTATTGTTCATTGTGGATCATTATACATAACTGCTCTTCTATTACTTATTCAAAACCCAACAAAATATAAATATGACTATTATTTGACAGCCTATGTTCCAAGTCCTAGGTTCCATGTTGCCTATTATTTTCTAGGTTCTTGTTTCACCACAATCAGTTTTCTTCTTATGTTTGCAAACAATCATTTATGTTCTTGAGCTTTTTAATTTAGAACTTAATTTGTTGAGAGTAAATCAAGAGGTTATGTTAGACTGTGGTCGGTGCAGAGCATCATTGCTCTGATACCACTCTATCATGCCTCCATCCCGATTTAAGATATTTTGCCACATAGGGGGTGACTAGGACAACACACATCACCCCAATACCTACCATGATCACAGATACAGTGTCCCAAGCCACAGTCCACCCTATCATCAATTGTGATAATAGTACGGAAAGTACCCAAATGGAATAAATCGTTCCAATCACATAGTTAGCGAAATCGAAATTAAATCAAATCATGTGAAATTATAGAGCATCGGTTCTCTAATGATAACACATGGTACGATTTCAATGTTTGTAACCATTCACTCTCTCCTTATAACTAAACATATAATTTATACATGATTGTGGAATGAATACAGTAATTAAATAATAAATAATCGCCACTAGGCACCATTCTTGGGTGTACAACTACATCTAAGTCACAGCCACCGGCTCCACTTGATTTGCATCTAACGGTGCTCGTCAAGAGGTCACCTGCATATCAAATAAAAAGGGTTGCGCAACGGGGTTAGCTACACTAGCTAGTGAGGGAGCAAAGGGGAATACACAAGCATACACACAAATAGTTTCAATATCAGAATGATGCATGCTAACGTTAGTTTCATTTTCCACCTAACACACAAATTTTACCCGTCAAGTGTATGCTACTGTGATAACTCGGGAGACACTGAGGGTCACTTAACTTATCGCCCCAGTGAAACCTCAATTATCACACGGGAGCCTACGCTGGTAGAAACCATCCGGTCACTAAATGGCAGACCCTGATAGTCATTACTACCCCTGTCCTGGCTTCTCCCACCACCACAGACCACAGGTGCTCAGACTATCCAACACGTAAACCCCTGTTGGCAAGGGTCGTAGCATAAGAGAACAGACATCCTAGCTACAGATACACTATATGCAAGTCCTATCATCCTGAGAGGTATTTCGGGTACATCAACGTCCCATTCCATCTAGTACCCGGGTACCAGCACGGCCCGACACATACAGATTAGGATGGCATATAACAATTTTCATAATTAAATAAATTGGGGTTCCAGCACCACCTAGTACCATAGTCCGATACAATGGTGAGAATATTATCACATTCGTAACAGTTCATAGTTGAATAATAATGCAATGCTCACCATGCTTAAGATTGTCAAATATATATATTCAAACCCAACACAGTCACCCAGAACCCACTCACCGAACATGGGTGTCACCCGACATGGTTGACATGAATCTCACCAGTGCACCAGCTATCCATCGAGTTGGGTAGCCTAAACATACAAAAACAATCATTAAAGCATGTATAGAAGGGTCTCATGCTAGGCCCCCAAGGTTAAAATCAAGTTTTAACCAAGACAGCACGAGCGGACTCACAGGCGGTTGCAGTAGAGGTGAGTCCATCCCTGACTCCGTTCAGGCCAAAGGTAAAACAGAGGGAGCGGATCTACGGACGGAACTTCTTACTTGGATCTGGTCGTGCATCCGTTCGATTTTTGAGACACTCCCGAGAGTGAGCGGACCCATGGGCGGATGTGTTTCCTTAGTCCGCCCCTGCATCCGATCGATCCCTGAGACATACCCGAGAGTGAACTGACCCAAGGGCCGATGCAACAGACTTGAGTTCGTCCCATCATCCGTTCAGGTCAAATCACAGGAATTATAGTGGGCGGATTGACGGACGGTACCATGATTGGTGGATCCGATCGTGCGTCCGCTGGCAATCTTTTTTGAGATTTCAAAGGGCTTCTGCTTCATCTTGAAGCTTGGAGCACCTTAGCACCTCAGGGTCATGGAGGGGGTGTCTAAGCCTCCCTAGGGTCACTAGAACCTAGGTTCACCTCATAGATCCAAGATCGGAGAAAGGAAGGTAGGTGATCTTTCTCTCATTATATTTAAATGAAACTGTTCTTGCCAGAAAATACTAGTGAAGGTTGGGTCACGATCACAGACTATGAATCTTGGCATGCCATGTAGACAAAAAAACTGGTCAAAGGATGCTTGGGCCTCACTTGTAGCAGTATAAGGATGTGAAAGGGCAGTGGCAGTGAAATGTGTATATTTTAATAGCCTATCAACGACAACCAATATTGTAGTTTTACCCTTAGGATTGGGCAACCCATGTACGTATGAAATCCATAGATATGTCTTCCCATATCAAACTTGGTGTTGGTAAGGGTTGTAACAGACCTAATGGACTTGTGTTCTCCCCTTTATGGCGTTGACACACATCATAGCTCCGAATATGCTACTTAATATGCTGCTTCATCCCCTTCCAATAGAATATGAACCGTATTCTATGAAGGGATATCAAGAAACCTTCATGGGTGCTTCCATGAAATTCGTTGATAATGTCCTTTATAAGAGCATAATCTTCTATAATATATATCCTTCCTTTAAAAAATAGAATCCCATTATGCTACTTCCATGGTCCCACAACCTCTCCAATCTTCACTAATTCAACCAACCTTTGAAAAGTAGGATTAGTATGAATTTCTTCCTTGATTGCATCCACCCAATGAGGAATGGGTAGTGAAGTGCTGCAATTTCTCCTTGGGTATTTGCCTTTTCATGTCTTCGTGACAATGCATCAGCAACAACATTATCTTTACTGCTATTGTATTCAATTGTAAAGTCAAAACCCATTAGCTTGTAGAGACAACGTTGTTGGGCTATAATAGATGTAATGTATATCCTTGAATTATCTTCTCCCAATGTGGAGTATATATACATGTTATAAAGAATAGAATCCTAGCTATTCCAGTCTAGAAAAGGAATAATATGGTTACAATCAAATATTCTATCACCCTCTATGCAAAGGGATTGTGTACCAATCAGATATTGTGTTGCCCTGTGAGATGAGATTGCATATCAATCAAATATTATGTTACCTTGTGAATGGAGATTGTGCTTCACAAGGTAAGTTCTTATGATCACATGTGCATGGACAAGAAAGGAAGGGATATAACTATCCGATATCTCTCAATACACCCCCTCAAGGTGGAGAATCGGTAGGCTGAATCTTCAGCTTGTCCCTTAAGAAAATGAAGCACGCCGAAGCAAGTGGCTTGGTCAGTGTATTTGCGAGCTGATCATGGGTAGAGATGAACTGAACCTACAATTGTTTGTGTGATCCACGATCTCGCACAAAATGGAAATCAATTTCTATGTGCTTCGTGAGCGCATGGAAGACAGGATTGGCAGACAAATAAGTGGCACCAATATTATCACACCACAAAATCGGTGGGCCAGCCAGGGGATAACCAATTTCACGCATCAGGGATTCCAACCACACTAGTTGGGCCGAGGCATCTACTAGGGCCTTATATTCAGCCTCTGTGCTGGAACGGGCCACAGGTCTTTGTTTTCTCGAGGTCCATGAGATCAAATTGGGCCCAAGAAAAATAGCATACCCTCCTGTGGATTTGCGATCCACACTGTCACCGGCCCAATCAGCATCAGAGAACGCTTGAAGAAATTTTTGAGGGGAGCGTTCAATGAGAAGACCATGTAATTGACTGCTGCGTAGGTAACGAAGGATTCATTTTACAAGCTGCCAGTGATCCTTCGTAGGAGCATGCATAAATTGATAAGCCTTATTAATAGAAAAACTGACATCGGGCCGAGTAAAAGTGATATATTGCAAGGCCCCAACAACTAACCTGTATTTGGTAGGGTCAGAGAAAGGTGCACCCCCTGTATCTGATGGTTTAACTATAGTAGCCATAGGTGTCTTGACCAATTTACAGTCTATCATCCCGGTTCGCTTTAGTAAATCAGAAATATACCGGGACTGTGTTAGAACAATTCCTCGAGAATTTTTAACAACTTCAATTCCCAAGAAAAAATGTAACGGACCTAGATCTTTGATCGAAAACTCATTAGAGAGCTGATGCAAGATCGAGGCGATCATGATGTTGTCAATGCCTGTGATAATTATGTCGTCGACATAAATGAGAATATAGCATGTGCGATCACCCGTGTGATGAATAAACAATGAGGTGTTTGTCTTGGAGCCATGAAAACCAAGGGTACCAAGAAATGCTGATAGACGGGCGAACCAAGCCCTGGGTGCCTGTTTCAAGCCATACAGCGCCTTATGCAACTTGCAGACCGAATTTGGGTGAGACTGATCAACGAACCCCGGAGGTTGCGTCATGTAAACTTCCTCAGATAAAATGCCATGAAGAAAAGCATTACTCACATCTAGCTGTCTCATAGACCAGCCTTGGGATATAGCAATGGATAGGACAAGTCTGATTGTGGTGGGCTTGATTACAGGGCTAAAGGTCTCACAGTAATCGAGCCCATGCTGCTGATAAAAGCCTTTAGCTACCAGACGCGCTTTATAGCGCTCAAGAGATCCATCGGCTTTTCTTTTGATTCGATAGACCCATTTACAACCGATAATATTCATCCCCGGAGTTTGTGGAGCAAGGGACCACGTCCCATTCCGAATTAGAGCATTGAATTCCTCGGACATCGCAACCCGCCATTTTGGTATTTTATTTGCCTACGAAAAACAAGTCGGTTCAGTAGCAACAGTTACTGCATTTAAGGCATGAGGTATGGTGTTGGGTGGGTATAGTTCATGTAAAGGATGAGTGCGAAGAGGTGGTGTGTCTAGGGAAGGACCTAGAGGTGGCGGATGCATGGATTGTGGGCTAGGTACGGCCTGCGGGCTTGGAGCTATTGTAGGACTCATGATCGGGGTGTTACCCCCCACCGGTGATTGTGGTGCCTATAGTTGCACAGTTGGTAATGGGTTTGGCATAGAAGGAATCCGAAGAGGGGCTGAAGCCCATGGGATTGAGGAACTGGGCATGGAAGGCAGTGGTCCAAGAATAGAGGTAGAGAAAGGAAATTTTCCCTCATCAAAACGAACATGCCTAGAAATAATAATGCACTGGGTAGAAAGATTGAGACAACAGTACCCAAAATGAGAGGGACTATAGCCTAGGAACACACATGGAGCAGATATAAAATCCATCTTATGTTGATTAAATGGTCATAAGAAAGGAAAACAAAGACAACCAAAAACTTTTAGAAATGAATAATCAGGATTTTTATGAAAAACCAATTGGTATGGAGTTATCCCAAGAGAAACAGATGTAGGCATTCTATTAATTAAATAAACAGCTGTGTCAAACGTAAAATGCCAATAGGTGCTAGGAACAGACCCATGAGCCAAGAGAGAGAGCCCTGTTTCAACGATGTGCCTGTGGCGACGTTCAACGAAGCCCTGCTGCTCATGAGTATGTGGGGCAGAGATACAATGTGAAATTTCAATTTTTGAAAAATATGCCGATAATGTCCTAAACTCTCCACCCCAATCAGTTTGGACGGATTTAATTTTCCTATCAAATAGCCGTTCAACATGGGCTTGAAATTTAAGAAAAATCTCAAAAACATCCGATTTCCATACCAAGGGATAAAACCATATAAACTTGGTGTTATCATCTCCGAAAATAACATAAAATCTATGTCCATCACTCGAAACCGTGGGGGAAGGTCCCCAAACATCGCTAAAAATCAGATCTAATGAAAATAAACTTTTATGATGCGTAGGAGATAAAGATAAACGACTGGCCTTTCCAAGTTGACAGGCTTTACAAATATTAAAACGTGATGAACAAGAAAATAAACTATTTGTTTTTAACATAAGACGTAAAAGTTGCTCATGTGGATGTCCTAGGCGACAATGCCAAAAATCAAGGGAACTGGGAACGGCATGATGAGCATTAGGAGAACTGGAAGATGAGCGAAGCTCATATAGACCACCTTTACTTGGACCGAAAGAAGGGTTGCCTTGGTGACCTGATCCTTTACAAGAAAGTGAGAAGGGTGAAATTCAAAAAACACATTATTGTCAAGACAAAATTTATGAACAGAAAGAAGAGATTTAGATATAGATGGAACATGTAAAACGTTTTGCAGAGTGAAAATCCTAGAATTGGTCGAAGGCAATAAAGAGGAACCAATATGAGAAATTTCTAAACCATTACCATTACCAACATGCAATTGATCCTGACCATTATACTCATCATAATGTGATAGAGAATTCAGATCAGGCGTGACGTGATGACTCGCACCGGTGTCCGGGTACCAAGGTAGAAACGAAGAAGATGGGTTGGGCAATAATGGTGGATTAGGATGATGGTAGGTGGATGGTTGGGCTGTGTAGGCTGAGTGGGTGGGGAATGTGTAGTTAGCCATAGGTAAGTTAGAAAAAGAAGGCTGATTGGGTGGTGGAAATGCAAGCTGTTGGCGATAATAACACCGATTAGTTGAGTGGTTTGTTCGTCGGCAAATAGAACACCAAAAACAACCAGGTTGAGCATTTGGGAATCCTCGACCACGACCTCCACGACCCCTCCACCCCCTACCACTACGACCACCACGAGTAGATGGTGATGAGTTGTTAGGGCCAGGAGAGGAGGAGCGTTGCACATTGTTGGCCGAAGGAGAGGATCCGCTGGTTGGAGAGTCAGCCACCAGAGACTTGTTCAGTGATGTGCCATGCAAAAACTCATGGCTTAGTAACATTGCATGAAATCATCATAAGATATGGGATGGGGATCAGTCCTTGTCAACAGAGATGAGACCATAGCCTGAAATTCAAGTTTAAGGCCCTTATAAATATGGAGATTAAAAGTACTAGGTCGAAGAGAGTGACCAGCAACATTCAATTCGGCTGCAATAGATTTAGCCCATTGTAGGAACTGAGACACAGGTTCATCATTAGTTTGCTTTATTTCTTGGAGCGCCATGGTAAGAGACATAATGTGACTTTCTGATGGAGAAGAAAATGCTGTAGTAAGAGTCTGCCATATCTCTCGGCTAATTTGTTTGCCAAGAATGAGGGGAAAGACCTTCTCAGATAGAGAGGCTATAAGAGAACTGCGGATCATGGAGTCTTGGCGTCGCCAGGATGCTGCTGCAGAAACTTCAGTGGGACATGGCGTAGTGCCATCATGGTAACCAAATAAATCTTGCCCATTGAGAAAGGGCTCAATTTGGGTTTGCCAAAAGAGAAAAATTTTGGAGTTTAACTTCAAAAAATGTAGTGATGTGCATTATGAAGGGAGGGACCAGAACCGGTGGTAGGAGTAGTAAGAGAGGGGGAGGAGTGAGCCGTGGAGAGTGGGCTGTTTTGGCCGTCCCCCATTGAATGGATGAAAAAAAAATGAAAAAGGGAGAAGAGAGAACTCGTTGGAGTGTCTAGGCTTTGGATACCATAATAGATGTAATTTATATCCTTGAATTATCTTCTCCCAATGTGGAGTATATATACATGTTACAAAGAATAGAATCCTAGCTATTCCAATCTAGGAAAGAAATAATGTGGTTACAATCAAATATTCTATCACCCTATGCAAAGGGATTGTGTACCAATCGGATATTGTGTTGCCCTGTGAGATGAGATTGCATATCAATCAAATATTATGTTACCTTGTGAATGGAGATTGTGCTTCACAAGGTAAGTTCTTATGATCACATGTGTATGGACAAGAAAGGAAGGGATATAACTATCCGATATCTCTCAATAGGCTGAAGTGACGATCTTCTGGGACCATAAAAACTTGAGACTTTGATGGTCAGTGCACATCACGAATTTCCATCCTAGAAGGTAAGGTCGCCATTTCTGCACAGCAAGAACTAGAGCCAATATTTCTTTTTCATAAGTAGAAAGTAAAATATTTCTACGTACCTTGCATGGCTGTAAAAAGCAATGGGTCGCTCCTGAAATAGAACAGCACCAATACTTGATCTGGACGCATCATATTCTTGTTGGACAAGTGTGTGTCCATCAAACCCGGTTCTCCTTTGTATTGAACATTTATTCATTTTAGTTTAATATTGTCACATGCGATATAAAATTTTTGAGCATTATGTGTCCGTAAGTTATACTTAAAATGGTAGTCACGACTAGGGTTTGGGCTGGGCACCCTTATCATATGGTTGTTGCATTGGGTATGCCTAGACATGTGATGTCAGGGTACGAATGCGAGTGCTCACATGTTTGATGTGTGCATTGACGAAGAATCTATTTTGTCGATTCCCTCATGTATCACTGCCAGATGTAGGAAGGGATAGACATGTGTCACCGACACCCTGTACCTGAGGGAACCCTATCACTGCAAAGTGTGATCGCATTCTTTGGTTCATCAATGACTGAGACTCAAGCAAGTCAAAGCCGGTGTTCTGGGAATGCGTGAACACTTTGTGAGTGAAGGAGTTATCCAACACGGTCACCACTGCCCGATTGGGGAACACCAAGATAGAGACTGTCTGTGCATGGTCGGATCAGAATCTGGATCCAGTACCATTTTGGAAATGGTTTTGCAAAATTTATTTTACATAAAATGATACATTATTTATAGTTATTTCAAATAAAGTGTTTTATCGAGTTTTGCGGGACCCGATCGGATGCACAGACGCTCTTATATGGACATGTACTATGGATTGGGGTTTGGCAGTACATGTGTACATGCCCTAGATTCCATAATGACAGTGTTGATTAGTGGGGGGGGGGTTGTATATGATAAATTGTTATCATATAGGGAGTTATTTGGAATTTGCTAATTTAATTGGCTCTTTATTTAATTAATGGATTTGGTGCTAATTGTAATTATCCATTAATAATTAAATAAAGAATCTAATTAATACTTTCCCTATTAGATTCTGCTTCTTCACCTGTGTAGCACTTTGAGTTTAAACAGAACTGCCAGACTGAGAGAGAGAGAGTCAGACTCTCACTAGGGCTCTATTAAATCTATCTAGGATTTAATTAAACCCTATTATTATAAATAGGGGACCATAAAACTCAGAAGAGGAAGCTCTCCACGTTTTTGGAGCAGACACTCTCTCTCCTACATTTTTGGTTTCTCTCTCTCCCTCTTGTGATCTCTTTTCTTCTTCTTGCTTCTCTCACCTGTGTTTGAGAGTTAGGGTTTGTGAAACCCTAGATCTGTGCTGAGGAGTTTGAGGGCATCTGGGATTGGCGTGTAGAACCTTGGTAGCACCATTGGAGGTTCAGATCTGTTTGCTTGGAGCGCTCATTGGAGGAAGAACCACTGTCTATTGGAGGAGCAACACTTGAGGCTCACCAGGTTAGCAGTTCTTTATTAATTCCTTCTGTTCATTGATTATTAATATTTATGGGATGCAAAAGAAACTCGAATCAATTAATTTCCGCTGCGCATTTGAGTATGGGATGGATCCCTCTTGCCATGTGATGGACTAGAGACGAATTTCTCCGTCCCTATTGTGATAATTAATTTTATAAAATGCAATAGGGAAGGAGAAACCCTAATAGGGATGCACCAGGGTTCCCATGGGCGACCATGGGAAACCCTAAAATTAAAATGGGGCACCCATGGGACACCATGGGCTAACCCAGGGCGTGCAAAACCTTAAAGATAAATATCTTGGTCTCCCTAGGGAACCATGGTTTGATCCCTGGATCGTTGTTTGACCAACAGTGTGGTATCAGAGCCACCTTTCCCACCCATGAATATTAGATAATTAATAGTTTAATATAATTATGATGAATGTGATGCAAGTTGGCACATGGGTGGTTAGAATATGGTTGTTGTAACAACCTTCCCATGTGCACATGGGTAGTTACAAGGTTGTTAGTGTAACAACCTACCCATGTGATGATGGATTTGGTTTGTTTTATTTATTCCAATTATTGAAACATGTATCCAATTAGGTTGTGATTACTAATTTTTAATTTTAAAATTTTTTAATCATATTCTATATGTGGGGGGGGGGGGCTCGCTGCCAAGCCTCTGCGCATGCCCTTCCCCATGAACCTACCCTTGTGCGCATCCCCTTGTGGGCTGCTGCCTGCGGGCAACAAGCTTGCGGGCTGCGGGCCTGCAGCCCAAGGCTGCTGTCCGTGGGCCCTGTGCCTATGGGCTGCGCAGGGAGTGCCTGCAGCCTGCGCAAGTGGGATGCATGCACCCCCCTTGTTTTCCCTCCAGTTTAACAAAAAAAAAAAAAAAAAAAAAAAAAAAACAGATTTTTCAAAACAGAATTTTATTATTTTGTTTTGTTTTTGGAGGATGATGATGGGTGAAGAGATTCCCTCTTTATCCACTTGCAATTAAAATGCGATTTTAATTTTATGGGCTTGGATACATGATATCACATGCGATGTGGTGGTTCAATACTTGAAGGAATCCATGTTTTAATTTTTGGTTCATTTGCTTTAATGCCCATGCATGAAATTATATTATGATGTGATTATGGGAATGACATTCTAATAAATGGATGGATTGTTTATGTATGTGATACATGGGGTTATGGGTGAATGTGATGCTTCTCTCTCTTTCTCTCTCTCCCCCTTTCTTTTTTATAAACAAATGTACTCCACCCCATGGGCAACCCAAATGGTGGGTTGGTTTCTCCATGCGGGGTTTCTTTATTATTATGGAAAGAAAAGTGTATAGAATTTTTCTAGGTTTCCATTGTAATTTTAGAGGAGTTAGGACTCCCATGGCATGTAGATGGTGATCCACATGTGGCGCTTGAAGCTTATGGAGATGCAAGTTACCTACTTTGAAGACGTGATCGGGAGGAGGAGATGATCGAGGCGTGGCATCCATGGCATGATAAATGCATCCAAAGTTATTAGTTTTATTTTTATTGGGAGGGTTCTTTAATTGCTTCTAATAAAAATGCCGCCATCCCATAATCACTTTTAATTAATGTTGATTAATTATGTTGTTTAAATCTATCCATGTATGTGAGAGTTAATTAATCCCTCTTTATTCACAATACATGTATGATATGGACTAGTCTTAATCGGTAGACATGTCCATGGCCTCCTATTGAAGATAAATGTAGAAAATGTGTGACATGACCCCGCATAAGCCGACAGGACATTGTCAGGACCTCTGTCACGCATTTATCTATATTTACCTTCATCTAGATACGTTAGGGTATGGATAGTGAGAGGGCACTGCGACAGTGGGCCATCTTTCATGATTCCATGATTCTAACTAATGCAATAGGTAAGTACATGACTTGGGTGTATGTCAGCCGACAGGATCTGGACATGACACCCAGGTGGCCGAAAATATTGGAAGCCCATGGGGCTGACAGCTTAGTCCACACTACCATGGTATGTATAATGACTCCCGACAGGGTAAGTTATACATGCAAGGGTTGTAAGTATCCAATTCATCTTTTGGGTTATGAGAGAAACCCAAATCATAAAAGACCATTGATGTGTGTGTGCTCAATTTATTATTTTCAATGGTCATTAATTAGCATGTGGTTATTTACTTGTGCATGTGTAGATTAATATACGATGGCTGCCGTTAATTCCAACCTGTTAACACTCATTAGCGAATACAAACTTAATGGTACAAACTATGTCGATTGGTACCGGAGCATTAAGTTGCTCCCGATCTGAAGGATCGCATACGATTCTAGATGAACAAGTTCCTCCTCAACCTGACCCGAACGATTTTGAGGCAAATGAAGAGATGCAAGGGTTCCTTATGAGGGATTCCAAGGCATCACTCTATATCCTAGGATCGTTGGAAAAATCAGTTGTAGACTCAGTCAAGGATATACGCACTGCTGGGGGTAAAATGGATAAGCTTGCTGAATTGTTCAACAGGCAGTTGACACACGCACATTCTGATGCGGTGAGTCAAATCCATAACTCCAAGATGTCTCAGGGGACTCCAGTGATGGATCATGTAATGAAAATGATCAATCTATTTGAAAAACTAGAATCCATGGGGATTGATTTCAGCCTGCGATACAAGACTGATGTGATCTTAGCGTCACTCACTTCTGCCTACGCACCTTTTAGGATGTCCTACAAGATGTCCGAGAAGGAGATGGAGCTCACCGAGCTTGCTAATGCACTGGTAGAGGCTGAAGCGTCCTTGAAAAAGGGCAAGGCTGAGGTCAATGCAACTAAGGCAAAGCCTTCTTCAAATGGGAAGAAGAAGAAAAAGGGAAGTAAGGGCAAGACCCTGAAAGCCAAGGGTTGGAAGTCTGGCAATAAAGGCAAAGGCAAGTGCTTCTATTGCAAGAAGGAGGGTCACTGGAAAAGAAACTGTCGTGCTTACCTGGAAACTTTGGAAGACAAGAAGCCGGATGAAACAGAGGCTGCTAAAGAAGGTACATGTGATGCTCACGTTCTTTATGAGTCTAATTTGTCTTTTGAACCGACCAATTCTTGGTTGGTGGATAGTGGATCCACTGTTCACATTTGCAATGATTTGCAGGGGTTCAAGGAGACAAAGAACCTGGAAAGAAATGAAGTGCGTCTTCGGATGGGCACTGGAGCTGAGACCATGGCGTTGGCTGTGGAAACTTTTATTTTAAATTATAGTTCTGCTAGTTTAGTTTTAAAGGATTGCTATTATGTACCCTCTTTCAAGAGGAAGATAATTTCAGTTTCAAAACTTGTTTTGGACAGATATAGTTTTTCCTTTAATTCTAAATTGATTATTCGTTTTAATAATTCCTTTGTGGCATCCTAATATATGCAAAGTGGTTTGTATTTTCTAGATTGCCCTATTAGAACGAATGTTGTTTCAAATGTTGATTTGAAACGGAAAGCAGCTCCAGTGAACTCAACATATCTGTGGCATTTAAGATTGAGTCACATTAATGTGGACCGAATCAGTAGATTGGTGAGGGATGAGCCCTTAGAGAGTCTGAGGGTGGAACCATTCCCCACCTGTGAGTCATGCCTTCAGGGCAAAATGACCAAGAAATCCTTTAGCAATAAAGGTGCTAGAGCCACAGATCTGTTGGAGTTGATACACACTGACGTGTGTGGACCCATAAACATACAAGCAAGATATGGGTATGAGTACTTTATCACGTTCACCGATGATTACTCTAGATATGGTTACATATACTTGATGCATAGGAAATCGGAAGCCTTTGGTAAATTCAAAGAATTCCAAGCCGAGGTCAAAAGACAGCTCGATAAACGCGTCAAGTCCTTACGATCAGATCGTGGAGGGGAGTATCTATCGGATGAGTTTAAAGAACATCTCATATCCCAAGGGATAGTTAGTCAGCTAACTAATCTAGGCACACCACAATAAAATGGTGTATCCGAACGACACAATCGGACCCTATTGGATATGGTCAGGATGATGCTCACTTATAGTGAGCTGCCTCTTTCTTTCTGGGGGTATGCTTTAGAGACGGCGATATATATCTTGAATAGGGTTCCATCTAAGTCTGTAGCCAAGACACCCTTTGAGTTGTGGAAAGGGCGAAAGCCCAGTATTCAACACCTTAGGGTATGGGGTTGCATAGCACATGTACGAAAGCAACAGACAAACAAGTTAGAATCCAGGACTTCGAGATGCTATTTCTTAGGCTACCCCAAAGGCACGATAGGCTATTATTTCTATGACCCAGTTGACCAAAAGGTCATTGTAAGTAAACATGTCACATTTTTAGAGGAAGAAATGATGACCCAGAGGGCCGAACCAGTAGTCATAAAAGAGCTATCAGATGGCTCAGAAACGTCACTTCCAGAAGTGAGACCAACTGACATACCGCTGAAATACCAACACCTAAGGAACCTCGACGCAGTGGGAGGACTATTAGACCACCCACCAGGCTAACTCTTCTAACCGAAGAGGAAACAAGTGGAAGAGTTCCACATGGTATCGGTTGAATTGGATGATGATCCGATGACATACTCTGAGGCTCTAAAGGATGTTGATGCCACTAGGTGGCTGGAAGCAATGCGCTCTGAAATCGATTCGATGCATTCCAACAAGGTCTGGACTCTAGTCGATCCACCACTTGGCGTCAAACCGATTGGATGTAAATGGATCTTCAAGAGGAAGAAGGGCACAGATGGAAAGGTCGAGAGATTCAAAGCGAGACTGGTGGCAAAGGATTATACCCAGAAAGAGGGTATAGACTATGAGGAAACCTTTTCACCAGTAGCGATGATGAAATCCATTAGGATTTTATTGGCTATCGCAGCACACTTTGATTATGAGATCTGGCGGATGGATGTGCAGACTGCATTTCTAAATGGGTTCCTTCAAGAGAAAATCTACATGGAATAGCCAGAGGGGTTCTCTTCCTTGGAGGAAGAAAGAAAGGTGTGCAAATTGCAGAGGTCCATTTATGGGCTAAAGCAGGCTTCCAGGAGCTGGAACATCAGGTTTGATCAATCAATCAAATCATTTGGTTTTGATCAAAACATGGATGAACCATGCGTTCACAAGAAGATCAATGGGAGGGCAGTATGTTTTCTTGTTTTATACGTAGATGACATATTGCTGATTGGTAACGATATAGGATTCCTTTCATCAGTAAAATAGTGGTTATCCACAACGTTTTCGATGAAAGACCTTGGTGAAGCTAGCTATATCCTTAGGATCAAACTCGTAAGAGATTGCCAGAAAAGGATGCTAGGCTTGTCACAGGCTACCTATATAGACAAAGTCCTGGCCAGATTTAGTATGGAGAACTCCAAGAGGGGAACATGGAGTCAGTCTTTCCAGATCTCAGTGTCCTCAGTCTCAGACAGACATTGAAGAGATGAAGAGGATTCCCTATGCCTCAGTAGTAGGGAGTCTTATGTACGCCATGTTGTGTACGAGGCCGAATATTTGCTATGCAGTAGGCATGGTAAGTCGTTATCAATCTAACCCTGGACGCGAGCATTGGAGTGCTGTCAAGAATATCCTCAAGTACTTGAGAAGGACTAAGGAATATTTCTTGGTTTTTGGATCTGATAAGTTGTCAGTAATGGGATACACAGATTTGGATTTCCAAACTGACAAGGATGACAAAAAATCCACGTTCGGGATGGTATATCTAATGGGTGGAGGTGCCATTGTGTGGCGGAGTGCGAAACAAAAGTCTACAGTCGATTCTACTACCGAAGCAGAATACCTTGCAGCTTGTGATGCAGCAAAAGAAGGTGTTTGGCTGAGAAAATTCCTATCAGATTTGGAGGTAGTCCCTGATCTTGTCAAGGGCTCTATTCCCCTGTTATGTGACAACAGAGGGGCCATTGCACAAGCTAAGGAGCCTAGGGCTCATCAGAGGAACAAGCACGTGCAATGGAAGTATCACATCATCAGAGAGATTATCCAGTAGGGTGACATGAGTATCTCCAAAGTGGACACAACTGAAAATGTGTCTGATGCCATGACAAAGGGTTTGTCACCAGGAGTGTTTGAGAAACACATGGAGGGCATGGGTTTAAAATGTATGGGGAATTGGCTTTGATGTACAAGTGGGAGATTGTTGGACAAGTGTGTGTCCATCAAACCCGGTTTGGTCCGGTTCAACCCGGTTCACCTTTGTATTGAACTTTTATACATTTTAGTTTAATATTGTCACATGCAATATAAACTTTTTGAGCATTATGTGTCCGTAAGTTATACTTAAAATGGTAGTCACGACTAGGGTTTGGGCTGGGCACCCTTATCATATGGTTGTCGCATTGGGTATGCCTAGACATGTGATGTCAGGGTACGAATGCGAGTGCTCACATGTTTGATGTGTGCATTGGCGAAGAATCTACTTTGTCGATTCCCTCATATATTCTGCCAGATGTAGGAAGGGATAGACATGTGTCACCGACACACACATACTGAGGGAACCACGTCACCGCAAAGTGTGATCGCATTCTTTGGTTCATCAATGACTGAGACTCAAGCAAGTCAAAGCCGGTGTTCGGGAATGCGTGAACACTTTGTGAGTGAAGGAGTTATCCAACACGGTCACCACTGCCCGATTGGGGAACACCAAGATAGAGACTGTCTGTGCATGGTCGGATCAGAATCTGGATCCAGTACCGTTTTGAAAATGGTTTTGCAAAATTTATTTTACATAAAATGATACATTATTTATAGTTATTTCAAATAAAGTGTTTTATCGAGTTTTGCGGGACCCGATCGGATGCACAGACGCTCTTATATGGACATGTACTATGGATTGGGGTTTGGCAGTACATGTGTACATGCCCTAGATTCCATAATGACGGTGTTGATTAGTGGGGGGGGGTTGTATATGATAAATTGTTATCATATAGGGAGTTATTTGGAATTTGCTAATTTAATTGGCTCTTTATTTAATTAATGGATTTGGTGCTAATTGTAATTATCCATTAATAATTAAATAAAGAATCTAATTAATACTTTCCCTATTAGATTCTGCTTCTTCACCTGTGTAGCACTTTGAGTTTAAACAAAACTGCCAGACTGAGAGAGAGAGAGTCAGACTCTCACTAGGGCTCTATTAAATCTATCTAGGATTTAATTAAACCCTATTATTATAAATAGGGGACCATAAAACGCAGAAGAGGAAGCTCTCCACGTTTTTGGAGCAGACACTCTCTCTCCTACATTTTTGGTTTCTCTCTCTCCCTCTTGTGATCTCTTTTCTTCTTCTTGCTTCTCTCACCTGTGTTTGAGAGTTAGGGTTTGTGAAACCCTAGATCTGTGCTGAGGAGTTTGAGGGCATCAGGGATTGGCGTGTAGAACCTTGGTAGCACCATTGGAGGTTCAGATCTGTTTGCTTGGAGCGCTCATTGGAGGAAGAACCACTGTCTATTGGAGGAGCAACACTTGAGGCTCACCAGGTTAGCAGATCTTTATTAATTCCTTCTGTCCATTGATTATTAATATTTATGGGATGCGAAAGAAACTCGAATCGATTAATTTCCGCTGCGCATTCGAGTATGGGATGGATCCCTCTTGCCATGTGATGGAATAAAGACGAATTTCTCCATCCCTATTGTGATAATTAATTTTATGGAATGCAATAGCGAAGGAGAAACCCTAATAGGGATGCACCAGGGTTCCCATGGGCGACCATGGGAAACTCTAAAATTAAAATGGGGCACCCATGGGCTAACCCAGGGCGTGCAAAACCTTAAAGATAAATATCTTGGTCTCCCTAGGGAACCATGGTTTGATCCCTGAACCGTTGTTTGACCAACAATTCTATGATGAAATCGTTGGAGAAATCAGGGAGTGCTAAAACAGGAGCTTGAGTCAGCATCTTCTTTAATTTGTGGAATGCTTCTTCTGCAAGTTGATTCCATCCAAAAGAATCCTTCTTAAGTAATTTGGTGAGTGGCCCTGCTATCTTGCCGTAATCCTTGATGAATTTTCTGTAGTAGCCTGTCAAACTAAGAAATCCATGCAATGCTTTGGGTGTGGTGGGCTTTGGCCAATCCATCATGGCTATTACCTTGTCTGGATCCACAACAACCCCATCTTCCGAAATTACATGGCCTAAATAATTGACCTTAGTTTGACCAAATTGACATTTTTCTAATTTTACAAATAATTGGTGTAGTCATAAAATCGAAAAAGTAATCTTCAGATGGTTCATGTGATCAGCCCATGATTGAATGTAAACCAAAATATCATAAAAAAAATACAAGAATAAATTTTCGTAGATGAATTTGTAATACCTTGTTCATGAGAGCTTGAAATGTTGATGACGCATTAGTGAATCCGAATGGCATGACGAGGAACTCATAATGGCCGTGATGGTGATGGGTTCTAAAAGCTGTTTTCTCAATTTCAGCTTGATGCATTCTATTATGATGATATCCAGACCTTAAAGCCAACTTCGAAAAGAATTTAGCTCCATGCAACTCGTCCAAGAGCTCGTCGACTACAGGAATTGGGAATTTATCTTGGATTGTAATTTTATTCAATGCCCTGTAATCCACACACATTCTCCAAGACCCATCGTGGTTCTTGACTAAGATCACCGGAGAAGAATATGGGCTGCAACTAGGACGTATAATCCCTGTCGAAAGCATTTCATTTACAATTTTCTCAATTGCAGATTTTTGAAAATAAGGATACCTGTATGGCTTGACCGATACCGGACCATACTCACTCATGAGAGGGATGGTTTGATCTGATTCACGTTTTGGAGGAATGCCCTTGGGTTCCATGGTAGTGTCTTGAAACTTGTTCAACAAATGCTGGATTTGATGTGGGATGGTGGATTTTTCTGATGTGTGCAACCGGGAATCGAAGCATCTCATCTGAAGTAAAACTCCATGTGTTGTCTTCCGTGCAACACGTCGTAGATCAGTACCTTCAACTAACCGATTCTCAGGTACATACATACCTTGGAGATTAATTTCTTTTCCCTTTATTTGAAAGCTCATTAGTAGTTTTGAAAAATCCCACGTAATGGATCCCAGTGTTTTTAACCACTGTGCTCCCAAAACTATATCATAACCTTCTAATGGAAGTAAAAAGAAATCAACATCAAGTAAAACACCTTGCAAACTTATTTTGACATTAGATCATTTCCCGGTGCTTGTAAGTCGTTCTCTAGAGGCAACAACCACCTCTAAACGCCCTTCAAGATGAGGTTCTAAGCCCACTCTTCGTGCTAGTTTTTCACTAGCGAAATTATGTGTACTCCCTGAATCAATGAGGATAAGGGTTTCCACATGTCCGAGGCGTCCTTTGACCTTCATTGTTTCTGGTGCAAGAATTCCAAAAATTGCGTGAAGAGAAATCGCCGGTGTTTCTGGTGTGTAGACTTCTTCTTCATTCTCCATTACCATCACCATCAATTTCCTCCGTGCAAGCTTCAATCATAAATAGTTTTTTGTAACGATGGCTTGGGTTCTACTTCTCATTACAGTTGTAACACAGACCTTTACTCCTTCTTTCTTGGCGTTCCAAGGATGACATCTTCCTTAGAGCAGGAAGCGGGTCGTGGGGGTGGGTGGAGTTACCTTCTTCTGAGATTGGATTCTGGCCTCGTAGAGACGTGCGATGCTAATCGCCCCAGATAGAGATGTGGATTGATTTGTTTGTACTTTCGTTCTCACACTCTCGTGCAATCCATTCACGAAGCAACTGACTTGACGGGCTTGAGGTAGGTGCCCTACTTTGGACAACAACTTCTCAAATTGAGTTTGATAGTCGCGTACCGACCCCGTTTGTTGTAGTTTGGTGAGCTCGCCGAAATAATCAAAGAACTGATTTGGACCGTAACGGGAGAGGAGCCCTTCTTTAAATTCATCCCAAGAGATGGAAGCCTTTTCTTGTTTCAGTAGTTGAAACCACAATTGGGCTTCTCCTTCAAGATGGAAAGATGCTAGTGACACTCTCTCGTCGTCCATTGTTGCATGCAACTGAAAAAATTGTTCTGCCCTGCAAAGCCAACTTGTTGGGTCTTCGTCGCCATTAAAACAAGGGAAGTCCAGCTTCACCATTTTGGGGGTGTAAGAACGAGTAGAGCCACCTTGTGGAGAATAGCTTCCATACGACCTTGCTTGTCACGCCCCCATCCCAATCTTAGGAATAAAGCACAGTCAAGGGGTGACTAGGATGACATGCATCATCCTCCTTCCTACCAGGATCAATGACACAGTGTCCCAGCCCATATTCAATAATCAAGGACAAACATAATAATTTCAATTTATAAAAAGGAAGAAATATTCCATTCAAAACAGAGTAAATGTAAGCGTAAGCAACATAAATAGCAGTTACTATATGTTCAGCTGGCTAGATGATACAATAATAGTTTAGCACTGTTTGCCAACTGACCATGACGTAACTACTCAAAAGAATATAAAGTAATTACAGATAAATGTTCATAACGGGCATATCGCTCCAAAATAATCAAAAGAGGGGATTGACCCCAACAATATCACGGCCCATAAGCACAATCATCACAGGGGCAACCTTCGTCGTGTTCTCCTGACACAACCTCAGGTTCCTCCGTGCCAATAGCATCGTAGTCTACTGATTGGGCCTCTAGACCAGTTAGATATTCACCATCTGCATCAAAATATAAAAGAGTGTGTACACAGGGGGTTAGCTCCACTGAGCCAGTGAGGGGAAGGGGAATGCAAAAACACACAATCACACATAGTCCATGATGCATGTAATGTTAAATAGATTTTCCACCTAGCAAACAATCTAAGTCAGGGGTATATCCTACTATGATAACTCGGGAGACACTGATGGTCACTTAACTTATTGTCACAATGTAACCTCAGTTATCACCCCTCCCCCACAGGCAATAAGGAGCCCCGATCACCCAACACCTATACCCTTGTTGGTAAGGGTCGTAGCATGGGAAAATAAATCATAGTAGCAAGTATACTACATGCAAGTCCTATCATCCCAAGAGGTATTCTGGGTGCATCAACATTCCATTCCATCTAGTACCCGAGTACCAACACTGCATGGCACATACAGGGCAGGATGACAATCAATAATTCTCATAAACATTATGGGGTTCTGGCACCGGTGTACCCGACACCGTAACCCGATACAATCATGTAAAGTACATATCCACATTGCATCAATTCATATCCAATATAGTTTATATGCAAGGATGCAACATGTTAAGAATGGATGCAAGCATAAGCGCAATCATAAGCCCAAACATCACCCAAAACCTACTCACGGTTTGCTTGATTGTTGCTCGGGGTGTTTGATAAGATTTGCCTCGGTGCACGTACTCTCGTACAAGTTATAAAGTCTGGGGATACGTGAGAACAATGTTAGAAGAGTATAGGCGGGTCCCATGATGGGTCCAGACAATTAGTTTAAAGTCTAAGTCAAGACAGTACGGACAGACGCAGGGACGGAGGCAACTAGGTGAGTCCGTTCTTGGTTCTGCCCAAGAATGCTATGAAAAATAGATGGGACAGATTCACAGATGGAACTTCCGAGTGAATCCATTCGTGCATCCATTCGGACCCTGAGACATTCCCAAGAGCGAATGGAACTACGGACGGAACCACTTAAGTGAATCCGTTCCTGGCTCTGTTCCAACTAGTCAACCAGGTTATACCGAACGGATCAACGGATGAAACCACTATGTTGGATTTGTCGAATCTCTTTTTGAGATTTGGAAAGATTTCCATCTCTAGCCTTCCATTCCTGAGACCATAGGGTTCCTAGGCTTGGGGAGGTGAGTCCCAAGCTTCGTTAGGGTCCAAAGCACCTAGCCTAACATGGGCCTTAGAGGATTTCAAGTGGTTTAGAATCATCTCCTGGGTTTCCCAAACCCTAGAACTTAAGTCTTAAGACATTGAGCAGTAGCTCAAGCCATTCAACCATGAAAGGAATCAGGGGAGAGAGAAGTAGGTCTATAATTAGGGAACCAAAGAGGGGTATTGGGTTTCCAAAAGGAAACACTCGGTTAGAATCGATTCCAAAGGGATCCCCCAAGTTTGAAATGGAAAGAAGGGGGGAGAGGGGAAGAGTACTCACCTAAATGATGAGCCAATAGAGGGGTTCCACCTCCAGCCACTCCCTCTAATCACCTTCTTCAATGTCTTCAATGCTCTCCAAGCTTTCACGGCTTTGGGTTGGTAGGAGAAATGAAAAAGCCATAAATGACTAGGTTGTGCCTTTATAGCTAAGCTCCCACTTAGGGCCAGTTTGGCTTGGGGGCTTAAGAGTTAAAACTTCATTAAGTGTCACCATAGGCAAGTGGGTCCACTTATATAGCACATGCACAATTCAAGGAGATCAAGGGTGGGGTCCACCTTGTCTGGGTGCTTAGGTAGGATGCTCGGGGCACGGGGTGTGGGTCCCATATGAGGAAAACACCCAAAAGCCTAAAATAGTATGGATGGACTCACGGACGGAAGCAGTCTTGTAACTCCGTTCGTGACTCTGTCGTTGTTGTAAAGGGCAGAACCTTAGGGAAATTTATTGGGCTTTGGCCCACACTGCAAGGCCACAGAGGGGAGGGTACACTAACATATATCAAAGAAGTATGTTACCCCTCGACCGTCATGACGTGTCCTTCGTGATTCCTAAGAGTTTCCCGACCGCGATGCTAAACTTATTGCCGAATGAGGTGTCTAAGTGTGGGGACACAAGAAACGCCTTCCGGTACTCTTCACTCTGGGGACTCTTGCTAGGAGGAAGGTCGAGGAAATCGCCATCGACAAATCTCCCCCATAGCCAGTTGAGGAACCTCTCTTCGACAGGTAGACCCATGTATTAGTCAATGATCTTGTAGCTGGGTTTGACCACAAGTGAAAATAGTTCACCAGCGTACACGGCAGCAGTTTCTACACGTCACAAGAAAGAGAAACTATAATTAATTAGCAAATCCGGGTGCGGATGTAACATTGCTGGTCCATGAGAATTTTCTCCAGTTTCTCTTATTGGGCAAGCTGCTATTTGATCTATTCGAGCATTGAGTTGTTTGAAAAGTTCATCTATTTTCCGCATGACGTCTTGCTAACCCGTGGACAGTGAGTCCATTGTTTTTTCAATTTCTTCGACTCTTTGTTCCATGTCTAGGCTCTGATACCACTTTGGTGTAGCCAGGGTCTTCTTGCTTGGACCAATCGTTGAAGAGATGGAATTACTAGAGGTGAGTGATGGTGAGAAAGGATAGAAGAAATGACAGAGATGAGAGTTGCTTCGAGGGACCTCAACCTCCAGCGAGTAACGACTCTTTGTTGATAAAATTTAACTTCATTACAACTTTGCTACTTCCTCTTTAAATAAAGAAAAGAACAAACAATTGGGAACTAACTTAATGGAGAGATTCTAGGCTAATAATATTGGATAAAAACATAAACTACTATTACATTAAAAGAATTGGAGCTGGACCCGTTTCTCCTACCAACCGTTGGAGCTGAGTTGGACGCTGGACTTTGTCTTCTAACCGTTGGAGCTGGACAGTTGTAACATTCTCAAAAACAAAATAGTACTGAGACCAGAGAGAGGGGAATTAACTGAAGAAAGAGATAGAGCAATATCTATGCAATTTCCTAACGGACCCAGATCTTGAAAGTTGTGTGTTCTCCGCAGTATCATTGTCCTTGGGTTTTTATTTGTGGTTGGGCGGTCGGTGGTCGATGAGGATGATGATCTGTTTTAGGGTTTTACTGGAAATGTAAGGAGAGGAAAGTCCAAAATCCAAATGTTTGTACCATCGTTCCATAAGAAATTGGGAAAAGAAATGAAAGGGGATAGGATCCTTTGAATGAAGGAAGAAGAAGTTCCTGAAGTTCTCTATTTTTCTCTTTTGTTATTATTAGGGGGTATTATTGAAATATCATAAACATAAGGGAATTTTGGTATTTAAATGAATATATTTAGGGTGATGTCATCACTTAACGGTCATTTATGACGGAATGGGTACGGTTCATAGAATCTTTTGAGTTCAGGGGAGGGGAGAGTTATTACCCAATACCCAGGGGTGGATTTTGTCATTCAGGCACATCGAGGGGAGGGGGGGAGTAATTTCCCATATATTTTCTTTTCTTTTCTGTTGGCAACCAAACACCAAGAATCTTTCGTTTTGATCTCTTTTTTACTTCTTTTCTTTTCTAGTTACTTTTTTCGTTTCTATCCATCTCTAGACAACCAAACACAACTTAAAGTGAGAGAATAGCTGAAACTTAAATAAGAAACACCTTTTGTCATCTACCAGGTTAACATGTGAAATTTTACCCTGTTTGAGGAAAAATTGAGGAATGTTAACTCATTGGTGCTTTGTACTGTTGCATTCTATGAATTTGATTATTTGTTGAATCATATAATAATTGATAGTTTCATCCTCCATTCTCTTTTTGACTTTTTGATTCTCTTGGTAATGGTTTGTAATTGAGTTTTTTGTTGTTCTGTTTGTGGTTATCCTGTACTATAGTCGTAATTATCTTAGACATTATCTATTTCAATATTTTCTTCTATTCCTCTTAACAATTTAACTTAGACATCCCATTTCAATATGTGTAGGGCACTATAATAGGGAGCTGAGCAAAGCAGGATGGGCGTTTGGGGTTTTGATTAACAGACTTTTTGTTTTGGTTGAACTTGACAATATTATCACAAATGATGAGCACATTTATGTGTGAAATCTTAGGGCATAAAGCATACATTTTACCACATTGGACAGAGTTACTTTGGTGCTTTCTTGTGCTTTTCAGGTTTTGGGCTATTTTGGGCTATTTTGGACTATCGGGACCTGCATCTCCGAAGTTATACGTAAAGTTGCCATTATTCTTTCCATGGCTGTAAAGAGGATTAAATTTGGAGCAAGATGGACGTGACGGAACGCAAGTATGCATTTGTTTAGGCCTCCATGCAGTTGATTATTCTTTTCAGCCCAAGAAAGGATAATGGGTCAGAAAGGAGCTGTAGTGCAAGCCCATAGTCATTCTACCACTGCCCAAGGACATTTTTGACATTATAGAAGATATTTCTAAGCAATGGTGGAGATCTACTACAAGTACAGGACCGTTACGATAATTTCTCATTTTTGATGAGAGAGAAGGACTGCTACCCACATGGAGGGACCCACACTGCCACTAGATTCCATTATTTTTGAAGGCCCATTACTGTCCACAATTTTTATTGGGCTGCACCCAGTGCTCCACGATTTTACTTGAGGACATGATGGGCATTGTGTTATTTGATTGAGTGGAAATCCTAGTCATCACCCTTTCTCTCTCTCCTCCAACTTTCCAAGGGCACTTTTGGAATTCTACTTGGGATAGATTTATTTTGAAAGATATTCTCTCACCTATGGAAAGTTGAAAATTCAATGATGCCTTGATCTCATTGCTTGGAGAAGATATCTACAAAGAAAAGGAAGCACAAGTTAGAATTAGAAAGTTACTTTTTAATAAATAGAAGGTTTATGTATCTATGATTCTTTTCTCTCACTCTTTCTATTTTTTTTCTTTTTTCTTGGGATTCAAGGCAATATAAAAGAGGAAGGAGAAGAGAATATTCTATTTTCTTAGGGAATATTTCTCCTACACTTCCCTCTTCTCTGTTCTCCTCTCTTCCCCTATAAATACCCCTTGCCCTTTGGGTTGTAAGAAGTTAGTTTTTAGTTCAGTTTTTAGTGTAGTTTTTAGTTCAATTAATTAGTGAAATTTCTTCTTCCTCTTCTTCTAGTTTTTAACTTTCTAAGTTCTAGTTTGATTTCATGCTTTCAATTTCATGGTTGTGATGCTTTTGATTCATGCTTTAATTTTATGTCTTCAATATGGTTGTAACAATTCTAGTTTAGTTTCAAGCTTTCTAGTCTAAGTTTCTAAGTTGATGACAAGACTTGGAGATTTAGAAGAGGAAGTAATTTCAGTCCGGTTCAAGCACATCCAAGTTTTCATTATCTAAACCCTGAATCTCATTCTCCCTCTCCTCTATCTCTCTTTATCTTCTTCTTCTTCTCCCTCTATTTCTTTTATTTTTTTTTTATATGATTGTGGTTTGTGGATGCACTTTTATTCCCTTATTCCTTTTTATGTGGTTATTATGTGTGGCCGCATTTTTATTCCTTTCAATTTGTGTTAGTTTGATAGGTTAGCTGCTAATGTGTTAGGATGCCAATTTAATCTTTTAATTTTGTTAGATGCTTATGAGTTAGGTTGCATTAATTTTCATTAGTTTAATGTAACACTTTAATTTGGTTCACTTTGCATTACTTTAAAGTTAGTTAAATAGAGTGGCGTATATCTCCTCGTGTTCAACCCGTAGCTACGATTGACCCGTACGCTTGCAATAATTTTTAAACTCAAACAAGTTTTTGGCGCCGTTGCCGGGCAGATTAAAGTCCACTTTATTTTTCTGATTTTTAAGTAATTCGGAGTGCTTAGTTTATTCTCTTTTCCTTTTCTTAAAAAAAAAAAAAAAAAAAAAAAAAAAGAGATCAGTTTTTGAAAACCTCATCTTGTTTCTCTTCTGTTTCAAAGATTGTGAGCCCAATCTAAAGTCCGTCTTATGCTCAACCCCAACCTCTTTTGGTGTCCCTCATAGGATTTGGCCACCTATGACGCTACATCTTGACTTGGTTGGGTGGTTTGGCATGTGACTTATATTTGGAGGTGACCACTCTTGATAACAGGAAAGCGACATAGTGAGAGATTTTGGAGACAAAAACGTATAGTAGTCCTCCACCCTACATTAGAATCCAATTGGAGTCACCCGTAGGTGGCCCTTGAAGACTATACGGGTTCCCTTGCTGTCAACCTATATGACAACCTTACAGCTTTGGAACCATTGTTTCGACTTTTGAGGGCAATGCACCAACTGTCTATTTATTTCCTCATGTTTTTAGTGAATTTTTTTTAGTCTTTTATTTTTTCTTTAATTTTTCTAAGGGAGACCTCAATTTGGGATAGGTAGTTAGTTTAGAATAATGGGAGATACACTTCCACATATGACTTTGAGTGAAAGATGGAACTATGCTAAGGCAACCATGACTTTGGAGGAAATGTTTAAACAAGCTAGGGAAGCCCAAAGTAGTGAGATAGAGAACAATTTTTCACCACCCCAGTACAATTTTTCTCCTCAACCCAACTATGGGCTTTCGAGAAATTTTGATTGGTCGCATCCCTAGACAATCCATGTTATGGAAGGATGCCCTAATCTTTATGGGGGTAGCTATGGTGATGAGAATGTGAGTCCTCAATTTCAATACAATTCTTTTGCCACTTACAATCAGGGGTGGAGTGATCATCCCGATTTCTCATGGGATCAATGGAATAACCAAGCTAGACCACCAAATTTCCAATGTCATGGTCAGTTTGATCCTCCAATGCCCAACCCTCCAATGCTTTCCACAAGAATGAATGAGCTAGAAAGGACTATGGATAGAATGGATAAGCAACTCTCTCAACTGATCACCATGTTACAGGAGGAGGAAATGGGTACATTACCTAGTCAGCCCGAGCCTAGTCTATGTTACCAGATTCCTGTTCTGAATGAACCACCTCATCCCTAGTTTAATGATGTTGAAAGTCCACCACCCCAGTTTGAGGTTAATAAGAGTCACTCCCAACACAATGATTTTTAAGCTGATTTCTTTGTTGAGATTGAGTCTCCTAAAAATATTAGTGAAGCGAGGTTTGATGAGCTACCTAGGGAAGTCCACATTTTGCCTGAAATTTCTGATTTTAGTGAGCCTAGTGTTTTTATTGATTTGGAATTTGATTTTCATGATAGCATAGAAACCTAAGAAATTCGATCTCCCCCTCTCTCTTTGGAAAACCCAGATGATTGTCATTTTGAGGATTCCATTATCTCACATGTTGATTTGTCCAAACCTCCTAGGTTTGATGATTTTATTGAGGAGGACAATGTTAGTCGTGATGCTTTTGAAGCATATTTCCATGATCCTTATTTGGCAAACCAAGTTATGCAAAGAGCGGATAGTTGTATTGCTAGGATTGATTTGAGTAAACCTCCCATTTTTTATGATTATTTTGATGAGGATACTGATATTTATGATCCTTTTGATGCTTATTGTGCTCCATTTTTGGTTGGTTTTTCAAAGAATGATAGGTGTTCTACATTGTAAACGGGAGAGAAGGGACGGATTTATGGCCTAAGTTTTAATGCCTTCATTTTCCACTGTCCCATGAGGACAGATTTTTCTATTGGATATGTCTCAGTTGTGCTTAACTTCCATATTATTTCTTACTTTACTAAAATTCATGGTCAAGTATTTTCTGGTTCTAAAGCGATTTCTCCATTTACTGGCCATGGATTGAGATTTTTGTTGCTGCTCCTAGCACTTTTTGTAGAGCTCATGACTCTTCATGATTCTCTTTGTTGATTATATCTGGTAAGCCCCTTCATCTCCTCCTTTGTCTTTATTCTTTCTTTTATGCATGCATTGAGGATACTGCATGAATTAAGTGTGGGGGGGGGGATGTTGGGCTTAATTGGTAAATTTTGATTGTGGCAGTAGTTTGGTGTTGTGCATATGTTCTTTGATTGCGAAGCAAGAGAAAGAGGGAATTAGGTGCCCTAGCATGCGAAATAATAAAAAATCCCTTTTCAAGGACGGTAGTTGGTTTGTATCCGGTGAGAGGGATTGAATTGAAAAATATGAGCATTATTTCATTTGATGGCTAGATTCCTCTATGTGTTTTATGGACCCTTTGATTTTTTTGCTAGTAGTTGAGACCAATTTGTTTGTGGCAAGGCAAGGCATGAAAGTGAAAGTAAATGGAAAAAAAAAAAAGAAAAAGAAAGGAAAGTGGAATTCCTTGGGACTAGACAGAGCACTGTGCTTCATGAAGCAGGGTGACTTGATCGAAATTCCTTGGAAGGAAACTCAAAAAACTCTTGCATCAATGTCTCAAAGTCTTTACAGATATATGCAAAAAGCGAAGCTACCAAGTATTTGGGTGTCTAGTGTATGATCCACCACGTCATTCAGAGAATAGTAGTGGAGTAGAAATAGAGTTTGTTGTTGAGAAAAAAAAGTTTTTGCCTTAATGCCTGAAAAGAAAGTGTGGTAAAAAATACTCAAAGCCTAAATCTTTGGTTCCATTGATATTATGAGTGGTTTATCTGAAGGTGAGTAGTGTTCAGAAAATATGAGGAGATCCCTTAATGTTGATGTATGCTTATTACTTGAATTGATGTGGGGTGATAAAATTCAAGTGTGGGGCAACCTTTGGCTCCTTGATCTTTAGTTGAGCACTTTTTGGGATTATGTGCACTGTCCTACTTATGCCATGATTAAAATTTACAGTATTCATTTACAATTGAATTTTGGGTGTATATTCATTGCAAACACCCACGAGACACAACTCATCCACTAGGGGTAACCTAGGGATTCAAAGGCTTGTTGCACATGTTAAGTGCAACCGTGATTCCTACGAAAGTGAGTTAGGATTTTTTGCATTCTAGGTTAGTTTTTCTTTTGCTTTACTTGAGGACAAGTAACATTCAAGTGTGGGGGAATCTGATGAGCACATTTATGTGTGAAATCTTAGGGCATAAAGCATACATTTTACCACATTGGACAGAGTTACTTTGGTGATTTCTTGTGCTTTTCAGGTTTTGGGTTATTTTGGGCTATTCTAGACTATTGGGAGCTGCATGTCCCAAGTTACACGTAAAGTTGCCATTTTTCTTTCCATGGTTGTAAAGAGGATTAAATTTGGAGTAAGATGGACATTGCAGAACGTAAGTACGCATTTGTTTAGGCCTCCATGCAGTTGATTATTCTTTTCAGCCCAAGAAAGGATAATGGGTCAGAAAGGAGCTGTAGTGCAAGCCCATAGTCATTCTACCACAGCCCAAGGACATTTTTGACATTATAGAAGATATTTCTAAGCAATGGTGGAGATCTACTGCAAGTACAGGACCGTTATGGTAATTTCTCATTTTTGAAGAGAGAGAAGGACTGCTACCCACATGGAGGGACGCCACTAGATTCCATTATTTTTGAAGGCCCATTACTATCCACGATTTTTATTGGGCTACACCCAGTGCTCCACGATTTTACTTGAGGACATTATGGGCATTGTGTTATTTGATTGAGTGGAAATCCTAGTCATTACTCTTTCTCTCTCTCTCCTCCAACTTTCCAAGGGCACTTTTGGAATTCTACTTGGGATAGATTTATTTTGAAAGATATTCTCTCACCTATGGAAAGTTGAAAAGTCAAAGATACCTTGATCTCATTGCTTGGAGAAGATATCTACAAAGAAAAGGAAGCAAAAGTTAGAATTACAAAATTACTTTTTAATAAATAGAAGGTTTATGTATCTAGGATTCTTTTTTCTCCCTCTTTCTATTTTTTTCCTTTTTCTTGGGATTCAAGGCAATGTAAAGGAGGAAGGAGAAGAGAATATTCTCTTTTCTTAGGGAATATTTCTCCTACACTTCCCTCTTCTCTCTTCTCCTCTCTTCCCCTATAAATACCCCTTGCCCTTTGGGTTGTAAGAAGTTAGTTTTTAGTTCAGTTTTTAGTTAGTTTCTAATTCAATTTTAATTCAGTTTTTAGTGTAGTTTTTATTTCAATTAATTAGTGAAATTTCTTCTTCTCTTCTTCTAGTTTTTGACTTTCTAAGCTCTAGTTTGATTTCATGCTTTCAATTTCATGGTTGTGATGCTTTTGATTCATGCTTTAACTTTATGTCTTCAATATGGTTGTAATAATTCTAGTTTAGTTTCAAGCTTTCTAGTCTAAGTTTCTAAGTTGATGACAAGACTTGAAGATTTAGAAGAGGAAGCAATTTCAGTCCGGTTCAAGCACATCCAGGTTTTCATTCTCTAAACCCTTAATCTCATTCTCCCTCTCCTCTATCTCTCTCTATCTTCTTCTTCTTCTCCCTCTATTTCTTTTATTTTATTTTTATATGGTTGTGGTTTGTGGATGCACTTTTATTCTCTTATTCATTTTTTTTGTGGTTATTATGTGTGGCTGCATTTTTATTCCTTTCAATTTACGTTAGTTTGATAGGTTAGATGCTAATGTGTTAGGACGCCAATTTAATCCCTTAATTTTGTTAGATGCTTATGAGTTAGGTTGCATTAATTTTCATTAGTTTAATTTAACACTTTAATTTGGTTCACTTTGCATTACTTTTAAGTTAGTTAAATAGAGTGGCGTATATCTCCTCGTGTTCGACCCGTAGCTACGATTGACCCGTACGCTTGCGGTAATTTTTAAACTTAAACAACAAACAATTGTATCTCAAAAGGGATTGAGTTCTCTAACCATGAGGTGTCGGTAATAACTACATACATGGATTTATTTTTAATTCATTTTCTTGAGAGAATAAATTATTAAAAAAAACACAAATGGGGGTGAGTGTTTCTTATACCTTACGTTCAGAGAGACTATTCCCTTCTCAAAATTATCAATTTAGTGTTGCCCAACTTATGGGTCTGGCCAAACATGATTCTTAAAAAATTAGAACATTTATTTAGAATTCACGAAGGTATGTCATGTCTTACAGTGAAAATTTTGTTACCTTAGATGGATCACATAAGGCTCATGTATTGTGTGTCTTATGTCAATACGTTGTTTTTTTTTTCCGGTAAACAATACATTGTTTTTACGTCCATATAATATGTGTGGCCTAATTCAATTTTGGAATAATGACATATTATGTAATTATTTTAAATAATTTTACGATGCAAAATAAATGAAAAACAAATATTGAAAAATTTTACGGTAACATTTTACATCATATTTTACCTCCCGTAAACAAACATTGGAAAGTGTTTAAATATGAAAATTTTAAATGTAAATATTTTCATGTAAAATTTTATCTATGAAAATTTTACATGGAAAATTTTCATGTAAATATTTTCTGCCTCCTCTCTTTTCTGTGTCTTTCTATTTTATTCTCTCTGCCTCACTGACTCCCCTCTCTTTCTGGGTTTTTTCTCTTTTTGGAAATTCCCCTTTTGATTTCTCCCCCCTCATCAATGATGGCTTGCCTTTTTTTAAGAATTCTCTTTTCTTTTTAAACCCCCATCCACTTTAGGGTTTTTAGGTATTTTACCATTTTACCCCCCCTTTTAGATATCTTTTAAATAGCTTTCCTATTTTACCCCCTTCTAGATATCTTTCAGATAGCTTTCCTATTTTACCCCCCCTCTTAGGTTTTATTTCTTTTTTTTATTTACCTTTTTTACCCTCCCCCTTTAACAGGTTGAAGTTTTATTATTTTTTCCTTTTTTACCCTTCTTTCTTATTTGATTCTCTTTGGATGCCATGTGGCATCCCTTTATGGACTTGGCACCAATGGGCTTTTCCATGAGCCAAGTCCACACATTCTCTCCCTCCCTTTTTATTTTTGACGTGTCTGAGACAGAAGCCGTCGGTCCTCTGCGTGTTGTCATCACTAGGGGGTGACAAAAATCAGGTGTCTACACCCTATAGAAGCCAGGGCAAAAAATAAGTAAACCCCCAAAACAAAAAATCTGAGCCAGCCCCTCCCACCTTCAGCAATGCCATTAACAAGATAGGACTACCTCGCTACATTAAATAAGAGTTAAAAGAAAAATCTTAGCACACGCAAGGTTTGTCCCATGCGCAATTTGTTTCAGTTCAATCTATTGAACAATCAAGGGATGGTCCTTTATGTGGGATTCTTTATTTGTCTTTAATATTAAAGATTCAAAATATTTAGAGGATTATGTCGATTTTTTAATAGGCATCAATAGACATTTAAATGACCAATAGGTGTGACTATTGGACTACTTGTTTGAATGGTTAACAAACAAGTATTTTGGGAAAATGCATGATGTTAGAGTATGTCTCTTGGAGATACTCCTTAGTTGTATCTTTTCCTCTCCTATATATAGAGAGGGGGTGTTGCCCATTTCTCTAAGGTTTTTTGAGTGGAGACAATCTCACTGTGTTTGTTTTTCCAGCAGCATTAAAAATGAGTTTTTCAAAATCTTCTAGTGAGACTAGCCTTGCTCTCCTTTATAACCGAAGTCCTTGTGTATAAGACCAAGGTTCGGTGGTTGTTTTATCTTGGAGGTAAAATGCAAGGAACTCCATGTTAGAAAAGGAAAGCCAAAGGAGGAATATTAGATGTTCCACCCAAGATTAGATTCTTCTAACAATATAAATCTTTCTTCATTGAGGAAGATTGCATGGGTAGATAATTGAGCCATATTTGGAAACTCAATATATCATAACCATGTGAGCTTGTTTTTGGGATTTTGTGAGATGCTAATATATAATTAGTGGGATTGCAAAATCATACAATAAGGGACACCAAAAACCCAAAAACGTTGAGCTCTCCCTCCTCTCCAAAAACCGTTCTCCCCTCTCTCTCTTCTTTGGTGCTTGATCCTAGAAGAAGATCACTTGGTGGTGTGATCCTTGGTATTATGGAGGAGATACACAGCTTGACCGTGGGAATGCAAAGCTTACCTGGTGCGTGGAACGATCGAGAAAGGGCTATCATCGATTAGAGGTCTTGTACTTGTGAGGTTTAGGTAATAATCGATCCCTACTTCGTTCTGTTATTGAATTACTTCTACCATCGATATTGTGATCTTGTTTATGCTTCCGTTGTGATCGCACGTGCGATGCCTTCAGTGGTATCAGAGCCTTTTTATCGATGGGGTTGTTTTCAATTTATTTTTTTTTCTATTATTATGTGATGCTCATAAAAATTTTATTCAGCTTTTTATTTATTAAAAAAAAAAAATTGGGATGAGATGCATGCGACCAAGGGGCCACGGGTTGGCTGCCTGCGCGTGCCCCACCTGGTGCATGCACCCCAGCCCCATGCCGTGCCATACCCCCCTTGTTTGCGTACCTGGCTGCCTACCGCGTGGGTGTGTGGCTGGCTGTTGCGTGCGTGCGTGGGCAGCCTTGTTGCGTGCGGTGCTGCCTTATGCCTTTGTGCACTTGGTTTCATGATTTTCCCTTTCTTTTGCTATATTTTGTGTAGTAGTTTTTTATTTTTTTTTTAAAAAAATTCTGTTTTACTTGTTGAAGGGAATTTCATTAGAAAAGATGGGTGGAGAGATTCCTCCCTTCACCTACCTTTCCTAATAGGCATAATGGCTTATTATAATTTTATGGTTATTAATTTTATTTTAAGCATGTATGTGATAGCTTTGTGGGGGTATGTGTCATAACCATTATGACATAAGTTGTCATGGTAATGGCTATGTGATGTACATGATCATAGTGACATTGGATTGTCATGGTAATGGTCATGTAATGCACATAACCATTATGATATAAGTTATCATGGTAATGGTTGCATGATGGATGCATTGGATGTATATGATCATAATGACTTGGATTGTCATGGTAATGATGATTTTATGTGTTTTTGGGCAATTTTCACATAAAATATTGGAATATTATTTTAGAGCATCATATATGTAATGAGAACCATGGTTATGGGATTTAAAAATTACATGCATTAGATGTAAGTGTGTGCTAGGCATGGCATGGATGTGATTTTATATGTAATTTCCTTCTTTTCTCTAGGTAGTCCAATTTTGGTGGACTAGTTTCCTGTTATGTAATTTTAATTATTTGGAAAGAATTGTAATATTTTTGGAATTAATTTAAATTTATTCATTGTAACCCCTTGGAGACCATTGTGGATTATGGATCGTGGATCATGGATCGTGGATCGTGGACCATGGATCGTGGATCATGGATCTTGTCGGTTCATTGGAGAGAAGATTGAAGGATGGACTTGCTCACTTGGAGTGTCCAAATTTATTACAGTTTTGGAATTTTCCTGTAATAGTTAGTTGCATATGCATTATCACACTAATTTTGCCATGTGTGGGAGTAACATATGAGGCTATGATTGCTCCCATCCATCTTTTAATCAAAGTGAGTTTGTCTTGGATATGAACTCATGTTGATTAAAGATGTTATCCCATAACCATTGGTGTTTATATGTGTATAGTTTTTCTTGGATGGATGTGCTATTGTGTTTATACATTGGATGTATGGTTGTGGATTATATACGTTCCCATTTTTCCTCATTTTCAATACAAGTGTGATATGAAAAACCCTGGTTGGTGGGATTTTCATGGCCTCCCTTAGTTGGTGAGTGTAGAATTTTCATTGATCCACCCTTGTAGATGCCGATAGGATAATATTTGGGTGAATTGCTGAAATTGTCTGCACTCATCTCACATGTGATAGGTAAAGAAAGTGGTCAGTGGTATATGTACTATGATAATAGGCATTAACCCACAAATACCATAGTTTCCTCCAAAATTAAGGGTAAACACTTGACTTGAGTGTGTGTCAGCCAATAGGAATGGGCATGACACTCAGGTGGCCAAATTACATTGGAAGTCTAAGTGACAGAAAGAATAGTCCACCCAACCAAGATGCGAATGATGAACTCCGATAGGCTAAGTCAGGAGCATGAGGGTTGCTCGTTTCCAATTCGTGCCCTATAAGCTAGAGGGAAGCTTAGGGTATGATTGACCATTGATTGTTCTTACCCCATTTATTTCAATGGTTGTAGATCATGCTAATTATTAATTTTTATACATCATGTAAATTTTAAAAATGTCAACCCAAATGAACTATGCCGCCCTTATCAAAAATCATATTTTGATCTGCCCAAACTATGTTGACTGGAGGAGGAACATCAAGTTACTCCTATCTGCAGAAGGTCTAATGTCTATCCTAGATGAAGAAGAGCCTGAATTCCCTAATGAGGAGAACCCTGATTCTAAGCCAGCCTATGAGTTGTTTTGACAGAAAAACTCTAAGGTAAAACTTCTCGTGTTGAGTTCTCTGGAGAAGACCATCGATGATTCGGTCAAGGGTCTGTACTTGACCAAGGACATGATGGAGGAGTTGAAGGAGATGTATGGGAGAGAAGAAAGACATGCCCATCGTCAACTGGTGACACTCCATAGCACGAAGATGGCTCAAGGTACTCTGGTTATTGACCATGGCATGAAAATGTGGAACTTGTTCCAAGAACTAGAGAACCTTGGGACGTCCTTCAAGCTGAATTATAAAACGGATGTCATCATCTACTCTTTGCCTCAGGAGATCTACGGATCGTTTATTGTTAATTATAACATGAATAAACTTTCTGTGGAACTCCCTGAGCTGGGCAACATGTTGCAAGAAGTGGAACCTGCATCCAAGAAGCAGAAAGTGGAGGTCTTGACTATAGAGGACAAGTCTTCCTCCTCAAAGCCCAAGGGCAAGAAGAAGAAGAAGAAGGCTGACAAAGGCAAAAACCCTAAGGTTGGCAACAAGGGAATTCAGAATAACAAGGGCAAGGGGACTTTTTTCTATTGTAAGAAGGACGGACATTGGAAGAAGGAATGTCGTGCTTTCTTGGCTGCTCAGAAAAAGAAACAGGAGAAACAAAAAGAAGGTATTTCTGAAACCTTAGTCCTTTATGAGTCTAATTTGTCAGAGGAACCTACTAACACATGGTTGGTGGACTTGGGGTCTACCGCCCATATTTGTAACTTGTTGTAGGGGTTCAAGCTGACAAGAAGACTGAGTAAGGATGAAGTTCGTTTGCGAACGGGTACGGGTGCTGAGGCCGTTGGAGATTTTACTTTAGTTTTTGATAATAGTACTTTAATTTTGAGAGATTGTTTTTATGTTTCTCATTTTAGGAGGAACATTATTTCTGTTAGTAGGCTTGTTTTGGATGGTTACACTTTCCTTTTTGGTAATGAGTTAACTATTCAGCTTAATAATTCATTTATTACTTCTGGCCTACTAGATAACGGATTATATCTCTTAAAACTGGTACTAGAGGTTAATGGGATCTCTAATAATTCTTTGAAAAGAAAATCAGCCCAAGATAATTCAACATATCTTTGGCACTTGAGGTTAGGTCATATTAGAGTAGAAAGGATAAACAGGCTGGTGAAGGATGGGCCTTTGGAATCATTAAAGGTAGAACCTTATCCAACCTGTGAGTCATGTCTATAAGGAAAGATGACCAAGAAACCCTTCTCTAACAAGGGAAGAAGAGCCGAAGCTGTGCTAGAATTGATACACTCAGATGTATGTGGACCCATCAACGTTCAGGCGAGGTATGGTTACGAATACTTCATAACCTTCACTGATGACTACTCTCATTATGGTTATATATACTTGATACACCACAAGTCAGAAACCTTTGAGAAATTCAAGGAATTCCGAGCAGAGGTTGAAAAACCAGTTGGGTAATAGCATCAAGTGCCTCCGATCTGATTGAGGAGGAAAGTACTTATCAGATGAGTTCAGGGATTATTTGAAGGAAGCTAGGATTATAACTCAGTTGACTGCCCTAGGAACACCTCAACAGAACAAAGTTTCAGAAAGGAGGAACCGAACCTTGTTGGACATGGTTCGGTCCATGTTGAGTTATTCAGAATTGTCATTGAGTTTTTGGGGTTTCACACTAGAAACTGCCATCTATATACTGAACAGGGTGCCAACAAAGTCTGTGACCAAAAAACCTTTTGAGTTGTGATATCGGCATAAGCCTAGTCTTCAACATCTTAAGGTGTGGGGTTGCATAGCACATGTAAGGAAACAACAAACAGATAAGTTGGAATCCTGAATAGATAGATGCTATTTCTTGGGATACCCTAGGACTACAATAGGCTACTACTTCTATGACCCTGTCAATCAGAAAGTCATAGTTAGTAAGCATACGACGTTTCTTGAGGATGATATGATCTCACCAAGATCAGATCCAGTGGTCATTAAAGAAATAACTGATGACCAAGTACCCTCTGCATCGACAGAGGTTCCAGTTGACGTACCCACAGTTGAGCAACAACCTCAAGAGCCTAGGAGGAGTGGAAGGTATATCAGGCCACCAACTCGTTTGAACCTTCTCACAAAGGAGGATCACAAGGTGGAAGAATTCCACATGGTGTCTGATTGTTCGGACACAGATCCTTATACTTACACTGAGGCTCTTAAGAACTTAACTAGGTGAAATGGCAGGAAGCTATGCGCAGTGAAATAGATTCTATGATTCTAACCATGTCTGGACTCTTGAAGATCTGCCAGAAGGGGTAAACCCCATTGGCTGTAAATGGATCTACAAGAGGAAGAAAGGTGTGGATTGAAAGGTGGAACGTTTCAAGCCAAGACTGGTGGCAAAGGGATACACTCAGAAAGAAGGTGTTGACTATGATGAAACCTTCTCACCGGTAGTGATGATTAAATCCATTCGGATTCTATTGTCGATTGTTGCATACCATGATTATGAGATCGGGTAGATGGATGGACAGACCGCTTTCCTCAATGGTTATCTTGATGAGGTCATATACATGAATCAGCTAGAGGGTTTTATCTTCCCAGGGGAGGAAAACAAAGTATGTAGGTTGTTGAGGTCCATTTATGGACTAAAACAAGCTTTCAGATCATAGAACATCTGTTTTGATCAAACTATCAAGGAATTTGAGTTTGAACAAAACATTGATGAACCATGTGTGTATAAGAAAATCTGTGGGGGTACCATCTGTTTCCTTGTCCTTTATGTGGATGATATACTGCTCATTGGGAATGATGTGGAGTTACTTTCATCTGTAAAGATGTGGTTATCCAAAACATTCTCAATGAAAGATTTGGGTGAAGCCAGCTACATCCTAGGAATTAAGCTTGTGAGAGATCGCAAGAAGAGGATGTTGGGATTGTCACAATCTACCTACATTGACAAAGTGCTTGAGAGGTTCAACATGCAGGATTCTAAGAGAGGTAATGTACCTCTTAGACATGGAATCGGTTTATCCAAGTCACAATGTCCTCAAACTCCTAAGGAAATTGAGACTATGAAAAGAGTTCCTTATGCTTCGGCAGTAGGAAGTCTGATGTACGTCATGTTGTGTACCAGGCCAGATATTTGTCATGTTGTAGGGATTGTGAGTCGATATCAATCCAATCCAGGACAAGAACACTGGACAGCTATCAAGGGGATCCTCAAGTATCTAAGGAGGACCAAAGATTACTTCCTTGTTTATGGTTGTGATCAGTTGTCAGTGGTTGGATATACGGATTTGGATTTTCAAACTGACAAGGATGACAGAAAGTCTACCTCTGGGATGGTTTTTGTGATTGGTAGGGGTGCAATGATTTGGAGGAGTACCAAACAGAAGTCAACAGCTGATTCCATGATAGAAGCTGAGTACTTGGCAGCTAGTGAAGCAGCCAAGGAAGGTGTCTGGCTCAAGAAATTCTTGATAGACCTAGGGATGGTCCCTGAGCTAGTGGAGTGACCCATACAACTGTTATGTGACAACAGGGGAGCTATAGCACAAGCGAAGGAGCCAAGGGCTCATCAGAGGAACAAGCATGTGGAGCGAAAATATCACTTGATTCGTGAGATTATTGAGCGTGGTGATGTAGCCATAGCTAAGGTTGACACTGCAGATAATCTATCGGACCCCATGACTAAGGCATTGCCTCCTAGTGTTTTTGAGAAACATGTTGGGAATATGGGGGTGAAGTCCATGGGTGACTGGCACTGAGGTACAAAACTCCTTCTATTGAATTAATGAATTTTGTTTTTGATTAGCATGATCAGTTGTTGAGCTCAGTTATTGTCCTTAGGTATTCATACCTAAAACTGTTCACCACTGGGGATGGGACTGGACATCCCATCCGGCATGGTGGTCACATTGTGTGTGCTTAGGGAGGATATTTTCCCAAGACACAAGTGTGAGTGTACATTTGGTGTGTACATTGGACTGGATCACTTGAGAATTTCACATGTGGTGTACTGTCAGTTTATAAAGAAAATGAGATTCTCTTAAGTAGTTCATGATTGGTCCCTTGACCTGAGGGGTCCTTATCGACGCATTCATATGTTGAGAGTTTTGGTGTACTAATGGTTGATGTCTTTCTCTGACTATATATCGATGCACTAGATTCTCAATGTCTGACAGTATTCGAAAGAGATGCCCAACATGAAACCCACAGCCCATACATTGGGAGTATGTTGAGGAGAGTATTCTATATAGGATTGGACCCAAATCCGGATCCGACAGCATCTTCAAAATGTTTTTAAAATATTTTAGTTATACGTATAAAAAATAATCTATTTTCTTAAACATTTTATTTGAAATGTTTTCTCTCAGTCCAATCAAGGTAATTGAATCTCTCGATCGGTGTATCGGTTCATTGAGGATTGACAATCTTGTACACATGCCTTATATTGAACCATGCAACATTATTTTGTGGGGGAATGATGTGTGTTTTAACTACTTACCTTGGGCATAGGTTATTACATCTGCTTAGCATCTTCAATGTTGCATTTCTTAGAAGCTGAGTGGAATCTCATTACGATCCTACCCCTTTCCTTTCGGTTCCATTCATCTACGCTATAATGGTTGATCATGGTTTCCTTTTCATGATCCTCTTGTAAGATTGGATCTTATAGTAGGATGGAGGAGATTGTTAGAAAAGGAAAGCCAATGGGGGAATAGTGGATATTCCACCCAAGATCGGATTCTTCTAGCAATGTAAATCTTTCTTCATTGAGGAAGATTGCATGGGTAGATAATTGAGCCATATTTGGAAACTCAATATATCATAACCATGTGAGCTAGTTTTTGGGATTTTGTGAGATGCTACTATATAATTAGTGGGATTACAAAATCACACAATAAGGGACACCAAAAACCCAAAAACGTTGAGCTCTCCCTCCTCTCCAAAAACCGTTCTCCCCTCTCTCTCTTCTTTGGTGTTTGATCCTAGAAGAAGATCACTTGGTGGTGTGATCCTTGGTGTTGTGGAGGAGATACACAGCTTGACCGTGGGAACGCAAAGCTTGCATGGTGCGTGGAACGATCAAGAAAGGGCTATCATCGATTGGAGGTCTTGCACTTGGGAGGCTTAGGTAATAATCGATCCCTGCTTCGTTTTGTTATTGAATTTCTTCTCCCATCGATATTGTGATCTTGTTTACGCTTCCGTTGCGATCACACGTGCGATGCTTTCACCCTAGTTGCACTTATACAAGGGGCATTTCACCCTTTGTTCCAACAACTACAACATCAAATACCATCCCATGCCCAACCTCAAACCCAATCATCACTTCCTCCCCCTCAACTACTTCAAATGATCCAAGTTCTCTTCAATCAATTAATCTGGTTGTTGATTTACCAATTGCAGAACCAACAGGAAATCAACATCCCATAGCAACTCGCACAAAGGAAGGCACTCGAAACCCCAAAACCTTTCTTACACTTACCAAACCAGTTAACCCTAACACCACTGAAGCTACAAACTTTGCCCAAGCAAATCGTTATGCCCATTGGCGTCAGGCTATGGATTCTGAATTCAATGCCCTTATCAAAAATGGGACTTGGACTCTTGTTCCATTCTTTCCATCTCGAAATGTAGTAGGTTGCAAATGGATCTTTCGAATCAAGCATAAGGCTGATGGAAGTATAGACCGCTAAAAAGCCTGACTTGTGGCCAAAGGCTACAATAAAAAAGAAGGGCTTGATTACAATGAGACATTTAGCCGTGTCGTAGAGCCCACAGTGATTCGTCTGATTCTATCCATTGCTCTCACAAGATCTTTGCCTATTCGACAACTAGACATCCAGAATGCCTTCCTACATGGCATTCTAAATGAGGAAGTCTTCACGACTCAACCATCTGGTTTTACTAATTCAAATTTTCCTTCCCATGTTTGCAGGTTACATAAATCTCTCTATGGCCTAAAATAGGCTCCAAGGGCTTGTTTTGATAGACTCAATTCCTTCTTTCTTGAAAATGATTTTGTGAGTTCAAAGATAGATACTTCTTTATTCATTTACCACACAAATGAAGGAACAATATACATTCTAATTCATGTAGATGACATCATCTTAACCGGTACAAGTGATGCTATTCTAAAAAATTTTCTATCAAAAATAGGCAGCGCATTTGCTATCAAAGATATGGTCCCTTTACATTACATCCTTGGTATAAGTGTTGAACAAATGGTTACTAGTATGCATCTTTCACAATGACAGTATGTCTTAGATCTATTAGCAAGAGTGACAATGGCCGACTGTAAGCCAATTTCAACACCAATGTCCCCCTCAACAAAGCTCACCAAACTCTCAGGGACACCAATGGAATACCCTACATTATGTCGAAGTACTATGGATGCCCTACAATATGCAACACTTACAAGACTGGATATTCAGTATGCTGCCAACAAAGTTTTCCAATATATGCATAACCCAACAATAGATCATTGGATAGCCATAAAGAGAATACTTCGCTATTTAAAAGGCACTGTATCTCATGGACTAATGCTCTACATGTGCTCTAACTTAGCCTTTTTTGCTTATTCTGACGCTGATTGGGCTGAGTGCCCCGATGATCAAAAATTGACAGGACGGTTTTCCATATTCATTGGTAAAACTTTAATTTTATGGAGCTCACGCAAACAAGTAATGATTTCAAGGTCAAGCACACAATCCGAATATCGAGCCATTGCAAATTCAACGACAGAACAAACATGGCTCCACTCTCTGCTCAAATAACTTTGCATATTCATTCCGTCTATTCTAACCTTGTGGTGTGACAATGTGGGTGCAACTTATCTTATTGTCAATCCAGTATTTCATGTGCGCACCAAACATGTTGAGATAGATTTTCATTTCGTCAGAGACAAGGTGGCCAAAGGACTTCTTGATGTGCGGTTCATCTCTACCAAAGATCATTTGGTAGATATTTTTACAAAGCCTCTATCAACTCAACGGTTCAACACCTTACTCACCAACCTCAATGTGACTGCAGCCCCCTTGAGATTGACGGGGAGTATAAGGGAGAACCTTTCTCCAACGTTTCTCTCTACCAACCACCAGCTGGAAGATAAGAGCCTTGCTCTAACGGCTATCTTAGCCAACCTAGAAGATAGGAATCCAATCAAGGAAACCCAATATAGTAGGTGGATAATACCTTACTCCAAGGAAATCAATCCTAATCTCACTCAATATCAAATTACCTTGTATAGAGGGATTATTACCTCAATCACTCCACCTATTCCTAAGGGATTATTGAAAGTTTCTCCGAGCCATGGTTTGAGATGTCGGTATCGTATCGCCCAGTACCGGTTTTGCAAGTGACTGATCCTGATACTGTGTCGATACCGCATCGGTGACATAGTATGGCAAAGGGTAAAATGGTAAAAAGAACCTATTTTTATAGGAGAATTAGGGGCAAATTTGTCCAATACGGCTAATCAGTGCTGATACCAATCCGATACCATATCGGTTTCTAGATTGACTGATACCCGTTCCGATACCATGCACTAAAACCATGCTTGGAGCAGATATATGAGAGGACAGAAATTGAGGTTTCTAATATTGTGGAGGGGTAAAATTGGTATAGGAAGATGTGGACGACCATACAATGAACGGTTCTTATGGTTCCTCCCATATTCACAAGAGAAATGAATGCTTTTTAGCTACTAGAACTAGTTGGTTGGATCGATGTCATCTTTGTCTAACTTTAGAAACTTGGATAATGAAGTTATAATTTATAGCTAGAAACCCATTGGATTGGATTTCATCTTTGTCTAAACTTAGATATTTCTAGTTTGAGTTAGTCCTACAAATTATGTTTCTTAGAATGCAAAGCATATCGAAAGCTTTTTAAAGAATAATAATGGGTTCGTGTTGGAGAGATATGCTACTTGTTTTAGGTTTAACCCTCTTCAGCCTTTCACCTTCACGGGCAACTGAAGTTTCTTATGACAAGGGTCAGCTTCTGATCAATGGAGAGCCAAGAATTCTGCTTTCTGGGTCAATCCATTATCCACGCAGCACGGTGGAGGTAAAGTGATTGATTGATGGGGTTGTTTTCTTATTATTAATTTGTGAGAAAAAAAACTTTGTTCGGGAGTGCGCCCTACACCAGCACTCCCATAAGTTTATCTCTCTCTTCCCTATATGAATAAACACCTTTACCTATTGTTTTGAGGAAGAGAGAGATTGACACGAGAGTGGTGGCGTGGATAGGAAACTACTTCCCTTAATTTGTTGTTCAAATCATACTTTTCGCCATAAGAAGCAAGTTACAAATCCATCTCTTTCAATGGTTCAGATGTGGCCAGATCTAATTCAGAAGGCCAAGGAAGGTGGACTTGATACCATTGAGACTTACGTGTTTTGGAATGCCCATGAGCCCCATCGTCGCGAGGTTTTCATCACTCACTCAAAACTATAATTAATTAGTATATCTTAAATAATGTACACAACCTTACCCTTGCTTTTGTGGAGAGGCTGTTTTCTGACCTAATCAGTATATCTTCTTCTATTAAAAATGCTAACCATTTTCTTCTTCTCTGTGTCCTTCTTAATTAATTGTTTCTACACAGTACAATTTCAAAGGGAACCTAGATCTCGTCAGATTTTTGAAGACAGTCCAGGAAGCAGGCCTCTACGCAATTTTATGCATCGGTCCTTATGCGTGTGCTGAATGGAACTACGGGTAATTATTACATATATGTATTTGTAAGTGAATGTCTGAATGACATTTTATAGCTTATAGGTGCGTTTAGAACTTGACACCTTTTAATTGCTCCTTATCTTATTCCCAAAAATTCTTTAAGGAAATGGTATAAAAGGATTTTCAAAAATTATTTGAAAGTGACATATAGTTGTCATTATTAAAAGGTGTTATTTCACATATTTCAAGTACAAATGTGAAATGAAAATATTTATCCTTGTTGAAAAAATAGTGTGGACTAAAAGGACAAAAAAAAAAGTAAAGTTACAAATTATTTGACACCTTGATAGGTGTCGAAAAGAAAATCCCATTCACCAAGGGGCACGATGGGAATGGATATTTTGGAACATACTAAAACCCTAGGAGGGGTTTGTGAACCCTAAGATGGGTGGAAGAAAACTTTGTCCTTTCTATTATTCCAAAAGTTTCATCCAAACATCAGAACCCAAGAGTGGAGAGATTACTAAATTAAAGAATCACCAAAAGCTTAAGGCCTCCAAAAAGAGACAAGGAAAGAATGATGAAATTCATATAAAATTCAGATAACCCAACAAAATTTGATATATAACAAATCCAAGGAGCTGGTGGCTCAATCCAGGCTACCCATCCTCCCATGCCAAACAACACAATTAAGAAATTTAACCTTTAACATTTACCCTTCCATTGTTTAGCCTTTCAAGTATACTAATTAGATCCCATTTTTCTTGCCAGAGGATTCCCTGTGTGGTTGCACAATCTACCAGGAGTCAAGTTCAGGACAGATAATCAAGTGTTCAAGGTTCAGATATGCATTTTTTTTTTTTGTTTCCTTAAATCACTGTCACTGTTTTTCTATGTGGAGTTGATGATATTAAAACAACCTTTTTTTTCCCCTTCTTAATTACAGGATGAGATACAAAACTTCACTACCTTAATAGTTGATATGATTAAAAAGGAGAAGCTCCTTGCCCCTCAAGGAGGACCCATAATCCTTACACAGGTCTGTCTATACTACTACTATTTTTTTTTTGCTAACGAGAAAACCCATGAACCAGCTTGGCTTTACGGTTCAAGCCTTAGGATAAACCCCGATTACACGAAGCCTCCCCCCACACCGTGTAATACTTCATTCGAGGAGATTTGAACCTGAGACCCCATGACTGAAGCACATCGTCCTAAACCAGTCAACTTATTATGATATTTCTTTGTTTCACAACAGATTGAGAACAAATATGGCAATATAATGGGCCCCTATGGAGAAGAAGGGCAAAGATACATCCAATGGTGTGCAAAAATGGCTGAATCCCAAAATACTGGCATCCCATGGCTCATGTGTCAACAAGGAAATGCACCACAACCAATGGTATATATATTAGAAACTATTTTTATGAACATATAAATCTATCTATTTATATATATATTTTTCAATTCTTGCTTCTGATCATAGTACATAAACTTCTTCAGTTCTTATTCTTTTTCTTCTGATCATGGCTGATTGCTCATTAATCTTTCAGATTAACACGTGCAATGGATTTTATTGTGACTGGAATTTCAAGCCAAATAACCCAAAGAGTCCCAAAATGTGGACTGAGAATTGGACTGGGTGGTGAGTATACTTCATTCCAAACAATATAGACTGAAAGAAGAAAGAAAAGCTTGGAAAATTAAAGGGAAGCAAATTGAAATTAAATCAAAACTAAAATAGAAACTTTTGTAATAACTACTTAACATGATTGTCTAAATAACATTAAATCATTCCAAATATAGCTATTACATTTTACTTTACTCTGCAATCAAATCCCTTGGATTTCACTTCCCTTCACTTCCTTGGAATCAAACCTTCTGATATTTCTTCCCTGTATATAGTCTGAAGCTAAATGGACATTCTTTCAGGTTCATTGGTTGGGGTCTCCCATTCCACCAGAGAGTGGCTGAAGATGTGGCCTTCGCTGTTGCCCGTTTCTTCCATAGCGGTGGTGTTCTTCAAAACTATTACATGGTTAGTTTCCACTCTTGAAACCACAGAGAAAGATTCTTTAGAAACAAAATATATGTAGGAGAAGACACTGATATTTTCATGACTTGGTTTCAGTACCATGGAGGAACCAATTTTGGTTGTACATCAGGTGGCCCATATATCACAACATCTTATGATTATGATGCACCACTTGATGAATAGGGTAATCTTTAATTTTATGTTAAGATTAAATGTCAAATTGCACAGTCATTATATGTACAAATTTGATTAGTTCCATCTCCTTTACTTAATAAATCTAACTCTTCAGGGCTTTTGAATCAACCTAAGTGGGGACATCTGAAGAGACTCCATGAAGTCATTAAATCGGCTGAAAGGATTCTTGTCCAACAGTTAGTGACACACAAAGACATTGGAAGCAATGTGGTGGTTAGTTGCAATATGTCCTTCCAATTCTTGTAACCTTTGGCAAATCATTAAAATTGAAAGTAAATGGAGGTGATGATTTGAAATCTTTTTTGTTATAGTTATCTACATTTATCAACAACTCTACTGGAAATTCAATTTGCTTATTGAGCAATGTAACCAATAACAAAGATGTGATTGTTGACTTGCAAAACAATGGCAAGTACTTCTTGCCTGCTTGGTCTGTTAGTATTCTTGTTAATTGCAACAAGGAAGTCTACAACACTGCTAAGGTAAAAGGAGAGTAATTGAAATTGTTGCATATTTAAACTGATCTTCTCAATAGATTAAAGCATATAATTAGTTTATTTTTTATGCTTGCAGGTCAGCACCCAGATATCCTTGAAGACAAAGAAACCAAGTAATGTTGAACTCAGTTGGGTTTGGAAGGCAGAGCCTTTGAAAGATGCCCTAAAAGGAAAGGGCACCTTTACTGCAAACAAGCGTCTTGAACAAAAGGCAACAACTATTGATGCTAGTGACTACCTGTGGTACATGACTAGGTATATATAGTTTTCTATTCCTTTAATTTCTTCATTTTCATAGGATGTTGTCTCTAATTTGTTAGGACCTTGGGTAGAACTCATCTTCAAAAGCTAGTCGTTAAAGAGAGGGTGCCCAAGTACCTATAACCCCCATATATATATATATATATATATATATATATATATATATATATATATATATATATATATATATATATATATATCCGATGTGGGACTATTTTTTCCGTCTTCCGCATGGAATCCAACATAATTATCATCTTAATTTAACAAAACTCACTATTTTATATTGTTGCCATGGTCTTCTAGGGTGGACGTCGATGCATCCTTCCCTAAAAATGCAACTCTGCGTGTGAATACAACAGGCCATGTCCTTCATGCTTATGTTAATAAGAAGCGCATTGGTAATTTAAACTTGAGCATACACTATATTCCACCTATATGTTTTTAGCATTCATCTAAATATGTAATATTTGAAATTAATTTTCTGAATTTGGTGGAATTAATAACAGGATCTGATTGGCGTAGTGGAGGTGGTTTCGTGTTTGAGAAACCAGTTAATTTGAAAAAAGGGGTTAACCTAATATCTTACTTAGCGTCACTATTGGACTACCGGTACTTAATTTGTTTTCCTCAATTACCATTTGGATTAACTACTTACTTTTCATGCTTACAATACTAATTAACATCTGTAGACGCTGATTTTTTGTCACCCCCTAATTGGCGATGATGACAACGGGACATGGACGATGGACGACGCACTCTCCCTCTTTTCAGACCCAAAGATACCTGACCCATAAGACCAAGAACCATACTGAGCACAAAATGGCCCATTTTAGGCCCAAAAATAAGGAAAAAGGGCACTGCGCTCCCACGGCGCCGTGGACTCTTCCCACGGCACCGTGGACGCCTTCCCACAGCACTGTGGGCAACTTCCCACGGCACCGTGGGGATGTGTACCAGATTTCCACGGCGCCATGAGGGGGTGTGACATCAGCCTACTGACATCACCCATGGCGCAGTGGAAAAGTCCCCCACGGTGCCGTGGACATCTCCACGGCGCCGTGGAGGACTTATTCGGCCAGGAGAGAGAAGGGGTCCCTCCCTATAAATAGGAGGGTCCCCTCCCACATTTTCCAAGGAATTTTGGGTAGAGAGACCCTCCCCAAGTGATTCCTAGCCTCTTTTCCTCCCTTTTCACCCTCATTTCTCCTCCTTCTCTCATGAGTGTGTGACTGCTTGAAGTTTTCTTGTGGCGGACAGATCCTTCGACTGTCCCTCTGAGTATAGAGCGCTTTGGCTCCTAGGCGTTGGTATCCCGTCTGTGCACGGATAACCATCGAAATTCCTTTATTACAGACGTTATTCTGTCTGTTTACTCCATTCCAAATCACTCGAAAGAGCCGTTACTCTGCCGAGAAAGAAGCAGCGTCGGTCCATTCGTCTATCTCCCCTGAGCCAGGGGAATACAACCATACAGGTATAATTATTGTATTTTTGCTGATCCAATGTAGTCCTTTCACATTTTATTGTTTTAGTCTGCATTTTTCATATATATAATGTAGTTTATTATGCTTTAGTTCAATTCATAGCATCTGAATGTAGTTCATAATATCCCCCATCCTCGTAATAAAAGAGAAAGAACATTCATCCTTATGTAGCATCTAACACAGAGAGACCGGCTTCGGCAGGGCGAGGTGGGTGCCTAACACCTTCCCATACTCGTAACCTGACCCCTTACCCGAACCTTTGGTCGGACCATATGGAGTCACGTAGCCCGATTCCGCTCACCACGGGTAGGGCTACACTTAATGGGTCCTAGGCCCTAACCCTAGGTGGCGACTTCTCATTATATTAGCATATTTTAATGCATGATCCCAATCCCCTATTTATCGATATTATACATTGACAATGTTATCCACATCCATACACACACACATGTATCTCCCAAAACCCTATGTCGCCATATACCACAAAGGGCTAAGGAAACCTTCGTCCCGAAGGACCGCGGTACTTACAGTGGCGACTCCGCTAGGGATGTGGTGGACAAATGTCCACCCGAGGTCAAACTCTCTAAATAGGTGCTATCAATAAATGACAGAATGTTCTCTCTAAACTTTTATAAAAAAGAAAAATAAAAAATAATAATAAAAGAATATAATAAAAAAAATATATATACAAAACAAAATACAAAAAAAAAAAAATAAATGAATAAATAAATACCATAATATGTTTATCTGGCTAACCCTTGTGTGTACTAACCGCATCATGCATAGTGCTCGAAGTGAAATCAAACGGCGAGGGTACTCCCTGTCATGCCTTTACCCTCGGGGAGGTGAGGCACGTCATACTAAGTACTCTGAGACCGGATGATAGACGCTTCCTGTACCACTTTCTTGCACACATACACTGCATGGGAACCCCTCTTACCCCCGTAGTTAGTCGTTGGACCCCATGAGTAGTCATGGGTAATTCGCGGCGAAGCTACAGCCCTTGATATTTACTGTACGAGTTTAGAATCACCAGCGAGGGTATTCACTAGTGTGTTGTGGAGTGCTTTGCCACTCAAAAAAGGCACTAGCTCGATTACTCTGAGTTTGTGTGACCTATTCTCCAGGTATATCAAAAGAACCACGTGCCTACAATTCGCGACCACGAGCGATAGGTATATCGGTTCTGTCAATGGTGGCCTTGTTCTGTCCTATGGAAGCCTACCCCTTACATGCATCATGTAGGAAAATAGACCACATATGATTAGGGTACGACACAAACTAACCTTTGTTAGCTGTAAGAAAGACCGAGTTTAGGGTCATTTGACGATTAACCTGGTTTTGATATGAGATGCCACCAAAGATAAGGAATTCCATAGTCCCACGATGGTCCCTCAAAGAAAAATGGAAGTCCACTTCCAACCTTACATGTTCCTCGAAAAAAAAAAAAGAAGGCATCTCATCTTGACTCCAGACATAATCATCAATAACCCGGTAACGAGGATCTTTCTTTTGTTTATTTTTTTTTTGTATTCGAAAATGCTTGGGCAATGACAACATTCAAGTCCGGTCTCGAAGAGTCTTGAAACTCAAGACCACTCCGATTACTTGAGTCGAATAAAATAATAAAATGATATGAAACAAATGTCATAAAATACAAAAAAAAAAAACCATAAAAAAAAAAAAACTCAAAAAGAAAAAATGACAAAAATAAAATAAAATTCTTCTTTAGCCTTCTTAGGGTCTAAACTAGGTATTCTTCTCTCTTTCGTAGAAGCACGATTTCGTCCTTATCCATCTGGGTCCGACGCGACAGAAGGTTGACCCGAGCCAGCCCACCATTCTCCTCAAGATCCCTGATTCCTTCTCATTCTTCTAGTTCATCTTCTGAGATATCACTTGTGAGTAACATGAATCCTCCGGAGGATCACCTGTCTGAAAGTCACGTCGAAGATCGAGTGGATAGGCTGCAAGTAGACATGACCGAAATGCGGCAACTCATGGCACAACTAGTTCAGTCGGTCAATGAACTATCTAGGGGCGGATCCATAGCTAGACCAGCAGAGCAAGAAGCCCGGAAAACTAACCCAGCAACCATCAAGACTCCAATCATCATACCAGTAGAAGAAGGGGAAGATAGCCACCCTATGGACCCTCCTGAGACTGAAAGGGAGAAGAAAATGAGAGAAAAAGTAGCCGAGTTGGAATTGGTTGTCAAGGGAAAAGTCAAAGAAAAAGATGAAGAAGACTTGGTATTCTTTCCCGAAGGGAAAATCCCTGAAGATTTCAAGTGGAAATTGGATAAGTTCGACGGATCGGGAGATCCTAGGGCTCATCTCAAGATTTTTGCCACCATTGCCAGATCATGGGGGCTTTCTGAAAACCAAATGGGACAGGCGTTCTTACATTCTTTGGCCGGATCTGCTTTGAGGTGGTTAACCCAGCTTGATCACACTCAAACCCAGTCATGGGCCTCTGTGGTTAAAGCCTTCACTAAGCAATATTCATACAACACCGAGATGGATATTACTCGAAGAGAATTGGAAACCTTGAGGCAAGAACCAAGTGAAGAGTTCTCAAACTACGTCATGCGGTTTAGGGAGAAGGCCGCAAAAATGTGGAACAGCCCTACTGAGGAGGAGCAGGTCGAGATAGTGTTAAAAAATTTGTATGGGGAGTACCGTGAGAAGATATACTACCAGCACATCAAAACATTTGATGCTCTTATGACAATTGGGAAGAAGATTGAAGATAAGATCTTTAAAGAAAGGCAGAATCAGGGTATGACCCGTGAAGCATCAGGAAGCTATTCGGCAAGGAAAAGCCCAAGAGCCAAAGGAGGAATGCTGTAGGAACAAGCAGCCAGGCGGTAGAAGTCCAGGTGGTAGCCACAGGATCCACCCCTCTTATGATCCAAACTGAATCTGAAGCATCCAGGAGGAATTTCAACTTTGAAGGAATGACACCCTCATTGTTATTCACCAAGCTCAAGAAATAGGGAATGATCAATTCAGTTCCTCCTAAGCCTATGGATTTGAATAATCCACCTACCTGGTATAAGCCCAATCTGTACTGTCATTACCACGACCAACAAGGCCATCATACGGATAGATGCCTAGCTCTTAAGCATGTGATCCAGGACTTGATTGACAAGAGCAAAATTGAACTTCAGAAGAAGCAGCCGCCAAATGTCACCACAAATCCTCTTCCTAACCATGGAGTAAATATGCTTCAAGAGGATGCCGGGCAAGAAGATCCTACCACCTTGATTCATCCAGTCGGGAAGAGGAAGCTAATGAAGGCACACATCTATATAGCAATGTTGACCAAGAAACTTAAGGAGGAAAAAGAACCACAGATTCGACAAGAGGTGTCTCAGGAAGTGGATCAGCCCGATTCCCCTTTCTATCATCCAAAGTTAGAAGGTGCCACATGGGTAGAATACCAGATACCTGCATGGAAAATCTCACAACCACTGGTGAAGGGGACCTATTCCCCAAAGTCATCTACAGGATCAGTAAACATGCTGCAGGAAGAGACACCATTCCAAGATCCTACTACATTGATCCAGCCCATCCCGTGGTATTCAGGAAGAGATGAGTAGTCACGGCAAGCACAGGCAGAAAGGATACAGGTTTGCATTTATTACGCCCAAACCAACTGTGATGGGAATACCCGAACCAACTGTGATGGGAATACCCGAACAGGTGGGCAACCATGTGACCAAGGCAGAGGTATAGCATCCATCAACCGGCTTAAAAAATTGGATTTCTTGGAGTATGGATTAGAGGGTCTCGAGATAATGACACCATTGTGCAAGTATGGTTTCTCATCATCCGAAATATGTCACCTGGTTCTTGAAGAAGAGGAAGGGATTGAAATCACCAGAGTCACACCTCAGCTCGTTAAAGCAGTCTCAGCACTAGCTATTGGATAGGCTCTGACCAAAGAAGTCTCTCTTGTCCATATAGGGGGGGATACTGACAATAGCTTAGATGAGGAAGGAGACCAAGAAATCCACGAGGGATGGATAGAGTATGCTGAGCAAAGTCCAACGATGGAGGATGAAGGAGTAGAAGCGATGGATTGGGTAAATAACATCGGAAGCGATGATAATAATGACCCTACCAGCCTTATTCAAACCGTATCATCAGATGAGTATGAAAGTAGAGATGATGAGGAGATATCATCTCCAGAGGTTCCCAGAGGCGATTGGATGGTGTCCAGAGAAGATTTTAAGCGTTGGAGCATGAGCGCCTTTTACCAGGTTGCAGATATACTCGATGTTTCCACCAATACTCAAGAGATCCTGTACAAGGCTACTTCTCTATTTCCAGATCTGGTGTGTAGTAACCTCGCAGGACGTTGTGAGAGCTTGGTGATGCCAAATGAGAGCGATGTACTCGCTCGAACCCTCCATGAGATGAAAAACATGACTTGGTTAGTCAATGCTTTGACCTGTGATCTGTTCGGAACTCCTCCAGAAGACCTGGTCTTGTATTCAGATTCATTCTCCTTTCTGGATCCACCCCGAAGAAGTGAAACATGGGACGCATGGATCAATGATATCAGCCTCGGGGAATTTCAGATTGACCCCACCAGAGGTATCTTTCCTATGCACATCGATGATGAAGGGGAAGAGCCGTTGGAAGAAGAACAATCATCTGAAGAAGATGAAAGTGAGCAAGAATCTGCATCAGAGGAATCCAATGATGAAGTGTCCGAAGGGGAAGAAGAAACAGAGGATGAGGAACCTTGGCAACCAAGGACGCGTCTGGAGAAGTATCAGAACATTTACGGACCCGCACCATGGGAATTATCATTCCGGGTGAACAAGATCCACCGGGATGTAGATAAAATCCAGGAAACACTCATGAGAATGGTGGTCTTGGATGATAAGTACCAGGAAGAGCTTCAACAGTTGGAACCTGTTAGAGAATAGTGGGCGCTCCCTCAAGCAATTCACCATTTGGAAAACTCTGTAAAGCTAACTTTGGCCTTGGCACAAGACCTATGTGGGACTCCTCCCCCATCTCCGTATCAGGGTAACAGAGAATACCATGCGTGGGCAAGAGTACATGATGATTTCTATATGTGTCATGTCAATGAGGGAGAAGCAGTAAATGATCGAATAGGGAATATCCACCCAGTTATTTCAACCCCAGAAAAGAGGTCCGAAAGTTTAGTTTCTCAAGGAGAAAAGAAGGATCGCAGCTTCTACAAGTCATTGGCGGAAGCAAGAAAGATGTACCAAGCGGCTTCGGAAGCCTTTCATGCCATTGGCCAATTGATACCAGAAGAATCCCATACAATCCAACAGGTTGCTGAAAAGCGAGAAACCCTGTTAGGAATCCTAAATCAAGCCCAGAAGTCTATCATGGCCTTGTCTGATGAAGGATGTAAAACCCGAATTTGTCCCAAGGGTCCTCTTATCATCACTGATAGTGACGAAGAAGATGGGGACTTTTGCCCAGTCCGGTTGGTCATTAAAGAAAGAGAGTCAGATGTGGCGGAAACCAGGAGTGGCCGAAACTTCAAGAATAAAGAGTTGACAGTGGAAAAATATCGGTCTAGCCAATCAACAACAGTTGTTGAGCCAGAAAACCGAGTACTAGACCAATTGAAGAAAGCCCAAGCCAACATCTCAATCTGGGGATTATTAATGGCGTCGCCAACCCACCGAGAAGCTGTTTTGAAAGCTCTTACCAAGGTTCAAGTGCCCATAGAAATGGGGCCTGAGGAATTATCTCACATAGTGGGAGCCACTTACGCCATTCAGTCACTCTTTTTCTCAGAAGAGGATTTACCCCCAGGAGGAAAGAATCACAACCGGGCGCTTTACATTACGGTGGAATGTAACAAGAATCAGGTCCCCCAGGTTCTGATAGACAATGGGTCCACCCTCAATGTGATGCTCCTCAAAGTAGCCAGATGCATGGGTTTATCTCTAGACAAAATGAAGTCGTCCAGTCAAACCATCAGGGCATACGACAATTCCAGAAGGGAGGTAATTGGGATTCTTACCACCAGTGTCAAGATTGAACCAGCCTGCTTTACCATAGACTTCCAAGTCATCGACATTCAAGCATCCTTCAATATGTTGCTTGGAAGACCATGGCTGCATTCAACGGGAGCCCTAGCATCAAGTCTTCATCAAAAGCTGAAATTCATATATGACCAGAAAGTAATTACCATCTTTGGAGACCCAGAAATGGTACACACTTTGGCCAACATTGAAGTAGGTGGTTCATCTTCATAGGAAGTGCAGCTGGGGGGTTTGAAATTGGCCACATTTGTACTACCTCTGCAAGTGAAGAAGACCAGAGTCTAGGGAAATTCCTGACAATGTGGAGCGAGGCCTCTGTAAAGATTATGAGAAAGATGAAATATTTCCCTGGATTAGGATTGGGAAAAAACCAACAGGGGGTACCGGCGTTCCCGGAGATACCAGCCAATGCCAACCGTTGTGGATTAGGGTTTAACCTGAAGAACCCAAGGAAGAAAGCCACAGGATAGAAGAATAGTACGGCAAATGGTGAGCCATATTTCAAGACTCTGAATGGGTACTTTGTGAAAGAGGGAGAAGACTTCCCTTACTGTGAAAATCCAGAACCATGGTTCAATCAAGAGCAGGGCGAACGTCTACCAGGACTTGAAATATTCTTTAAGAACGAAGTAGACTGGATAGCCATGGAATTGGATCAAGGCAGCAAGAAGGAAGTCACAGGGGATCAATGGATCGGCGAATTGTTCGAAGTAGCGGTGATCATTGAAGAAGAAGAAGAAGGACCGGCACCATATCTTCTCATACAACCTCTCCAAGGATCCATAGCGAATTGGGCAAGAATGATGGAAGATTTCCATATTAATGAGTCGAAGTTGTAACCAGCTCTAGCATAGTCCTGTCTAAGTCTATCTCGAGTCAGATTCGAGTCCGGTGGAAATGTCCAGTCCATTGGGTCTGTCTGTACTCTTCCCCTTATCATGAATGAAATTACTGATTCTGAGTATGTTTCTTCTTCTTCTTCCTATTCTTCTGATGATGATAATGTCTTAGAACATCATAATCTATTAGAACGATTGGAGCAAAGAAGAGCTCAACCCGTCCGAGAGGATACCCACCCCGTAAATATAGGGACCGATCAATGCCCTCGAATAATCAAAATTGGTGCTTCTCTCAACAATAACGAAACATCCCAAATGATCTCTCTCCTCAAGGAATTTGAGGAAGTCTTCGCCTGGTCCTACAACGATAGTCCCGGCATCGATCCAAAGATTGTGCAACATGAATTACCAACATATCCGGAGGCTCGCCCAGTCAAGCAGAAGTTAAGAAGGATGCGGCCGGAATGGAGTGAGAAGATCAGGGAAGAAGTAATCAAACAATGGAATGCAGGATTTCTTCAAGTAACCTAGTACCCTCAATGGTTGTCCAATATTGTCCCAGTCCCTAAGAAAGATGGGAAGGTCAGAATGTGTGTGGATTTTCGTGACCTAAACAGGGTCAGCTCGAAGGATGATTTTCCGTTACCCCACATTGACATTTTAGTAGACAACACTGCAGGCCATGCTCTACTGTCCTTCATGGATGGTTTCTTAGGATATAACCAAATTAGTATGTGCCTGGAGGACAGGGAGAAAACTGCCTTCACGACACCCTGGGGTACGTTTTGTTACAAAGTAATGCCTTTTGGGTTGAAAAATGCTGGGACAACATATCAAAGAGCGGCCAGGCTATCCTACACGACATGATACACAAAGAAGTAGAGGTATATGTCGATGATATGATAGTCAAATCTATTGACCAACAAGGCCATTTTGCAGCTCTCAGAAAGTTTTTTGAAAGAATCAAAGAATACAAGCTAAGGCTGAACCCTCAGAAGTGTGTGTTTGGGGCCAAAGCAGGAAAATTACTGGGATTTCTTGTCAGCGAAAGAGGGATAGAAGTGGACCCTGACAAGATAAAAGCCATCACGGAAATGCCACCACCCCGGACAAAAAAAGAGGTACGAGGGTTTTTGGGCCGCATTCAGTACATCAGCAGATTCATATCTTGGTTGACATCCACTTGTGAACCTATCTTCAAGCTCCTAAAGAAGAAAGAACCGAAAGAATGGAACGAGAAATGCCAAGATGCCTTTATGAAAATCAAAGAGTATCTACTTTCTCCTCCTATACTTGTCCCTCTAGTGTTCGGTGAACCTTTGCTCCTATATTTGTCAGTAGGAGAAACAGCGGTCGGATCAATAATGGCCCAAGTTGCCAAGGCGGATGGAGAAGAGCATACAATCTACTATGTAAGCAGGAAACTCATCGAGTATGAAACTCGATATGCCCCAGTAGAAAAGACATGTACATCTCTGGTTTGGGTAACTAAGCGCCTGAGGCACTACATGGTGTCACATCCTGTCAGGTTGATCTCTCGGATGGATCCAATTAAGTACCTCTTCAAGAAACCAGCATTGACAGGGAGGATGGCTAGGTGGTTGTTGCTATTATCAGAATTTGACATAACTTATGTCAGTCAAAAGTCTGTGAAAGGGCGAGCAATCTCTGACCATCTAGCAACATTTTCCTCAGAGGATGATTTCCGAGCAACAGAGGACCTCTTCCCAGATGAAGATTTACACTCCGTAGAAGCCGGACCAACTAGGGGGTGGCAACTATACTTTGATGGAGCCGCCAATCAAAAAGGATTTGGCACAGGGGTGTTATTGATAACCCCAGAGGACTTTTACTTGCCAATGGCCTTCAGATTGGAATTTAGTTGTACCAATAACATAGCAGAGTATGAAGCTTGTGCTATTGGGTTAGAAATGGCTCTGTCTGTAGGAGTTGACAAAATTAAAGTTTACGGAGATTCCTCTGTGGTGATCTGTCAAACACAAGGTGGAAGACTAAGGATGAGAAGTTAAAGCCCTACCAAGTTTATCTGGAACAACTGACGCAATGCTTCAAGGAAGTTTCTTTTGAATATCTGCCCAGGGATAGCAATCGGTTCGTCGATGCTTTAGCCACTTTGGCGTCCATGGTAGAATGTGATACTCGGGACAAGATCCAGCCCTTCCTAATAGAAAGAAGGACCCACCGAGCATATGGAGAACCAGTCAATACACTCACCGAGGATGGAAGGCCTTGGTATGCTCTAGTGGTCAACTACATCAAAGAAAGGAGATATCCTGAAGAGTTTTCAGAAAGAGAGAAGAGGCATTTACGAAAATATGCTACTCAATTCATCCTCCAAGGAAACTTGTTGTATAGAGGTTTTATGATGGTATCCAACTATTATGTGTAGATAAGGATCAGGCTCAAATCATTATGGAAGAAATCCATCAAGGAATATGTGGACCACACATGAATGCAAGGATGCTGGCCAAGAAAATTCTCAGGATGGGATACTATTGGGTCACTATGGAAGCGAGTGTGTCGCCTTCGTAAGGCGATGTCATAAATGCCAGATATTTGCCAACATCATTCATATTCCTCCGACAGAGTTGCACTCATTAAATGCCCCTTGGCCATTTTCTACCTGGGGAATTGATGTAGTTGGTAAAATAACTCCAAAGGCTTCAAATGGACATCAATTCGTGTTAGTCGCCATCGACTATTTCACAAAATGGATAGAGGCTCAATCTTATGCAGTTCTAACTTCCGCCAAGGTGGCAAAGTTCATAAAAGAGAATCTCATCTATAGATACGGTGTGCCGCAACAGTTGATTTCAGATCAAGGCCTGCATTTCAGGAAAAAAGTGGAAGAACTCTGTAGCCAATTTGGCATTAAGAGGCATAAGTCTACTACTTACCGGCCACAGACTAATGGAGCAGTAGAAACAGCCAACAAGAATATGAAGGTCATATTGCAAAAGATGGCAGATACACACAATGACTGGGCAGAGAAACTGTCACTAGCCTTATGGGCATATCGGACATCCATCCGAACCTCTACCAGAGCTACCCCGTATTCTCTGGTATATGGGATGGAAGCCGTATTGCCGGTAGAAATTTAGGTCCCTTCTCTTCGAGTCTTACTCGATAGTCAATTGCCAGAAGGGGAATGGGTAAGGGCCAGATACGAAGAGCTCAATCTCCTGGATGAGAAAAGGATGAAGGCCATGGACAATCTCAAGAAATATCAGCAAAGAATGGCTAGGGCATTCAATAAGGGTATCTGCACTCGGAGCATTGAAGAAGGAGATTTGGTCCTTAGAGAGCAGCGAGCTCCAATCCACGACCCAAGAGGAAAGTTCTGACCCAATTGGAGTAGACCCTACAAAGTCAAGACCATATTGCCAGGACAGGCAGTCCAACTCTCTGATCTTGACGGAGAAGATCTTCGGGGATTGGTCAATATGGACCGGCTAAAGAAGTATTTTGTCTGAGATATGTGAAGCAATTTGAACTACGTTTGACCTGATTCCTCTGAAGGGATACGTAGGCAACTCGATGTATTCGGGTACGGTCTCAAAAAAATATATATATAAAAAAAAAGAAAAAGAGAGAGGGCATTGTATTGGTTTCCTCCCATAAATTTCGCCAGCCGGCGTCCCTTGCACATATGAGTAAATCTCACCATTTGGCCTTCCATTCCTTGACCTAGCTTAGGAGTAAAGTCATCTAGAGCTGGTTATTAACAAAGGATTTATTCATTCTGTGTCGTAAAATGCTAACCCAATCCTTGATACAGGTAGTATGAGAGGACCAAAGAAAGAAGGACTCGACGAACAGTTGCATCAGTGGACTCTCCGAATGAATGTGGACGAGCCTACACTTCTAGAGGATCACCATCTGATAGTATTGGGAAGGATCGGTTGCTTCAAGCTCCATCATGATTTACTAAGGGAAGTGTCGAAGTGCTGGAACCCCCAATTGAACGCGTTTCGTTTCAGAAAAGTCTGGCTGGCTCCGACCATTGAAGAATTCTGGGCTTGCATGATGTCACCCCCTCGAGGAAAGTTGTTCCTCCCAACTATGAAGAAAGAACAGCTCTTCAAAAATTTGGGAGATTTCTTTGCCTTGAATAAGGAGTAAAAGCAAGTTCTCAATTATGACAAGGTGGATGCGTTGAAAGTTGCGAAGATCTTCAACAACAATGGATTTGAAGAAGAAAGATAGATCCGACGCAGAAAGTGGGCTTACTTATTCTGTATGATTGGGAGGTATTTGTTAGCATCTCTGGGAAAAGGCATGTCTCCAATAATTGCAGAAGTGGTTAGGCAAATTGAAGAAGGATGCGACATCGCTCCTACCATTTTAGCATAAACATTCAAAGGGTTTGATACCATGAGTCAGTCTCAGAAATATGGAACAGACTTCCTTCATGGATCTCCGGCGGTGTTCCAAATGTAGTTGATGGAAAAACTAAAATTGGTCACACCAATTCCGTGTCCTCACCTCCGGCCTATGCATTATCAAATACAAAGGGAAAAGTCAGAATTCCACAAGGTCCAAGACTGGAAGAAATATTTGGAGGAGAGAGATGTCCAAGAAATCCAATGGAACTGCCCTTGGATGAAGGCCGAGATAGAAAAATCAGAAACATCAGGGTACAATTATGTGAGATTCATGGGTTTAACTGACACCCGTTTTTATATCCCTTCCTTAGTATCTCCAAGACGGGAATGACCTACGATGGAGAATTTCAGAATCCTAGAGATGTGACACAAGAAGTGGTGATTCTACCTAAGATGGAGAATTTCAGAACCCCAGAAATGTGACACAAGAAGTGGTGATTCTGTTATCCGAAAAATATTACAAATAAGTGATATCAATTTGATGTTCCTATCTTTACTTGTTTGTCTGTCCTTTCTCAATTTCTCTGTCCTTTCTCATGTAATGAAACCATTTACCAATGGAATTTGTGCTTCTAAGGAAAGGGATGGAGTCTCATGTGCATTTCAAAGAAAGAAATATCCAATGAATTCATAAACAATTCGATTATGTGTACAAAAAAGAAGAAGGGAAGGAAAATAAATGTACATAGTTGTAACAATACTTCCAAATAATAAAAAAAAAAAAAAAGAGGAGCGGTCATGACTCAGGGGAGTAATCGTCAACATCCAAGCCTTCCCCCTCTCCGCTTTGGGACGCTATCAGGGCATCCCTCTCGACCTCAACCCGTGTAAGGTTGAACTGCAGCTGCTCATTTGCAAGCCTGAGTCTCTCAATCTCTCTCTGGCAATGGTCGAGCTCAACCCTCTAAACAAAAAAAAAAGAAAGAGAAAGAGAGGAAAATCAAAAGATAAGCAAGAAAAAAAAAATAATAAAAAATTGAAATAAGAACAAAAAAAAAAAAGAAAAGAGGGGGGGGGGGGAAGAGACGAAGCATTACCATCCTATGGCCCGCGTCCACACGCGAGATGATCGTCTCATCCATGCTCTCCATCATGCGCCTCATGTCGGTGTATCGGCTCGCATCCACCTAAACATGATAATCATCCAAGATGTCAAGAATTTGAAAAATAACGGATGAAGTTAGGAAAGTTGGATGTGCTTACCCCATCATAAGGAAGAGGGAGGCCTAGGTCAATGTCTGCAGCCCGAGGAGGTGGTAAGATGACCTCAACCATCCCAGGCTCGTGGTGGCGAATAAACCACGAACGATGCCCTGGAATGTGGTCATCTGGATCAGCAATCCGCAGGGCTGGAACCTCTCCAGAAAGCCCAACACCTGACTCCACCTCCCCTACTCGGGAGGCGCGAGAAGAGCTCCCACCACCACAGACCCCTGAAATCATGGGGCGACCTGGAAACTGTCAAGAAGAGAAACACATCAGAATAAAAGCTAGATTAACAATCTGAGGAGAAGAGGGGAAAATGGAGAAGATCTTACCTGTGGTCCCTCGCGGGTGAGGGGGACGCAGACTGTCTCTCGGAGAAGGAAGTCGGTATAGTTCGTCTCAGCTAGCGCCAGCCCAGTCGCAGGCTCACCAACCCTCCAGTGCCTGATCTCATCCCGATCCATCAAGGCTGGCTGATGGACCCGAGCAGGAGGAGGGCAGGGCACCAAGCGAGCCTCAGACCACTGCAGGGACACTCGCACTCCCAAGTAAAAGGCAAACCCCCATGGGCCCTCAAAAAGGACCCTGCGAGTGGAGAGAGCTGAGGCCCTGTCAAACATGTCCGGCTCTAAAATCACCTCCCCAAATAAGGACGGAGAGAAGCCTGTCAAGTAAGAGTCAAGATCAATGCCAAAAAAAAAAAAAAAAAAAGAAGAGAAGAAAAGAGAAAATAAGATAAACAACCACTTTAAATTTACCTCGATAGGCTGCAGCTCGTTCAGGAGGCCGCGAATGGACCCAAGGTCCTTATGGCAACCGCTCCTGAGCAAGTGGGACTTACGCCATTGCGTAGTTCGAGGAAAGGTGGTTCCGGGGTCATCCCAAGGTCTGAAAGTAGGGACCCGGAACCGAAGGATCTCATAGCTCCACGTCTGCAATAGGCAATCATAAATGAGCTCAAAAAAGTAAGAATAAGATAAAAATAAAAAAGGAAAGAGAAAAAGGGAAAAGTTGAGAGAACTAACCCATAGGACATAGCAGCATCCGATCAGGTTCGGCGACCCCACAACCAAATAGTCTAACATATCCAAGAAGTAGGCGTACGTCGAGCCCCCCCAATCGTAGCCCGCAGCCACGTCAAAGTGCTCAAAAAAGCAAACATATGCGGCATCGACTGTCACCGTACCCGTCATATTGCTAAAGATCACCTCTGCTAGCAAAAAGAGGAGGAAGCATCGAGCTTGCTGATCTTGAAGCACGAACAGTGACTGGTCTGTAACGACCCTCTCATCCCAGCTACCCCTTAGGACCGACGCAGGGATCTCTCTCCCTGTAACGGCAATCCCCAACTGCTACCTGTAATACTCTAGGTGCTCTGATGGCTCTGCCGAGGCTATAATCCTCTCCTCCGGAGTCAGTGTCACGGGTAACCCACCAAAGGGTAATCCCGTAATCATGTAGAAATCTAGGGGGTTGACCGTCGCCTCACCAAAGGGAAGGTGAAACGTATGGGTGCTAGGCCACCACCTCTCTATCAGAGCCCTCGTAGTCGGACTGTCCAACTCGCGAGCTAGGGACGAGGCGATGTGTCCCAGCCCAGTCTGAACTACCCGCGACTGTACCACCTGGCAAAGTATGCGGTACCACTCTGAAACAGCCTCCAGCCCACAATACTTCTTGGGCGAAGGAAGGGAGCTGCCCTGCAAAGAAAAATAAGGCAAATGGTTAGCCAAAATAATGGGGACAACAATTAAATAAATAAAAAAAAAAAGAGAAAGAGGGAGAGACTGTAAAAAGGGGCATTACCTCGAGTTGAACGCCAAAAAGACATTTAGGGTAGTGTCTGATGGCCTCACTTTGATTTGCGTGCCACTAGGTGCCTAGGATGGTATCTAGAGGCGTTACCTAGATTTGCATGCCAAAAGATACTTAGGGTAGTGTTTGATGGCCTCGCTTTGATTTGTATGCCACTAGGTGCTTAGGAAGGTATCTAGGGGCATTACCTGGATTTACGTGCCATTAGGTGCTTGGGGTAGAATCTAGGGACATTACCTCTAATCTATGTGGTGAGGTATGAAGCTAATATAAATAAAATGCATAAATTGAAAGGGAAAGAGTAAGAATACTGACCTGGCCCCATATGGAGCGGCAACCATGGCGGGCAGTGTCAGCCAGGGTAACCCCTGAAAGATACCATGCAGCTCGTGCATCGCAAGCAGTAGTACCGAGTAGTGGCTCCCGGTGAGACTGGCATCCTCGTCGGCTAAAAGACATGGTGTGAGTGGATAAAAAGGGGGTTGAAGTCAAAAATAAAAAATAGCAGAGCTTCGCAGTAGAAATGAGAGTGAAGAAATGAGGGAGGGAGCCCTCTATTTATAAATTCTCTATCGCTCCCACGGCGCCGTGGAATTCTCCACGGTCCCATGGAACAGCGGCCCACAGCGCCGTGGAGGTTTACCCACGGAGCCGTGAAGTCTGGCACAGCCGTGCACACAGGGCCGTGCAAGCACGGTGCCGCCCATACACGGGACCTTGCCGACCCCCTCACGGCGTCGTGGACCAAAAAAAAAAAAAAAAAAATCCCCAGTGAATTCCCTCAATACTGACTTTCGGTCGAGTGGTGCCTTATCACCCTCCAAACTTGATGGTTTCGGTTGAGTGGTACCTTATAACCACCCAAGTTTGACTTTTGGTTGAGTGGTGCCTTATCACCCTCAAATTGGATCTTCGGGCCGAGTGGTGCCTCATCTAGATCTTCGATCGAGTGGTGCCTTATCACCCTCCAAACTTGATGGTTTCGGTCGAGTGGAACCTCATAACCATCCAAGTTTGACTTTTGGTTGAGTGGTGCCTTATCACCCTCAAATTGGATCTTTGGGCCGAGTGGTGCCTTATCTAGGTCTTTGGTCGAGCGGTGCCTTATCACCCTAAAAAATTGTTTGAGTAATGCTCACAAGATAAAGATTTGGTTCTTCCGAGTTTTTCTTTTGAGGATTATCGAAAGATTTCATTGCGATTAACCTCCTATTTTTAGCAACTCTGCCGCCTTTGAGCAAAGCGTCAGCAGTACATGCTCTTGGTGACAAAATTAGTTGGTCTTTTGTCTTTACCCTTCGGCTGTTGGCACAGGCCTCGGCCAAAGAGGGGCAAACTGTAGACGCTGATTTTTTATCACCCCCTAATTGGCAATGATGACAACGGGACATGGACGATGGACGATGCACTCTCCCTCTTTTCAGACCCAAAGATACCTGACCCATAAGACCAAGAACCATACTGAGCACAAAATGGCCCATTTTAGGCCCAAAAATAAGGAAAAAGGGCACTGCGCTCCCACGGCGCCGTGGACTCTTCCCACGGCACCGTGGGGATGTGTACCGGATTTCCACGGCGTCATGAGGGGGTGTGACATCAGCCTGCTGACGTTACCCACGACGCCGTGGTGATGCCGTGGAGGACTTATCCGGCCAGGAGAGAGAAGGGGTCCCTCCCTATAAATAGGAGGGTCCCCTCCCACATTTCCCAAGGAATTTTGGGTAGAGAGACCCTCCCCAAGTGATTCATAGCCTCTTTTCCTCCCTTTTCACACTCATTTCTCCTCCTTCTCTCATGAGTGTGTGAGTGCTTGAAGTTTTCTTATGATGGACAGATCCTTCGATTGTCCCTCTAAGTATAGAGCGCTTTGGCTCCTGGGCGTTGGTATCCCGTCTATGCACGGATAACCATCAAAATTCCTTTGTTACAGACGTTATTTTATCTGTTTACTCCTTTCCTAATCACTCGAAAGAGCCGTTACTCTGCCGAGAAAGAAGCAGCGCCGGTCTATTCGTCTATCTCCCCTGAGCCAGGGGAATACAACCATACAGGTATAATTATTGCATTTTTGTTGATCCAATGTAGTCCTTTCACATTTTATTGTTTTAGTCCGCATTTTTCATATATATAATGTAGTTTATTATGCTTTAGTTCAATTCATAGCATCTGAATGTAGTTCATAATATCCCCCATCCCCGTAATAAAAGAGAGAGAACATTCGTCCTTATATAGCATCTAACATAGAGAGACCGGCTTCGACCGGGCGAGGTGGATGCCTAACACCTTCCCACACTCGTAACCTGACCCCTTACCCGAACCTTTGGTCAGACCATATGGAGTCACGTAGCCCGATTCCGCTCACCATGGGTAGGGCTACACTTAATGGGTCCTAGGCCCTAACCCTAGGTGGCGACTTCTCATTATATTAGCATATTTTAATGCATGATCCCAATCCCCTATTTATCGATATTATACATTGACAATGTTATCCACATCCATACACACACACATGTATCTCCCAAAACCCTATGTCGCCATATACCACAAAGGGCTGAGGAAACCTTCGTCCCGAAGGACCGCGGTACTTACAACATCTTTTTTTGTTTTGTTTAGAACTATGGCTCATTTTTCGACTTGGTTCCAAGTGGAATAGTTGGTGGTCCAGTTTTGTTGATAGGAAGTGGTAATGTTACTAAGGATATATCATTAAACGAGTGGTCCTATAAGGTAGTATCATTAATTGTAATTTTAAATACTAATCATACAAATATTTCCTACTAGTGGTTAAAAATCATATGATCTGACTTCCCATTTCTCGCTCTTTCGGTTGCAGATTGGATTAAACGGTGAGAACAAGCAATTTTATGACGATAATTTGTCACTCAAAAATAAATGGACATCAGAAGGACTTCCCATCAACAGGCCCATGACCTGGTATAAGGTCTCTCTCCCCTCTCTCTCTCTCTCTCTCTCTCTCTCTCTCTCTCTCTCTCTCTCTCTCTCTCTCTCTCTCTCTCTCCATTTGTTATCCAACATAGAAATGGTTAATTTGAAAGTATTCGATGGCAGACAACCTTCAAGGCTCCAGTGAGTAGAAATCCTGTGGTGATAGAAATCTAGGGTATGAGCAAAGGACATGCCTGAATTAATGGACATAGCCTTGGGAGATTTTGGTCTACCATGATTGGTCAAGCCCCTAAAGGATATTCCTGTTCTGATACATGTGATTATCGTGGAAATTACCATGATCACAAATGCTTCTCTAATTTTGGTAATCCTTCACAAAGATGGTAAGTGAAAATTTTATTTATCCAATTCCTTTCATGTATTAGAGGTAAGCTTATTTACATTTTCAAACTAAATCTTATTGGGTTTGTTCTACTAGGTACCATGTTCCACGATCATTCCTGAATGATGAGGATAACACATTGATCTTATTCGAAGAAATGGGTAAAAACCCAACTCAAGTTAGTTTCCAAACAATCGCAGTGCGGAAGGCATGTGGCAATGCATATGAGGGGAACACATTGGAATTATCATCCCAAGATGGGCAGACCATTTTCGCAATTGAATTTGCCAGCTTCGGAGATCCCCAAGGCAAATGTGGTTCATTCAAGAAAGGCAGTTGTGATGCTACTAACACACTATCTGTGTTGGAGATGGCATGTGTTGGAAAGGAGTCTTGTTCGATCAATGTATTGGAAGCAAATTATGGATCCAATAGCTGCAGCCTCAACACCCCTAAGAGGTTAGCTGTGCAAGCTATTTGCTAAGATCTTTGTTATGTGTTTTCAATCTAAGCTCTTAGGTTAAGAGTTGAGACCCATCAAAGAGACCCTCCATACTATAGCTATGGAGCTCTAAGATGTTGTTGTTACATGTGCTAAAAGCTTTGTTCAATGAGAATGTAATATTGTGAAATAAAAAGAATGATTTATTTTTAAGTCAAAAGAAATTTCTAATTACTAATTTCCTCCATGATCTTCTGAATGTTAATGGCCTAAGTTGATTTCATCACTAGTTGATACTTTTTTTTCACTAAAAGGATCATTTTTATTAGAAAAAAAAAAGGAAGAATGTACAAGAATAAACACATAGCCACTAACAAGAAGCCAGGGCAAAAACTACGAGAATCCCCAAAAAAAAAAAAATCCGAGCCAGCCTCTCCCACCTTCGGCAATGCTATCAATAGGATGGGACTACCTCGCTATATTAAATAAGAGTTGAAAGAAAAATCTTAGCACACGCAAGGTTTATCCCATGCGCAATTTGTTCTAGTTCAATCTATTGAACAATCAAGGGACGCTCCTTCATGTTGGATTCTTTATTTGTCTTTAATATTAAAGATTCAAAATATTTACAGGATTATGTCGATTTCTTAATAGGCACCAATAGACACTTAAATGACGAATATGTGTGACTATTGGACTACTTGTTTGAATGGTCAACAAACAAGTATTTTGGGAAAAGGCATGATGTTAGAGTATGTCTCTTGGAGATACCCCTTAGTGGTATCTCTTCCTCTCCTATATATAAAGAGGGGGTGTTGCCCATTTCTCTAAGGTTTTTTAAGTGGAGACAATCTCACTATTTTTATTTTTTCAGCAGCATTAAAATGAGTTTTTCAAAATCTTCTAGTGAGACCAGCCTTTCTCTCCTTTATAACCAAAGTCCTTGTGCATAAGACCAAGGTTCGGTGGTTGTTTTATCTTGGAGGTAAAATGCAAGGAACCCCAGTTGCACTTATACAGGGGGTGTTTCACACCTTAAGGAGATTGTCTTCATTGATACGACTCAACTACAATTGCTAGTTCGTGATTGGTTCATGGCTATCAATAACAACGAGTTCGTGACTGTCAACAACATCTCAGTCTTATTTTCTCAAACCAGGTACTTGTTGCTAACACTTTATCTCCTTCTATTCAAGGAGTGCTACAATTGGAAGGTGCAATCGTGTGTACCAATCTGCCTGCTAGCTCAAGAAGGCCTCCATCCAAAGATTCTCTCCGTTTGAACTCAAATACTGAAGAGGTGGGTCGAGCTATGCCCCAAGAGTTGGGTGGGTCGGTCTATGGAGCTGCTAGTTTTAAAAGGGACCAATCTGGATCGGGCCACAACAAAAATAATGGGTCTTCATCTGGGACAGAGGAAAGTGACCATGGCTATTCTGCATGTGAGACTAGTGATGGTGTTTCATCAAGTGAGGAGGAAGGGGCAAGTGGATAGTGTTTCTACTGATGTTGATATTGGTCTAGGCTCGCTTCATGAGTCTCTGGTCTGTACGAGACCTTTAGATGAGATCTATGACTGCTCGGCAGGTGCAACTAGGTTATGATCTAAGCAACAGAAGAGGCTCTATGATACTAGAAATGGTAAGCGACATGGTGGGGGTAGAGGGTCTTAAGTCCCTAGCCGAGGTGGTAGAGGAGTTATCTTTTGGGGTGGCAAAGTGGCAGGTAGTCATGTGCATAGTGCCCCCTCTAAAATTGGTGATGTTGACGAGGAGAAAAGAATCAGGGAGCAGCAGGTACAAGATCGTTCTTCTCATGTTTCAAAAAATAAGTTTGGCGGTTAGGCGAATAAGTCTGACAAACCTTCTAAATCCCGCAAGTGATTTATGAAGTCTCTCTTCTGGAATATCAGAGGAGTTGGGAAGGCCGCTAGTAGAAGGGCCTTGAGTTTAATCTTGAAGGAGCACTCACTAGATGTGGTGTGCTTGGTTGAACCAAAAGAGGTGGTGCACAAGTTCCCACCATTTTTCAACAAAAGGTGGTACATGACTGAGGTCATTCACAACTCAAGGGGTGATAAGGTTCCAAACTTTTGGGTAATTTGGAAGCTTTAGTTGCAGCATCTTGTGATCGCCGCGGAGTCTGATCAACAGATCACAGTTTCAGTTAACTGGATGAGGCAGAATTTGCAGATATCTTTTATACATGCTAGTTGCTTTTGGGCCAAAAGGCATGACTCATGAGGTGTATTTGGACCTTGCTTCTGCCTCCCTCTCGCCCTCCCCCTGGTTGGTTGTTGGCGAATTTAATGCCACTTTGGCGTCCAAAGAGAAACATCGCTCTGGTAGATTTAATTTGGGATCGGCGGTGGACATTCAAGCAATGATTGATTATTTCTTTTTGATTGGGATTCAAGCTCAAGGAATAGATCTTTGCTTGGATAAATAATAGAAGGTTAGATAATGTGGCAGCAAAGCTCGATAGAGGCTTTTGCAATGATAGATGATGTCCTTTTATCAGGGCTGTGTGATTCAAGTTCTTTAACGGATAGCCTCAAACCACGCCCCTTTGTGGATCAGATTTGATTCTTTCCCGAAACCTAATAAATTTTTTTTAACCCGAACTTATCTGGGACCCGGGCCGGCCCCTAGGATTTTATTACGAAAATGATCAATGAATAAAGAATACAAGGGGGGACATTCCCGCCTTACCCCAACCCGAATAAAAAATAGATTGCTCAAAGACTCAACAAGAGAGCTCACTCCCATACAGAACCCCAACAACAAGACTCACCTATTTTCTAAGCATTGGAAACCCAAGTGCATCCTCCCTTGTGATTCGAAGCAACCCCAGAGGGATATGCTATTCACCATAAAACTCCAAGTCAAGCTGAGGAATAGGCAAACTTCGCCAAGTAATCTGTAGCTCTATTCCCTTCATGATACGTAAAGGTAATCATCGGTCTGAGGGAATCAATCAGCCTTAAAATCTCCTGGAACCAGTACCACCCTTCCCAAAACCCGCACTTTCTTTTTGCTATGCATAACGCAATGGCTGCCGAGTTGGATTTGACATGAGAATCTCTGAAACCCAGCTTTGCACACAGCTTTAATCCATCTCTTAATGCACAGATTTTAGCCAAAGAATTGGTGCATGGCCCATAGAACTTAGCAACCGCAGGAATTACCTTCCCCTCCTTGTTTCTAATAATACCTCCTCCCCCCTTATACCAGGGTTACCTTTACACGCACCATCCACATTAAGCATAACTAAGGAGAAGGGGGGGCACCAGTAGACAGGGATTGGTGGCTTGTGGATAATCGGAGGGTGTGAAATGCCAAAAAATTGCAGCAATAGAGATTCCTTGAACGAAGGGGCTTTTTTTTTTAAATTGGTCGCATAAGGAATCTCCTTGATCCAGAGCTTAATTACCTCAATGATACGGCTGGCTAGGCGAGCTCGCTCTCCATGTCTGCGATTACTACGTTCCTTCCATAGTTCTCAAATAATGAATGATGGGAGCAAACTGGTAATCATGCCACCGAGGCTCTACACTTTGGCGTGCCTGTGCCAGAACACGATTCTGCTTCTAACATCTTGCCCCAGCACCATCTCCACTTCGCATAAAGAGGAGAAAAAAGCCCAAACTTTCCACGCCGTCCCACCTGCAATCAACACATGGTATGCTGATTCACTTTTTGGCTGCCCACAACATGTGCATTTTGAAGCTAGAGGACCCTCCCCTTCTCATGATGGCGTCATCAATAGGCACTCCCCCATATAGCACCTGCCACGTAAAGAAACCTATCTTGAAGGGAATCGAACGGTTTCAGCACCAGTTGGCAGAGGGAAATTTGGGGGAAGAGGTTCTTATCTCATTCCAAACTGATTTGCAAACATAATTCCATCTCTCGCCAGGGTACATACCACGCAATCCTCTTTATTAGAGTTAGCAAAACTGCTTGTTGCCAAGCTGTCTCTAACCGGATTAGAGTCAATCTTCGCCAGAACCTTTTGATTCCACTCCCCATCTGTGTTGAGCACCTCCTTGTTGGGGACAGTTAAGTCAAGGTGAATCACCCCATCTACATAGTCCACCAGGGCGCCCCAACTTGACCAATAATTGTCCATTTCATTTTCATAAATTTTGGATGGATCATTCGGATTTTTTGCAAGTGGTGTCTTAGTCTTGTAACAATTTCAATTATTTTTGACACTATAAATAGCTTAAACTTTGGGCTATTTTATTCGTTTTAGTTGTGTTGCATTATGCCAATAAGATGGATATAGGTATTTTATTGCATGAAACTAGCCACAAGGTATTATAACATCGTAGATCAAGTCACTATCTTAGCAAGATCATACCCTCTTTATTTTTTTGGAATATAGAAAATATATATTTAGGCATTTTTGCCATCACTACGAGTTATCTTTTTAAAAATTTTATCCTATCAAGAAAAAGGATAATCATTTCTTTATCACAAGTCATTCTACCGACTAAATACAAATATCAATAAACGACATGATGATGTGGCATTCTATCTATTGGATAGATAAATCAATTTCAAATCAACTTCGCATCAGGTTTCATAATTTGGATTTTCTATTTATAGCCACTTGGCCAACTTGGCCAACTTTGTATAGGCTGAAAATTAATGTGTGGGAGAAGGGACCTTTTGTTTAGGTTTATTTATGGGATCTTTGAATTGACGTGTCCATGAAAAGTTGAATAAGGGGACCTTTGTGTCTACTTCTCCCTCAATTGACATGTCCATGAATTTTTCATGATCATTTTATTGGAATTAGAGAGGATGATTGAAGGGGCCACGACAATAAACCCATAAGGGGTTCATATAGGACAAAACACTTATTCTAGAAAAGACCTGACTTATCGCAAGCGATAGGGGAAGAAGGGTCTCAAACTCGAGATCAACATACCTCAAACACCACTACAATCATTGGTCCCAACCGTCAGTCCAAGACCAATGTTCCTAGTGGGCCCCTTATGGGTCACCCCTAGTGGGCTAAATTCTAGCACCCAAAAAAAAAGATTGCTCTTCAAATCTTAGATGTTTAGAGTATTTTGTGCCAAAAAACCTTGTAAGGTGGGCAAAATGTTGAGAATCGTAGGATTGGAATATTTTCTCTTTTGTTTAGGGTTTTATTTATTTAGCCTTTAGGCTTGTAATCATTATAAATAAAGTGGATCTCTGTCATTAGAGACAAGTCAATTCATTCTTCAAACTTTGATCTTGAACTTGGTATCAGAGCACAAAACCCTAGGAAGATTTTTCTTGGTTTTTGCATTGTCCCTTCTCCGCCGCCACCACCTCTCCTGGAGGCTCCGCCTCCTCATATAGTATCGTAGATGGCTCTCACACCATGCACCCTTGAATTACTATCCACCGCACCTGCTCCTTGCGCTATCATTTCTGTTAGTACTATTGCTACCTATTGTCCGCCGGCCCTTCTCTCTCCCGGCGTCATCCTTGCAGCTGCCTCCTCTATCTGCAACGACATTCACGTTGCCCCACCAAATCCACAGGTCCCTGTATTGCCAATGCTGCCCCACCGTAACCCACCATTGTTGCACCATCTCCGCCTGACCCTCCTCTTGTATGCGTGTCCTTGCTGCGACCTTTATCATTCCTCTTACCGGGGTGCTCTTGCCGTGACATCATCGTCGCACCACATCCACTGGCCCTTTTCTTGCCAACATGCCCTTACCAAGACACCATCCCCGCCCCACATCCGCCGGCCCTCCTTGTTGGTGTTGCCATTGTCATGATCCATTGATCACCGCACCTCTCCGCCGATCTCTCCATGGTTAGTGTTAATGCCTTCTCCTTGCACTACTTTTGTATCCTATTCTCTGTGGTTCTCATGGGGATGAGAATACCAATACCGTTTCTTTTAGAAATTCTATAGGGCAAATTATTGGTCAATCTAGCACCAATGGGCATCCCTCTCTCCAGCCTGGAGCTATTAAACTCGATGGCCAGAACTATCTCACTTGGTCCCAACCATTTCTTCTCACACTCCGAGGATACAATACTTTCTCACAGGGGACACTCCCAAATCAGTTGACCCTATTGCTCTGACTACTTGGCTATCCAATGATGCACTGGTCATGTCATTCCTGTTGAACTCGATGGAGCCCTCTATAAGCCCCAGCTTTGTGTTACTTAATTCGGCCAAGGAATTATGTGATGTTGTTCGCCAACTCTATTCCTTGGCAGGAAAATATGACTAGATTTATGAGATACGATGCCAGGTTTGTAATACCACTCAGAAGGAGCTCACTCTTACGACATACTATTCTATCATGACTACTCTCTAGCAACAACTAGACTTCTACCATCTAGTTCCTATGGTATGCCCTGATGATGCTGGTACCTTTTAGAAGGAACGAGAAATGGAGTGTGTACACAATTTCTTAACTGGTCTCAATCCTGAATATGACCAGGCTAGGGTACAAATTTTGGGACATGACACCTTTCCCACTCTCCTTCAGGCTTATAATTTGATTGAATCTGAGGAGCACCTCGGACTGTTATGATGCCTGTCGTTCCTCCTATTAGGTCTGCCCTGCTGACTACGTCGGCCTCATCTACTCTGGCTTCTACGGACATATCCAAAACTTTCAGTACTACACATGCACCTGCTATGTGTAATTATTGTGGTCGCCCCCGTCACACTCGGGAAATATGTTAGAAGCTGCAGGAGCGTCCTAAAAATGGGCGTAACCCTAAACTAGATGGTAATCATTCCCAGGCACATCTCATTGAGACTTCTGATGCTACACCTCCTATTGTCGGCACCCTTCTCTCCAGATCAAATGGCTGCTATCCAAAAATTGGTGACACACTTAACCTCTACTTCTACCTCATCCCCTGCATCCAATCTGGCTCAATCAGGTATTTTCCTTGTTCCCTTTGTGGTTGATTGACTCTGGTGCTATAGATCATATGACTAGTAACTCTGAGGTATTCCGTACCTACACCCTAATCCTGGGCGGGATAAGGTATGTGTTGCCGATGGGTCTGTCTTCTGTATCTGGTAAAGGTTCTACTTCATGTTCTCCTAATCTTTCCCATTCATCTGTCTTTCATGTTCCCAAGTTATGTGCGAATTTATTATCAATTTATCGCCTTACTACTGAATTGAATTGTTCTGTTCATTTTTTACCCATTGTATGTTTCAAGATCTGGTGAAGGGCACAATGATTGGGTATGGTCGGGTCTGTGATGGTCTGTACTACATGGATTCTCCTCCATCTGCACCCCTTCCATCCGCTACTCACACCCTATGGTCTGATTGTGCCTTGACCAAGCTTCAACACTGGCATCGTCACTTAGGACACCCTGGCTTTCATATTTTGCATTCTTTATTTTTGGACTTGGTTAAAATTTGTGGTTTGGAACAACTTCATTGTGGTGTGTGAATTTGCAAAGCACACTAGAGATTCTTACCCTGTTAGTGATATTAAATATAAAATTCCTTTTTCTACTATTCATCTGATGTGTGGGGTCCCTCTAGGACTGTTGATCGTAATGGATTTCGTTGGTTTGTTACTTTTATTAATAATTGCACACGTCTCACTTGGGTTTATCTTTTGCATAATAAATCTGATGTCTTTGATTGCTTTCAATCGTTTCATGCCATCCTTTGTATCCAATTTAATACCACTGTTTGGGTTCTTCGAAGTGACAATGGAACTGAATATCTTGAGGGTGATTTCCAACAATACCTTCTCTCCTATGGCATTCTCTCTCAAACCTCCTGTTTCCGTACTCTCGAACAAAATGGCATTCCTGAAAGGAAAAAACCGTCAACTTTTAGATGTTACCTGGGCCTTGATGTTCACTATGGGGGTTTTGAAATCCTATTATGGTGATTCTGTTCTTATAGCCGCTTACCTTATTATTCCGGTTCCCTCTAGTGTTCTTAATTTTAAAACTCCCATCTCTTTTCTCCCAGATACAACTATTGCTTCCTCTTTACCTCCAAAAATATTTGGGTGTGTCTTCCTTGCTCATAACTCGTCTCCCTCCAGATCCAAATTGGATCCCCATGCTATCCGGTGTATTTTTTTTGGAGTATTCGGCCTCTCAAAAGGATATAAATGTTAACATCCACCTTTCCGCAGACTTTATAATACCCTTGATGTTACTTTCCATGAGCCTGAACCGTATTATACGACACCTCTTCAGGGGAGAGTCTTGAGGAAGAAGAGTTGTTTATACCTTCACTTATTGTTGGAAGTCTTCCTATTCCTGTTCTTGTTCCAGTTATTTCTACTCGGGGGGAGAAATCCTTTGTCCCTATCCCAAATATGATCACTTATACTAGGAACAAATCCAAGTGAAAGGATACCATGGTTGATCCGCAACCATTACCCATTGTGGTGTCTTCACCAGATCCACCCTCTCCATCAAGTAACATCTTTCCAACTACTCCTATTATTGATTCTGCTCCTATTTCTACTACTACCCTTTATGACCAGCCCATTGCCCATAGGAAGGGAGTCCGCTCATGCACCCGACATCCTATTAATCATTTTGTCTCATATAATTCTTTATCTCCCTCCTATCAAGCATTTGTCTCTTCCCTGTCTTCTGTGTCTATTCTACAGGATTGGAAGGAAGCCATCAAAGATCCCAAATGGAAGGCTGCCATGGTCGAGGAAATGCAAGCCTTGGAAAAAAATGGCACTTGGGAACTTAATCCTTGTCCCACAGGGAAGAAGTTAGTAGGCTGGAAGTGGGATTTCACAGTAAAACAGAAAGCTGATGGTACTATTGATACAAAGCACGCCTGGTTACAAAAGGTTTCACACAAACCTATGAGATTGATTATCAGGAAACCTCTGCCCTCGTAGCAAAGATGAACACGGTTAAGGCACTACTATCTTGTGCTGCCAACTTAGGTTAGAATCTCCAACAATTAGATGTCAAGAATGCCTTCTTGAATGGTGATCTTGAAGAAGAGGTTTACATGGATCTACCTCCTAGATTCTCATTTCCTTCTACTGCTAATCAAGTTTGTAGATTGAGAAAATCCTTATATGGCCTCAAACAATCCCCCTAGGCCTGGTTTAGTTAGTTTTTGAAAGCAATGCAGAAGCTCAAACATCATCATAGTTAGGCTGATCATACTTTGTTTGTGAAGAAGAATGGAACCACGATTACTACCCTCATTGTTTATGTTGATGACATAGTGATTACAACAAAATGATAATGAGGAAATCTCCCATTTGAAGTCCTTGCTTGCCGGAGAGTTTGAAACCAAGGATTTGGGTTCTCTTCTCGATTTTCTTGGAATTGAAGTGGCTAGATCTGCTAAGGGCATCTTTATTTCTCAGAGAAAGTATGTCTTAGACCTTCTCCAAGACACTAGCATGCTAGGGTGTAAACCTGCCGATTCCTCTATTGAGTAAATCATCAACTGTATAGTGGTATGGGTAATCCAGTAGATAAAGAACAATACCAGAGACTTGTTGGTTGGTTGATTTATTTGTCCCATACTAGACCTGACATTGCTTATGCTGTGGAGATTGTCAGTCGTTTCCTTCGTTATCCCAGGACAGTTCACCTTGAAGCAATCAACCGCATATTGCGATATTTGAAATCTTCCCCTGGGAAGGGACTCCTTTTTTCTAGTAATCGACATCTCCGCCTTAAGATATTCATTGATGCTGACTAGGTAGGCTCCATTGATGATAAGCAATCTACCTCTGGGTATTGTTCCTTTCTTGGTGGCAATCTTGTCACATAGCGAAGTAAAAAACAGTCTGTTGTCTCTCGCTCAAGTGCAGAGGCTGAGTTTCATGCTATGGCTATCTGCGAATTGATGTAGCTTAAAGGAATTATGGGTGATTTGGGAGTTGTTACTGAAGATCCCATGCACCTTTATTGTGATAACAAGGCAGCCATCAGTATTTCACATAATCCTGTCCAGCACGACCGCACCAAACATGTTGATATTGATAGACACTTCATTAAGGAGAAGCTTGAAGGAGTGATCTACATTCCTTTTGCTATTACAGAGAATCAGATAGCTGATGTTTTTACCAAGGGCCTAAACTGTAAGATATTCTATCCATTAGTCTCCAAGTTGGTCATGTTTGATAAATTCGCACCTGTTGGACTACTGAAGTAAAGGTTGTCATTGTTGGAAACTACAGTTGATTCTGGTTCTCAATGGTTCAAGGTGAAATGGTTCAATTGCTCATGGTTCAAGTGGGCTGGTTCTCAATGGTTCAAGGTATGCATTATATAAGTTGCTAATTTTATATTGGAGTCTTGATCTCACACGTGGACAGCAGGCTGTTGGGCTTGATATTGTAAAGCAACAGCCTTGTTAATTAATATTATACAGCTCATGAGATGGGAATATAGTTGCTGCCACATGTCAATGCTGGTATTCTTAGAGAGCTGCCACATGTTATTGAAGTAAGCTGGGATTCTTTTTTAAGGTGGACAGTAAGTCATGGTGGTTGGGTGAAAGCCAGCTGTGCATTCTATATTGCAGCAATGTGATTCAAGTTTGATTTTATTTTAATCCTAAAGGAGATTTTGTGGCTGAGATTGCATCTCTTGTTGATCGTGGCTTGAGTAGTTGAGTTCAATTAGAACTCTTTTGGCTGATTTGTTACTATATCAAAAGAATATTAGGATCCTAATATAAAAGGAAAGCTATCTATATGCGATTAGCTTGGGAATCCGAAGATTGCTGAATCTGAGTTGGTTATTGCGTGGATTGAAAATAATCTACTGTGAGAAATAAAAAAAAAGGAAAAAGTAGAGAGAGTTCTCTTGGGGTTGCAGTAGAGGTGATTGGTGAGTCTTAGTTGCTGGCCGAAGATGTTCTATTGATCTTCATTGGGATGATTTGCTGAACCAAGAGTACTCTGGTGAGAGAAATCAGAGAGACAAGCAGCAGAACCGAGTAAGGTGTCTCTCTCTCTCTATATATATTTTTATTGCTGTTGTAATGAAAAGCTATTGCTGCAACTGGTTGTGAAGTGAAGGTTTAAAAGAGTCACTGGTTTTTGAAATTCGTGAGTTGCTGCCTCGATGCATCATTTAAAGAAAACGATATAGAGTTGAGGTTTGGGTTCATACACTTGCTACTGCGTTTGTGAATAGAGTATTACCAAAAAAGAAAAAAAAAAGGGAAGTTCAAGGCTGGAGAATGATGTCCAAGGCTGCTACTATTGAAGATTGTTAAGTTCTTCCTTAATTGGACCACGTTGTGAGGTAATCCTATATCGAATCCCTATTTTGATGTTCTAGGTTTTTTTGGTTGCTTCATGTTAAATCTAGATTGATGCTGTAAAAGGGGGAATTCGCTATTTTATTATTACATCATTCTATGGGCTATCAGGTGGGTGCTTGATATATATTTTCTTTTGGGATTGCTGCCCTAGTCTCTTGTATTATCAAGAACAGAAGCAGGATATTATCCTGAACTGTTGTAGCGGTTGAAAAGTGTTGCGTATTGAGTAAATAAGAAACCCTGATTGGGTATTGCTTCATGGATGTAGGCAAATTGCCGAACCACGTACATCTTGTGTCTTTGTGGTTGATTGGATATTAGAAGTGCGTGTGTGCTTGCAGAGTGGGTGTGCACATCCTGGTAGGCCTGACCATTCTTGGTTGCGAGGCAGGAGTGCATACGACTGTGTTTTAGGTACCGTCAGAATTAAAAAAAAAAGAAAGGGGAGAGAAAATTTAATTAACACTGATTCACCCCCCTCTCAGTGTTGAAGCCAGTTCAATAAGTTGTATCAGAGCAGGTTCAGTGACAGGGAAACCAACAACTGAGAGATCCCTAGGACAGTCATGGCTTCAGGAGAAGGATATTCATTTGGTAAGGTACCAAAATTTGATGGCACAAATTTTATCTTTTGGAGGAAAAGAATGGAATTTTATCTGGGTTCCTTAGGTCTGGAAGTTTGGGAGTCTGTGACAAATGGGTACACTGCACCATCAACACCCTCAACTGATACTGAAGAAAAAAAAATGTGAGTAATCAGAAGGCACTCAATGCAATCTTTGGTGCAATGCTGGACAGCGAGATGGCTAAATTGATGACATGTACTACAGCCAAGCAGATGTGGGATAAATTGATAAGTATTCATGAAGGGGATCCCAAGATTAAGAAGGCTAAACTACAAATTCACAGAGCACAGTTTGAAAGCCTAAAGATGACATCTGATGAAGACATTGCAGGTTATATGCTCAAGGTGAATGAGGTCATTAATGCAATCAGAGGTTTGGGAGCGACACTGTCTGATTCGGCAGATGTTCAGAAGATCCTCAGATCACTGCTTCTAAGGTTTGATTCAAAAGTCTCGGCAATAGAAGAAGCAAAGGATCTTGATACAGTTACACTCGATGAGATCCATGGAATACTTATTGCATATGAGATGAGGATTGGTAAAGGCAAAGGCAAATCAGATGACAAGGAGGCAGCATTCAAAGCACTCAAGAAACTTGATATTAATGAAACCTCAAATGTGGAGATTAGCAGTAATGATGAAGGGGCAGACAACTTTGTCAGAAAACTTACCAGAGGTAAAGGAAAATATAAAGGGAAACTCCCCTTCAAGTGTTTCAATTGTGGTGCAGTTGGACACTTTGCTTCCAAGTGTCCTCACAGAAAGAACAATGTTAGTGATGATGAGGAGGAACCAAAAGAGAATAAAATATTCAAAAAGAAGAAAACCACCAACCTGAGGAACAGACTAAAGAAAAGGAGTTTGATTTCTAGGAAAGGCAGTGATTCTTCAGAGATTGACACTGATGATGAATCAGATAGTGCTTACAGCGAAGGTGTGTTCATGGTGTATGAGACCAAGGACAAAGAAAAGAAGGTCAGAGTTAGTGAAGCTAAAACTGAAAAGGAGGATGAGAAAGAAGCTAAAATCAATCTACAAGCTGAGTTAGAGTCCACTTTGGATGATCTTGATGAAGAGAGAAGGAAAAACAAGAAAATTACCAAACTCCTCAAAGAAAGAAATGAACAGGTGAAGTCACTCAAGGAGAAGTTTGAAGAAACTCATCAGGCTGCAGATGAGATGGAGAAACAACTATCTCTAAAAGTGATTGAGTGTAAGAAACTGATAGAAGAAAATACAGTTCTCAAAGCACAATTAGAGGAGCAAGCTACTGCCATGTCTGCTTACTCTGATGGAAAAAGAGCTAACTATGTTGAAAGAAAAAGCTGAAGAAATGGTTAGGACAGAAAGCTCATCCCCTATTGTGAGCAGTCAGACATCTCAAGTACAGAATAGCAAAATCTTGGATGAGATACTCAGTGTACAGAGACCACCTGGTGTTAGATTTGGATTGGGTTTTGAACCATGTGAAACACCCACACAGGGTAAAAATAAACAGAGTGACACAACTTCAAGTCAAGTGATGGTTACTGAGAAAACAAGAAGTGCTCCAGCTCAGAAGAAAGCTAGTAGACAAGAAAAAGGAAAGCAGGTTGTATCTGCTCAGACAGTAGTTAGAAGAAACAAAAGGGAATACAACTTTAATTCGGTTAGACAACAAAGGTCAGTCAAAGTTGATCCTTATGGTGGATACTACAGATGGCAGAGATCTCCAGTGGGGCATAGCAACTTCTTTCCAGGATACTATTTCAGGTGTAACTCCTATGGCCATAAAATAGTTTCCTGCAAGTATTTAAAGCAGATGAGTTTTATTAGCAACAATTCATTTGCACCATTGATGGAAAATGAGGTGGAATGCTACAGATGTGGCTATTTTGGTCATATTTCCAGAGAGTGTATGACAGTCATTCCTCTGCAGATGCAACAACTCAGAGATGTCAAATAGATGGTTATCCCAATGCAAAGCAAAAAGAAAGCAAGAAAGGCACCAAAGAAACAATCTAAGAAGAAATCCCAAGGTGTGAGGAAGAAAGTTTGGGTAGAGAAGGGAAGAGATGACACTGAAGACACTTCCCTTGTGGTTCAGACAGCTTTCAAGGCTCAAGACAAGTATGTTCCATGGATTTTAGATAGTGGTTGTTCCAGTCATATGACAGGTGACAAGAGGAAGTTCATCAAGTTGAATCAATATGAAGGAGGGACAGTGAAATTTGGCAACAGTGAGTGTGCCAAAATTATGGGGAAAGGCATTGTCAATTTGGACAATGGCAGAGTAAAAACAACTGATGTCTAGTATGTTACTGGGTTGAAGCACAATCTACTAAGTGTCAGTCAAATATGTGATAAGGGACACAATGTAATCTTCAACAAATCTGGTTGTGAAGTTAGACATGTATGCAATGGGAAACTAATTGCAGCCGGTACAAGGACATCAGGCAACTTGTATACTTTGACAGAAAGTATTGAAGGATCATGTTTGATGGGACAGGAGGAAGGACAATGCTTGTGGCATAGAAGATTGGGTCATATTGGTTTTGATAACCTAGTCAAAATCACATCCAAGAAAGTAGTCAGAGATGTTCCCCAACTAAAGAAGCCGTCAAGTTCTACTTGTGCATCTTGTCAGAAGGGTAAACAAACCAGAGTCACTCACAAAGCGAAGGAACACTACTCAAGAAGGCCACTGGAGTTAGTCCATACAGATCTATGTGGACCAACTAGAACTCAAAGCATCAATGGTGAAAGGTATTTCATTCTTTTTATTGATGATTATACAAGGATGACTTGGGTTCAATTCATGAAGCACAAATCTGAGGCACTTGACAGATTCAAGGTTTTCAAGAACCAAGTTGAGAATGAGACAGGAAGGAAACTGAAGTGTCTGAGATCAGATAAAGGAGGTGAGTACACATGGTCTGAGTTTGATAATTATTGTTTTGAGCATGGCATTAGAAGACAAACATCAACTACAAAAACACCTCAACAAAACGGTGTTGCAGAAAGGAAAAACAGAACAGTACAAGAGATGGCTAGAACTATGTTAATAGAGAGTGGCTTGAGTAAAAGGTTCTGGAAAGAAGTTGTACACACAGCAGTACATATACAAAATCGGTGCATGTTCATACCACATGAAGACAAAACTCCATATGAGTTGTGGTTCAAAAGAAAGGCAACTGCAAAGTACTTCAGAATCTTTGGCAGTAAATGCTACATCAGAAGGACTGATCAAAATTTGGGTAAGTTTGATGACAGAGTCGATGAAGGTATCTTGGTGGGCTACTCTGTTTGTAGTAAAGCCTACAAGTGCTACAACAAAAGGCTAGGAAAGATTGTTGAAAGTTCTGATGTGACATTTGATGAAAAGAGCTATAGCCCAAGAGATGTGAATGTTGAATATCAGTTTGATGAAGACCTCACAGATGATAATGCTAAAAGTGAGGATGAGCAACATGATGAAAAGGAGCCTAAGCAGCATGATGGAAAGGTTCTTGAACAACATGAGTTGGACTCTGAGGAACAAGAAGAGAGAAGACATAGACCAAGTAGAACAGAGAAGAATCATCCTCCCAGTCAAATCCTAGGTGATCCCAATGTAATAATGCAGACAAGAAGGATGAAGACTAATGCTTATTCTCTTCTGTTACACATAGAGCCTACATCAGTTGAAGAAGCATGTAAGGATACCAACTGGGTCAAAGCCATGGAGGAGGAAATTGACCAAATAGAGAAGAACAAGACATGGGACTTAGTGTCAAGGCCAACAGACAAGAATGTCATAGGCACTAAATGGGTCTTTAGAAATAAGTTGAATGAAGATGGCAAGATTGTCAGAAACAAAGCAAGGTTGGTATGTAAAGGGTATGCACAGGTTGACGGTGTTGATTTTGAAGAGACCTTCGCACCAGTTGCAAGACTAGAAGCAATACACATATTCTTAGCATTGGCAGTATATAGAGGCTTCAAGATTTATCAAATGGATGTCAAATCAGCGTTCTTGAATGGAACACTGGAAGAAGAAGTCTACATTGAGCAGCCAGATGGATTTCAATTGAGTGAGGATCCTACCATGGTATGCAGGTTGACAAAGGTACCATATGGGCTGAAGCAAGCACCTCGAGCTTGGTACTCAAGACTGGATGCCTACTTGAATCAACTAGGCTTCACAAAGGGCATGGTTGATAGCAATCTTTACATCAGGGTAGTGGAAGACAATCAAATAATTGTGGTGGTGTATGTTGACGATATCATATTTGGAAGCCACAAAGATGAATTATGCAGAGATTTTACTGATAGGATGCAAAGAGAATTTGAGATGAGTATGCTACGAGAACTTACTTTCTTTCTTGGTCTCCATATCAGTCAATTGAAGGAAGGGATATTTATCTCACAGGCCAAATACGTGAAGGAGATGTTAAAAAGGTTCTCTATGGAAGATTGTAAACCAATGTGTACCCCTATGATGACAAGTTGCAAGCTGAGTAAGGAAAATAATTCACCATCAGTAGACCACACTTTGTATCGGTCCATGATTGGCAGCCTCTTATACTTGACAGCATCAAGACCAGATATACTGCAGGCTGTGTGCATGGTAGCAAGATTTCAGGCTGATCCCAAGCAAAGTCATGTTGCTGCAGTAAAGCGAATATTCCGATATCTTAGAGGTACTGTAGAGCATGGGTTATGGTATCCAAACAACAAGTCTGTTGACTTGAAGACCTACTCAGATGCAGATTGGGTAGGCTGCGTTGATGAGAGGAAGAGCACCAGTGGCGGTGCATTCTACTTGGGTAATAGCTTGGTTGCATGGCATAGCAAGAAGCAAGAGTCCATTTCACTATCTACAGCTGAGGTAGAGTATATTGCAGCATCGACATGTTGTACACAGATCCTCTGGATGAAACAGATGATGAAGGACTTGAACATTGAGCAGAAGCAACCAATTGCAGTGTATTGTGACAACACTAGTGCTATAAATATTTCCAAGAATCAGGTGATGCACTCAAGAACGAAGCACATTGCTATACGTTATCACTTCTTACGAGAGAAGGTTAGTACTGGTGAGATAAGATTGGAATTTATTCCCACAGCTGAGCAGATTGCAGATATATTTATGAAACCATTACCTAGCGAGACCTTTGAAAGACTTCGTCAGAAGATGGGTGTGGTTACACTTTCTAAGCATTGAAATACATCGACAGGGGGAGCTTCCTTGCAGGGGGAGCTGAGACACCCTTTGTTCTTGTTGTCAAAGGGGGAGAAGAGCTTAGTAGTTGCCAACAATTCCAAAGGGGGAGATTGTTGGACTACTGAAGTAAAGGTTGTCATTGTTGGCAACTACAGTTGATTCTGGTTTTCAATGGTTCAAGGTGAAATGGTTCAATTGTTCATGGTTCAGGTGGGCTGGTTCTCAATGGTTCAAGGTATGCATTATATAAGTTGCTAATTTTATATTGGAGTCTTGATCTCATACGTGGACAGCAGGCTGTTGGGCTTGATATTGTAAAGCAATAGCCTTGTTAATTAATATTTTACAGCTCATGTGATGGGAATATAGTTGCTGCCACATGTCAATGCTGGTATTCTTAGAGAGCTGCCACATGTTATTGAAGTAAGCTGGGATGCTTTTTTAAGGTGGACAGCAAGTCATGGTGGTTGGTTGAAAGCCAGCTGTGCATTCTATATTGCAGCAATGTGATTCAAGTTTGATTTTATTTTAATCCTAAAGGAGATTTTGTGGCTGAGATTGCATCTCTTGTTGATCTTGGCTTGAGTAGTTGAGTTCAATTAGAACTATTTTGGCTGATTTGTTACTATATCAAAAGAATATTAGGATCCTAATATAAAAGGAAAGCTATCTATATGCGATTAGCTTGGGAATCCTAAGATTGCTGAATCTGAGTTGGCTATTGCATGGATTGAAAATAATCTACTGTGAGAAATAAAAGAAAGAAAAAAGTAGAGAGAGTTCTCTTGGGGTTGCAGTAGAGGTGATTGGCGAGTCTTAGTTGCTGGCCGAAGATGTTCTATTGATCTTCAGTGAGATGATTTGCTGAACCAAGAGTACTCTCGTGAGAGAAATCAGAGAGACAGGCAGCAGAACAAAGTAAGGTGTCTCTCTCTCTCTCTATATATATTTTTATTGCTGCTGTAATGAAGAGCTGTTGCTGCCACTGGTTGTGAAGTGAAGGTTTAAAAGAGTCACTGGTTTCTGAAATTCGTGAGTTGCTGCCTTGATGCTTCATTTAAAGAAAACGATATAGAGTGGAGGTTTGGGTTCATACACTTGCTACAGCATTTGTGAATAGAGTATTACCATTCAAGGTTGGAGAATGATGTCCAAGGCTGCTACTGTTGAAGATTGTTAAGTTCTTCCTTAATTGGACCACGTTGTGAGGTAATCCTATATCGAATCCCTGTTTTGATGTTCTAGGTTTTTTTGTTGCTTGATGTTAAATCTAGATTGATGCTGTAAAAGGGGGAATTCGCTATTTTATTATTACATCATTGTATGGGCTATCAGGTGGGTGCTTGATAGGAATTTTCTTTTGGGGTTGCTACCCTAGTCTCTTGTATTATCAAGAATAGAAGCAGGATATTATCCTGAACCGTTGTAGCGGTTGAAAAGTGTTGCGTATCCAGTAAATACAAAACCCCGATTGGGTATTGCTCCGTGGATGTAGGCAAATTGCCGAACCATGTACATCTTGTGTCTCTGTGGTTGATTGGATATTAGAAGTGCGTGTGTGCTTGCAGAGTGGGTGTGCACATCCTGGTAGGCCTGACCATTCTTGGTTGCGAGGCGGGAGTGCATACGACTGTGTTACAGGTACCGTCAGAATTAAAAAAAAGAAAGGGGAGAGAAAATTTAATTAACACTGATTCACCCCCCCCCCTCTCAGTGTTGAAGCCAGTTCAACAGCACCAACTTGAGGGCGAGTTTTGAGAACCATAGGATTGGAATATTTTCTCTTTTGTTTAGGGTTTTATTTATTTATCCCTCCTTACTATTTTACCTTTGGGCTTGTAATCATTATAAATAAAGTGAACCTCTGTCATTAGAGAAAAGTCAATTCATTCTTCAAACACTGATCTTGAACTCAAAACAAAGAATTTTCTTCGCTTTTTTGGATTTTTGGTGATCGAAGGAAGAGTATAACAATTAGAAAGTGATATTTTTCTGTACTTTTAGATTTATACATTTTTTTTTCAAAAGGTTATATGTACAGTCACACGTATAATGTGCAATGGAGACATAAAGGTATCGAAATGACCCAAAATCCTCCACCCCCAATATGACGAAGGGTTCGATCGTCTTATGCAATTGTCCATGAAATCTATCCCTTGCTTTTTTCTTTTTGATATAACAATTAAAAAATGAGATTTGTTTTTACCTTTCTCACTTGTATAATTTTTTTTATGAGAAAAACAAAATTATATTCATCAAAACAAGAAAGAATCTAAAGTAGATAATACAGTATCATTTTAGCTTCTCTTTACTAACCCGAGAAGATAGATAAATCAGCTCTTATACAGAATCAGCCTAAATCAGAATCTTGTGATGGAAGTTTTAAAACAATTTACCATATTTTATTTCTTCTTTCTTCAATGAGAAGGCCTTGTCAATTTCGTGTAAACGGTAGACAATCTTCTACTGGAAAATAAAAAAATAGAAATCCTTTTCTTATTGTTCTGTTCTCTCCTCCCTATGCTCTGATACTAGAAAGTTGATATCTTCTTTTACTTTCCTTCATTAAATAACAAATAGCAGTTTCATAATTGAGAAAAAAGAAACTCTTATGTGTCTATCTCTCTCCTCCTCAAAATAAGGGACAGATGTGTCTTTTCATATGGGAAGGAGAGAGATACTCATGGAAGTGCTGGCGTAGGCCACGCTCCCACCATAGTTCATTTTTCCTTGTAAATAGTAGTTTCTTAGTTGCGAAAAAAGGGGGAATAAAATCAACCAGTTTATAATTGTTAACACAAAAACACAATTCCTCTAAATCAAAAACTTGGCACGAGTCATGAATGTTGGGTAATTATATTTTTTAAAATCCCTTTTTTTTTTTGTTTTTTATAAAAAGAAATTTATTGAATAAAACCTCAAGAAAAGTAAGTACAACAAGCATCAAAAAGTAAATTAAACAACAAAAAGGACGGTCTACTAAATAGTTAAGCCCACTTGAATTAACACCAACCGCAGCTAGAGCGTCTGCCAAAAATTGCTCTCCCTTAGCATATGAGTGAAGGAGACTTGTTGAATATGAGACACTAGCATATTGCAATCAATCGTCAGATGCTGGATGTGCCAGGAAATAGAGTGATATTACCCTTTTGAAACTGTTGATAACCATTAAGTTATCACTTTCAATAATAATATTTTGATAATCTCTCAAGACAACTCTGATCAGGGGGAAAAATATCACCTCAATGTTCCTGCCCGTCAATTTCCTCAATTTCTTCTAATAGAGATGGACCCTATTTTGGGTAGTGTGTTCGGGCAAAGGATAAGGTGATCATTTTTACCCTCCTATTAGATGGAATTGAGGAAATTGAGGGACAGGCAAATTGAGAGGATAAAGATCCCCCTTTTCCCCTCCGTTTTTATATATATATTCATCGCTAGAAACAGAAGCCATCAAATCAACAATTTGATTCATAATTCATTAATTAGAGAGAACGAATTATCAGGAGTCCTATTTGAAGAAAATTTGGAATCCAATCAGTGTCATTAACAAGTCCAGCGCTTGACTTCTTTGCATCATCTTCCCAATCTGGATGTGTGGTCCAGATTGGGGCATGTAGGAAGAATGGATGGGCTGGGAAGGTGCAGGGATCCATGATTACTCTTCTCACATCAATCCTTAATATTTATCCAAAAAGAAAAAAAACATCAAGCCTTAATCTGATCAAATTAATCTTCTACTAGGCTTATTATTAATGCTTTCAATCCATGCTCATCGATCATCATGGGAGGATTAATCCCAGCCGTCAATATTGTAATATTTGCTAAAGCTGAGTGGGTTGAGTGATCCAATCAGAGCAGAATGACGTTGGGTTTGTGTATATAGATGTGGTACACAATAGCAATCACAACCTTCTTTGTACATGTTATATTAAAGAGAATAAAATTTCTAGAGAAGCCCACTTTGAGGCTTTGCCACTTGGAGCAAGTCTCGATAATCCAGGCCTTGCATGGATTGGTGGTGTGGGGAAATATCAGTTTGGAAATTTCATCTTTAGTTTTTCTGCCGGAATTGGTGAAGCTCACTTGATATGAGACAAGCCCGGAAAAGGGTAAGGGAAGAGTAGAGGGACGTGGAGACCTTATCCACAAGTACCAGGTTAGCAATGGACTTAAATTGTTTGGCTTTCTCAACTCTATCCTTTTTCCGTTTTTTCTCATGAAACTTTATCTGGACAATGATTTTGTCCAAAAGACTAATCCTTCGGTTTGTGTTTCATGGTTAACTTGAAGACATTCCATGACACCTGTAACTTTTCAATGAGAGCTTCGGCCACAAATTCAAATAGAAACACCATACTTTCTTTTGTAAGCTTCTCAACAAGAACCTGAAACTGATCAATTTGGGCAGAAATACTCTGCTCTGTTACTGCTCTTTTTTTTTTTCTTTTTTTTTGAATAAGAAGATTTATTAACGAGGGAACACAGTTTCAGAAGAGTCCGCATACAAAGGAAAGAAAATACAAAAAGGAGGAGAGCGGTGCCAAACAAAGTGATGCTGGGAACTAGATCCCTAAGAAGCTAAGCTATTTGCAACTGCATTTGGCCTCACGAAGCGTGTGAAGGAAGATGATTCTGTCAAACTTGAGAGAGAGTTCCCAACAGTCCGAAATGATGGAAGAGATTCTCCATGGGATTGACTTTGAGACTTTGTTAAGGATGTTGATACCTAATAGATTGTCTGCTTCAATGATCAGGTTCATTATGTGCAAGCTAATTGCTATAGAGAGAGCGAATCTGATAGACATCGTTTCTGCTACTAATTAGGCATAGTTCCAACCAATACCCATCGAGAAACATGAGATAAATGATGCATTGGAAGATCTGCAAACTCCACCCATTGTTGCCTTCCCTGGATTACCAAGACTTGCACCATCCACATTGAATTTAATAAAGCTACTAGGGGGAGGGTTCCACTTAACAAGACGACGTCTAGGAGCACTCGATTGAATGAATCCTTGAACATGATCTCTTGCCGAGGCCATAGCTCTGAGAATAATCGCATTGTAGCTAAACCTGGCTCGCCTAAAAGTCATATCCCAATAGTTGTTCCAGATGTGCCATATGACATTACAGAAAAAGGAAACCCATAGCCTTTCTTCTCGACTGCTGGCATGTTCTGCATTAATGAAGAAGTGATACCAGAAATCAGATCATTGCTTGAGAAGTTGTTGAGTAGCCCAACTTGTTTGCACAAGTCTTGAATAATCGTACAATCCAGAAATAAATGATTGGCAGATTGATGGAAAATGTGGCAAATATTGCAAAGAGGGTTAAGGTTGAATCCCCTAGATAAGGTGTTGGATTTTTGAGGTAGTTGGAAGGTATCAAACCTTAAACCAGATGGGGTCAGAAGGAAGCAAACAGACATTAATAGCCAAATTAGAAGCTGAGGCCACAGAGAATACTCCAGTAGAAGTAGGGCCCCACACAAAGCGGTCATCGCGAGGGAAAATAAGCAGAGAGATAGAAAGGATAATGAACGTGATGTCTAGAGGCCACCAGTGAAAGACCTCTTCTCTACGCCATAACAACGCTTGGGGGTCAATGAAGTGAGCAACTGAGCTTGGAGCATCGGAAGGCAAGGGGAAAGGAGTTGCAAGGGGTGATTTGGAATCCAATAATCTAGCCATGGGTTGATGGATCTACCATTTCCAACTTGAAAGAAAATGCCTTTACGTAATAGATTTCTTGAAGAACAAATAGATTTCCAGCCCCAATAGGAAGTAGTGGGACATTTCGCTTGAAGGAAAGATAAAGAGGGGAAGTATTTAGCTTTCATGAGTTTAGACCAAAGAGATAGGGGAGAGTGGAGGAGTTCCCAACCTTTTTTAGCAAGAAGAGCTTGGTACATCGAGGCAGAAAGTTTTAACATTCAAACCTCCACTTCTCTTAGGAAGGTAGATGGTGCTCCAAGAGATGGTCAGTACTAGAGATTGGTTACCACTAGACCAGAAGAAGGATCTGCTTAAAGAATCCAAGGCTTTTTGAACATAGACTGGGATCCTAAAACAAGACATGGTATATAAGGGCATAGAGGAGAGACTAGATTGGACAAGAATGATCTTACCCGTTGGGCTAAGAAATTGGGATTTCCAGTGCTGCAACCTGGAGTTAACTCTATTGATGAGGTTGTTGCAATGATTTTTGGACAGTTTGCCTCCAGTATAAGGAATACCCAAGTAAGTGTCTAAGCTGAAGTAGGGGTTATCTGAAAGTAATCTCTGAGTGATCTTTTGATTGAGGACTCCACTTTAGGGCTGAATTGAGCTTTTGATTTATTCTGGTTGATAGCTTGACCTGAAAATTTGTAGTAGGAATCTAGAACTTCATTGACAGCTCTAGCTTCGGACATTGAGGCATCCCTGAACAAAATCAAGTCATCCGCAAGAGCCATATGGGTAATCCTTTTGCCTCCTCTATTAAGTTGAATCCCTTTAATTTGTCTTTCTTGTAAAACAATAACCAGCTTTGTAAATAGAACCTCAGCACAGAGCACAAAAAGATATGAGCATAATGGGTCACCCTGCCCTAGCCCTCTAGAGTGCTTGAAGAAAGGAAGGGGTGAACCATTGAGAAGTACTCCCATCTGAGTGTTTTCAACACAAAACACTACCCTTCGAATCCAAATACTATCAAATCCCATATTGGAGAGAGTACCTATTAAGAAAGCACATTCAAGTCTATCTTAAGCTTTATTCATATCCAACTTGGGTGAAAAGAAGCCTTTATTTCCTCTCTTGGTGCTCTTGGTCTTATGTAGAAGTTCATGACAGATAAGAACATTATCCTGGATTTGTCTACCTTTGATAAACCCATTTTGGTTAAAGGAAATGATGCGGTTAAGAATAGGATGAAGGCAATTAACAATGATACGAGAGATGATCTTGTAGATGAAATTGCAGAGGCTTATAGGTCTATACTCAGAGATGGAAGAAGGATGGTCAACCTAGGGAACTAAGGCTATGAAGGTGTGGTTCAAAGATAGACTGAAGGAACCAATGATAAAGAAGTTTTTGATGCAAAGAGAGACCTCTTGACCAATGATATCCCAAGATTTTTGAAAGCACATTCCTGAAAAGCCATCAGAGCCAGGAGCTTTGTTAGAAGGCATAGACTTCACAGTACTCCAGATTTCATCATCCGTAATCGGGCTAGTCAAGGTGGCGTAATCTTCAGTAGAGACCCTCCCTCAAACTTGAATAAACTAAGAATCATCTATATTAGGAGTGCTAGTTTGATAGAGATCCTTATAGAAGTCCACAATCACCCTGCCCATATCATGATCGTCAGAGTAAGTGATCCCATTAGCATTAATGAACCTGATCATGTTTCTAGCTCTTCTTTTTAGAGTAGAGAGGTGGAAGAATTTGGTATTCCGATCTCCCTCCATATACCACATGGCCCTTGATTTCTGCTTCCATAATACTTCCTCCTGATGAGCTAATCTTCTCAAAATCGTAATGTGATATTTTTCTGATAGAAACCAGTTGTCATCTCTCAAAGACGGTTAAATGTCATAAAGAGTGGAGAGGAATTCTTTTTCTGATTCAATCCTTTGAAAGATATTCCCAACATAATACTTGTTCCAATATTTAAGAGAACTCTGAAGATTTTTGAGTTTGTTGCATACTTTGAAGGTGGAAGAGCCTCAATATAAAGAAGAGGACCAAGACGTAGAAACAACCTCAAGGAAACCAGGATCTTGTAACCAAAAAGCTTTAAACCTGAAAGGCCTAGCTTTCCAATTGGAGTTCAGATCTTTAAGAAGGATAATGGCCCTGTGATCAGAAGAGGCAACCGAAACGGTTATGACTGAAGCATTAGGATGAAGATTAAACCAATCAAAGCTTGAAGAAATCTATCAAGTTTAGCTTCGATTCTTCTTGCTCCAAATTGCCTGTTATTCCAAGTGAAATGGTGACCAATTTGATTGATTTCAGAGATGCAGGCTTGATTACTAAAGTCTCTAAAAGGTATGACTTGAGAACACCGAATCTGCGTTCCCCCCAGCTTGTCATCGTCAACAAGATAATCATTCCAGTCCCCAGCGATAATCCACGGATGATTGATAAAAGGAACCAAGTTGAGAACGGAGTTAAATTAAACTTTCCTAATATTCTCATTGCAACTCAAATAAACAAAGGAAACAATCCATATTTTATTCGAATTAGGGAAGAAGGCTTCAACATGGATGCACCAATCACTACTCCATAAGACATTGCACTAAACATTGACAGACCGCATAAGCAAAATACCGCCAACCCCACGAACGGCTAGGGAACATACACACTGATTGAAAGAGACAGAGACCTACAAACATTGAGTTGATTTGGGCTGGAGTTCTTCGGCTCAGATAAAAAGAAAAAGACAAGTCTATGCTTTGTGATAAGCTGTCGGATTTCCCGCTTCGTAGAGGGGTGACCAATCCCTCGACACTTGAGAGCTAAGAGCTTCATTTACCCTTGGGTGACTGTTCCCAGCCAGTTACCAACGCCTCAGAATCTAAGGGAGTCAACAAGCTAAAAATGGAGAACTAAAGAATGGATCTTGCTTGAAGCAAAGGTTGTTCAGAAACAACGACAGATGGGACTTGCATGTCAAGGAGATCAAGCTTCAAAGAGTACTCGACTGTCAACTGCTCCGCAAAAGCTATAGAGGCAAGACTTTTAGTGAAGGCAAAGGAAGAAAGAGAGGAAATGTTTGGTTGAGAAGCCATGGGGAATAAGGAATTTTCGCACGACTTTACCACAGGAGTGACCACAGGAACAAGGATTGCTACGGGAAAATGGAAGGCTTAACAAGTATTCTTCCATCACCAAACAAGAAAAAACTAGAACTAGAGAGAGAAAGCCAAGACACTAATGGTTTCATGGATCAGCAAGCGTAGGGTTCATGAAGGGAAAGAAGGGGGAAAGGATGTGAATACTTGTGCCATGCAAGAATCGAGGTCTGAAAGAGTCTTAGATCATCCAATAAATTTCAATAGGAGAGGATGAACGGTCGAAGATAATAAATACTAAACCAAAAGATTTAATCGAAGGAGATAATAGGCAACTGAAGACACTTACTCGTATATCCATGGCCGAATTCAGTTCTTAGATGCTGAATAAGAAAATTTTTCACCCAATCACTAATGTAGAAGAGGAATTATAACAAGCCAGTGTGCCTGGATCTCCATCGTTGATAGCTCTAGAACGACAGAGTTAATGGAGAAGAACTAAGAAACAATGGTGCATCTCTCTCAGACCCAGTGCTAAAGAGAAGCTGAAACAAAAACCAGGAGAAGTAAGGGATAGAGATGAAGGTCGAGCAGCAGGAAACGAACAAGATGCCTTAGAATCAAAAGATTCAGGCCAAGGAGAACGGCTATTTCTGAAAGCCTTGGAAACTCCGCAGGGAACCTAGGTTCTTCCGCCCTTTACCGCCTTCCCTTAAAACCTTGTGTTATACCAGCACCCTAGATACTAATAATATAATCTTATTCTATGCCACTCAGATGGAGCGGAGGTCTATGCCGGTGAGCTGTTCTCTTTGGTCATCAAGCTAAGCCATAAGATTATTGACCAATTTATGGGGTTGACTATACCACTTAAATGTCACACTCCTGCCTGGTTTATAAGGGCCAATGTGTGACTGGATGTCTCTGATATCCAACCAACCCACTAGGATCGCAAGTGCAGTACCCCATTTACAATCATTATCACAAATACAGAATTTAAATACAACGGAAGTAATTTAAATATAGAATTAAGACAGTAATAAGGAAAGCTAGTGATAAAGTTGTTATATATATATAAGTGAAGTTGAGTTACAAAGGCAGTTCTCATTTAGTAACCCAAATCCGAAAAGACTTATTTACAGTAGTTTATATACAAAAGTGTTATAACAAAAAGAGAAGGAAGTAACCTGTTTGTCAGGCAGCTCAAGAGAACGCGCAGTCATCACACGAGCACGAAGCATCGTGCACCACCATAAGAGGAGTATCAACTCCAAGAGCTGAAGGAGTGTCCTAAGCAGAAGAGACTCCCATAGAACCAGCAACAATATCATCTGAAAAATATGAGGATCCACAGGGGTGAGCTCCACTGAGCCCCAGTAAGGAAAAACATGCAAACACATATAAATAGTCCATGATGAATGTCCTAAAATAAGCATGCTCCTAACATGGATACTAGGTCACATGAGGTATAAGTACTACTGTAATAAAATGCTAGCTTCAGTCCCGGAAACACATAACCAGATGTCGGTCACCCGAGCGAAACCATTCTACTACGGTGGAAACCCGACAGCTCAGGCATCAAACATTTGACGCTAACGGACCCTCAGTGACTAACCCTACTATTTATTCCTACACTTGTAGTGTTCTTCGGTAATGGGATAGTGAATGGCATTCTGGAATCATCCCTTCGGACCTACCATGGGTTATCCAACACCTCTCCCCTGTTGGTAAGGGACGTAGTACTGGGCAATGTAAATCCTAACCATCTGCAGTCTAACATGATGGCATATGTATCAAATAGAGTAATTGTAAGATAACCAGTACATCATCATCATTCATACAGTTTCAAGTAAAGTGTCAATGTAGTGCAACATGCCAATGCATCCTAATTCACATGCAACTAATGCAAAGAATTAAAAGTTATAAAACTACATGATCTGAATTATATTCATGATGCATGACATGGCATACTTAGTCAATAAACACACAAAATTAAGTCCGAACTTCCCTTACCTGACATAGTTGGTAATCTAGCCAATTAGAAACCCCAAAGTACAAGTAGTCCTCACCAAAAACAGAGTAAAACAACCCTAATTAGACATTAAAACATCACATATTAGTTAGGGTAGTAATCTAGGCCAAAACCCTCAAATTATTCATGGTTTTTAGTATTAAACTGTGAAATTATGTTGACCCACCTTAGATTAGGATCAAAACCTAAAATTGGGTCCATGCATGTGAGGATCCATGCATTTGGAACAAATTAAAAGCCCCAATTCTAACTTAGCAGCCGGATGGAGTTGCAGGCCAAGACAGATTCCTCAACCAAGAGTGGAAAAAATTCATCGATGATGACTTCACGGACTTTCCTCCTAGGACGAGTCCCAAGAGCAAGGAGTATCGGAAGGCGCATCTAGTGTCATGTCACCCAAACACTTCATGCCCTAGTGAAGTCAGTGTTGAAATATGGATGCTCTTCAGACGGAGGACACACCATGATGGTCGAGGGGTAAGTTACTAACCTTAAGTTATACTTGTGCATCCTCCCCTCTATGACCTTGAAGTGTGGGCCAAGGCCCCAGAGACTTGTCTTTTGCTGTTCAGCCTTTTTAGCAAGAACGGATCCATGAGCGGGACCCACTGCTGGTGAGTCCATCCGAGAATCCGTTCATGCTATTTGATGCTTGTGTGTGTTTTCCTGTGTGGGGCCTATGTACCCGTGTTCCGGACATGATGGCTATGTCCCCGGACATGGTGGACCCCACCCTCAGACTCTCTTACATTGTTGGACCTTGTTTGTGGGCCCATAAAGCCTAAATCTGATTTTAATTAGAAACTTGTCTTTTGAACCTAAATCAAACAGACCCTAAGTGGACCCCTTCCTATAAATAACACTCCTTAAGACCCTATAATGACTATTTGTTGGACCATAATCCACCACCCAAAGCTTTAAAGACCTCCTTTGAGCAACCCTAGTTGTTGTTCTAAGGTCCCATTATCGTAACCCTATGCAATCAACCCTAGAGGAGCCCAATCCTTGAATTCTTAAGATCAATGCTTAGGTTAGGTCATTGTGATCTTAATGAACCTTGTGATGGGCCTCCCTAAGCCCTAAAAAACATAATACACATAGAAGTTTAGGTTGGGAAATGATAACTTAAGGAATCCATATTCTGGCTAGAACGGATTCACGATCGGACCCAAGTATCGGGACCCCGTTCGAGAATCCGTTCAAGTTATAAAAGGTTAAATTGAACATTTGGCATGAACGAGTCCTCGACTGAACCCACGAGCCTGCCTCCGTTCGAGGTTCAGTTCGAAAAGTAGAAGCTACTGCTTCTCTTAATTGAACATTTACATTGTATTTTACCTCCCGTAAACAAACATTGGAAAATGTTTAAATATGAAAATTTTACATGTAAATATTTTCATGTAAAATTTTATCTATGAAAATTTTATATGGAAAATTTTATGTCCAAACAAACAGAGCATTAATTAAATTAGGTTTGATGAATATACAAATCCAACGCTCATCTGTTCGCTACCTTCTTCCCCAAATGCTCAAAAGCCTTGTCATGACAAATCAAAAGAGGGGAGAATTTTTTTATTTTGAGGCGACGGGAAGTAAGTCAATATGAGAAATTACATCAAAATCGAGACCTTACAAGTACAATCATTCTGGTTATGAGCAATTTTGCCCTTTTTGTTTAATTGAACTCTAAGCTTTTATCAAGGGCAATCAATCTGATGAACTCCACTGCAACATTGAACGCATTAAAAGCCGCTAAAGAAATGAAGCTTGTGGACGACAAATTGCCTCCTCCTCCTGATAAATCTGATACCCCTCTGAACACAATACACGGCACTCCAGCTGACATTGCTGTCTGCTTATAAATGACCAACCACCCAAACCATTTATATATATTACAAGTACCTTCTTGATCCATAACATAACTCATTGTATTATATGATAATGATAATACTTATTAGGGCAGTGTGGTCCCTGCGCCAGCATGAGGCCAATAGGAGCACGCAGAAACAATAAAGGGGTGAGATTTTCGTCTTTCATGGGGCCAGGCCAAGGTTGGACGATTATTTCACCCCATGTTATGTCTGGGCACAGGGGCTGAAATCCCGGATAGAATTCTTTTTCCCTAATTAATATTATTAGGGATAAAGAACGCTACTTAGTTGTGTGGCCCCCTGGAAACAAGTGGGTGCAAAATCATCATCCAACCCACATGGAAAGACAGAAATCCCGCTTTCTATGATGCTAACGCACGTGCTTCTATTGGCCCCCATGTTAAAACTGGGCCACATGACTAGTTAACGTTCTCTTGCCCTATCTATTATTATGCTAACGCACGTGCTTCTATTGGCCCCCATGTTAAAACTAGGCCACATGACTAGTTAACGTTCTCTTGCCCTATCTATTATTAGTAAGGCCAAGAGATCTCTGTGGAGCTGGATTTTCGTCTTTTTAAGGGGGTAGAACGGTACTTTCACGTGTTTCTATGTCTACGCACAAGAACCATGCAGCAACCAGGTAGCGTTTTTTTTCTTTCCATATTAATAAATAACAAATAAATAATTTAAATTTTAAAGTCTAAAATCTAAATAAAGTTGGAAATGAATTAAACTGACCTTAACAACAGCGTCACTCTCTTCGTCAACAGTTGAAATCCCAAATTCGTGGAAAAGAAACTCACGGTATGCAGCATTGTCAAGGAATATGTCAGCGGTTGAACCTCTCAAGTGGAGTATGTGGCAGGCAGTATGTTTCATTCACACATCCTTGCAACTCCATCTCCTATAAATAATAATAATAATAATAATTTTATTTAATTAATTAAAAGAATCGAAACTAGATTTTAATTAGTATTTCTGGGTAAAATTTTCATTTCATTAGTTGCTCTTATTCACCTGAAGCATTCCCGCAATGTTGAACCATGTTGGGTCAATCTCAAGCCAGAAAACCTCTTCCATTGGATGCCCAACAGAGTAGAATTGTTCCTTCTGGAACTCCACCTTCGCCAATAGATTCTTTCCCTTCGCTGGAAAATTGTAGGCTCCAAACCTCAATTCCGGTGACTCCCCTTTTTCAGACATAAATTCCTGAAGAGGGAAAAAAAAATTGGGATTGTAGAAAATTAATCACCAATTAATGTCACTATGTGATCGTATATATATCCAAAAGAATTAGTAGATCTTGGTGCTTATGTATGTAACCACCAAAGTCATTAAGTAAGGCCTTATTATAATTAATTCAGGTAATTTAGTTAGTTTTGGAGGGTTTTTACCTACCATCCATTTCCAAGAACTAGTAGTATAGGCTACGTATTTAAGAACGCCCACATCGCCAAACGATAGCGAATCATTGGCACTTCCGGCAATCCTGTAATGTACAATTCCTCTAATCTCAAAAACGTCGACAAGTATTTGCACCGTAACACCTGCATTCAACTGCACATTCCATAGAAACCATACAAGGTTTAATTATTGGTGTACATGTGTCCCTCTCATTTTATTTAGAACAACCATTTTTAACCATTGTGACCAAGTGGACGTGGGTTTGAGTCTGGAAACAACTTCTCTGGAAAACAGGGGTAAGACTGCGGGCGTACATTATGACTTTCCCCAAACACTAGAGTGCCAAGAGCCTTGTGCACTGAATACACCCTTTATTTTTTTTTAACTATTTTTAACAATGTTTTCCTTTCAATAGATCAGCCATGATGAAAAAAATACTAGACTATTGACTGATTATACAAATTAGAATTAGCCAATTAATAGGAGTGAGTATATTGGTGGATAATATCACCAAAAACATAAATGATATTTTGGGATTTGGATTGGGCTAGGCCTAGGTTTGAGGGCTGATTAGATGTGAGCTATTATTCTTAGGAATTGGGACAGAATAAGCACAATTCCTACACGCGCGGTTTGGGCCTATGACCTTTGGCGTTATTTCAATCTAACAAGAATGATAGAATAACTACTGATAAAGAGAAAGGAAATATGATTTTTACCCTTTGCTCCCCAGACATTACGTAAATCACATCTATGCCGTGAATGCTCCCAACATTGAATCTCCTCCCTACGCAGCCATTGCAACAGTAAATGAAACAAACTTAGTATTGAGTACGTACGGAGGAAAATGGGAATAAAAATTAGAATAAGAGTATGTACTATGTAGAGGGAGAACACCAGAAATGTGAGATTTCCAATGGAAAACTAGTGATAGGGCTTATTTCTTTGGTGTTTTCCGTTGAAAGATTTTATATTCTCACCATACCTTTGAAGAGGATTAGAGCGGTTTGAGCTCTATAGTTTGTATGAAAAAGACTTGGTTTTGGTTGAGCCCAACCCAAGAGGTCAAGACTTGTCAACATACTTTAGCTTTAATAGTTTAAGGGAAATTGATACATGCTCTGTCACAATCTTTGACATATTCTCTCCTACATGATTATGTGGGTCTTGTATATATGAATCGTAATGTACTATTCTCTCTTTTGCGTCTATTGGCTTGGGATATGAAATATGTCAATATATATTATATATTGATGGCATTCAATCTTCCATCATAGTTTAATTTGTAAATAGGAAAAGGTTCTACATGTTGCCAATGTGCAATAACGTTGACATAAATAGTTAATGGGAGCAGGGGAGGGGGCTCATAGCATCTAATCGAGTAGTCAATGGGAGGGGATGTTGTGTAGTGCATATATATATATATATATATATATATATATAGAGAGAGAGAGAGAGAGAGAGAGAGAGAGAGAGAGAGAGAGAGAGAGAAACGCACAAGTCAAAGAGGAGAGAGAATGTCAAAAGAAAAGAGAGCTTCTTTTCCTGATTTTATATGAAAGCATGAAAGGATAAACTATGATGTGAAATGTGATATGATCTCGTATATCTCATCCCATTGAGATAATAGTAACAAGGCCCTCTTTGTTTAGAGGGGAAAGTGGGATGGAATTGTTGGGGAGATGGAATCCACATGTTAGTGGGGGGGGGGGGGGTTATCACCTCCAATTTGCAGTACCTCCAATTCCTCTAATAGAGGGGAATGGATCCCACTTTGGGTAGTGTTTTCGGGCAGGGGTAGGGTGGTTATTTCCACCCCCATGTGAGGAATTGGAGTAATTGGACGGGATAACGATTCAGTTTTGTAAGTTTCACATCAGCATTTTCTTACCCCACCTAAGTCCCCTCTAAACAAATGGGGGCCAAGGAAAAAGGTTTTTAGTGGGGGAGTGTATGCTTTGCGTTAAACATTGAGGGGGAGGGGGTGCAAAATGATTGCCTTGCCTCTCATGAATGACATTAACGTTCGGCCTGTTGATGCTGTCGTGCGCTCTCCATTGGCCCTCATGCACGCGCAGAGGCCACTCTCCCCACTGAGAACTCTTACCCAAATAATAATGAGGTATCAATATCAAAGGGTGTTTTGGTCAATTGGCTGAGAGAGAATTACCGGAGAAGTCAACCCAAGGGACGTCGGAGTTGGGGATGAAGTGGCCAGAGGAGAGAAGGGCGTCTTCTTCATCAGGGAAAGTCATTAAGAGACCCAAATAGGGTCCACCATCTTGGTTCACTCTATCCATCACTCCATGTAAAGGATGCTTCAACCGCAGCTGCGTCGATTGCTCCACCGCCAGAAACGTAAACAGCAAGAAGATAAACAGCCTCTCTATCATTCTCCCTCTCCCCATCACAAATATCTGAAGATCATCCAGATCCACCAATCCCCACCGTCTCATCGGAATATTCCGAACCCCACTCATCCAGATTTCCAAAGTCTCTCTTCCGCTATGGCGATTCACTTATAACGTAAGCTATGCTATTGCTGTTGCTACTGCTATGTATGGTCCGTATTTATTTGACCAAAACAGAGTACGGCGAATGGGTAGGTGTGGGCGTGGGGATGTTCTACTGTACATCTCATCTGAACTTTTACCATCTTTTTCCCAATGTTTCCTTTTCAATCATTGATTTTATGAAGTGAAAAAGACTGAGACGTGTAAGGCTGCGTTTGGTTGCTCTCATCATTTAGATTTGCTATTTTTTAAATGGATCCGGTTCCTCTCTAGGGAGCTCTACACCCAGGGTATGCCCAGGGGGCATCCAAGAGTTGGGCTGTGCCGCACACATCTCGGAGTATGCTTAGGGATGTGTGCAGCACAACCCAATGGCTGGATGCTCCCTTTGCATGCGGGGCTGCTCCCTGAAGAGGAGCTCAATCCCATAGGGGTTGGAAGTTGGAATATAACAACATCCCTCAAATTTGGCCCCGATTCACTTCTTTATTCAGATGCCAAACGCGGTGTGTTACATCCGTATCTCATGTTTTCTCTTCTCTTGAGTTGTGCTTGATATGCATTTTTAGAATAGATTCTGAGTTTAGATTGCTTCTTGACATTCAATATGCATTCTAGAAATAGATTATGGGTCTAGAACGCGTCTTAAAACGAATCTCGATTGAGTTAAAGGTATGTGAGTCTGAAAGGACTCAAATGGTTGAGCTAGGTTAGTGATACTATCTAACTAGAAGAACTGCCCGGGTCAGCCTGACTCAAAAAGTTTGGTTGCCCGGGTCGAACCTCGTGCTTTCGATCTCCTATTTGCGCGAAAAACTCGAAAATGCTCTCCAAAGGGCAGCAAGATAGGAGGGCTTTGCTGCTACGAATCATGCTTTTCAAATGAAGATGAGATTGATCAAAAGCCTGTCTTGAAACCCAATATGTATTCTAGGAATAGATTTTGGGTCTAGAAACCCTGTTCTTTTCTATTCTCAATTCAGAATGCAAATTTAGACCCAAACAATACTCTAAGAATGCATAACAAACACAGCCTTCAATTCTTATGAAAGACTTTTGAGGTTTTTTTTTCATGGAGAACATGGATTTCTCAAATCAAATCTCTTGGAGTGAAATTTGCTTGAGTTCTCATACCAGAGGTCAGTTTTTTAAGTTTTCCTGCATCAACTCCAATTTTCTCTAGCTTTTCAAATTAGGGGTTTTGAAATTTTTTTACAATGTATTCCAAGGATATCTCTCTCTCTCTCTCTCTCTCTCTTAATTTCTCCACTTGGAGTTGCGTCTGCATTGCCTTGCATAGTTATATCCTCTAAGGCATCCTAAATTATTTTCCTGCTATGAATTTGTGTCTGTCCTGGTCTAATCAGAAGCAAGTTCCCTTAACCATTTTTTAACCCAGATGGAGGAGCCATCATTCTTCGACCAGATGATTAATTGCCTCCGCGCTACAAGCAAGTAACAATTCATTCTTATGTCTTTCTTTCATGCTCATTTAGTTACAGGTTTTTTTCCCCCTCTTTAGCACCATTCTAATGTTGGCTTTTAGTCCACCTCCTCTGTATTTCTTAATTTTTTGCTAGCTGATTAATAAGGATACCAAAGAAAGATACTGTCTGATCCATTTTTAATAGCACCTGAAAGATTCACTCAGGTCAGAAAATGGGATTTCTTGTCATGCTTCCATAACATTATCTGAATTATATCTTAACACTACTCTGCTATTGAGAAGACCTTTTGCTTTTCTTTTCTTTTTTTATTTCCTTTCTCTTGACAATGTCCTCCCTGAAAATCTTAGGTATTACACTGGTTACCCTACGGGTTATTCACTTCACATCAGAACGCGAGTTTGTGCATCTCATGCCTGAAGGTCATCCCGTGGTTGTTGCATTTACTATCAGTTAGTAGCACCCTTTTCCATTCCTATTTTGCACATATTGATATGTCACAGACACTCATCTCAACTGCTTTGGTCGGTCTACTTGTGTTCATGTTATTTGCAAGTGTGCCTATACAAAGCATCTTGATAAAGTAATAGAGGAAGCTGCCACTGAGTTTTATCTCCAAATAAAATTTGTGCAAAATTTGTAAGGCATGTTGTTGGATAATCATGTTGTGAACAAAAGTGTTTCTTGTGTTCTTACATAGTACATTGATATATTTTTATGGGAAAATTACAAGATTAATCAAAATTGAGTTTCAACTTACCCATCCAATCTTATTTTTAACCAAACTACTCAAAAATAAGATTAGATATTGCAAAGCTACCTTATATAAACAATTTCTCATTATCCAATCCTGTGAGGACACGTGAAAAGAAGGAATCAAGAAAGGAATGATAAACAGAAGAATGGGGTAAAAGATCTACTACAACGAAGGGTAGGTAAGCCCAAGAGTAGGGAATCAAGATTCTGGAAGGGGCATTCTTGGAAATACATTATGAAAACTGGAATAAGGGAGAAGACTATAAATAGGAGGAAAGGGGACTGGAATGAAAAATTCTCCCGCTCCTCCAAAGCATTTAGATCTGTCTTCTCTCTCCCACTCACTCTCACACCTCCATGAATGTCTGGATCTTGTTTCTCTTCATTCACCTTTGTATATTCCAATTCTGATTCAAACGAATTAATTTGATTGAGATCTCTGGATCCTCGATCCTTGAATTGAAGTGTTGTCAAAGGATTCTTGCAATTTACGTTGTACAACATTTTTGGCGTCGTCTGTGGAAAACGAAGTTCGATCTACGAAGATCCACAATGACAAATACTCGAAATCAATCGAAGACTGCAAAGGTGACCAATGCAGCTATCACAACGGCAATCGCACAAGATCCGCCAATCGAGAGAGTTCGTGAGGAACGAGAGGATGATGTAATCTCAGAGGAGAACAATTCAGAGAAAGGAAACTCACAGAGAAGGACCACCGAAGATCCACCACGTTATGTTACAGTGGAACAGTTCGAGGCGATACAAGTACGATGGAAAGATCATATGGAAGAAATGATGAATTTGCAGCGCACAATCTTACAAGGTATCCCTCAAAAGATGCCTCAATTAGAGCAGGAACGAGAACGGATCGCGTCTCCGGAACACAGCGAGAATCACAGTAATGCTAACTATGTATGTGAAAGAGCAAAAGACATACAAGATGGTAACAAGAAACTTGGATCGCAGATGACGAAGGGAGAGCAGGCTCTGAATGAGAGGGTAATAGAGCTACAGGAACAAATGCAAGAAGTTTTGAAGAAAGGTTCTAGATCGGGTCAAGAAATACAGTTCACGACAGATCTGGCCTTTGTAGATGAGATCAGATTGGAGCGATTACCGAAAGGTTTCAAAATGTCTCCAATAGAGCAGTATGACGGGATGGTGGATCCAGAAGATCACCTGGAGACTTTCAAATCTCTGATGTATCTGCAAGGAGCCTCTGACACAATCATGTGCAGAGCGTTTCCATCAACATTGAAAGGATCAGCGAGGCAATGGTTCTCGCACCTTAAGCCACGATCCCTTTCTAGTTTTGTAGATCTGGGAAGAGCTTTCTTCACCAACTTTATGAGCAGTAGGACCCATAAAAAGACTGCAGCAAACTTGTTGGCCATCAAACAACAAACTGGAGAGTCAATCAGGGAATTCCTCTCCAAATTCAATAAGGAGGCTTTGGAAGTGCGAGATCTGGATCCAATGGTGAAGTTCCAAGCTCTCAGTAGTGGAACCAGAGATAGCAAGCTGAAAGAGTTTTTGATCATGGAAGAACCGACAGACATGTGTGATCTTTATTCACACTATGAGAAACACAACAACTTGGTAGAGGTTCTCGCTGCAGAGTAAGAAAAAGAGTCAAGGAACGAAAGGAAAGGTCAAGAAAGAAAGGAGCAGGCAGTTAGCTAAAACAAATCAATGGAGAACAGAGAGCAGAGAGAGGGGAAGAGGAAAAGAGATGATTGAGCATGGGTTTCGAGGAGCGATGTGAAGCCAGAACCAGCATACACACCGCTCATGCACAGGCGAGCATACATATTAAATGAAATCAAAGATTGGTTGACCCTATGTTGGTCGACTAAAATGGTGAAGCCTGCTAGCTAATGCAATAAAAGCAAGTATTGTAGGTTTCATCATGATCATGGACACGACATTGAAGAGTGTAGACCGCTAAAAGATGAGATAGAAGCTTTGATCCAAAGAGGTCTATTGAACAAATTTGTAAAGAGAGAGGGAGGAGGCAGCAAGCAAGAGAGCCGAGAGCAAAAGGTGGAAGGCAAAGGAAAATTATCTATCCGGGGAGAAGAGAGTCCGGGCATCCGAACACGACATTTAGAGAATCAACCACTTAAGTAGATTGCGACAATCTTTGGAGGCCCCGGGTTAGGAGGAGAATCCTCAAATTCAAGGAAAAATCATGCACGGATTGTATGTTTGATAGAAGCAGCGAGCAAGAAAAGAAAGGCCCAAGCATCAAATAACTTTTTCAGATGAGGATTTGGCGGACATCTAGTTGTTGCATGATGATGCACTGGTGGTAAAGATGATCGTCGCTAATTGCTCGGTGGCTCGCATCTTGGTGGACAATTGGAGTTCAGTAAACATCTTGTATTTTGATGCCTTCATGAAGATGCAATTAACTCCGGAGATGCTGAAAAGGATAGATTCATACCTATATGGATTCAATGGAGCTCCTGTGCAGGTAGAAGGGTCCATTGAACTTCTGGTCACAGTGGGAACGGAGCCCCAAGTATCTACAGTCTTGATGAATTTTTTGGTGGTAAAGGTTAACTCTACTTACAATGGAATCCTCGACAGACCAGGTTTGACTGCCTTGTAGGCCATAGGGGAAACCAGAAGGCATCACGTAAATGCTACGAAACATACCTGAGAGTTAACGGGAAAGAGCCACAGACGTTCAATGTTACATTGGAGGATGCTCGGGAGAGTACCGACCAAGAAAGGTCGGAGCCGTAAGAAGAATTAGTTTCGATCGAGATTCATGAAGCCCATCCAAGCAAGACCGTACAGATAGGAGTGGGGTAATCTGGCAAGCCTAAGGAGAGAATGGTGAGTTTCTTGAGGGTGAATGCAGATTGTTCGCATGGTCGGCCATGGATAAGTCTGGGATAGACAGGGGCCTGACAGAACATAAGTTGAACGTCTACCCCAATGCCAAGCCGGTATTTCAGAAGAGGAGGACTTTCGCTCCGGAGCAACAAACAAAGATGGTAGAAGAAGCAGACAAATTACTAGAGGCAGGATTCATTGAGGAAGCAATATACCTAGAATGGCTTTCCAACATTGTAATGGTGCCCAAACCTAATGGTAAGTGGCGCATGTGTATCAATTTTACGGATCTAAATAAAGCATGCCCCAAAGACTATTATCCTGTGCCTCGCATTGATTTGTTGATGGATGCCACAATAGGCCATGAAATGCTAAGTTTTATGGATGGTTATTCAAGATATAATCAGATTAAAATGCACAAGTCAGATATCTTGAAAACATTCTTTATGGTCAGAAGAGATAACTACTGTTATAAGAGAATGCCATTTAGATTGAAAAATGCTGGAGCCAAGTATCAGCGTCTCATGATCCATATCTTTCGAGAACAAATTGGCCGTAACACGAAAGTTTAGGTGGATAATATGCGGGTAAAGAGCATCAAGGCATCCAATCATGTTTCTGATCTCCAAGAAGCCTTTCACGTTTTGAGAAAAACTAAAATGATGCTTAATCCTGTGAAATGTACTTTTAGGGTGACAGCTGGAAAATTCCTGGGCTTTATGGTCTCAATGAGGGGCATAGAGGCAAATCCAGCCAAGATAAAAGCCATACTGGGTATGCCACCACCAGGGAGAGTAAAAGAGGTACAAGAGTTAATAGGGAGAGTGGTAGCCTTAGGAAGGTTCATTTCAACATCTGGTGATCGATGCTTACTATTTTTCAAAGCCCTCAAAAACCTATCAAAGGAGAAGCAGACCAAAGGGGCCAAGTTGTCTTTTGAGCGGATAGAAGAGTGCCAAAAGGCATTTACTGATCTGAAAGGTATCTGACCAACCCACCCTTGCTAGCAAAGCCAGAACCGGGGGACGTACTTTAACTTTATTTGGCAATTACCATGATGGTGGTAAGCACAGTCCTGGTAAAAGGCGATGATCGGATTCAGAGGCCGGTATACTATGTGAGCAAGGTACTGGTGGATGCGGAGACAAGATATAGTAACATTGAGAAATATGCCTTTGCATTGATAATGGCGGCAAGGAAGCTAAGACCATATTTCCAGGCTTACACGATTGAGGTATTAACAAACCAGCCCTTGAAGAAGATTTTGGCGTGACCCAATCATTGGAGTTGGATGGTAGCGTGGTCGGTTGAACTTGGTGAATTCAATTTGCATTATAAGCCGTGCACAATGATAAAAGCTCAGGCCTTAGTAGATTTTGTAGTGGAGTGTACGCTGCCAGGAAAGGCCATACCCACGGAAAACAAAGAAAACCGAGCATCCGAGGAGCCGTGGATGTTATTTGTTGATGGATCTTCAAATAAAGCTGGGTGTAGAGCTGGGTTGATATTGTTCAGTCCAGGAGGTTTCATGATACAACGTGCTCTAAGGTTTGAATTTCAAACAACCAACAATGGAGCTGAATATGAGGCGTTGATAACAGGATTAAATTTGGCGAAGAGTCTCATGGTAAAGAACCTTGTTATACATAGTGACTCACAATTGATCATCAATCTGGTAAACGGGGAATATGAAGCCAAAGAAGAGCGCATGGCTAAATATTTAGAAAAGGTACGTCGATTGATCAGAGAGGTCACCTCTTTACAGATACACCAAATTCCCCGAGCACAAAATACCACAGCAGACGAGCTGTCGCGTTTAGCTACATCAGCTTTTCAAGACTTAAACCGGGCGGTCTACATAGACATTATCTGAGCACCAAGCATAGAATAAAATGAAGATGTGATGCTCATTGATCACGAGCCTTACTGGATGGACCCCATTATGTCATATTTTCTCCAAGAAACATTGCCAGAAGATAAGGAGGAAGCCAGGAAGATCAGAATGAGAGTACCACGATATATTATGATTGAAGGGGTGCTGTATAAGAAGGCATACTCTATGCCCTATCTGAAATCTGTCTGACCATCAGAAGCTCATTATGTCCTCAAAGAGGTTCATACTGGAATTTCTGGGTAGCATTTAGGTGGCGGAGCGTTGGTGTTATACCCGCACCCCGGGAGTATAATTAATTATTAATTCTTCCCCGTGACGTGTAGTTATCAGTACCACGTATGCCGGTGAGTTGTTCTCACTGGTGGTCAAACCCAGCTATATTGACCATAGTACGAGGTTGCCTGTGGAAACTAGTCGGGACCACAGAGGTTGCACCTTGACGTGTCAGGGGTAAGTAGTTGACCAAATTTTGTTGTGTGCTTACTGCCCTCTCAAAGCCCTCGAAGTGTGGTCCAAAGGCCCTGACCTCTTATGGTGGGAACCACCTTCCTACTCGCATCGGAGGCAAGGTTACTGGCTGCCTCCGACCCTGCATCCAATGCTGCTAACAAGGACCCTTGTGGGTGAGACCCTGTGGCTAAGGTGCTATTGGTGCCCTGCCATGTTTGACCCTACCCAAATAGACCCTAGGTTACACTTATGAGGCCTTATCCAAATAGGCCAATAAATGTGAAGTCTATATGAGAGAGAGGGGTAAGACTATTCCTTAGTCTTTCTTTTTTCTTTCTCTTTCCTAACCTAATCGTGAAAGGAGAGGAGAGCTTTGAAGAGAGGAGGCGGCAAGGAGGAGAAGAAGGAGAAGGAAGGGAAGAAGAAGAAGGAAATGGCTGCTGGGTTTGGAGCTTTAAAGAGGGTACATCGTGTGTACCTCAAACCAGGTAAGCCAAGTGCCCTTTTCCCCCATTTTTCTCTCTTCCCCCTTGCTCGTTTGAGCTTGGGTGGTTCGTTGGTTGCAGCCCCAAGATGGGGATTTCTTTTTGGAAACCCAAAGGGTTAGCTCGAGCCATGTGTAGTTTCCCCTTGTAGGATGCTATCCCATTTTCATTACAATCCTATAAAGACCTCTATTTTGACCTCTTGCTGAATCTATTTGATTCTAAAGCTTCAACCACCAAAGAAAACCCCAAATCTGGATTTTGAGCTTTTGATCCTTTAAACCCCCTTAAATCTTTGAATGTTGGGTGTTTCTAAGACCCAAATAGACTCCAAGACACCCCTCCCTTGTCCCTTGAGGCTTAGAGAACCAAATGGGACCACCCTGGGCTTTTAAAGACCTTGAAATCACACTTGGGTTGCATCGGAGGCAAGACTGCGTGAGTCCGATGTTTGCCTCCGATGTGTCCTGAGCCTGCAGGGAAGGTCGGAGGCAAGGTCGGAGGCAAGCTGCTTGAGTCCGACGTTGCCTCCGATGCAGTTTTAAGGCTTATAACTTATGTAAATGGTGGGGTTTCTCTATGAGGCCTCCCCTACACTCTCTCACACTCTTATTCACTTCCATAGGTGCCAACATATGTGCAATGGGATGATTTTAAGCGGGAATCGTTGCGCTTATACAAATTCCATTTGAAGTAATTGGTGAGTGGGTTTGGGTGACTGTTTGAGCTTGTTTACTATTGCTTATTCATGCATTTATGAATTATATTGTGACATTATCATTCAAGCATGATTGCATATTTGCATTTATTCTTATTTGATGATGATGATTTGGATGATATGGATTTGTGTTGGGTTACGGTCGGAAATCGCACCGGAACCCCGATACGTGGAATTGTATATTGCATCTCATTCTTATCTGTATGCGCCGTGTTGTCTTGGTACCGGTGTTAGATGGAATGGGACGTTGACACACCCGGATGTACCTCTCAACACGATAGGATTCATGTAGTATATCGTGGTTAGGCTCGGTTCCTATGCTACGACCCTTACCAACAGGGGTTTAGGTGTTGGGTAGCGAGCACTCGCTGCTGTGGAGAGTTAGAGAGGCCAGGCCGGGGTAGTAATGGTTATCGGGTCGCCTGCGGGTGGTGATGACTACGACCGGCGCGGGCTCCATAGTAATAATTGAGGTTGCATTGTGGTGAGAATGGAAGGATCCACAATGTCTTCCCCAGTTATTGCAGTAGCATATACCCATTGACTTAGCATTGTGTGTTAGGTGGTAAATAAATTAATAATAGCATGCACCATGGACTATTTGTGATTGTGTGATTGTGCATCCCCTTTTCTCTCTCACTAGCTCGGTGGAGCTAACCCCGTGTACACATTCTTTTTAGATTTTGATGCGAGATGATTCTTGTGGAGCGAGGCGTGGGCGAGGATCATGGCGATGGTTGCCCATGATGATTGTGCCTACGGGCTATATTGATACTTGGGACTTATTCCCTTCTTTTGTTTTTTTTTGGGCCACGTGCCTTATATAAATATTTATTGTTATATTTGTTTTGGGATAGTTATGCTATGGTCATTCGGGATGTCCATCCAAACTATTTACGTATCACTTAGCCGTATGAACATGAGGTAACTACTGTAAACGCTTCCGCTTATTTTATGATCGTTGGAAATGTAATATACCTTTGTCTTTCGCACTCTGATATTATTGTATTGTAATATTGGTTTATGGTGTGAGTTGGCCTTGATCGAGATCCTGGCGGTGAGGTGGGATGACGCGTGTCACCCCAATCATACCCGATATTGTATTTTATCCCTTGTCGGGATAGGGGTGTGACAACATGGTATCAGAGCAATGATGCTCTGCACCGACCACAGTCTTGCGGACTCTTGATTTACTCTCCACAATTAGGTTCTAAACTAAAAATCTTCAAGAACATAAATGATTGTGTGCAGACATAGGAGAAGACTGATTGTGGTGAAACAAGGACTTAGAAGATAATAGGTGACATGGAACTTAGGACTTGAACCTTAGGCTGTTAAGCTACAACTATGTAATTGCTTGGTTGAGTCTTAAGTAGGTCATAAATGGGCAACTATATTTTAAAATTCATAAACAATAATGAATCAATTATAATCACCCACAATTATCAACAATGAATTAAACAAGAAAGAATTAATTAACTACATAGAGATACATATAAGATTAATTACAAATATCTAATTGTTCCAAATCTTCTTGGGAGGCAATCATATCCTTCCCGTTTTAACATTCATGATTTCATCTTTTCCAACAAAAACATATGACTCCATCCTGCTCAATCAAGAGATACCAATCTAAACACCATAATTGTTCCAGATTCTCTGTTTGGGCATAACTGTGCCTTTCCCAACTCAGAATGCAAGACCCCATTTGTTCCAACTCAAACATTTGATTATGTTCATCTCAGATTAAATATACAAGTCTACCATTTCTAAAAGTTCCCAGTTGTTCATCCTAAGACAAGAACTAGAAGAACTGATCCGGGATAACTTCAATTTGTTGAGAGAAAGTTGGGATAGTCATTTGCACCACCGCCACCATCGCGACCAAGAAAGGTGTTGATGTCATCTACCCCTCTCTCGATACCCTCTAGGCGCCGAGTCTGGTCGAAGAGTTGCTTCGTGACCTCATCGAAGCCATCCACCACTCGTAGGTTCAATCGCCTTATGGTCGTCAGAATGTCAATACCTCCCACCTGATGAAGGTATAGGGATTCCTTCTAGGTGAACAATAGGTCTTTGCTCCTCCAATGGACATTGATAATGCCGGCCAACTGTGCTGCAGTGAAGGCTATAGGAACCCCCTTTACATACGAAACAACCCGATAGTTTTGTGTACCCGGGTTCCCGGTGTTCAGATTTGCATAGAAATGTCGGATGAGTTTTGGGTAGTATGGTTCAGGAAGATTGAGAATGTCGGTCCACCCCAATGCCTCAAATCTCTGCCCCACCTTGTAAGCTTGAGATCATCCAACACTACATCCCGCCCTTCCATTATATTTCTGAAGCGGAAGTAGTCTCGGTAAAGCTCTTGGTCCTCTATCTTTTGGAACCATAGTGGATCTAGGACAGTTGGTGCAATTTATTCAACGCATGCACGTCGTGTTCTTGGAGCCATTGATTGTTTTAACCTGCAGCCAAAAGCCAAGTAGATAGCAAATTAATACCTTGAATGCTAAGGCCTGAGTAGATGATCAATGTAAGGTTATGGGGTTTAAAACCTAGCCTCTGATTCTTTTCCCAAGGCAATTAAGTTACAGCAGGATTCTTAGGCTAGAAATTTCTGATTTTTTATCAAATTGTGATCTAAGAAGTTGGAGAAAAAGGAAAGGCATGGCCATTATGTGAATGACATGATAAATAATGAAGATTCATGGTCATAATATGCCTAAAAAGTAATATTTTACGCAAAACAGTGGGTTCAAGCAAGAAATGGGTTTATTCAATCATGGAGCATGCCTTGAACTTCAAAGAAATTTTTCAGATTTTGTGGTTGGAAGTTTGAATCTTGGAAAACAAGTAAATATGGTTTGTGACAACTCAGAGAATGTAAGCTAAGCCCTATCTAGTAAGACCGAATCAAATATGGCAAAAGAGAAGAGGAAAGATTCTAAGGATTTTATCAACAATCATGTATACAAGAAAATATGTTTGAAGATAAGACAATGTGATAATTTTCTATGAGATTTTATGGCATGTAAAAGAATTAGATTTGAACTTGGAGAGTTTTCCCAAAATATTGTGAATTGATAACTTTACCACAATCAAAACTTGAACATAATCCTAGTAAAATTCAACTAGATTTGACAAACATAGCAACAGTCTCTAAAATGCTTGCAAAGACTTGAAAATTTATAAAAGATGCAATAATCAAACAAAGATCCAACAACTTAGTGTCATCGATCAAATAGGACTTGATTTACACCTAAAAACCCTAGTTTCGGCCAATCGGTTTGGTATGAATTTGGTGTACATGGCCGTGGGATTACAAGCAAAATCAAGACATGATCACAACTTGAGATGATTCATCCCAAATCCAAGAAAGAGAAAGTAGGAATGGGAAGAAAGCCATATCTTGAACAACTGAGAGTTGAACCTTGAGGCTTAGGATTACAAGAAAACCACCTAAGGGGGAGCTTGAACGAAAGTCCCTGTAGAGCTTTTTCTCCCTGCGGTTATGTCCTTTTCTTTGGAGCCAAAAATGCGTTTTAAAACTCGTGGCTCTGTTTTGTTAAAATTCTACGAACAAACGAACGAACGGATCCACTTGTCGTGAATCCGCTCTGCACAAAACTCAAAATTTTCATTTTAAAACTGTGCGGATCAACGAACAGATCCACACTCATGCATCCATTCGTAGATCCGTTTGACTTCAACTCTCTCTGCCTTTGAGACTTCTGAGACCGGACGAATGAATGGATTTGCATTCTACATCCGCCCGTTAATCCGCTCTACCTATTTTCACGGAGGAGCCACGAACGCACCCGGAGTGCTGACGTCGCTTGTGAGTCCACCCGATTTTCTTTTAAGATTTTGAGCCTATTTTGGAGACCTTTTGACCACACCTATATGTGATGATCTTGTGCCTATACCCTAGATCGGACACCCCTGTTGTGTGACCCATTTGTGGGGACCACATGAGTCTAGTTAATACCTAAAAATTGAAAGAGGTTAGGACTTGTACCCGACTGGGCCAGCTAATAAGAACTAGCAGGCATTGGTAACCGCTGTGACTCCTCTCTTACCTAAAAGGAGAAGAGTTACCCTTGAGGATGAAGATCCTTAGACCCTATGAATGTAAGGACTCAAACCTTATGGATAGGGAAACCTAAATCTATGCGGGTAGAGACCCTTAAGGGGGTGCGTAGAATCTAAACCTGTGGGTAGGTACTAGGAAAGGAAAGTAATAGGCTGGTTTGGGCTGTTTATTTGAGTAAGCCATGAAGGTCACGTGTATTTGGAAGTCACTCATAACACCTCAAGCTAGTGATGACTCTATTTGGACTTTACTTGGTCCATCCAAACCTTGTTTAGACTCATAGAGAAAGTCCTACACCGTGATTTGACTTTCCAAAGAAAGGACTTAGCGAGCCGTGACGAGAACTTCTTGATCGGTGGATTAACCTAGATGACAGAGATATGTCCATAGGAATTTGAATGTAATTATTGAATCTATGCCTACATATTGGTGTGATATATGTATATAGTTATCCCTTAGAACCTTGGACTTGTGTGACTAGAGTGATTCTCTGGTACTATAAGTATGACTTACCTCGACCTTGCTGTGAAACTAGTTGGAGCCCTGACCTTGGTTGACCAAACCTTAGGGTAATGAATAATGAATTTAATGACCGAGTAGGTTAATTTATTGAGACCTGCTTGAAGAGTTGACTTGGACCAAAACTATTAAAGGGTTATTGGTTCTCGAAAGAGGACTGATGTGGACTCTTCCTTGTGGGATAACTGTGTAGTAGGTTTAAAGGTTGTGAAAGTTGAAACTGAAGGATGTAACAAGACCTTCTCCAACGACAGATATGAATGGGGTAATGGATCACCAAATGCGTTCCCTCCGTACTGGGAGTGAACAATAGGAGATTCCATCAATATTCCAAATCATTCTAAAGTTGGGTTAGATAATGAGACAATCAGATGTGAAAGCCTTCAGAATGTAAACCCTATGTTGGGTCATGGACAGGTTAAATCCTATAACCCAAGAATGACCAGAGTACTGAAGGCTAGAGTGGTATCACCCGATCTGGAAGATCTAGGGAACCTTTGTTCCTTGAGACTTAACTTAGTAGTTGGAACCCTGTTTTCCTAGGGTTATTGTGAACCACACCCCTGTGGTAATGTGACCCTGTAAGAAAAAGAGAGTTGTGGAACCTGACTTGCTGTGACATGTAGGCACTGCCTCATCTTGACCCGACCTTTGACTTAGTTTAAGATGTGGGTGACTTGGGATGTTGTTATCCAACAACCCTTATCACTTGAGACCCTAGCTGCCTCAAATTTCGGGGATGAAATTTCTTGTAAGGTGGGGAGAATGTTATACCCGCACCCCGGGAGTATAATTAATTATTAATTCTTCCCCGTGACGTGTAGTTATCAGTACCACGTATGCCGGTGAGTTGTTCTCACTGGTGGTCAAACCCAGCTATATTGACCATAGTACGAGGTTGCCTGTGGAAACTAGTCGGGACCACAGAGGTTGCACCTTGATGTGTCAGGGGTAAGTAGTTGACCAAATTTTGTTGTGTGCTTACTGCCCTCTCAAAGCCCTCGAAGTGTGGTCCAAAGGCCCTGACCTCTTATGGTGGGAACCACCTTCCTACTCGCATCGGAGGCAAGGTTACTGGCTGCCTCCGACCCTGCATCCAATGCTGCTAACAAGGACCCTTGTGGGTGAGACCCTGTGGCTAAGGTGCTATTGGTGCCCTGCCATGTTTGACCCTACCCAAATAGACCCTAGGTTACACTTATGAGGCCTTATCCAAATAGGCCAATAAATGTGAAGTCTATATGAGAGAGAGGGGTAAGACTATTCCTTAGTCTTTCTTTTTTCTTTCTCTTTCCTAACCTAATCGTGAAAGGAGAGGAGAGCTTTGAAGAGAGGAGGCGGCAAGGAGGAGAAGAAGGAGAAGGAAGGGAAGAAGAAGAAGGAAATGGCTGCTGGGTTTGGAGCTTTAAAGAGGGTACATCGTGTGTACCTCAAACCAGGTAAGCCAAGTGCCCTTTTCCCCCCATTTTTCTCTCTTCCCCCTTGCTCGTTTGAGCTTGGGTGGTTCGTTGGTTGCAGCCCCAAGATGGGGATTTCTTTTTGGAAACCCAAAGGGTTAGCTCGAGCCATGTGTAGTTTCCCCTTGTAGGATGCTATCCCATTTTCATTACAATCCTATAAAGACCTCTATTTTGACCTCTTGCTGAATCTATTTGATTCTAAAGCTTCAACCACCAAAGAAAACCCCAAATCTGGATTTTGAGCTTTTGATCCTTTAAACCCCCTTAAATCTTTGAATGTTGGGTGTTTCTAAGACCCAAATAGACTCCAAGACACCCCTCCCTTGTCCCTTGAGGCTTAGAGTACCAAATGGGACCACCCTGGGCTTTTAAAGACCTTGAAATCACACTTGGGTTGCATCGGAGGCAAGACTGCGTGAGTCCGATGTTTGCCTCCGATGTGTCCTGAGCCTGCAGGGAAGGTCGGAGGCAAGGTCGGAGGCAAGCCTGCTGAGTCCGACGTTGCCTCCGATGCAGTTTTTAAGGCTTATAACTTATGTAAATGGTGGGGTTTCTCTATGAGGCCTCCCCTACACTCTCTCACACTCTTATTCACTTCCATAGGTGCCAACATATGTTCAATGGGATGATTTTAAGCGGGAATCGTTGCGCTTATACAAATTCCATTTGAAGTAATTGGTGAGTGGGTTTGGGTGACTGTTTGAGCTTGTTTACTATTGCTTATTCATGCATTTATGAATTATATTGTGACATTATCATTCAAGCATGATTGCATATTTGCATTTATTCTTATTTGATGATGATGATTTGGATGATATGGATTTGTGTTGGGTTACGGTGCCGGGAAGTACTGGCACCGGAACCCCCGAATTACGTGGAATTGTATATTGCATCTCATTCTTGTCTGTATGCGCCGTGTTGTCTTGGTACCGGGTGTTAGATGGAATGGGACGTTGACACACCCGGATGTACCTCTCAACACGATAGGATTCATGTAGTATATCTGTGGTTAGGCTCAGTTCCCTATGCTACGACCCTTACCAACAGGGGCTTAGGTGTTGGGTAGCCAGAGCACCTGCTGCCTGTGGAGAGTTAGAGAGGCCAGGCCAGGGGTAGTAATGGTTATCGGGGTCTGCCTCTGGGTGGTGATGACTACGACCGGCGCGGGCTCCATAGTAATAATTGAGGTTGCATTGTGGTGAGAATGGAAGGATCCACAATGTCTTCCCCAGTTATTGCAGTAGCATATACCCATTGACTTAGCATTGTGTGTTAGGTGGTAAATAAATTAATAATAGCATGCACCATGGACTATTTGTGATTGTGTGATTGTGCATCCCCTTTTCTCTCTCACTAGCTCGGTGGAGCTAACCCCCGTGTACACATTCTTTTTAGATTTTGATGCAGATGATTACTGTGGAGCCAGAGATTGTGGCTGAGGATCATGGCGATGGTTGCCCATGATGATTGTGCCTACGGGCTATATTGATACTTGGGACTTATTCCCTTCTTTTGTTTTTTTTTGGGCCACGTGCCTTATATAAATATTTATTGTTATATTTGTTTTGGGATAGTTATGCTATGGTCATTCGGGATGTCCATCCAAACTATTTACGTATCACTTAGCCGTATGAACATGAGGTAACTACTGTAAACGCTTCCGCTTATTTTATGATCGTTGGAAATGTAATATACCTTTGTCTTTCGCACTCTGATATTATTGTATTGTAATATTGGTTTATGACTGTGAGTTGGCCACTGCATCGAGATCCTGGCGGTGAGGTGGGATGACGCGTGTCACCCCAATCATACCCTGATATTGTATTTTATCCCTTGTCGGGATAGGGGTGTGACAGTTGGTACACAAAATCATTAGGCAAGGATATTTTTGGCCACATTTTCATAAAGAGGCCATGGATTTCATACGCAAATGTATGAAGTGCCAAACCTTTGTTCCGATCACACGCCAACCAGCAACAGAACTAACAAGCATTTCAAGTCCTTTACCATTTGTTTAATGGGGCATGGATATCCTGGGGCCATTTCCAAAAGCGTTAGGAGGAAGGCAATTCGTAGTAGTGGCAGTGGATTACTTTACCAAATGGGTTGAGGCAGAGGCGTTGGCTATGATCATAGCGGCGAATGTATAGAAGTTTTTCCTGCATTTAGTCATTTATAGATATGGGATACCGAGGATTCTCATCACAGATAATGGGAAGCAATTTGAATATAAGTTCAAAGAATTTAGTGATCAGTTTGAAATTCAGCTGCGTAAAATCTTGGTAGCACACCCACAATCCAATGGCCTTACAGAAGCCATAAACAAGATATTGCTAGATGAAATCAAGAAGAAACTGGAAGCAACAAAAGGATTATGGGCAGATGAATTACCAAATATACTTTGGGCCTATCGGACGACTACTAGATTGTCAATAGGAGAAACGCCCTTTATGTTAGCATATGGGACGGAGGCAGTTATTCAAGTGCAGATAGGGAAAAATTTCCTCAGAGGACGACTGTATAACCCAGAAACCAATAATGAAGAATTAAGGGAAAATCTAGACCTATTGGATGAAGTTAGGGAAACAGCACAAGTGAAAAATGTAGCCCACCAGCAGCGAATAACACACCATTTCAATACCAAAGTAAAATTAAGGATATATCATCCTGGGATCTTGTGCTAAGGAAAATGGAGGCATCTGACCCTAGAGCTATGGGAAAGTTGACACTAAATTAGGAAGGACCATATAGAATCTCCAAACAGGTTGCTTTAAGAGCCTACCATTTGGAGACTTTGGAGGGAGTACCCATACCAAGATCATGGAATTCAGAAAACTTGAGGAAATTTTATCAATGAAGGTTAGCCTTTACCCATTCTCAGAGTTTGTCCTCAATTGTATCATGTTCATAAGATCAATAAAGGCATCTCTTGAGTCGCAATTAAAGGGTATTTCCTAAATCTTTAAACTCATGGTCATCAGATCATAATGGTGAGTTGCACCATAGGGGCGCTTCCCCAACAAAATTCCACGGTCTTCCGACCATAATGTTGAGTTGCACCGTAGGGGCGCCTCCCCAACAAAATTCATGGTCATCAGATCATAATGGTGAGTTGCACCATAGGGGCATTTCCCCCAACGAAATTCCATGGTCTTCTGACCATAATGGTGAGTTGCACCATAGGGGCATTTCCCCAATGAAATTCTATGGTCTTCCAACCATAATGGTGAGTTGCACCATAGGGACATTTCCCCAATAAAGATCATGGTCATCCGACCATAGGGGCGTTTCCCCAAAGAAGATCATGGTCACCTGACCATAATGGTGAGTTGCACCATAAGGGCGTTTTCCCAATAAATTTTATAGTCATCCGACCATAGGGGCGTTCCCCAAGGAAGATCATAGTCACCTGACTATAATGGTGAGTTGCACCATAGGTGTTACACCCATACCCGAAATACACCCTAATACCCCGAGTCAAATTGAACTTTTACTAACGGGTGATGCCACGATGGCAATGGTCAACACCTGCAACCTTAAACTCCAACAGTCAAGGGGGAAAGCTCAAACACAAGGATTTGGATTCACACCTTGATTGGCGATTGAACCACATCATGAGGTAAACCCTGAACCCTAAAACTTGGGTATGCTTATCCCCTTGAAGTCCTGGAAGTACGGGTCAAAGCCCCGCAACCTTTCTTGTAATTTGGGCCCTTACAGCAGCAACGGTTTCACGAATGGACTCACGAGACTGGTTCCGATCGTGGATCCGTCCATGCTGTTTCTTGCCCTTTTGTTGTATTTTCACGTGGGACCCACATCCCTGTGTTTCGAACACAATAACTAGGTCCTCGAACAAGATGAACTCCGACCCTTACCTTCTCTTGGTTTGTTGGGCCATAAAAGTGGGCCCATATGACTTAACTTAAATGAATAATGGGTTCTTTTTATTTAGTTTGAGCCAAACAAGCCCCAAAACTAAAATGCTGTTATAGGACCTTAGGCTAAGCCAAATGTACCCTAACCAATTTAACCTAATAGGATTTATAGCCATAGCCAAACAGGCCTTACGGCCCACTTGAACTTAAAGGATTTTTAGCCTTGGGGGCACCTAGGCAAATAAGCCGTAAGGCCCATTTTATCTTTTAAAAGGGGTGGCTCAGCTCTAAACTCTCCCATCTCTCCCCCTCCAAGCCAAACCGTGGAGGAGGAGAAGAAGAAGAAAGGAAGAGGAATGGGAGGGGAAGGAAGAAAAAGGAAGGGGAAGCAAGAGGAGTCTTGCTGCCCTACCTCCTCTCCTCTTGTTGTCCGGACAAGGATTGAAGAAAAGAAGAAAAAGGGAAGGAGAGAGGAGAAGGTGGATCTTCAAGGCTGGCTGGAGTTGGAGTTTGAGCTCCACTCACCAAGGTATGTTTCCATCTCATGGTATCTCCCTTTTCTCTATTTATTTTTGGGTTTGGGTAGGTTTACTAAGGTAGAGATAAACTAAGGTTCCATTTGGGACTCTATTACTAAAGATCCATCCCTAATGTAAGCTCCACTTAGCCAAGTTATAACCATTGTTGTTGTTCTATAGTTTTCAAACCCCAAGCCCTATATGGGACCAAAAGGAATTGGATCCTTGTGTGATCTTGGATCCATAAGGTAGGACTAGGTTCTAGTGACCCTAGGAAGGCCTATGACCCCCCTCCATGACCCTAAGGGCCATGTGAACTCCAAGTTCCAAGATGGAGGAGAAAATCTTAAGAAATCTCGAAAAGAACCTCGGCGGATGCACGAACGGATTTAGCGTCGTGGTTCCATCCATAAATTCATCCAGTGTATGTTGGTGACTAGTTCAAGTGGAGCCAGGAACGGATTCACCATGTTGCTTCCGCTCGTGGTTTCGTTCCCTCTCGAGAATGTCTCAGGGTTTGAACGGATGTAGGAACGGATCCATGTGGAGGTTCCGTCCGTGGATCCATCCCTCGTATTTTGACTTGTTGGCCTGAAGGAGCCAGGGACGGACTCACCCTGTTGCTTCCATCCATGAGTTTGTCTGTACTGTCTTGTTTAAAGCCCAATTTTAACTTGGGGGCATAACATAGGATCCCTCTATACATCTTTTAACACTTGCTTTCGCCTCTTAGGCTACCTAACTCGTTAGAAAGAACGTACACTGGTGAGATTCATGTCAACCATGTCGGGTTATACCCGAGTTAGGTGAGTGGGTTCTGAGTGATTGTTTAGGCTTGATTATTTATTAAATATTCATTATCATGTCATTATGACTTATAAGCATGTTGCACATTTGCATTAATTATCTTGATCGTGAACTGATTTGAATATGGATATGTGAAATGCTTCATTGTTGTATCGGGTTACGGTGCCAAAAGTACCGGTATCGAAACCCTAGAAATGTGTATAAAATTATTGACTGTCATCCTATCCTGTATGTGCCGTGCCGTGCTGGTACCCGGGTACTAGATGTGAATTCACCTAGAGGGGGGGTGAATAGGTGAAGGTAGTGGAATATAAAAAATATTACGGAAATAAAAAGTTATTAATGAAATATAAACAAATAACAAAGATAACACAAGAGGTTTATAGTGGTTCGGCCAATACTTGCCTACGTCTACTCCTCTCACCTTAAAGAGAATTCCACTAAATAGAATCTTGAGAATGAGCAAGAGAACTCGTACAAATCTTGAGAATGAGCAAGAGAACTCAACTGATCTTGATTGGGAGCAAGAGGACTCAACTACTCTTGATTCCGAGTAAGAGGATTCAACTTAACACATATAATTGAAAATGTACTAAGACAAGGATTATCTTAACCTTAGATGTGTAAAACTACCTTCCACCTTTAAAGCTTGAAGCTTATTGAGGTAGAGTAGCTTGAGTGTGTGAGCTTGTGATGATTTGATGCTTACAATCAATGAATGGCTCACTTTGGTGATCTTGCAATGTATCTTGTATTGAAGGCTCTTAATTGTGATTAGTAGTAGTGATTAGAACCTTAAACAAGTGGGTATTTATAGGCTAGGTAGCTCTAATTAATATGTAAACTGTCTTAAAATCGGATTGAATTAGACAGCTATAATTCGGTATACCAATTCCCAATTCGGTATGCCAATTCACCAAATTTCCTTATATGAATCAAGGATTAACGGTCAAATTTCAACAGTCATATAGTAATCCGGTATGCTGGATAACAATTTGATATACCGTTTCAGGGTTAACTGCAACCAGAAGTGATCCGGTATGCTGGATCACCATCCAGCGTGAGCTGGAAGGCTATTGTGGCCTATTTCCTGAGACCAATACTGATCCGGTATGCCGTCTTAAGGATCTGGTATGCCGAATTAGCCAATTTCTGCTGAAATGAACTAATTCCTTTATGGGGCTACCTTGGGGGATTTCAAACTTAAATGATCACATGTTTAGGGGTTCATTTAACCTCCTAAAGTCATTCTACATGAATGTATGTGTGTGTGTGTGTGCATTACATTGATTGTGACTTTAATAACCAAAATTACAAACAAATATAAAGGTCTTTAATCTTTAATCTTGATAATCTTCAATGTAGACTCTTTTGTTTAACTTGGTCTTTGTCTTCAAAACTTGATTCTTTGATTTTCATGTCTTTGAAATTATCTTAAGCAATAGTCCAATTGATTTGAGTGTGTACTCTTGTATGCTCTTGTATATGCTCTTGTATACGCTCCTATATGCTCTTGTATACACTCCCCCTCACTTGGTGCTACGCTCTCATCTAAACAAGTGTTAGTCCAAGAGTGGTTTTATTTGTTATCATTAAAACCTTTATGTCATCATGGTGGATGACTTGGAGTGTATGAGGTTTTTTCCTCAACAATCTCCCCCTTTTTGATGAGGACAAATAATCCAAGTGAATAAAATAATAGAGCAATTCTTAAATTGAAGTAATGTATAGAAAATTCAAAGACATTGCACATATCATTAACGTCAAGAAAATGTGCACAATCATACAGTTTGAAACTTGAAATCAAATATGTAAATTACATTAAAAAGTCTCAAAACATTACATTCATTCCAATTCAAAAACTTCCATTACAATTTTATTCCATGCCATGCCATGCCCATATTTCTCCCCCTTTGTCATTGTCAAAAAGAGGGTAGAGACAATTCAAAGATTTGGGTCAAAAGGTGGAATAGGAGGAATTGAGCTTGAATCATCGGGGATGGGTGCTCTAAAGGGTGGCCTATATCCTTGAGGAGTGATTCCTTGAGGTGTAGCTCCCAGTGTATCAAAGGTTAGATGTCCAAAATTGAAAGAGAGATTGTGGATAGCATTTAGGATTCCATCTTGGTGAGAGTTGATGGAGTCAAAGCCGGTCTTCACTTCTTGGCGAAGAGAGGTTACATCTTCTTGAATTCTTTGTTGGCCGAATTCAAGTTCCATGATCCGATTGTTGGCTTCGTCCATGTACTCATCAATGCTAGAAATCCATTCTTGTAGAGATGCCGGTATCCCTTCTTGTGCTTGACAAGGAGGGGGTGCATCATCATTCAAGTTCTCTTCGGCCTCCACAAAGACATCAAAAGGAGGAGGAATAGCAATGGTGTGAAAGCTATTGCGGGTGATGTGTTGGAAAGATAAAGTAGATGCCTCCTCATGTTCAAGGTCGATATCAAAAGCCCGAAATAGGCGAGTGAGAAGCTGGCCATAGGGTAGATTAGTGTGCTTGCGGGGGTGAACACACGATTCCATGTACCTCATAATGAAGTATGGAAGACAAGTAGGGGTATTTGTATAGACACAATAGGTGAGTTAGGTTTGTGGTATGAGACACTTACTTCTATCTCCTCCCCTAGGGATGAAGTTGTGTTGAATGATGTAAGAAATTACATGAGGAATAAGCCGAAGTCTTTCGATGACAACGACTGTCATATGAGGATCAAACTGCTTGAGGATGGAGGAATAGACTTTTTCATGGTTTATGAAATCTCCAAATTTGGGGTTCTTCAGAGTCCAAAATATGCCCGGTCCATCACTTGAAATTTGAAAGAGTCGGGCAAAGTCATCAATAGAGAGCTCTATGTGAGTACTTTTCACATAAGAGTGGAGTTTCTAGCTTTGCTCCGTCCCGTTAAAATAGAGATTAGCATAGAAATATTTGACTAGGTTGGGGTAGCAAGTCTCCGACATGTTGAGAAGGGGTTCCCATCTGATGTCCTTGAACCTTTCTTCAAGTCGAATGCTATTGAAGGAGTACACATCAACTTTACGTCCTTCTTCGAGTTTTCGGGCAAGGTAGAGATGCCAATTCTCACGGCATTCCGAAGATCGAAAGAGGCGGTCTTCTCCTTCCGCATATGGTTGTCTTAGGGAGCCTCATCTTCCTTTGGTTCTTCCTCTTTTGGGAGGTTGTTGCCTTTCGATCGTAGTCTCCTTACCTCTTCTACTCATGGTGAAGGAGAGAATTGAAAGAGAGAAATGAAAGAGAATAGAGAGAAATTGCTTAACAAGATATAATTAGAGTTTAGAGTAAGATTGGAGTGAATAGTGATTAGGAAAATGACAAAAGAGAGGGGTTTATATAGGCTTAATTAGGTGTTTAACAGTTATAAAACGGTCAAAAAAACTAATCTGGTATACCGTTTCAAGTCCAACGGTTAAAATAACAGCTATATTTGCTGAACCAGTATACCATTTGGTAATCCGGTATACTGTTTCAGCAGAAACAGTGAGAAAAACCAGTTTTAATATCATTATCAATCACTCAAAAGGGTCACATAAGCCTAAGTCTCTTCTAAGAGAACAAAACCTTTCTTCACTTAAGGCTTTTGTGAAGATGTCCGCGAGTTGCTTCTTGGTCTCAATAAAGTCAAGTCAGATTTCACCTCGTTGAGCTGTATCAAGTAGGAAGTGATGACGGATATCAATGTGCTTAGCTCTTGAGTGTAAAATCGGGTTCTTGCTTAAGTTTATTGCACTTGTGTTATCACACTTGATAGAGGAAGTGTCAAACTTAACTCCATAGTCTTGGAGAGTTTGCCTCATCCATAGCACTTGTACACAACACCGTCTGGCTGCGATATATTCGGCCTCGATGGTAGATAAAGCAACAGAATTTTGCTTCTTACTAAACCACGAAACCAAACATGATCCTAAGAAGTGACAAGATCCACTTGTACTCTTCCGATCAACATGACACCTGGCAAAGTCAGCGTCGGAGAAGCTAACAAAGTCAAAGTCATTGTCCATAGGGTACCAGAGGCCAATGCTTAGAGTTCCTTTCAAGTACTTAAAGATTCTCTTTACAGTACTCAAATGGGATTGCATAGGTTTGGCTTGAAACCTAGCACAAGCACAGACACTAAACATTATGTCCGATCTACTAGCCGTTAGGTAAAGTAAGCTACCATCATGCCTCTATATTTGGTAGGGTCAACAGGGGTTCCATCTTCATCTTTGGACAAGGTTACAGATGTACTCATTAGAGTACTAGAAGATTTCTGTCCATTGATGTCAAACTTCTTCAAAAGTTCTTTAAGGTACTTAGTTTGACTGATGAAAATCCCATTAGGGGTCTGTTTTATTTGAAGTCCTAGAAAGAAATTTAATTCTCCCATTAGACTCATTTTAAATTCACTAATCATGGTTTTACTAAACTCATGGCAAAATGATTCATTAGTTGAATCAAAAATGATATCATCAACATAAATTTGAACTATAATTAAATCATCTTTCTTATGCTTAACAAATAAAGTAGTATCGATCTAACCCATTGAAAATCCATTATCAACAAGAAACTTACTTAACCTGTCGTACCAAGCTCTTGGGGCTTGTTTCAAGCCATATAGGGTATTCTTCAGCTTATAGACATGGTTAGGGTACTTTGAGTCTTCAAATCCAGGGGATTGGATAACATGCACTTCTTCATTTATGAAGCATTTAAGAATGCGCTTTTCACGTCCATTTGATGTAACCCAAAATTCTTATGACAAGTAAAACCAAGCAACATTCTAATAGCTTCAAGTCTAGCTACAGGTGCATATGTTTCATCAAAGTCAATGCCTTTCTGTTGGTTATAGCCTTGAGCAACCAATCTAGCATTGTTTCTAGTTATGTTACCATCTTCATCAAGTTTATTTCTAAATACCCATCTAGTTCCAATTATTTTGGTATTCGAGGGTCTTGACACTAAGTCCCAAACTTAATTTCTTTCAAACTGATTAAGCTCTTCTTGTATAGCAATTATCCAATTACTATCTAAAATGGCTTCCTTTATGTTCTTGGGTTCAATAGTAGAGATGAAGGCTACATTGGAACAAATATTTTGAACTTTACTTCTAGTTTGTATGCCTTTCTCTAGGTTTCCAATGACAAGGTCAAGAGGGTGGTCTTTAACAGCCCTTATCTCTTTCGAAAGTTGATGTACTTGATCATTAGGTTCTTCTAAAGAGACATTTTCAACTCTTTTCCTAATTTCAAGTACTTCATCTTCATCTTCTTCTTCTAAGTCTTTATACTTATCCTTGGTCATAGATTCATCAAATTTTACATTCATAGACTCTTCCACAACTAGAGTTCTTTTATTGAATACTCTATAAGCTCTTCTATTTGTGGAGTAGCCTAGAAATATACCATCATCGACCTTTTCTTCAAACTTTCCTAAGTTGTCCTTAGTATTAAGAATAAAGCATACACAACCAAAAACTTTGAAATAATCAATTTTAGGAAGCTTATTATGAAAGAGTTCAGAAGGAGTCTTCAAAAGTATAGGTCTTATCAAAACCCGGTTTAACACATAACATGCCGTATAAACAGCTTCGGCCCAAAAGTACTTTAGCGAAGAATACTAATTGAGCATTGTCTTTTAGTTTCTTGGATGATTCTGTTTTTCCTTTCAACCACACCATTTGATTGTGGTGTTCTAGGAGCCAAAAAGTTATGGGTTATACCTTATTTTCTACAAAAGTCTCCAAATTCATTTATGTTATCAAACTCACCACCGTGGTCACTTTTGATGGAAGTGATCAAGTAACCCTTTTGATTTTGTATTCTCTTGCAAAAAGATATAAATTCCTCAAATACATCATTTTTATGCTTAAGAAAGAAGGTCCAAGTGAATCAGGAGTAGTCATTTACAATAACAAAAGTATATTTCTTACCTCCTAAACTTGTGGTTTGTATAGGTCCAAACAAGTCAAGGTGATGTAATTGCAAAGGTCTTGAAATAGCAACAGAATTAATGGCCATATGAGAAGCTTTAGTAAGTTTACTTTTTTGATATGTTCCACAAGTATGTTGCTTATCAAAGTTCAACTTAGGTAGATTTCTCACCAAATTCTTAGAGGAAAGAGATCTAATTATTTTAGGATTAATATGTTCCAATTTCCTATACCATAAGATAGCATCATTAGATTTTGAAATAAGGCATGCATCATAAGAGTTTACACTAAATATGCAAGTATAAACATTATTTCTTCTACATCCTTCAAGAATCATATTATCATTAGAACCCTTAATTATACATTTAGAGGCACTGAAGTTGGCAAAGTATCCATTGTTGCATAATTGACTTAAGCTAAGTAGATTATACTTAAGGTTATCAACTAGGCTATCATTAGAAATTATTGTATCTCCAAATTTTATAGATCCGTTTTCAATGATTCTTCCTTTGTTGTTGTCTCCAAAGGATACCCATCCTCCTTTTTGCTTCTTGAGCTCCGAAAACAGTTTTGGATGGGATATCATGTGTTTTGAGCAGCCACTATTGATGTACCATTTCATGTTGCTCATGTGCACCTACAAAACAAAGATACTTAATAAAATTTTGGTCCCCATTGTATGTTGGGTCCGTCGCTGTTAGTATCATATCTTTCTCTTAGTCTCCAAACCATTCGGTTATCATTTGCCTTTTGGTTGCCATACCAATTTGGGTATGATAGGGAGTTCTAAGGTCTTTGGTTTTGGGGTACTCTATATGAAACTTGATTTTTGGGTGGGCTTTGCACCTTAGGTGGAGTTCTAGTTAGTCTTTGCATCTTCGGATGACTCCTTCTATTTTGACCATTGTAAGGGTCTTTTAGGATGGTGAAAAGATTGATTCATGTGATAACATTCACAAATAGTATGTCCTTTCTTGTTGCAATTATTGCATACAACAATTTGAGGGCTATATGGAGTCTTCCCTTTGGGATTGGGTTTGCTAACTTGAGGGCTTTTCTTCTTGGAGTAACATTTCTCAATGGAGTATCCTTTCTTCCTACAGTAGTTACAATCCTTCTTCTTTACTTTCTTACTTGCCATTTTACTTGTACTTGGCTCTTTGGTTTGAGTTGAACTTTTGTTTATATCATAGCCTACCCTTCCTTGTTGAGAGGTGCTTTGGATGCAGTTCCAAGTAACATGTCAAGGGTCTTTTTACCATTAGTGAAAGATTCTAAAGCTCTACATAACTTTTCTTTTTCTTCTTCCAAGTCGTTAACTTGAGAAGTTAAAGTTATGTTTTGGTCTTTAAGGGTACTTATCTCTTTTAAGAGATTCTAATTGGTAGTAGCTAATTCCATACTACTTTGATAAAGGTCTTCAAAAGCTTCTTCTAATTCTAGAAAGTCTTTATCCTTATGAGATGGAAAAGTGGAGGTTACCTCATTTTGATTCTCTTATCTTCAGTAGTCATAAGTGCAAGGTTGGTTTGCTCTTCTTCTTGAGCTTCTTCGTCTTTCTCTTCTTCATTGCTTGAATCAAAGGAGTGTTCGGCTTTGTAGGCCTTTTTGTATTTCTTCATTTTAGAACAGTCTCCCTTATAATATCCTGGTTTCCTACATTCAAAACAAATAACATCTTTTGAAGAGGAGTCAGTAGTATGTTTAGAAATACTCTTACCTTTCTGATCTTTAGAGAATCTTCTTTTGCTGAATGAAGTTTTGTCCTTGTTTTTCAAAAATCTTGAGAACTTCTTGGAGAGATATGCGATCTTGTCATCCAAAAGTTCTTCTTCATCATCACTGATTTCATAGCATGATTTGAAAGCTACGACCTTCTTCTTTGGTTCTTTTGCTTCATCCTCCTTAGTGTCCTGTTTGAGTTTCATTTCATAGGTTTGGAGTGATCCCAACAATTCATCTAGACTCAACTTGTCAATGTCCTTGGATTATTTGATTGTTGTAGTTTTGGGTCTCCATTCATTTGAAAGAGATCTTAATATCTTTCGGATATTTTCTCCATTTGAATAGATCTTCCCTAAACCTTTCAGCTTGTTTATAATGTTAGTAAAACGTGTAAACATTCCATATATATCCTCATCATTTTTCATCTTAAATAATTCATATTCATTAACAATCATGTTAATCTTAGATTATTTGACCTCCGAAGTACCTTCATAGATTACAACGAGCTTGTCAAACATCTCCTTAACGGAGTCACACATACAAGTTTTATTATATTTCTTTTCTCCCAAAGCACATTGGATGTAATTTATTGCTACATAATTGAGTTAAACTTTTGCTTTTTCAGCGGCAGTCCACTCTTCTTTGGGTTTGTCTATTGTGTTTGATCCATTCTCAATGACTTCCCAAGCATCAATGTTATTGACACAAACAAAGTTCTTGAAGTAATTTTTTCAACAAAAAAATCCTTCACCTTCAAAGAAGGGTGGTCAGGTAGTGTTATATCCTTCAATCTTGCGATTGGCAAAGGATCCCATGGTCTTTAACTCTTAAATAGATTAAAAACAATCAAGGTCTTGAGCTCCCGTTCTGATACCAAATGTGAATTCACCTAGAGGGGGGGTTAATAGGTGAAGGTAGTGGAATATAAAAAATATTGCAGAAATAAAAAATTATCAATGAAATATAAACAAATAACAAGGATAACACAAGAGATTTATAGTGGTTCGGCCAAAACTTGCCTACGTCCACTCCTTTCACCTTAGAGAGAATTTCACTAAAAAGAATCTTGAGAATGAACAAGAGAACTCAATTAATCTTGATTGGGAGCAAGAGGACTCAACTACTCTTGATTCCGAGCAAGAGGACTCAACTTAACACATATAATTGAAAATATACTAAGACAAGGATTACCTTAACCTTAGATGTGTAAAACTACCTTCCACCTTTGAAGCTTGAAGCAAATTGCGGTAGAGTAGCTTGAGTGTGTGAGGTTGTGATGATTTGATGCTTACAATCAATGAATGGCTCACTTTGGTGATCTTGCAATGTATTTTGTATTGAAGGATCTTAATTGTGATTAGTAGTAGTGGTTAGAACCTTAAACAAGTGGGTATTTATAGGCTAGGCAGCTCTAATTAATATGGAAACTGTCTTAAGATCAGATAAATTAGACAACTATAATCCGGTATACCGATTCCCAATTCGGTATGCCAGTTCACCAAATTTTCTTATATGAATCAAAGATTAACGGTCAAATTTCAATAGTCATATAGTAATCTGGTATGCTGGATAACAATCCAGTATATCGTTTCAGGGTAAACTGCAGCCAAAAGTGATCCGGCATGCTAGATCACCATCCAGCGTGGGCTGGAAGGCTACTGTGGCATATTTCCTGCGACCAATACTGATCCAGTATGCCTTTTAAGGATCCTGTTTGAGTTAAAATAAAACCGCAAGCGTACGGGTCAATCGTAGCTACGGGTCGAACACGAGGAAATATACGCCACTCTATTTAACTAATCTTAAAAGTAATACAAAGTGAACCAAATTAATTAAATTATTAAATTAATGATAATTAAACTAACGGATCCTAACTCACAAGCATCTAACATATTACGCATCTACGGGATTAAGTTGGCTTCCTAACACATGAACATCTAACCTATACTAAAATAACCAAGTTAAAATAAAATCCTATACTAACGCAAGTTGGAAGTAATAAATGCAGCCACACATCCACATCCCCATAAACAAAATAACCACATAAACAAAGTAACCACATAAGAAAAATAAAAGAAATAGAGGGAGAAAAAGAAGGAGAAGGAGAGAATGAGATGGCGAGTTTAGAGAATGCAAACCTAGATGTGTTTGAACTGGATTTATTGAAGAAGCTTGAATGAATACTTGCATGAACTTACCATGGCTTCCTCTTCTAAATCTCCAAGTCTTCTCATCAACATAGGAGCTTAGACTAGGAAGCTTAAAACTAAAACTTTTACAAACATATTGAAGTCATTGAAGCATAAACTAAACCTATTACAACCATTAAACTACTCTTATGAAAGCAAAACTAAGAACTTGAAAGAACTAATTTATGAAATCAAAATTACAACCATTAAACTAATCTTATGAAAGCAAAACTAAGAACTTGAAAGAACTAATTTATGAAATCAAAACTAAGAACTAAAGCCAAAAATAGAAAAAGAAGAAAAAATTTCACTAATTGAATGAATCATTTTACAAGAGAAGAGGGGGTATTTATAGGGGAAAGGGGAGAAGAGGGGGAGGGAGGCTTCCAACAAATTTGGGGCTTCTCTCCCTCTAAAAATCGTGGAGAGGAGATAAGGTAGGAGAAAAAAAATAAAAATAAAATAAAAGATAAGAGAAAAGAGATAGAGAGAATGTGAAAATCTAATTAGAGAAGGGGGGAAGAAAGAGAAAAGAATAAGTTAGGAAAGAGGGAGTGAGAACCCGTGAGAGATATGGGGTGTGAAAGAAAGAAAGATAAAATAGGACGAGAGGTGGTGAGAGCCGTGAGTGGGAGATCGGTAAGAGGAGATAGGAGAGAGAGTTTGAGAGGAAGTCGGAGAGAGAAGATATAGAAAAGAGGGAGAGAGAGAGAGACAGAGAGGCCGTGAGTGGGAGAGAGTTAAAGAAAGAAAGAGAGAATAGGATTAGAGATGGAAAGAGAGAGATTATCTCTTCTTCTTTTCTTTTCTTTTTTTTGTTTTTTTATTTTTTTGTTTTTTTTTTGTTAAATCTCTTTTTCCTCTTATCTCTCCTACTATTTCTCCCATCTTGGCCGATCCTTGCTTGCAGCCCACTAAACTTCTAATTTAGATATGAAATTCCTCCTTTGTCCTTGGTAGCTTTAGTGAGAATTATTCCCATCCTACCCTTGGTCACATGTGAACAGGTGTGGGTCCCATTTGGCTTTTCTCTCTCCTTCAGTTGTAAAAACAATGCAAAAAAGGTAAATGCTTGAGAGGATCTCCACCCTTGATCATAATCGTCTTCCTCGATGCCAAATATAAATCTCAAAAAATTTAAACTTGCCCGGGCTTGCGTTTTAGCTCATTTCTGGCCCATTATCATTTCTTGGGCTGAAAAGAATAATTGACTATATGGTGGTCTAGAAAAATGCGTACTTGCGTTCTGTCACATCCAACCTGCTCCAAATTTAGTCATCTTTACAGCCATGCAAAAATATTGAGCAGCTTTATGTGTAAAATTGGAGATGTAGCCTCCGATAGTCCAGAATAGCAATAAATAGTCCAAAAACCTGAAACGCACAAGAAAGCACCAAGTAACTCTGTCCAATGTGGTAAACTGTATGCTTTATGCCCTAAGATTTCACACATAAATGTGCTCATCAGATCCGGTATGCCGGATTAGCCAATTTCTGCTGCAATGAACTAATTCCTTTATGGGGCTACCTTGGGGGGTTCCAAACTTAAATGGTCACATGTTTAGGGGTTCATTTAACCTCCTAACATCATTCTACATGAATGTATGTGTGTGTGTGTGTGCATTACATTGATTGTGACTTTAATAACCAAAATTACAAACAAATACAAAGGTCTTCAATCCTTAATCTTGATAATCTTCAATGTAGACTCTTTTGTTTGACTTAGTCGTTGTCTTCAAAACTTGATTCTTTGATTTTTATGTCTTTGAAATTATCTTGAGCAATAGTCCAATTGATTTGAGTGTGTACTCTTGTATATGCTCTTATATGCTCTTATATACGCTCTTATATGTTCTTGTATACGCTCCCCCTCACTTGGTGCTACGCTCTCATCTAAACAACTTAAACAAGTGTTAGTCCAAGAGTGGTTTTATTTATTATCATCACAACCTTTATGTCATCATGGTGGATGACTTGGAGTATATGAGGTCTTTTCCTCAACACTAGATGGAATGGGACGTTGATGCGCCTGGAATACCTCTCGGGACGATAGGACTTGCATATAGTATACCTATGGTCAGGATTCTTGTTCCCTTATGCTACGACCCTTACCAACAGGGGTTTATGTGTTAGATAGTCTGAGCACCTATTGCCTATGGGGGAGAGAGGCTAGGTCAGGGGTAGTGATGACTATAGGGTCTGTCACTGGGTGGTCTGATGGCTTCGACCGGCGTAGGCTCCCTTGTGATAACTGAGGTTTCATTGTGGCAATAAGTTAAATGACCCACAATGTCTCCTGAGTTATCATAGTACCATACACTTGACTTAGAATTGTGTGCTAGGTGAAAACTAATTCTAACATGTGCATGCATCATGGATTGATTTCAAATTGTTTGTTTGTGTGTATGTGCATTTCCCTTTGCTCTCTCACTAGGTTGTGGAGCCAACCCCATTACGTAACCTCTTCTAGTTGATATGCAGGCAATCTCTTGATGAGCTCCTATGGATGTGAATCGAGTAGGGCCAGTGACTTGATCTTGGATGTCGCTGCACACCCAGGAATGGTGCCCTTATGGCGTGATTTAAATCTTTACTTTTGTATTCATCTTTAGTCATGTATGGACTTCATGTATAAATTTTATGAAATTTACTGGATGGATACGGGATATAGTAACAGTAATATATGTTATCATCAGTGAACCGACATCTTGTATTATTTGATTTAAAAATGATTTACTCTTCCGCTGAATTCGATCTCTTTATTTTGGAATGATTTACTCTATTGGTTTACGCACCCTGACATTATCATGCCTTGATATTGGATAGGATGTGGATTGGGACATTGTATCTGTGATCCGGGTAGTATTGGGATGACACCTAGTCACTCCTTTTCTTGTAAAATATCCTTTATTAGGATGGGGGTGTGACAACTTGGTGTCAGAGCATGATGCTTTGCACCATTTGATTTACTCCCAACAATTAGGTTCTAATTTAAAAGTCTCAAGATCATAAATAAGTGTATGCAGACATAGGGAGAAGACTGGTTATGGTACAACTGAGAACTCTAAAAAATAATAGAAAACTATGGAATTTATAACTTGAAGTGTAAGTTGTCTGGGTGATAATTGTTAGGTTGCATTGTTATACTCCTAAGGGAGTATTTTATGGATACCACATGAATGTCCATCCTAATCCATCATTATTCTATAGAGAAAAGTTAAAAGGTAAAAAGAGTTCCAACAAGTCTGAGACAAGTAAAGAGAAGTCTGAATTAAACAACTTTCGAATTCTGAAATGAGTAACTGGGCTAGCTCTCCATGCCATCACGATCATCTATCCTCTTGCTTCCGCCATAGTAGAAGAAAGTGTTGATGTCGTTCAGTTCTTTTTCTATCCTCTTGAGGCGCTGATCATGAGAAGAGAACTGCCCCTTGATTTCCTCAAATCCCTCTATCATCCTCAGATTCATTCGCCTGATGGCCAAGAGAACAACATTTGTACTAGCATCCCCTGCACTAGAAGCCCCTGAGGTGTGCTGTGTAGACCCCATTACCTCTACATCATCATCTTCAATCTCTCGGGGCCCTCCACCCTCTCCATAATTGATTGGTTCCCCGGAGCTGTAGGAATCACAATACAAACCCATCCACAGCAACGCATTAAACCCAAAAGGCCATTCGGAGCTTGTTTCTTTGGGTTCATTATCGAGGTCTATTCCAAAATGAAGGAAGATCCGGGTGAACAGCCTACCATAGGGCAAAGTATTCTTGTGACGAGGATTGGCCACCGCATGTGCATTGTGCTGGATGATAACATAAGGAAGACATGTTTGCTGGCCAGTATAGAGGGAGTATGTCAGTGCTACTGCCATCAAAGGACGCTGGGTGCTATGTCCTTTAGAAGGGGCCAAGTTTGTCTTGGCAATGAAAGTCAGGACCCGTTCGAGAGGTCATCACTGTCATCGGTCTTATTATTTGTAAGAGTCATGTATAGTAGCTGACGATCAGTAGGGGACAAGCATCTATTGGGGTCGCTCCCAGGATAATAGTACACTCTATCCCCTTCTGCAGAGATGTTCAGGAGTATTCCCAACTCCACCTCATTAAAAGCAATAGGCACCCCCTTTACGAAAGAAGTCAGCCTAATGCCCTCCGCATCTTCATGGACTAGTACCAGGTTGGAGTAAAACTCTCAGACTGGTGTGGGGTAGTAGAATTCGGGGTTGGTCAGCATGCTACTCCACCTCAAATTGCCAAACTTGATACCCACTTTAAATGCAATCAATTCCTTAACCACGGCGTCCCTCTCCACTAAAATCTTCCTATCATGGAGATGCTCTCGGTAAATGCCCTCAGTCTCTGCAGATATAAATCTCCTAGCATTGAAGGACAGGGGAGGAGCTGGCACAATGGCTAGAACATTTCTCCTGCGTGGGGCCATGGATTAATCCCTACACACAAGAGACCAAAAAAGGACAACCATGATTTAGCCAAACTTAAATAAATAAGATAAAATTGATATATATGTCTATAGATGTAAATACATGTGTTATGTGGGAGTTACTTGGATAAGAGAAGTTACACAACAATTAGACAAGCCATAACCACCAATAGGGGGTATGGTTACCTTAGAGAAAGAAATGAAATAAATATAAGTTCCCTAGAGCATGGACATGGGAGGAGGTGATTTATAGAAACAAACCTATGCTCTTGGTTACCCCATATTCTCAATCAAAATACCAAACTTGTGAATTAACTAAATGAAAACTTCAACAAGCAACAAAGATTGAATGTGAAAGAATCAACACAAGAAGGGGATGAACTCCAAATTTCTATCCTAGAAATCACACAAACAAATAAATATGCTTGAAGGGGTGTTAATGAGTTATTTTTCCATGAAATTTGTAGGGCATACAAAGAAATTAGTCATGCCTTGAATGTTCTCTCCCAAAATAGTAAGAATTTGAGAATTTATCCCAACCATTACCTAGAGACAATTGAGAAAATTCAAATAAGCATAGGTACACTTAACTAACATACATAAGTGCTCCCTTGAAAGGAAATTGTAGCATATCGAAGACACAATTAAACATACAGTAGTAACCCAGAACAATGACATTATTCGGTTGGGGCTTGATTCCACCAAACCCTAGCCTCAATCAAATTTTGACATGGTTTTGGTATTTACATAGGTTGGAGAAGGCAAATAAAGGCATTAGCATATATACAAATTCACTATGATTATGTCCTTTGAATAGTGGAAGAAAATGGAAAGGAAGGTCACAGCCGAAACCCTAGGAGTTGAGATAGAAAACTTGGAAGAAAGAGAGAGAGAAGGGAGGAACCCTTACCTTGAAGCAATAGGATGAATCTAGAGTTCTTGAGGCTCAAAACCACCAAAAGAGGGCGAAGGAGGCACGAACAGAAGTCCCTTGGAGATCCCCTGCTCTACGGTTTCGTCCTCACCCTTTGGAGCCAAAATGAGTTTGAAAAACTCATGGTTGTGTTTTTATAAAATTTAGCGAATAGACGCACGAACGGAGCCACCATTGTGATTCCATCCGTAAGTCCATCCAACATAAAATTTTAATTTTTTGTTCCTGGAACTGCACGAAACATCGAACGGAACCACAGCTAAGGATCTGTCCGTAGTTCCGTTCGTTTTGGTATTTTTGATAAAGCCCTTTAAGAACGGACGAATGAACGGATTCACGTTACATAATCCATTTGTTAATCCGTCCTGCCTATTTTGCTACGGAGCCACGAACGAACTCACAACATTGATTCCGTCCGTGTTCTCTTGGGAAATTTAGCCCAATCTTTTGTGACCTTGTGGTCATGCCTATATGTGATGATTATATGACTATACCTTGAATTTACACCCATGTTGTCTGATCTATTCGTGTTGGTTGTTTGATCATTATTTATGCCTTAAGGTCGAAATGTTAGGACCTACATCGGTAAGGCAAGTCTGTAGAGAGTGACAGACATAAGTATATGCTATGGCTTCCATTTATACGAAAGGGAATGATTTATCTTGAGAGTAAAACTCTTAACCCAATGAGCCCCCTCTTCCTTAAAAGACAGGGAATGAAATAGAACACCGGAGTAGGATATATCATGTTCCTAGACAAGGTGAAGAAGAGTAAAATGAGATATGGATTTCATTAGTAATATTAAATTTATAAGCCTCGTGAATAAAGAAACTTAGGTTAATTAAAAAGCCCGAACCTCATTCACCACACTTGAACCAAATAGGATCAGTAAGAAATTAGAATGGGGTGGAATCTTTTTCCATTCCAAGTACAAGGCGTAGGATAAAGAACCATGTATGAGATAAGTATTATGCAACCCACTTAGCTTAAGAGTAAAAGATGACTGAGCCTATATAGTGTAGAAACCTTAATGGGATGTAAAGGATCCAAAATTTGTGGCCAAACAGAGTGAGAAAGGGTACTGACCTAATAACAGGCTTGTTGTTTTAAATGACTTAGTTTAAGCAATTAATAGAGACCTTGTACAAGCGAAAGCCACTCATGTGATCCCCCAGGTTAGTGGCAGTCCTATTTTGAATTTTAACTTAGATCATCCAAACCTTTAACTATTTAGAGCTTTCAAATGACCTTGATCATAAGATTAATAAGGCCATAATGTTGGACAAAACCCCAGAATAAGTGAATGGAGAACTAATTTCAGGTTCCTACATTTTTAGGAAGTCTATCGGACCCACATCCAAGTTGTGACCTGTACTTATACCGGATCCATCTATCATTAGTGTCTTCTGGACTGGATCCTCTAACTTGTTGAACCTTAAGATTGACCTTCCTTCATAATTTAGCCTTGTTTGGCGGGTGCATCCTTAGGGATGTGAGTATATTTATTGGAGTTATTTTGTACTTAAATGTATGTGTGGAATTCGGAACCAAATTAGTACCTCCCGTAATCCTTGGAATGCTTGACTAGGATGGTTTTCCTACACTGCTAATATGACCTTGCCTCGAGCTTACTATGTTAGATAGTTTGAGCCCTGACCCTGGTCAGGTTATTTGTGGGTTAGTAGTCAATAAATTTGATGTTGGCCTTGGGTAAGTCACGGGTAGGCTGATTAGCAAGGTTTGCCTGACCGGGGACATCATTTAGAAGAGTTGACTTAGACCGAGACTAATAAGAGATGGTTTAGTTCTTGAAAGGGGACTAATACAGACTTACTTTCTGTTGGATGGTCGAATAGTAGACTTATGAGGTTGTGAAGGCTGAAACTAAAGGATGTAATAGAACCTTTTCCAACAACAGATATGAATGGAGTAATGGGTCACCAAATGCATTCCCTCTGTACTGGGAGTGAACAATAGGAGATTCCATCAATATTCCAAATCGTTCTAGAGTTGGGTTAGGTATTGGAAGGATCCGAAGTGAAAGCATTCAGAATGTGAACCCTGTGCGGAGGATTAGATAAAGTTTAACCTTGTAACTCAAAGATGACCAGAGTTTAACACCGATCAGGTTTGAAAGATCAGAGGGACCTTTTGTTCTTTATGGCTTAACCTATTGTCTGAGGCCCTAGTTTCTTTGGATAAATTGAAGCGTCAACTTTTACCCCAATTTAGCCCAGGGTTACCCTGAACCACACCCCCTGTGGAAACACGGTTCTATACGGAGGAGAGTGTGAGTTCCTGACCAGGTGTGCTTTGTAGGCACTGCCCCACTTCTAACTGGACCCCTAACTTACTTTGAGTAGTGGTTGTGTAGGAAGCGTCATCATTTAAAGCCCTTAGATGCATCAAATTTTGAGAACAAAATTTTTATAAGGTTGGGGGAATGTTACACCCATACCCGAAATACACCCTAATACCTAGGGTCAAATTGAACTTTTACTGACGGGAGATGCCATGATGGCAATGGTCAACACCTGCGACATTGAACTCCAACAGTCAAGGGGGAAAGCTCGAACAAAAGGATTTGGATTCCCACCTTGATTGGCGATTGAACCACACCGTAAGGTGAACCTTGAACCCTAAAATTTGGGTATGCATATCCCCTCGAACTCCTGGAAGTATGGGTCAAAGCCCCGTAACCTTCCTTGTAATTTGGGCCCTTACAGCAGCAACGGATTCACGAACGGACTCACGAGACTGGTTACGTTCGTGGATCTGTCTGTGCTGTTTCTTGCCTTTTTGTTGTATTTTTATGTGGGACCCTCATCCCCGTGTTCCAAACACAATAACTAGGTCCTTGGACAAGATGAACTCCCATCCTTACCTTCTCTTGGTTTGTTGGGCCGTGAAAGTGGGCCCACAGGACTTAAATGAATAATGGGTTCTTTTATTTAGCTTGATCCAAACAAACCCTAAAACTAAAATGCTTTTATAGGACCTTAGGCTAAGCCAAATGTACCCTAACCAATTGGACCTAGTAAGGTTTGTAACCTTAGCCAAACAGGCCTTAAGGCCCACTTGAACTTAAAGGATTTTTAGCCTTGAGGGCACCTAGGCAAACAAGCCCTAAGGCCCATTTTATCTTTTAAAAGGGTGGGCTCAGCTCTAAACTATCCCATCTCTCCCCCTCTAAGCCAAACCGTGGAGGAGAAGAAGAAAGGAAGAGGAATGGGAGGGGAAGGAAGAAAAAGGAAGGGGAAGCAAGAGGAGTCTTGCTGCCCTACCTCCTCTCCTCTTGCTGTCCAGACAAGGATTGAAGAAAAGAAGAAAAAGGGAAGAAGGAGAGAGGAGAAGGTGGATCTTCAAGGCTGGCTGGAGTTGGGGTTTGAGCTCCACTCACCAAGATATGTTTCCATCTCATGGTATCTCCCTCTTCTCCATTTATTTTTGGGTTTGGGTAGGTTTATTAAGGTAGAGCTGAACTAAGGTTCCATTTGGGACTCTATTATTGAAGATCCATCCCTAATGTAAGCTCCACTTAGCCAAGTTATAGCCATTTTTGTTGTTCTATGGTTTTCAAACCCCAAGCCCTATATTGGACCAAAAGGAGTAGGATCCTTGTGTGATCTTGGATCCATGAGGTAGGACTAGGTTCGAGTGACTCTAGGAAGGCCTATGATTCCCCTCCATGACCCTGAGGGTCATGTGAACTCCAGGTTCCAAGATGGAGATAATCTTAAGAAATCTCGGAAAGAACCTCAACGGATGCACGAACGGATCCAGCGTTATGGTTCCGTCCGTAAATCCGTCTAGTGTATGCTGGTGACTAGTTCGAGCAGAGCCAGGAACGGATTCACCATGTTGCTTCCGCCCGTGGTTCCGTTCCCTCTTCGGAATGTCTCAGGGTTTGAACGGATACAAGAACGGATCCATGTGGAGGTTCCGTCCATGGATCCGTCCCTCGTATTTTGACTTGTTGGCCTGAACGGAGCCAGGGACGGACTCACTCTGTTGCTTCCGTCTGTGAGTCTATCCTTGTTGTCTTGTTTGGAGTCCAATTTTAACTTGGGGGCATAACATAGGACCCCTCTATACATCTTTTAACACTTGCTTTCGCGTTTTTAGGCTACCCAACTCGTTGAAAAGAATTTGTACCGGTGAGATTCATGTCAACCATGTCAGGTTATACCCAAGTTAGGTGACTAGGTTCTCGGTGATTGTTTGGGCTTGATTATTTATTATCATCCATTATATGACTTATAAGCATCTTGCACATTTGCATTAATTATCTTGATCGTGAACTAATTTGAATGCGGATATGTGAAATGCTTCATCGTTGTATTGGGTTACGGTGCCGGAAGTATCTATACGGGAACCCCAAAAATGTTTATGAAATTATTGACTGTCATCCTACCCTATATGTGTCGTGCCGTGCTGGTACCTGGGTACTAAATGGAATGGGATGTTGATGCACCCAGAATACCTCTCGGGACGATAGGACTTGCATATAGTATACCTATGGTTAGGATTCTTGTTCCGTTATGCTACGACCCTTACCAACAGGGGTTTATGTGTTGGATGGTCTGAGCACCTATTGGTTGTGGGGGAGAGAGGCCAGGTCAGGGGTAGTGATGGCTATCAGGGTATGCCACTGGGTGGTCTGATGACTTCGACCGACGTAGACTCCCTTATGATAACTGTGGTAGTAAGTTAAGTGGCCCACAGTGTCTCCCGAGTTATCATAGTACCATACACTTGACTTAGAATTGTGTGCTAGGTGAAAAATAAATCTAACATGTACATGCATCATGGATTGATTTCAAATTGTTTGTTTGTGTGTATGTGCATTCCCCTTTGCTCTCTCACTAGCCTATGGAGCTAACCCCGTTGCACAACCTCTTTTAGTTGATATGCAGGTAATCTCTTGATGAGCTCCTATGGATGCGAATCGAGTGGGGCCAGTGACTTGATCTTGGTTGTCGCTGCACACCCAGGAATGGTGCCCTTGTGGTGTGATTTAAATCTTTACTTTTTGTATTCATCTTTAGTCATGTATGGATTTCATGTATAAATTTTATGAAATTTACTGGATGGATATGGGATATAGTAACGGTAATATATGTTATCATCAGTGAACCGACATCTTATATTATTCGATTTAAAAATGATTTACGCTTCCGTTGAATTCGATCTCTTTATTTTGGAATGATTTACTCCATTGGTTTACGCACCCTGACATTATCATGCCTTGATATTGGGTAGGCTATGGATCGGGACACTATATCTGTGATATTGGTAGTATTGGGATGACACCTGTCGTCCCAGTCATCCCTTTTCTTATAAAATATCCTTTATTGGGATGGGGGCGTGACAATAGGGGTGTTTCCCCAAAGAAGATCATGGTTACCTAACCATAATGGTGGGTTGCACTATAGGGGTGTTTCCCCAACAAATTTCATGGTCATCCGACCATAGGAGCATTTCCCCAGGAAGATCATGGTCACCTAACCATAATGGTGAGTTGCACCATAGGAGTGTTTCCCAAATAAATTTCATGGTGACCATAGGGGCGTTTTTCTAAGGAAGATCATAGTCACCTGACCATAATGGTGAGTTGTACCATAGGGGTGTTTCCCCAAAGAAGATCATGGTCACCTGACCATAATAGTGAGTTGTACCATAGGGTCATTTTCCCAACAAATTTCATAGTCATCCGACTATAGGGACGTTTCCCCAAAGAAGATCATGGTCACCTGACAATAATGGTGAGTTGCACCATAGGGGCATTTCCCCGAAGAAGATCATGGTCATCCGACCATAATGGTGAGTTGAACCATAGGGGTGTTTCCCCAATGAAGATCATGGTCATCCGATTATAGGGGTGTTTCCCCAAAGAAGATCATGGTCACTGGACCATAATGGTGAGTTGCACCATAGGGGCGTTTCCCCAAGTAAAGAACAGGGTCATCTGACCATAGTGGTGAATTACGACTTAGTGGTCCTTCCACATCAAAACTCAAGATCTTCGGAGCATATTGGCCTTCCTACATCTAAGTCTCGTGATTGCTCCAAACTCAAGCCGCACCAGGGATGGTCAGAGAAGAAATGAAGAAGATAAATCCGATAGATACATCGATATTCCAAGGACATCAGCATCAAACAAGCTTCAATAGAGAACACACAGAATAGAAGAATGAAAGAAGGACGTACAGTTAAACAAAACTAAGAATATTTTATTCATCTTATGGTTGGATTTACAACATGGAAATGGGAAACAGAACAGGAAACAGCTCCCGAGCAAGAAAAGAAACTGTTTCTAGTTTCCTTCGAGAATCCTAAAACCTTCCCTTACTCGTGGTGCAAAAACAAGGAAGCAGCAAACTCAGCCTAGCCCACAAGCTCGAAGAGTAGCAACCAGACTTGCCATCATTCCAGAGCAGGGTATCACGATGAAGGAAAGCGTGGAGATGCCATGTGGGAGTAGCCGCGACAAAGACGTCAAGCCGATTGTGATTGAGGCAGGTGCGCATCATGCTTTGGCTGCAAGCGCACATACAAAAAAAGGAGAGCTTGAGGTGGCTCGTCGCCAAATGGGAATCTCCATAGAGCCGACGCCCAGGCCCCTCTGAAGGTGGAATGAGTCCTAGGGACGAATTCCACCCACTCTAAGAGAAGAAGATGGGGAAGTCCACAAAGAGGGACGCTGGCTTAACATCTCCAGCTCTCTTCCAGCAAACCTTCCCATCCTCGAGCTCAGAAGAGGTTTGGGAGTGGATGAAGGCAACCACCTCAAGAATCCCCACCTCTCTGTATCAATGCGGCATCGACAAGTATCAACACAAGCGTACTGTACAGAGAGGCTGTCCTCCAACCTCAACATACAAAGAGACACCAAGTGTCGATTGATGATGAGAGCTGCGAAGACAATGTCGATTGAAGATCAGAGCCGAAAGAAGGAGATTAGGATCATGCTAACATCAACTTCCAGGCACCCGCTATGGCTGTAGAAACATCGGCAGCCACAACACCAGAAGAGCAAGAGAACAAACAGGGAAAATGGGAGAATAGTTCATTCATGGCTCTTGAAAAAGGTAAAAGTGCAACAAAATGAACGAAGGTCAAGTCCATATTTATAAAGAACGAACGAACCAGATTAAAAGATGACTCCTCGAGATGGCATCTTGGAATAAAAGGGAAATAACCGTCAGCGGATTCTTAGCAGGAACCTCACAATGTCGATGGTTCAAGAGAACAGCCAGAAAAGATCTTGGGAAATCACTAATCACCACGTGGAAGTTCCCCATTGCTCCTCCATTAACCCTAGGAGATACAGTGATCAATTTGAAATCTGGGGAACTGGGGAAGTAACTCCCAGAAGCCACGTGACAACTACTATTGGCCCCAACGTTTCCAAAGCCTAGAATAAGATCTCGAAAAGGCGCTTCTGATTAATTCAAACTAAAACCTCATTGATTGTGCCTTAAATAAGGTATCATACGATAGGACCGATACATCACCGAGGAGGGGAAGAGTCAGGGAATCTGATGCAAAGAAAAGAGAATATTAATGATGTCATGTTGAACTGATAGCCCATGAAAAGCAAGAACCGATCATCGCACAAGAGAAAGGTTTAAACCGGGCTAGGAATTCAACCGACTCGGTAGCAGCCAAGTGGCGAAATAGCACATTACAGTAGGCAAATAGCGGTCCACCGACCATAAGGAAAGGCTACGTTCAAGACAAGTGATAAAATAACAAAAGAAGGACAGGCGAATGGAAAGGAAAATGAACATTACTGCGAGAATGGTGGGGCAAAACAAAGGCAGGAAGTCAGAGATTGCAGAAACTTCAAAATCTGGAAGCAAGTGAGGAGAAGGTGAATTCAAGAAAGTGGCAATCTTAAATTGCTCCAAGGAGTTAAACAATGAGAAGAGGCACATTGAACCGAGATAAACGGTCTAGATGGGGCCAAAAGTCCAAATCCAAGACCTAATAGACACATGTCAAACCGATGGGAAAAACTTGAACGATAAGTCCATACCTAGAGTTAGGAAGCTCAAATCTAAACCATCGCTCGTCTTTTCGATTTCCCCCGAAAAGTGCATAACCCATAAAGATATTTTGGAGCCATGCATAAAGGAGGTGTATGACGGCTTGTTCTGCATGATTGTCATTTTATGTTGAAAGGCACATCTTTCCAAAATACCAATGGAAACAAGACCATCGTTGGGGGGAAGATATTCGGAAATACCTCCCTAGTGACACGGCCAAGTAGGACGACTAAAGAAATTATATTGATCATCAAAGTTGCACACTACAACCCCGACCATCGAGGCCGTGATTTGCATAGTTAAAATCCGAAGAAAAAATAATAATAATAACTCATTATGTTCAATCTCCAAAACATAAGGAGTGGGGGGAAAATGATATGAACAATTTCTCATTATCCAATCCTGTGAGGACACGTGGAAAGAAGGAATCAAGAAAGGAATGATAAACAGAAAATGGGGTAAAAAATCTACTACAACGAAGGGTAGGTAAGCCCAAGAGTAGGGAATCAAGATTCTGGAAGGGGCATTCTTAAAAATACACTATGAAAACTGGAATAAGGGAGAAGGTTATAAATAGGAGGAAAGGGGACGACGAAATGGGGACTGGAATGAAAAATTCTCTCGGTCCTCCAAAGCATTTAGATCTGTCTTCTCTCTCCCACTCACTCTCACACGTCCATAAATGTCTGGATCTTGTTTCTCTTCATTCACCTTTGTATATTCCAATTCTGATTTGAACAAATTAATTTGATTGAGATCTCTGGATCCTCGATCCTTGAATTGAAGTGTTGTCAAAGGATTCTTGCAATTTACTTTGTACAACACTACACAAAACAGTGCCCTCCCTCACCTAATATCATTTTTTTTGACATTTTTACACTCACCTTCCTCTTCCTTTCTTCTCCCTGTCACCATTAGTGCAATTGTCCCCCTTCCCTGTACTCCCTCATATTGTTTTCTACCGCGCCGTCGATGATACAGTCTCTATCGGCTCCACCACCAGCGTCTGGACCGGTCGGTGTGCAGCTCCATGAATAACCAAGAAAC